>NC_091993.1:39554785-40242729 GCF_044704955.1 Pristiophorus japonicus | reverse complement strand
GTGACCTTTCGTCAGAACTGGTCTGAATAGGTCTGATGAAAGGTCATCGACCTGAAATGTTAACTCTGTTTCTCTCTCCACAGATGTTGCCTAATCTGCTGAGTGTTTCCAGCAATTTCTGCTTTTATTATAAGTGTGGAGTCTCATTCCTTCAGGTTTTAATTGTTGGAGATTTAAAAAATAAATAATTTTAAAAGTTCCATACTTTTTCTTTCTATCTCTTTTTCTCTCTCTCATAATTCAATCTTTCTTTCCCTCTCTTTATTTCTCTTTCAGTACCTGATTTGACATTGAATTCACCCACTCTAGTTTGCACTTCCTTCTCAGTCATTGTGTTGTTTATTTCACAATTCTTCAATCTGATTGATTGAAGAGATGTATAGTTGCTTTCCCTGTTCACTCGGGTCCCTGATGCCCTGGATCCCTCGCTGCGACGTTATCTGATTGCACTTTCAGCAACTTGTCATGCATAAAAGAAAATAGGTAAATGTGCAAGGGCATGTCTGCTAGATACCCGGCCACAGGAAATTATGGCCCGTGACATTTGAAAGTTCATATTTTATGTTGTTTATATATAGCTATTGAGGTGTTGAAGTGTAAGGGGACAAGGAAATGCATTTCCCAAGTGATTCAATTTGGAAAGAAGTGTCTTAAGATTTCATAAGTAGTGCTTCCCTAATTCACTGCAGCTATATAAACAAGTCTTGTGTAAACAATGAATGGTTGTTTGGGAATTTAACATATAAATATAAGAAAGCACAGCTGTTCTAATCATCTATGTATGTTTATGTATTTCTATCTGTCTCTCTCCGCTCTCTTTCTGAAGTTAAAAAATGTTAATAGTCATCATGCACAACTTCAGCTCAAAAAGCTGCTTAAATTTATCGTCCAATTTGCTTTTCAAGCATTTTCTAGTGGTAATGTCCAATGTATCTCTATTCAATGTCTTCTACATTGAATAGAGACACATTGGACTTTTCCACTAGAAAAAATAAATACATTTTCCATTTGCAATGATTGTGTTAAATATAAAATTTGAACAAATCCACAGGTGTTCAAATCATATCTCTCTTTCTCTCTCTCACACACACATGCACATACAGCTAGGCACTCCATCTGAAATAAACATTAAACACTTAAAATATTTAATATGTGAAACTTTACCTGAACAAATCTGCTAAAAAAATCATTTCCAGTTTACTTTCAAATCATTTGGGGAAAAAAAGAGACTCAGAAACTCTATTACAGTTTGATGAAAACATTGCAATGCAAGAAACGTACATAATAATGTATATCCGGAAGTTTTGCACATGATTAGATTGGACAAAGATTGACCAACAATTTGGCATAACTGCTGGTGTAGGCTTTAGCGGACTGGGGGTGTAGACTGCTGTAGTTTGGTAGAATTATGGCATTTGGCAGTCTGCCATAGCCATTCCTTGTCATAATCCATAGCATCCCAGGCCGGGAAATCATTCAGGGTCTATAGTGGGTGGAAATTCAACAAGCTGGTGATGTGCCCAGTTCCAATTCAATAGAAAATCTGGGCTGTATATTTTAAAGTGTATATGCATATAATGCAAAAAATTCTTCAGTCTACTTTGCATTGCAGTTGAATTATCTGTGACCATTTTGTTAAAATATGATTTTTACATTAATCCCTCAACCAACCTCACTAAAAACAATCTTTTGTTTAGGCACTTTTGGAATTCAATTCAACATCGAGTTCAACAATTTCAGAGTGTAACTGCCCCACCCAAGCCTATGTTTTTTTTCCTTGATCCCATGGCAGCTGGTCATTATTCCACCATTCACACCCTATCTAGACTAACCTTTCTCTAACTTCTGGCATTATCATTTCAATTCGGCCCATCATCCGTTTGGTCTCTCTAATCTCTCCTGCCGTCCATCCTATCACAGACCTTCGCTTTTGTTCTTTCTTCCCCTCCCCCTTTCAGTGCTTAAGTATGTGCTCTTTTCAAACATCCACCAGTTCTGTCGAAAGGTCGTCGACCTGAAACGTTAGCTCTGTTTCTCTCTCCGCAGATGCTGCCTGACCCGCTGAGATTTCCGGCATTTTCTGTTCTTATTTCAGGTTCCAGCATCCACAGTATTTTGCTTTTGTACCACTAAAAACAAATTATCTGGTCATTTATAAGAACATAAGAACATAAGAAATAGGAGCAGGAGTAGGCCATACGGCCCCTCGAGCCTGCTCCGCCATTCAATAAGATCATAGCTGATCGTCGAGCTCAACTCCACTTTCCTGCCCATTCCCCATATTCCTTTATTCCTCCAGAGTCCAAAGATCTATCTATCTCAGCCTTGAATATGGTCAACGACTCAGCTTCACAGCTCTTTGGGGTAGAGAATTCCAAATATTCACCACCCTCTGATCCATCCACACAGAGGCAGTGGGAACAGCATTGACAGGATACTCAGATTTAATCATATCTCATTGTGGTTTTTATTGTGGGATCTTGCTGTTCACAAATTGACTGCTGCATTTCCCACATTACAAAATTAATTAGACTTCAAAAATACATCATTAGCTGTCTTCAGCGCTTTGGGACGTCTGGAGGTCATGAAAGGTGTTATATAAATACAAGTACTGTGACGGGGGGGGAGGGGGGGGGGGATTGAACTATGAGGAGAGATTGAGTAGACCAGGCCTATATTTTCTGGAGTTTAGAAGAATGAGAGGTGATCTCATTGAAACATACAAAATTCTTACAGGGGCTGGACAGGGTAGATGCAGGGAGGATTCCTCTAGCTGGTGAGTCTAGAACCAGGGAACACAGTCTCAGAATAAGGGGTCGGCCATTTAGGACTGCGATGAGGAGAAACTTCTTCACTCAGAGGGTGATGAAGCTTTGGAATTCTCTACCCCAGAGGGCTGTGGAGGCTCAGTCTTTGGGGATATTCAAGACAGAGGTCGATAGATTTTTGAATATTAAGGGAATCAAGGGATATGGGGAAAGTGCAGGAAAGTGGAGTTGAGGTAGAAGATCAGCCATGATCTTATTGAATGGTGAAGCAGGCTCGAGGGGCCAAATGGCCTACTCCTGCTCCTAATTCTTATATCCTATGTCTTTCTTTTTCCTTTTATAATGATAATTTGTAGAATATATAATTTAATGATATATTCCATAGTTATCATCACAAGATACAATTTAACAGTTAAAAAGTGTGCAATGTACTCAGTACGATGGGGCCAACATCAGGCATAGTTTACAATGTCTAATCAATGAATTGATTGGCAATGTAGAGATTGATAAACAGAGTGATTTAGGTTCTAGTCAACTGAACATCTGATAATGGTGGGGGGAGTTGCAAGGAAAAGTGTAAATAGGCTAGATAGACAAAATGAGGGCAATAGCCACATAAGGTGGCAACTCAAGGCTATCTCACCTTGTTAGTCCAACTTTGCTCAGGGGCTTCTGGATCAGCAGGGCAGTTTTCATGAGCATCAAAAGCCGGCCTAGTAGACCATGCTGTAAAGTAAGTGGGCAAGTTTGGCAAATAATTGGATAAATAATAGTTGGAGTGACCTGGGAAGGATTATGGCAGAAGTCAGTGGCACTTGGCCAACATATTGGATGAACTAAGACACAGCCAGTTTGGCTTTGTGCCCAATCACATTGATTTGGTTCAGATAATCAACTAACTAACTCTTATAATCTGTCGTCTCTTTCATGATGCAGATTCAGGAGCTGATCCACTGATAACGATCAACTTCTAAAAAATTCATAATACAAGCAGAAAATGCTGGAAATCTCAGCGGGTCAGGCAGCATCTGCGGAGAGAGAAACAGACTTACCATTTCGGGTCTGTGACCCTTCGTCAGAACTGGCAAAAGTTCGAAATGTTACAGATTCTTTAAAAAGTGCAAGGGGCACTGAAAGGGGGAGGGGAGGAAAGAACAGAAGGGAAGGTCCCTTTTCATATTCACTGTGACCATCCAAGCATCATTCTGAAACATTCCTGAGGACATCTTCGGATGGGTAAGCAAAAAAAATTCACATTTGCATTGTTTCATCTCATTTCAAACATTTTGTCGACGGTATTAAATAGTATTTTAGGTGCAGAGACTGTTATATTAGTTTGCATAAACTAATCATGATAGCCTAAGGACCTACAGTCTTATCTGGGATAATTGGAGGAGGTGGATGAGTAGAATATACATTCATCCACACCGAGGCAATGGTAACATTACTGTCAGGATGCTCAGATGTAATCATATCTCCACGCCACTGCTGGCAGTGATGTTAACGGTAACATATACCTGGTGCAGAGTTATCAGATGTGCAGTTCATTGTTTGCAAGCACCTGCCAGACCTCAAAAATATCACCAAGTATCTTTCCTGTATGGTAGCTGTTATGTAAGTAATAAAGGTACAAACTGAGTACTGGCTCTGCTTTATTACAGCCCAAAGTGCCTGACTCACAAAATGGCTGGCCTTTTATACCAGAGCAGCACCATGTGCATGCTGCTCAGTGGCCTCCAACAATGATACCATCTGGTGGCTACAAACAGCATGTACATACATGACAGCAGCACACAACCGAGCATTAAAAATGGCTGCCTTATGAGGCTTTGTATTGCAACAAGTCTTCCATATGGTCAAGTATCTGAATGTATTCTTGGCATTTCCCCTGCCACACTCCAACTGTCCTATATGCTCACTTTTGTGCCACATTTTATCGAAAATATTATAAAAGCAAGTATGACCGCTCATTGACCTGAGGAGCTGTTAATAAGAATTAACTTCTCACTGACCTCAGGATGGCATAGCAGTTAGACCATGTGATCTTCTATGTCAGCTGTGACTCAGTGGACAGCACTCTCACCTCTGAGATATGAACGTCATGGGTTCAAGTCCCACTCCAGAGACTTGAGCACAAAAATCTAGGCTGACACTCCAGTGCAGTGCTGAGAGAGTCTTTTGGATGAGATGGTAAACTGAGGCCCTGTCTGCTCTTTCGGGTGGATGTAAAAGATCCTATGGCACTGTTTCAAAGAAGAGCAGGGAAGTTATTCCGGGTGTCCTGGCCAATATTTATCCCTCAACCAACATGACTAAAACAGATTATCTGGTCATTATCACATTGCTGTTGTGGGAGCTAGCTGTGTGCAAATTGGCTGCCATGTTTCTCACATTATAACAGTGACTGCACTTCAAAAGTACTTCATTGGCTGTAAAGGGGTTTGGGACATTGTGAAAGGCATCATAGAAATGCAAGTTTTTCTTTCTTCAAGGGACAGGCCATCTTACACACAGTGACTCTTCAGTAGCAGAATTTATATTGTGCGGTATAACTTTCCCGTCCTTATAAAATAGCATTTCATCCAGGAGAATGGAACAGCAGACAAGGCCTTAGTATAACATCTGACCTGTAGGACAACACCTGAGACAATGTTCCACTGTGTAGGAGCAGCACAGGAAATATGCTCAAAGATAAATACAACAAAAGATTAATAAACTGGGCGTGCAAACGGCAAATAACTTTCAATATAGATAAGTGCGTGGCAGTGCATTGTTGGTAGGAAGTATAAGGAGGCCACATACTGCTTGGAAAATAAGTCTAAATGGGCTAGAGGTGCAAATGAATCTAAGGGTGCAGGCACACAAATAACTAGGTTAATAAGGCAATGAAAATAAACAAATCAAGCACTAGGGATTATTTCTCAAGGAATAGAATTGAAAAGCAGAGAAGTTATGTTAACCTTGGTTAGACCACACTTGGGCAGCGATTTCGCCATCCGTAGCGAGACCGGTGCGGCCGGCATCAGTGGCATGTGGGAAACTAGCTCCCGGCTCCAGCGTGCCCTCTCGAAGCAATCTTCCCTCGATGGGACTTGTTAATCCCGCCCAGCGAGGTTCCTGGCCAATTAACAGGAAGCGGGTCTGATGATGTCATCTGATGACACGCTCTCAGCTGGTTTCCTTATAGGGAACATGCCCACACTGATTTTGACAGTTCTTCTGTCAGTATTCTGCAGCATGGAGGTGCTGCAAACACTGACAAACACCGCACAGAGGTGCATGGCTGCACCCAGGCTCTCCCATGATGCCCTCCAAATGCTTATGGAGGGAGTCACGACACGCAGGGAGGTGCTCCTCCCTTCCAATAGGCGGAAGAAACCTCCCCAGCAGACCAACGCAGCCTGGTTGCACATTGCACAGGAGGCCACAAGTACAGATGTCGTCTGGAGGACCAGGCTGTAGTGGTGCAAACCTTCCAATGTTCTCAGTAGATCACAAAACGTTACTGCAAAGTCACACTCAACCTCATCGTGCTGTTCCACTCATCACATCCCCATCACTCTGCCTTCCCTACCCGACTCCTGCACATCCTTACACACACCAACTTATCTTGCACCTCCACCCATCCCTCTCTCTCTAGCTACATTATCACTTTCCCATTTCACTAGCCACCCCTCACGCTCACCCTCATACTTGTCCAATCATACCAACTAACAACACACCAGGATATGCACTTGGGTCCTTTAGCCAATGTTCATATAGAGTTTATGTTGGCAAACATTGAAATCTTAACTTTCAACATTGCTTTTTGGACAGATTTGTGGGCACCTTTGGCAGTGGCTTTGTGAGTAGTAGTGAATGGTGGAGTGTGAAAGGAATGGTTGGGCATTGCAGGGATGCTTTATAGAGTTGATGTGTGGTGGTGCCAACCTGGTGCATCATGTGGCAGCCAGGGTGCACGACGTCAAGTGAAGTAAATGTGGCCATGGAGAGGCCATCCCTGGCCTCCCGGGCAGCAATGTGGTAGGGTGCTGATGCCCTGTGTCTTGTGCAGCATCAGGTGATTGCGGAGAAGGCTGGTGTTGATGGTGCTGCTGGTGTGCCTGGTGATGCTGGTGCTGGGGCTGGTCGTGGTGGGATTCTGAGGACCAGGGTGAGATTTTTTTCAAGGGCACGCATGCTGCTGGAATAGATTGTAGCTGAAGTTGAGATGACAGAAACGATCTGTCAGTGGTGAGAGAGGTTGTTCCAAGTGGGCAACAGTGGATAGAGAGCCCACTGCAAACATTTCCAAACTGCATACAGCTCAAAAATCTCTTCCAAATCCTGAAGGCTTCAGCTTCTGACATCGTAAAGTGAACAGCTGTGAAATGGTAGCTTTTATACCACTTTTGCAGCTGTCAACTAGCCAAAGTAATGGAGAGTCATTGAGAACCCGACTCCACTTACCTGCCATGTTCCCCAAGGGACGACAAACTCGTCAAAGGTTTGGTAAAATTGTAAGTGCCTGCTTTTAATCCTCTTAAGTAGCATTCAACTACCTGTTAACTACCTTAATTGACTGGCCCGCCACTTTGTGTCGGGTCTGCGATCCACAGGCAGACCCAACAGTTGAGAAACTGACATGGAGGCGGGTTCAGAGTGGGATCCTGTCCCGCTGTCAATCAGAACCATTTTGACAGCTGACCCACCTCCAAACCCACACTCGCAAGGCTGGAAAAATTCCGCTCTTGTGCTGTGCACATTTCTGGTCTCCATGTTATAAAAAGGATATAGAGGCACCGGTGAAGATGCAAAAAAGATTTACAAGGATGATACCAGAACTGAGAGATTAGGAGAGACAGAATGGGTTGGGGCTCTTTGCTGTAGAAAAGAGAAGGCTGAATGGTGACCTGATCTATGTTGCTACTTTTAGTGATTTTTGAACCTGAGCCCCATTTCAAATTATGAAGGGGCTTGATAGGGTAGGCATAAAGAAGATGTTTCTACTTATGGGTAGTCTAAAACTAGGGGTCATAAATATATGATAGCCACAAATAAATCCAATAAGATAAATCTCTTGACCCAGAGAGTAGTTAGAATGAGGACCTTGCTACCACATGGTGTGTTTGAAGTGTATAGCATAGATGTATTTCAGGGGAATCTAGATAAGTACATGAGGGAGAAAGGAAAAAAGGATATGCAGATTGGGTGAGATGTAATAGGGTGGGAGGAGACTTGTGTGGAGCACAAACACTGGCAAGCACTAGTTGGGTTGAATGGCCTGTTTCTGTGCTGTACATTCTATGTAATTCTATGTAAAGAAGGAAAGAGCAACATTTAGGTAGCAAACTGTGGCTTAAGTACGACGGGAAACCCTTAAGGTTGGCGTTACGATCAGAAAACGTAGAGCGCTATCTCTGAAGAGGGTGAAATGCAATGACATTAGTTCCTCCCGCCCTCAATCAGCGGAACATGTGCTGCACATTGTATTAGAGGGATTTGAAATGCTTTGCCCATTGCCCTGCAGTCAACTGTGGTCAATGTTTGGAACAGATCAAGATCGCATCAGCAGCAATGAAGTGAATGACCAGTTATACGTTTGCTGTTGCTGGTTGATGGAGGAATGGCTCGGGCACAAGGAGATCTGCCATGGCATGGGACCTTTAACACTCACATGAACCAACAGATGAGGCGGGGGGCTGGGGGTCTCAGTTTCATATCTCATCGACATCCCCAGCAATGGAATATTGCACTCGAGTCTTAACCAGATTACGTACTCGGGGCCTGGAGTGGGGCTTGAATTGGCAGCTGTCAGATTCGGAAAAGAAGTGAGCCACACTTTTAGGACCAAAGTTCCCTCTAAGCTGCACGACCGGGTAGGAATGGGAAAGATCCCGCGCCGGGCGCTCAGCGGCCTCGCCATTGTAAATTCCGCACTGGCGGAGATTTAAAGGTCCCGCACACTAAAAGAAACAGACCGCGCAGAACACGGCACAGCTTCCAGCGGATATTGATTAGGACCCTTGGTAAACACATAGGGGTGAACTTCAGTGTGTGTATGTTGGGGGGGGGGGGCGGGGGGGGGGTCTCCCGATCATCGACTGAAGTGCCACAGAAGCCGCGGGAAATGGCGTAAACGCCACTTACGCTATGTCTCCGGAGTTCCCCTCCTTCTTCTACCAAGGTTACAGCAGAGGGTCAGGTGAAACCGCTGCAGAAATTCCCCTGTCCCCCCAAAACTGGTCTACAACTCTTAGGTTAGGGTGATGCATGTGCTCATGATGTGAGACTAGGGACTCTAGGCTTGTATTTTAACAATTGGGGGCTTGCTAGGCCATTCCCGAAGACATGAACTGGAGGCTCATGTCAGCCAGACTAGGTCAGAGTGGCACTATCCTTTCTCTGACGAGTATATGTTTTTTTCCTGAAAACAATACCACAGCTCTGCACGGTGCTAGCCCACATATTGCCAGGTGTGTAAAAATTCATTTCACAGCGTACTCTGGTGGGATTTGAACTCAGTGATTTGTGCGTTGCGACTCTAACACCATAACTGCTCCTCATCGGTTGCCAAATATTGTGGCCCATTTTCACATCCATGTTCTCATCTAGCCCACTCTGCACCTCTTGTGCATAGAACTGCAGAGAGCCTCTTATCGTGATGCACAATACTGCAGACACATAAAGAATGGTACGTATCATGTATTCAACTATCATTGTAACCCATGTATAAGCTGACCTAAGTTGTACACCTTGAGAACATTGATCACAAGGGGGTGAACTTGTGGAAAACACTCCTAACGTGGATTTTCAGGTATAAAAGGGGAAGCTCCACCCACCTTCATCACTTGAGGTCTTGGTAATAAAGGTTACTGGTCACAGAGTGATCTTCTCTCAATTATGGGCCTCGTGTGCATTTATACTGTATAGTAAGGACATATCATTGGCGACGAGAAACTGGGATTTAAATCACACGAGCATGGCCACTAGCAGCACAGAAGAGAGGTACTGTGTTGGTGATGATTGGGACAACTTTATTGAGAGACTACAGCAAAGTTTTGTCACTAAGGAATGGTTGGGACAGGATTCGGCCGACAAACGCAGGGCTCATCTTCTGACGGTTTGTGGATCCAGAACGTACTCCCTGATGAAGGACCTTCTAGCGCCAGAGAAGCCGGCGGACAAGATGTTCGAAGAGCTCAGTAAGTTGATCGGGGAACACCTTAAACCGGCGAGTAGTATTCACATGGCGATATACCGGTTTTACACGCACCGGCAGCAAGAAGGGCAAAGCGTTCCTGACTTCGTGGCAGATCTCCGGCGACTGCTGTAAGTTCCCAGATGCATGCAGAGCGGAGATGCTGTGAGACTTTTTTATTGAGGGCATCGGGCACGCTGGGGTTTTCAGGAAACTGATTGAGACCAAAGACTTGATCTTGGAAGCGGCAGCTCTGATAGCCCAGACATTTATCTCAGGGGCAGAAGAGACCAGAATGATGTATGACAAAAATCTTGGCTCAAATGCGGCAAACGACCAGGGAGTCAACATTGTTAACGTGGCACACAGTTCTCTAGGCAGACAAGGGCAATCGGACATGACCCAGCATGTAGTCGAACCCAAAGGGGGAATTCAACAGAGACAATGGCTAGGTGAACGGCGATTCATGCCATCGCAATGGACAATGCGGCCAGTAATGGGGCCATTAACACCTGTTAATGGTGCGCTTAAGGATAGTTACAGAGACAGTCAGAGACGATCGACTGGTAATGGACCTTTTGTTTCCAACAACGGGGCCTCCAGCTCCTGCTGGAAGTGTGGAGGCAAACACCCAGCCAGAGCTTGCAGGTATCAGCAATATACCTGAAGAAACTGCAACGTCAGTGGTCACTTGGCGCGTATGTGCAGGAATAAAAGGCTCAGCAGTCCGGGGGAGCGTCGAGAGAGGCGGGAGTCCAGAGAGGCAGCGGCCTATAAAAGGCTCAGCAGTCCGGGGAGCGTCGAGAGAGGCGGGAGTCCAGAGAGGCAGCGGCCTATAAAAGGCTCAGCAGTCCGGGGAGCGTCGAGAGAGGCGGGAGTCCAGAGAGGCGTAGCGGTGCAGCTCCAGCTGGGAGAGAAGGCAAAAAAGAAGTAGAAGGAAATCAAAAGGTGACGTCACAGCCAACGTGGTAAGTGATTGGCTGCTGATTGGTGAGTAGTTTTTCTTTTTCTTTATTAGTCAGTAACTTTTAACATTGTTGTCGGCAATTTAAGTGTATCTAAGGGTTAAGTCATGGCAGGACAGCTCGGTCACGTGATATGCTCCTCCTGTACCATGTGGGAACACAGGGACAACACCAGTGTCCCTGACGACTACATGTGCGGGAAGTGTGTCCACCTCCGGCTACTGACGGTCCGCGTTGCGGAGTTGGAGCTGAAGGTGGATTCACTCTGGAGCATCCACGATGCTGAGAATGACGTGAGTATCACGTGTAGCGAGTTGGTCTTACTGCAGGAGAAGGGTCCACAGCCAGCGAGGGAATGGAAGACCAGCAGGAAGAGTAGTGCAAGGAAGGTAGTGCAGGGGTCCCCTGTGGTCATCCCCCTGCAAAACAGATACACCGCTTTGAGTACTGTTGAGGGGGATGACTCATCAGGGGAGGGCAGCAGCAGCCAAGTTCATGGCACCGTGGCTGGCTCTGTTGCACAGGAGGGCAGGAAAAAGAGTGGAAGAGCGATAGTGATAGGGGATTCAATTGTAAGGGGAATAGATAGGCGTTTCTGCGGCCGCAACCGAGACTCCAGGATGGTATGTTGCCTCCCTGGTGCAAGGGTCAAGGATGTCTCGGAGCGGGTGGAGGACATTCTAAAAAGGGAGGGAGAACAGCCAGTTGTCGTGGTGCACGTTGGTACCAATGACATAGGTAAAAAAAGGGATGAGTTCCTACGAAATGAATTTAAGGAGCTAGGAGCTAAATTAAAAAGTAGGACCTCAAAAGTAGTAATCTCGGGATTGCTACCAGTGCCACGTGCTAGTCAGAGTAGGAATCGCAGGATAGCTCAGATGAATACATGGCTTGAGCAATGGTGCAGCAGGGAGGGATTCAAATTCCTGGGGCATTGGAACCGGTTCTGGGGGAGGTGGGACCAGTACAATCCGGACGGTCTGCACCTGGGCAGA
The DNA here is from genome assembly GCF_044704955.1 of Pristiophorus japonicus. Taxonomy (NCBI): domain Eukaryota; kingdom Metazoa; phylum Chordata; class Chondrichthyes; family Pristiophoridae; genus Pristiophorus; species Pristiophorus japonicus. The sequence continues at coordinate 40,230,821 of NC_091993.1, read as the reverse complement.
ATCGGAACCAATGTCCTCGGGGGAGTGTTTGCTAGTGCTGTTGGGGAGGAGTTAAACTAATATGGCAGGGGGATGGGAACCAATGCAGGGAGATAGAGGGAAACAAAAAGGAGGCAAAAACAAAAGACAGAAAGGAGATGAGGAAAAGTGGAGGGCAGAGAAACCCAAGGCAAAGAACAAAAAGGGCCATTGTACAGCAAAATTCTAAAAGGACAGAGGGTGTTAAAAAAACAAGCCTAAAGGCTTTGTGTCTTAATGCAAGGAGTATCCGCAATAAGGTGGATGAATTAACTGTGCAAATAGATGTTAACAAATATGATGTGATTGGGATTACGGAGACGTGGCTCCAGGATGAGCAGGGCTGGGAACTCAACATCCAGGGGTATTCAACATTCAGGAAGGATAGAATAAAAGGAAAAGGAGGTGGGGTAGCATTGCTGGTTAAGGAGGAGATTAAGGCAATAGTTAGGAAGGACATTAGCTTGGATGATGTGGAATCTATATGGGTAGAGCTGCAGAACACCAAAGGGCAAAAAACGTTAGTGGGAGTTGTGTACAGACCTCCAAACAGTAGTAGTGATGTTGGGGAGGGCATCAAACAGGAAATTAGGGGTGCGTGCAATAAAGGTGCAGCAGTTATAATGGGTGACTTTAATATGCACATAGATTGGGCTAACCAAACTGGAAGCAATACGGTGGAGGAGGATTTTCTGGAGTGCATAAGGGATGGTTTTTTAGACCAATATGTCGAGGAACCAACTAGGGGGGAGGCCATCTTAGACTGGGTGTTATGTAATGAGAAAGGATTAATTAGCAATCTCGTTGTGCGAGGCCCCTTGGGGAAGAGTGACCATAATATGGTGGAATTCTGCATTAGGATGGAGAATGAAACAGTTAATTCAGAGACCATGGTCCAGAACTTAAAGAAGGCTAACTTTGAAGGTATGAGGCGTGAATTGGCTGAGATGGATTGGCGAATGATACTTAAGGGGTTGACTGTGGATGGGCAATGGCAGACATTTAGAGACCGCATGGATGAACTACAACAATTGTACATTCCTGTCTGGCATAGAAATAAAAAAGGGAAGGTGGCTCAACCGTGGCTATCAAGGGAAATCAGGGATAGTATTAAAGCCAAGGAAGTGGCATACAAATTGGCCAGAAATAGCAGCGAACCTGGGGACTGGGAGAAATTTAGAACTCAGCAGAGGAGGACAAAGGGTTTGATTAGGGCAGGGAAAATGGAGTATGAGAAGAAGCTTGCAGGGAACATTAAGACGGATTGCAAAAGTTTCTATAGATATGTAAAGAGAAAAAGGTTAGTAAAGACAAATGTAGGTCCCCTGCAGTCAGAATCAGGGGAAGTCATAACGGGGAACAAAGAAATGGCGGACCAATTGAACAAGTACTTTGGTTCGGTATTCACGAAGGAGGACACGAACAACCTTCCGGTTATAAAAGGGGTCGGGGGGTCTAGTAAGGAGGAGGAACTGAGGGAAATCCTTATTAGCCGGGAAATTGTGTTGGGGAAATTGATGGGATTGAAGGCCGATAAATCCCCAGGGCCTGATGGACTGCATCCCAGAGTACTTAAGGAGGTGGCCTTGGGAATAGTGGATGCGTTGACAGTCATTTTCCAACATTCCATTGACTCTGGATCAGTTCCGATTGAGTGGAGGGTAGCCAATGTAACCCCACTTTTTAAAAAAGGAGGGAGAGAGAAAACAGGGAATTATAGACCGGTCAGCCTGACATCGGTAGTGGGTAAAATGATGGAATCAATTATTAAGGATGTCATAGCAGTGCATTTGGAAAGAGGTGACATGATAGGTCCAAGTCAGCATGGATTTGTGAAAGGGAAATCATGCTTGACAAATCTTCTGGAATTTTTTGAGGATGTTTCCAGTAGAGTGGATAAGGGAGAACCAGTTGATGTGGTATATTTGGACTTTCAGAAGGCGTTCGACAAGGTCCCACACAAGAGATTGATGTGCAAAGTTAGAGCACATGGGATTGGGGGTAGTGTACTGACATGGATTGAGAACTGGTTGTCAGACAGGAAGCAAAGAGTAGGAGTAAATGGGTACTTTTCAGAATGGCAGGCAGTGACTAGTGGGGTACCGCAAGGTTCTGTGCTGGGGCCCCAGCTGTTTACACTGTACATTAATGATTTAGATGAGGGGATTAAATGTAGTATCTCCAAATTTGCGGATGACACTAAGTTGGGTGGCAGTGTGAGCTGCGAGGAGGATGCTGTGAGGCTGCAGAGCGACTTGGATAGGTTAGGTGAGTGGGAAAATGCATGGCAGATGAAGTATAATGTGGATAAATGTGAGGTTATCCACTTTGGTGGTAAAAACAGAGAGACAGACTATTATCTGAATGGTGACAGATTAGGAAAAGGGGAGGTGCAAAGAGACCTGGGTGTCATGGTACATCAGTCATTGAAGGTTGGCATGCAGGTGCAGCAGGCGGTTAAGAAAGCAAATGGCATGTTGGCCTTCATAGCAAGGGGATTTGAGTACAGGGGCAGGGAGGTGTTGCTACAGTTGTACAGGGCATTGGTGAGGCCACACCTGGAGTATTGTGTACAGTTTTGGTCTCCTAACCTGAGGAAGGACATTCTTGCTATTGAGGGAGTGCAGCGAAGGTTCACCAGACTGATTCCCGGGATGGCGGGACTGACCTATCAAGAAAGACTGGATCAACTGGGCTTGTATTCACTGGAGTTCAGAAGAATGAGAGGGGACCTCATAGAAACATATAAAATTCTGACGGGGTTAGACAGGTTAGATGCAGGAAGAATGTTCCCAATGTTGGGGAAGTCCAGAACCAGGGGTCACAGTCTAAGGATAAGGGGTAAGCCATTTAGGACCGAGATGCGGAGGAACTTCTTCACCCAGAGAGTGGTGAACCTGTGGAATTCTCTACCACAGAAAGTTGTTGAGGCCAATTCACTAAATATATTCAAAAAGGAGTTAGATGAGGTCCTTACTGCTAGGGGGATCAAGGGGTATGGCGAGAAAGCAGGAATGGGGTACTGAAGTTGAATGTTCAGCCATGAACTCATTGAATGGCGGTGCAGGCTAGAAGGGCCGAATGGCCTACTCCTGCACCTATTTTCTATGTTTCTATGTTTCTATGTCTAAGCCTGCAGCCACGTTGATGTACGAGGAGGACGGGCCCGATGTAAGCCCTACAAGGCCAAATGAATACTGGGGGAAATCGCTGGAAGCTGAAGTTCAGCAAGTTCATGTGGATCACATATACAGTTCATATACCAGGACATCATCGATAATGATGAAAGTGCTCCTCAATGGCATCCCAGTATTAATGGAGCTGGACACGGGGGCCAGCCAGTCCCTAATGAGTATCAAACAGTTCGAAAAGTTGTGGTGTCCAAGGCCAGGATGCCAAAATTATTGCCAATTGACGCACAGCTACGGAAATATACAAAGGAGATCATTCCGGTGCTTGGCAGCGCCACGGTAGTCATGACCCACAAAGATTCGGAGAACAGGTTGCCACTCTGGATTATCCCGGGGGACGGTCCCGCAATACTGGGGAGGAGTTGGCTTGCTGTTATGAACTGGAAATGGGGCGATGCCAATGCAATTTCTTCTGTGGAGCGAGTATCATGCTCACAGGTCTTGGACAAATTTGACTCACTATTTCAACCCGGCATCGACACTTTCATAGGAGCCAAGGTAGTGGTTCATATAAACCCGGACGTCAGGCCAGTACAGCACATGGCCAGAGCGGTGCCGTACATGATGCGGGAAAAGATAGAATGCGAATTGGACCGCCTGCTGAGGGAGGCATCATCTCGCCATTCGAATTCAGTGACTGGGCGAGCCCGATCATGCCGGTGCTCAAGGCGGATGGGTCGGTCAGGATATGTGGCGATTACAAGGCCACCATCAATCGGGTGTCACTCCAAGACCAGTACCCGCTACCGAGAGCGGAGGACCTCTTTGTGACGCTATCCGGTGGCAAACTTTTTTCAAAATTGGACCTGACCTCAGCTTACATGACCCAGGAGCTGGCTAGTGAGTCGAAGAAGCTGACCACCATCACGACACACAAGGGGTTGTTTGAGTATAACAGATGTCCGTTCGAGATTCGTTCGGCCGCCATGATCTTTCAGCGAAACATGGAAAGCCTCCTCAAGTCGATTCCAAGGATGGTGGTTTTTCAAGACGACATCCTCATCACGGGTCGCGATACTGAAGAACACCTCCACAACCTGGAGGAGGTGCTACGCAGACTGGACCGGGTAGGGCTGCGACTGAAAAAGGCGAAGTGCGTTTTTTTAGCTCCAGAGGTAGAATTCCTGGGGAGGAGGGTAGCAGCAGACGGGATCAGATCCACTGCATCCAAAACAGAAGCGATCCAGAGAGCACCCACACCCCATAACACGACGGAGCTGCGTTCATTCCTGGCGCTCCTGAACTATTTTGGTAACTTTCTTCCCAAATTGAGCACGCTGTTAGAGCCGCTACACGTGCTCCTATGTAAAGGTCGCGATTAGGTCTGGGAGGACAGCCAGGAAAGGGCTTTTGATAGAGCACGCAACTTATTATGCTCCAACAAACTGTTAAAGTTATATGACCTGTGTAAGAAACTTGTTTTAACTTGCGATGCGTCATCCTATGGGGTCAGGTGTGTGTTGCAGCATGTGAATGCCAAAGGTCAGTTACAGCCGATAGCTTATGCCTCCAGAAGTCTGTCCCAGGCAGAAAGGGGCTACGGGAAGGTAGAAAAGGAAGTGCTAGCATGTGTATATGCAGTAAAAAAAATGCAGCAGTACCTGTTTGGCAGGAAATTTGAGCTGAAGACAGATCACAAACCCCTAACGTCCCTTTTGGCCGACAACAAGGCCATAAATGCGAATGCATCGGCCCGCATACAGAGGTGGGCACTTACGTTAGCCGCCTATGACTACACAATTCGGCATAGACCGGGCACTGAAAACTGCGCCGATGCACTCAGCAGGCTCCCATTAGCCACCACTGAGGGGGCAACTGAGCATGATGCTGAGATGGTCATGGTTGTTGAAGCTTTCGAAAGCGAAGGCTCACCTGTGACAGCCCGCCAGATTAAAGTCTGGACAAATAAAGACCCGCTATTGTATTTAGTTAAGAAATGTGTCCTGAATGGAGACTGGGCAGCCACCTACGGGCATGTCCTGAGGAATTTAAACCGTTTCATAGGCGCAAGGATGAACTCTCGATTCAGGCCAATTGCCTACTGTGGAGAAACCACGTAGTCATGCCCCAGAAGGGCAGACAGGTGTTTATCAGAGAACTTCACAATAAGCACCTGGGCATTGTCATGATGAAGGCAATTGCCAGGTCACACGTTTGGTGGCCAGGGATAGATGCAGACCTGGAACTTTGTGTTCACAGGTGCAACACGTGTGCTCAGCTGGACAATGCACCCAGGGAAGCCCCCCTTAGCCCCTGGTCCTGGCCCGCCAAGCCATGATCACACATCCATATGGACTACACAGGTCCTTTCATGGGAAAAATATTTTTGGTTATAGTAGACGCCTACTCCAAATGGATTGAGTGTGCCATTTTAAATTCAAGCACATCCTCTGCCACGGTAGAAAATCTACGGTACCAATGTTCGCCGCCCATGGTCTACCAGATGTCTTGGTCAGCGACAATGGCCTGTGCTTCACAAGCACTGAATTCCAGGACCTCATGGCAGGCAATGGAATCAACCATGTCAGAATGGCACCGTTCAAGCCGGCCTCAAACGGCCAGGCGGAATGAGCAGTGCAGATAATCAAAGAGCTGTGATCGAAACTGCCTCCTATGCTCAGAATCCAAGGGGTTCCCTACAAAGCTGCTTATCACGCCTCCTGTTGGCCAATAGATCCTGACCACACTCGCTCACAGAGGTTCCACCCGCAGAGCTGCTAATGAAAAGGACACTCAAAACCAGGTTATCCCTTTTACACACTACTATGAAAGAAATTGTTGAGAGCAGGCGTCAGTCACAATGTGACTACCATGACAGGAATGCGAGGGCGCGATGTATTGATGTCAATGACCCTATTTTTTGTCCTTAATTACGCTGCAGGGCCCAAATGGCTTGCAGGCACTGTGATTGCCAAAGAGGGGAATAGGGTTTTGGTCGTTAAACTTACCAATGGACAATTCTGCCGCAAACACGTGGATCAAACTAAAAGGAGGTTCAGCAACCCCATAGAAGAAGCATAGGAAGAGCATGACATAGAGTTTACTCCACCACAGGTGACTGAACACCGGAACCAAGTGGAGGACAGCCCAGTCACTGTGGGCAGTCCGGACAGGCCTGAGGCACCGCAAACAACAGACACTCAGGCCAGCGCCCAACAACCGGAGCCCCAACTCAGGCGCTCTACAATGGAGCGTGAACCACCAGAGAGACTTAACCTGTGATCCCAATAAGACTTTGGCGGGGAGATGATGTCATGTATTCAACTATCATTGTAACCCATGTATAATCTGACCGAAGTTGTAGACCTTGAGAACATTGACCACAAGGGGGTGAACTTGTGCGAGACACTCCTAACATGGACCTTCAGGTATAAAAGGGGAAGCTCCACCTCCCTTCATCACTTGAGGTCTTGGTAATAAAGGTAACTGGTCACAAAGTGACCTTCTCTGAAGTATGGGCCTCGTGTGCATTTATGCTGTATAGTAAGGACATATCAGTACGCACCTTATAAAGTGTCACTGAAATCCTGAAAGTAAAAGTTTTGACATTCACAATTGTGCTTTGCAGAGAAAGGATAGACTGTCATCATCATCATAGGCTGCACGCACACAACAAGCACATTGTTTTGTGACACCATTTTAAAAAGAAATAGGAGGCAGTTTCGATCACAGCTCTTTGATCCGTCTGGGTAATATTTTACCATACTTGACCTCTCACATGGCTTATGTGAATGATTTTCCTGCTTCACTCGTCCTTAGGGAGGATGTGGTTTTTGATCGGAATACTGGGAATGTCTTGTTAACCTTTTACAGGAATGGACCTTATCCTCAAGACACTTTGGATATGCCTTGAAATGCAGAGCCAATTTTGCACCCCCGCAAATGCAAAGTCAGGGCAAAGCATGCCTGAGACATACGTGGATGCCAAATTGCGGCCAAATAGACTTGACTTTCACCCGCTCGTGGTGACATGATTTACAAGTCAGTGCAATGTCTACAAAGCAAAGCAAATGTATGGTGTGCAGCCTACAGAAAACACACATCAGTGATTTGAAAGGGATCATTTGTAACAAACACGCTAATGGCAGTGAAAGCAACGTCAGGAATCACCATCTGTGCCACTGCTGTGTCTCAGTAACGCGGGCATTATCCAACCACTAATTAGCAATGATAAACGATGTCAGTTAAGTTATCGGTTGAAATGGCTTTTATTTTTATTTGTTGTGTGGGCACGTCCGCATGTAATGCCCTCACAGTGATTGTTTATCAGAGGACATTAGAGTCGACCACGGTTTGGAATGGGCTGACACGTAGGTCAGACTGGATAGGGGTGGCACGCTCCAGGAAACAGCTAAAATTTCACCGTAATTGGGCAACGTCCACGAACATTTTTCTCGCGCCCGCTTACTCATAAGTCACCAAGATTTATTGAATTCCGTTTCACAACTTGCCGTGTTGGGATTTGAAATCAATAACTAGACCCCAATTTTACTCGAATCTGCCCAGCAGGTTCAGGCCAAATGCTCGGTTTAATGTCTCATCCGTCATTCGGACGAGACGTTAAACCGAGGCCCTGTCTGCTTTCTCAACTGGATGTAAGAGATCCCACAGCACTATTTCAAAGAAGAGCAGGGGAGTTATCCCCAGTGTCCTGGCCAATATTTATCCCTCAATCAACATAACAAAAAAACAGATTATCTGGTCATTATCACGTTACTGTTTGTGGGAGCTTGCTGTGCGCAATTTGCTGCCGTGTTTCTCACATTACAACAGTGACTACACTCCAAAAGTACTTGACTGGCTGTAAAATGCTTTGAGACATCTGGTGGTCGTGAAAGGCGCTATATAAATGCAAGTCTTTATTTTTTTTTTCACCTCGCCCAAATTTGCAGTCTGTTGACTTCAATGGAGTGTTAAATCAGGCAAGGTGTGAAATGACAATATTCCAATCTGGCAGCTACAACCCTACCCTTAGATCAAGAACATTGAAAAAGTATTACTAATAACAGCAACAACTTGCACCTGTAACATAATAAAACGTCCCAAGGCGTTTAACAGGAGTGATTATCAAATAACATGTGACACCGAGCCACGTAAGGTGACATAAGGACAGGTGGCCAAAAGCTTGGTCAAAGAGGTAGGTTTTAAGGAGCATCTTAAAGGTGAAGGGAGAGGCATTGTGGTGGAGAGGTATAGGGAGGTAGTTCCAGTGCCTAGGGCATAGTAGCTAAAGGCACGGCCGCCAATCCTGGGGCAATTCAAATCGGGGGTGCTCAAGAGGCCAGAATTGGAAGAGCGCAGTTATCGCGGAGGGTTGTAGGGCTGGAGAGTGTTTGAATCCCCTCCAATCAGGTTTCCACCCCTGGACAGCCAAAGTCACAACCTATGTGACAGGGGTAAGCTATCCCTCCTCATTCTTTGACCTGTCTGCAGCGTTTGACACGGTTGACCACACCATCCTCCTCCAACACCTCTTCGCTGCTGTCCATCTGGGTGGGGCTGCACTCACCTGGTTCCATTCTTATCTATCCAGTCACAGCCAGAGAATCACCTGCAATGGCATCTCTTCCCGCTCCCACACCGCTACCTCTGGAGTCCCCCAGGGATCCATCCTTGGGCCTCTACTATTTATCTATCTATCTGTACCTATTAGAAAGTTCTGTGTCGCAAGTGAATGTCATCCTATCATCTGTCTGAATAGCCATCAATTTTCTCATTGGTAAAGCTTCTGCTTTCCATCTCTCTACTTTATGATGTTCCACTTTCATTATTCACCAGCCATATTCCACAAAATCAATCTTCCCTCCAAACTCTGCCCAATACACTGCAGGCCTGCGCATGACTCCAGTCCCACACCAGTGTGGTTGACGCTTAACTGCCCTCTACAGCGGCTCAAGAAGAAGGCCCACCACCACCTTCTCAGGGCAACTAGGCATGGGCAATGAATGCCGGCCTTGCCAGCGACGCCCACATCCTGAGAATGGGAGACCGCCCAAAATTCCTCCCCCGCCCCCCAAAAGTTCAGATGTGCATGAAGTTAGAGGCCATCAGCTGGAAGACAGCAAGAAAGAAATTTCAAGAAGCTATCAATGAAATAATATATAATTCATGTAAATTCAATATTTCATTGCCTACCTGTTTCCCTGAATCAGATAATGCTTCAATGAATGGAAATAGGTCACATTAGAGAAGGTCAAACACCAAATGGTGTCATGAATAATATATTCCTGAGTGTAATTGCAAGATGATCAATCTGATGATGTCGGTCTATGATGGGCATTAACCTTGCAACCGCCACCCAACATTCTTCCTTTCCGAAGATAGCTCAATGTAGTAAGGACACGTTCATAGTATTTTCAAAACAGTCTCCATTCGATTGCAACTGGTCAGCCTCACAGCTAACTGCTAATCCTGGAAGCTCAGCCTTGTGTTGTGACGAGCTGTGAAGTAAAACATATATCCAGTTAATGGTGTTCCTGCTGCATTTGCAGAAAATAATGATCGAACTGCTGAGAAGAGGATTTTGCTGGTGCTGCTCTGTTGATGGCTGCCTCCACAACACTGTAGTCATTGGGTGGTCTGGTAGGACTGCCTTTCGGGCTGGAGGACGAGGGGGACCAGCAAGAAATTAGGAGCAAATGGACTAAGATGGAGGAGAAGGAGGGTAGAGTGCTGGAGGCCATCCCACAGTGGGTCACTTCACTTATATCAGCTTCACTGAGGATCAATATCTGAGGCGTCTTCTCTTCACAAAGGAGATTGCCACCGAGCGACGTCAGCTGCTGTAGCCACAACTCGAGCCTCGCACCGGGGCATGGACACCACGGTCTTTGGTCGTTAAGGTCACCGGCGTCCTGAACCGTTATGCCATGGGCTCCTTTCAGGTGGCAGCAGCGGACATCAGCACTCTATCTCCAAGTCTGCAGTCCACCGCTGTATCAGTGAGGTCACCACGCCTCCCTATACCAGGAAGAATATCTACATTGCGTTCCCAACGGACAGAGCGAAGCAGGACGAGACAGCACTCGACTTCGCCTGCATTGTAGGCTTCCCCAGGGTCCAAGGTGCTATCAGCTGCACCCACACCAGCCTGGCACCTTTACCAATTGAAGGGGATTCCACCCTCTCAATGTACAGCTGGTTTGTGACCGCAGGCAGGTCTGTGCCTGGTTTGCTGGCAATGGTCCATGATTCATTCATCCTGCTCTAATCCTCTCTGCCACCTCTATTCCAACCAGGCTGTCAGGTAACAGGCTGGTTATTGGGTGACAAGTGGTACCCCATCCAGGCTTGGCTCATGACCAATGTTCTCGCCACTTATTTTTTAGATGCACGGCTCCTTTAAGGGGCTGCGTGGCCCATCCACAGTTTGAAAAAGCTAGTCGCGGACCGGCAGAGAGCAGTGCGGCATGCAGCTTTTAGGGAACATTGCTCATGACTCCCATCAGGAACCCGGACACAGCCAGAGAGCTGACCTACAATGATAGCCATGCCTCTGCTGGAAACATCGTCGATCAAACAATCGGCATGATTAAGCAACACGTCCGCTGCCTGGACTATTCTGGAGGAGCTTCACAGTACAGTCCTGAGCGGGTATCCAGATCTGTGATTGGCTGCTGCATAACTTCACCAACATGAGAGATGAGGCCTGAGTATCACCTGGGCAGCAAGACGGACAGCAGGAGGAGGTGAGGCATCAACCACCAGTGCCCATTGCTGCCAGAGCTCGAATCAGGGAGCGCTTCACATTAATCAGCCCTCTCATCCTCAATACACCAACAGTCCCACACTCCTTATCAACACCATCGACCATCCGATCGCCTTCCGTCAGCTCAGCATTATAGGTCTTGCTCTCACATAACAACAACAACAATAACAATAACTTGTATTTATATAGCGCCTTTAAAGTAGTATAACGTCCCAAGGCGCATCACAGGAGAGGTTTAAAGACAAAACAGATACATTTGACTCCGAGCCACTTAAGAAGAAATAACAGCAAGATGACTAAAAGTTTGGTCAAAGAGGTAGGTTTTAAGGAGCGTCTAGAAGGAGGAAAGAGAGGTAGAGAGCGGAGAGGATTAGGCAGGGAGTTCCAGAGCTTGGGACCTAGGCTGCTGAAGGCACGACCAACAATGGTTGAGCGAGTATATTCAGGGATGCACAAGAGGGCAGAATTAGAGGAGCGCAGACATCTCAGGGATTAAAGGAGATTACAGAGATCGGGAGGGGCGAGGTCATAACTACATATCTACAAATATTAACACCAACGTGAAATCCAGAACAAAAGACAAATTTATCAAAACAACTCAATTCCATCTCTATATAATAGTTAACAGAAATAATTATGAATCAGCTTTATGCAAGACATTAGTGCCTGTCTTCTGTATTTGTTTACCTATCCTAGTGCTCCAGTGGAATGTTTCCCCAATGGTACAGCTTAGGAGGTGACGGGCTGCTGAGCATCCACTGATGACATTTCGGATGGCCGTGGAGGGCGACCTTGAGCAGCTCTGGGCCTTGAGGGCCCGGCTACAGACTGCAGCATCTCAGCCTGGGCCGGGGTAGTGTGGCCCAGCCAATGAGGGCCAACAAGGGCCAACACCACCGAGTGGGTGGGTCGGGGAGCAGGTATGGTATCATCCTGAGAGAAGGACAGCAGATGCCTCTCCGATGGAGCCAAGGTCACTCTCCTGGGCCTGGGCCTCAACATCCCCATGGCTCTGCATGAGAACAGGGTGCAGGAATGAGATGATGCCTTCGAAGCCCCTGTCAGCAGCGGCTCCCAGAGCCAAGATGGCAGCCATCTGGCCTTTCCACGGCAGCTGTGAGAGTTGTCAGGCGGGTGTCTCTGTGCTGCTGATGGAGCTGACCATTGAATGGACCAGTCGGTCCCCATGCTCTGCCCGAAGCCTTGGCACAAGTTGGAGCTGGACTCCTCTGTGCTCTGAGCCATTGTGTACCTTCTTGCTGACAGGCTGCCCAGTGCACCTATCCATTTCCCGGTGTATGCCCATCAGCCTTCTTCAGTAGCCTAGGCCCTCGAAGTCAGCATCTGAGTCAGACTAGTGTGCAAACTGTTATCTGCAGCCAGAGTGCACCTCCCCTTTAACAGGTGCTGGCTGCATTTAAGTGGCTTCAGAGCCGCCTGATTTCTGGTCGCCCCCCCCCAAACAGGGAACAAGTAGTGTGGCTGGTGCTGGCTGCATGCCACAATCATTAGAATAAGGTCCCAGTAGATTTAATATACTACCTGGAATTGTAGCAGCAGGCGTGTGCAGTGTGCGCCCCTCCTCCTGTGCGCCCCTCCCCCTGTGTGCCCCTCCCCTGGGCACCCTGCCGCTATGTGCCCCTCCCCCTGTGTGCCCCTCTCCTGTGTGCCCCTCCCCTGTGTGCCCCATCCCTGTGTGCCCCTCCCCTGATCGCCCCTCCCCCTGTGCACCCCTACCCTATGCACTCCTACCCCTGTGCGCCCTCCCCCTGTGTGCCCTTCCCCCTGTGTGCCCCTCCCCCTGTGTGCCCCTCTCCTGTGTGCCCCTCCCCTGTGTGCCCCGCTCCTGTGTGCCCCTCCCCTGAACGCCCCTCCCCCTGTGCGCCCCTACCCTATGCACTCCTACCCCTGTGCGCCCTCCCCCTGTGTGCCCTTCCCCCTGTGTGCCCCTCCCCCTGTGCGCCCCTCCTCCTGTGCGCTCCCCCCTGATAGTCCCTCCCCCTGTGCGCCCCTCCCCCTGTGTGCCCCTCGCCCTCTGTGCCCCGCCCCCTGTGTGCCCCACCCCTGTATGCCCCTCCTCCTGTGCCCCTCCCCCTGTGTGCCCCTCCGCCTTTGCAGCCATTTTCGGGAGTGATGCAATTTCTCGGCCGTTGCATCCATGAAAACCTCGAGATCTCTTTCATATTTGTCTTTAGCTATTTTGGTACCATTGATGGAATAGGCATGTCCTCATTTTGAATGATGTTCAGATCAATGTTCCCTCTAAAGATTTTTATTTACCTTTTAATTAGAGGGAACAGTTTGTGAGTGGCCTGCGTGGTGCCTTCATGATTGCTGTGTGGTTGAACACGTGTGCACCTTACAGGGAACATTGGTTAGGATCATAGTAAAATGTCATAAGATAGGAATCGGCGTACAAATACACAAATCACTAAAGGTGGTGACACAGCTTAGCAAGTCCATAAAAAAACAAACCAAGCACTAGGGTTTATTTCTAGAGCGATAGAATTGAAAAGTAGGGAAGTTAAGCTAAACCTGTATCGAACCTTGGTTAGACCACACTTAGAGAGTACTGCGTACAATTCTGTTTACCATAATTTAAAAAGGATATAGAAGCACTCGAGAGGGTGCAGAGAAGATTTTCAAGGCTGATGCCAGAAATGCGAGGGTATGCATGTCAGGAAAGAATGAACAGGCTGGGTCTCTTTTCTCTTGAAAAGAGAAGGCTGAGGGTTGGCTGAATAAAATTATGAAAGGTTTTGATCGAGTGGATACAAAGAGAGTGTTTCCACTTGTGGGGAAGAGCAAAACTAGAGGCCATCAATATAAGATCGTCACCGAGAAATCCAATAGGGAATTCAGAAGAGACATATTTATCCAGTGAGTGGTGAGAATGTAGAACTCGCTACTGTAATGTATGCAACTGTGAGGGTATTCACGGGTTGGTAGAGCTGTTGAGTGGGAGTGGCTTAGCCAGTCACGTGATGTTCACAAGACTCCATAAAACCCCAGCCAGTTGGGTTTGGGGAATCCATGATTAGGCATGCGGTTGTGAGCCTGGTGGATGAACTGGCTGAGAAGAGGGTGACTGGATTGGACATCACCAAGATCCAGGTCGCTGATTAGAACATTGACAGGTACAGCAGGAGTGGCGCGTGATCGCAGAGCGACGTGATTGGGGCCCAGGAGGGACGTGAGTTCAGGGCCTAGAAGAGGCGAGGGCCCTGGGGCAGCACGGGGCCAGCCTACACTGCGCTATGTGTGCGCACTAGGTCCGTGCAGCAGAGCTGGTCTCCAGTTGCCTTGGTTAATCCTTGGCACTGGACCAAGACCTAGCTCTTTCAAGCCCGTGTGGTGGCTGGTGTGCAACGGTCACCCCACGTTAAAAAAATCCACGCACAGGCATCTTCCACCTTTCAACATGTAGTTCGGGATCTGGAATATTAGATTCTTCATTGAAACACCTGTGAACTCATGTCTTTTTGGCGTGGAAGCAAGTCATCCTTGATACGAGGGATCACCTATGTTGATGATGGGATGAACTGGTAATGTGTAGTGTGATTGTTAAACCTTTTGCTAATTAACCAACTAGTTCTTAGCAGCAATGTGTTGCTATGAATTTTTAAGCAAAGAACCCATGAAGCAAATACATTACAGCTATTACAGGGAATGGTTGAAGCGAATAGTATAGATGCATTTAAGGTGAGACTAGACAAGCATATAAGGGAGAAGGGAATAGAGGGTTATGCTGATAGGGTTAGATGAGGAAAGACGGGAGGAGGCTCGAGTGGAGCATAAATGCTGGCATGGACTGGGCTGTATGGCCTGTTTCTGTGCTGTATATCCCATGTAATCCTATGCAAGATTTATGGTTCTTGAATAAGCTACTGTCGATATTCCAAGGCTCCGATCATATATAGTCTCAATGGGACTTGCTAAGACCCAGCCATGTAGAGCACCACAGCTGTGTGCTGATGTTCCCTCTCATGAGCTTTTGCAATGTGTAAATATTCACACAACACTGAAGCCGAGACAAGCTGTGATGAGAGTGAGTAGGCTGTTGTTTGTGAATCCCCACAGTTACTTCATTATTAACTGAGGGTAGCACAGTAACAAGGTCAGCCTAGTCTCGGCCAGCTGTAACCACATCCATCATCCTTGGCATCGTGGATTCATGGTCAATTGAGATAGGCGACACAGGATTATTCACCATTCAGATTTCAAGCTGCAATACTGTCGTGTGAATAACAACAGTTTGGGGAAGAAAGTGCCGCGCCCCTGTTTCAGGCATGTAATGAGTGCAAAGCATCCAATTTAGCAGTGGGACATCTCACGCCCAATCTGCACAGGCAGTGGTCCCACTGCTAAATTTGTGTGTCCATTTTGTAGGCATCCCAGGTGAACGCCTAAACTAGGCATTAGGCGTAATAGCGAGCTCCACCAAATGGACTACCAATGTAATGCAACTACTAATGTAAATAATAGAGTCATGTGGCCAGGTCACATGATGACAGTTGCAGTTGAGGAACCATCTTGTAGAGTGTGTTTGTTCGTGATGTCGTAAGAAAATATCACATTAGGCACCCTGAATATGTAAATTAGGGGCCTGCCACGCTCAGGGTTCTTCAGCGGCCGCCAATGACTGGTAAATTATAAACATTTAAAAAACAGAAAGTCCATCCCGGGAAATCAGGAGGAGTCGGAGTGCCCCTCCCCCCAATTCCACAGGAGGAATGATCGTTCCCCTCCTCTCCGTAGCTCAACCTGGCCAATGAGACTTACCCGAAGGTCACTGCCGGTGACGCGGAGGCCCGAATTTGATGCCCGCTGTCAAGTATGTAACCACAATGTAACACCACTGTATTACTGTATACACTCAACCGAGATGCACACCTTGACTACAAGGGGTGAACTTGTGGGAGACACTCCTTACCTGATCACACAGGTATAAAAAGGGAGGTCCCACGCAGGGTCATTATCTTTGGAGTCCTGTGAATAAAGAGTTAAGGTCACAGAATGGTTTCATAGTGTAGAGTAAGGACTTTACATTGGTGACGAGAAACAGGAATTCATGACCCACGAGAATGGCCACCGATAGCACAGAGGAACGGTACTGTTTGGGGAAGACTGGGACAATTTTGTCGAGAGGCTTCAGCAAAGCTTCGTTATGAAAGAATGGCTGGGGGATGCAGCGGCCGACAAGCGAAGGGCTTATCTTTTGACCAGCTGCGGACCAAAGACTTACGCGCTCATGAAAGACTTACTAACACCCGAAAAGCCGGCGGACAAAACCTTTGAAGAACTTAGCAAATTGATCGGGGAGCACCTCAAACTGGCGAGTAGCATACATATGGCCCGACACAGATTCTACACCCACCGACGTCGTGAAGGACAGAGCATACCGGACTTCGTAGCGGACCTCCGTCGTTTGGCCAGCCTCTGTAAGTTTACAGATGCCTGCAGGGGGGCGATGCTAAGGGACTTCTTTATCGGGGGCATCGGTCATGTGGGAATTTTCCACAAATTAATTGAGACCAAGGATTTGACCTTGGAAGCGGCGTTGATAGCTCAAACTTTCATGGCGGGGGAGGAAGAGACGAAAATAATATACGAGCGCAATTCTGTCTCTAACGCGGCGATAGATCAGGGAGTCAACATCATCAATGCGACTCAGAGCCCCACAGGCAGGCAGGGGCAGTCCAACACTCCCCAGGCAGCAATAGACCCCAGAGCAGGACTTCAACAGAGGCAATGGCAGGCTGAACGGACATTCACGCCATCACAGTGGACAATGTGGCCTGGGATGGGGCCATTGACACCAACTAATAGGGTACTGAAGAGCAGTCAAAGGGACAGTCAGCACGGAATACCTGGCCATAGTCCCTTTGTTCCCAACAATGGAAACTTTAACTCATGCTGGAGGTGTGGGGGAAAACACTCAGCTAGATCTTGCAGATTTCAACAGTTTGTCTGCAGAAACTGCAATCTCAGTGGCCACTTAGCTCGAATGTGCAGGAAGTCTGCAACCAGACTAATATATGAGGCGGATGGACCAGAAGAGGGTTCTTTGAGGCAGGATGACTTTTGGGGTAAATTGATGGATGCTGAGGTTCAGCGGGTCCATGTGGCGAATATTCACAGTTCATACACCAAAACGCCACCAATGATGATGAGGGTTTTATTAAATGGTATCCCAGTACGCATGGAGCTGGACACTGGGGCCAGCCAGTCACTCATGGGCGTTCAGCAATTTGAGAAGATATGGCCACTTAAAACTAGTAGATCCAAATTAGCACGTATTGAGACATAATTACAGACTTACACTGAAGAAATCATTCTGGTGCTAGGCAGTGCAATGTTGGCTGTCACACACAATGGGTTAGTGAATAGGCTGCCGCTCTGGATTGTCCCGGGCAATGGTCCCGCACTGTTGGGGAGGAGCTGGTTAGCCGCGATGAACTGGAAATGGGGGGATGTTCACGCAATGTCATCTGTGGAGCGACGTTCGTGCTCACAAGTCCGCCAACTATTCGATTCACTATTCCAACTTGGCATCGGGACTTTCAAAGGCACTAAAGTAGTGATACACATCACCCCGGACGCCAGGCCAGTGCACCACAAAGCCAGAGCGGTGCCGTATGTGATGCGGGAAAAAATCGAGAGCGAATTGGACCGGCTGTTGCGAGAGGGCATCATCTCTCCTGTTGAATTCAGTGACTGGGCGAGCCCCATCGTTCCCGTCCTAAAAGCGGATGGCTCTGTCAGGATCTGTGGCGACTACAAGGCCACCATCAATCGGGTGTCCCTACAAGACCAATACCCACTCCCGAGAGCGGAAGACCTCTTCGCCACGCTGGCAGGTGGCAAGCTGTTCACCAAGTTGGACCTCACTTCAGCCTATATGACCCAGGAACTGGCCAACGAATCTAAACTACTGACCACCTTCACCACGCTCAAGGGACTGTTCGTTTATAACAGGTGCCTGTTTGGCATTCGATCAGCGGCCGCGATTTTTCAACGAAACATGGAAATCCTGCTTAAATCCATTCCTGGAACGATCGTATTCCAGGATGACATCCTCATCACGGGTTCGAGACACCGAGGAACACCTCCACAACCTGGAGGAGGTGCTATGCTGACTGGACCGGGTAGGCCTGCGACTCAAGAAGTCTAAATGTGTGTTTTTAGCTCCTGAGGTTGAGTTTCTGGACAGGAGGGTTGCTGCAGATTGGATTCGGCCCACCGAATCCAAAGCAGAGGCGATTCGACGAGCACCCAGACCCTGCAACACATCGGAGTTGCGTTCATTCCTAGGGCTATTGAACTATTTTGGGAACTTTCTGCCGAACGTGAGCACGTTGTTGGAGCCACTACATGTGCTCCTGCATAAGGGTTGCAATTGGTTTTGGGGGGACTGTCAGGAACGGGCTTTTGATCGGGCGCGAAACCTACTTTGTTCAAACAAGTTGTTGACCCTGTACGACCCCTGTAAAAAATTGGTTCTGACATGTGATGCATCGTCCTATGGGTTTGGTTGCGTGTTGCAGCAGGGCAATGCTGAGGTTCAACCACAACCTGTGGCTTATGCCTCCAGGTCGTGCTCTCAAGCAGAACGGGGATATGGGATGGTCAAGAAGCAAGCGCTTGCATGTGTCTATGATGTAAAAAAAATGCATCAGTACCTCTTTGGTAGGAAGTTTGCATTAGAGACGGACCACAAGCCATTAACATCCCTGTTGTCAGAAAGCAAAGCTATCAATGCCAATGCATCAGCTCGCATACAGCGATGGGCTCTCACGCTGGCTGCTTATGATTACTCCATCCGGCACTGGCCCGGCACTGAAAATTGCGCTGACGCGCTCAGCAGGCTTCCACTGGCCACCACTGAGGGGGCAGTGGAGCAAAGCGCTGAGATGGTCATGGCTGTCGATGCCTTTGACAGCGCAGGCTCCCCTATCACAGCTCGCCAGATCAAAATCTGGACAAACAGAGATCCCCTCCTATCCCTGATTAAGAAATGTGTCCTGACTGGGGATTGGGCGCCCACACACGGAGCATGCCCTGAGGAGGTCAGACCGTTCCACAAACGGATGGATGAGCTCTCCATCCAAGCCAACCGCCTACTATGGGGCAGCCGGGTAGTCATGCCCCAGAAGGGCAGGGAGGCATTCATCAGGGAACTCCACAGCGAGCACCCAGGCATTGTGCTGATGAAGGCCATTGCCCGGTCACACGTTTGGTGGCCTGGAATTGATTCAGACTTGGAACACTGTTCGCAGGTGCACGACGTGTGCCCAGCTGGATAATGACCCCAGGGAGGCCCCGCTCAGCCCGTGGCCCTGGCCCACCAGGCCATGGTCACGCATTCATGTTGACGACATGGACCCATTCATGGGAAAGATGTTGCTTATTGTGGTAGATGTGTACTCGAAATGGATCGAGTGCATCATTCTGAATTCATGCACGTCATCCACCACTGTGGAAAGCCTACGTGCGATCTTTGCCACCCATGACTTGCCGGACATCCAAGTTAGTGACGATGGCCCATGTTTCACAAGCTACGAATTCCAAGAGTTTATGTTGGGCAATGGCATCAACCACGTCAGGACTGCACCGTTCAAGCCGGCCTCCAATGGTCAGGCGGAACATGCGGTCCAAATCATTAAGCAAGGTATGCTCAGGATTCAAGGGCCCTCCCTACAATGCCGCCTATCTCGTCTCCTGCTGGCCTATAGGTTCCGACCGCACTCGTTCACGGGGGTCCTGCCCGCAGAGCTACTAATGAAACGGACACTCAAAACTCGGTTGTCCCTCATTCACCCAGTCCTGACCGACATAGTTGAGGGCAAGCGCAAGTCACAAAACGAGTATCATGACCGTAATTTGAGGGGGAAATGTAGAGAAATAAATGATCCTGTATTCGTCCTCAATCACGTCTTGGGGTTCAAATGGCTTGAGGGCACTGTAATTGACAAAGAGGGGAATAGGGTCATCGTGGTAAAACTCAACAATCATCAGATATGCCGTAAGCATCTGGACCAAGTAAAAAAAAAAGTTCAGCATCGACACGGAGGATCCTGAAGAAGACCATGAGATGGAGCTCACAACACCGCCAGTGAACGAGCAACAAGAGCAATCAGAAGAATGCACAGTCCCTGCGGTCAGCCCGGACAGGCCGGAATCACCGCAGGTGACAGACACTCACGTCAGTGTCCAACAACCAGAGCCCCAACTGTGGCGCTCCACGAGGGAGCGTAGACCACCTGAAAGACTAAACTTATGATCCCAATAAGACTTTGCGGGAGGGGGAGGGGTGGGCGGGGCGGGAGGTGATGTCATGTATGTAACCACAATGTAACACCACTGTATTACAGTATACACTCAACCTAGATGCACACCTTGACCACAAGGGGTGAACTTGTGGGAGACACTCCTTACCTGATCACACAGGTATAAAAAGGGAGGTCCCACGCAAGGACATCGTCTTTGGAGTCCTGTGAATTAAGAGTTAAGGTCACAGAGTGACCTTGTCCCCAGAATGTGCCTCGTGTGGTTTCATACTGTAGAGTAAGGACTTTACACCCGCTTCGCCCGGGCAACCGCGACCAATTAAAATGAAGCCCGAAGCCCCACTACTGATCAAGTCTCGGGCCTGCCTGTTCTGGAGCAGGGACTGATTCCTCGGCGTAGTTTGTGACTGCAGACCAGCACTGTGCAATTTCTACCCTCTTGGTCTTTTCCAAGGTTCTCATTAGCCTTCATTTCTTGGTTGGATGTTTATCGTATCAGGCAATTAGATGCCGAACTGCATCTTCATGGTGCACTGACCTCTACTCCGCCCCCCACCCCTTCTCCCACCTCGCCCATCATATAGACATGAGCTGGCAGTGTTGACTGAATCGCAGCACCATTTCCAAGATTTCAGTGGCCACTTGAACAATCTGTGACTATTGTACTTTCAATTCAATCTGGGGGAGGGATAAGATGCTTTAATGAGGTGATTCAAACTGTGGCTGATGACTTTGGAAATCTTTTAGTGTTAAGTAATGTGTTAACAATGGGTCTGAGGATGACAAATGAATGTGGGGACATCTGTTACAATCCATTCAGCTGCCCCTATAATCAGTTCAAGATGTTACTGTATCCAAAAGTCCTATATGATGTTATTGAGAAATGTTTCAGTACTTGTCGAACCCTTTGTGAATGAATCCGTTTACCAATTGCAAACTAACCATATCCAGTGGAACGGCGAACTGGGAGAGACATGAAGTGAGCGCAAAGAGCTTTGTGCGTCTCGGAGTTACATGACGACGGGACTTCAGCGTGAACATATGTCGGAGCCAACGTGAGCGGTTTAATGCGGGGAGCAGTGGCTTGACATTGATGAGCTTCTCTGCAGAACGGCTGAGGTGGCCCCAGGTCTCCTCACCACTGCTGGTGCTCAGCTGCAGCAGGAAGGTGATGCGAGCGGATTGACTGTAATTGCCCACAGCACAAGCACTCGATGGAAGTCGCCAAACAGGTCACATCCTGGATGATAGCTCCCTGGTGGAGTTCGGGGCAGCATATGTAGTCACATGCTGGAAAGTAACAGGAGGTTCCATCCTCAAGATTCTCTTTAATTAACTGTCAAACAGTTGGATCATGGTCACTAACCCTTGCATTGAAGAAGAAGAACAACAACAACTTGCATTTACATAGTGCCTTTTACATAATAAAACGTCCCAAGGCCCTTCACATGAGCGTTATCAGACAAAACTTGACACCGAGCCACAAAAAGAGATATTAGGGCAGATAAACAAAGGTTGGTCAAAGAGGTAGGTTTCTGTAGCGTATGTAGGCACCTTTAGTAATGACTCCACGAGGCAGGGTGTGATACTTAAATTGTGTAGACCTGTAGTCCTTTATTTGCAGCTCCTGAGTAAGGACAAGACGCTGTGAGTTCCTTTTATACTTGGTTACCTGCCATGGCAGATAACCCTTAGTCTCCAGCAGCAGCACCCTCTGGTGTACATGTAAGGTGTGTATAGTATAAGGGTACATTCAGTATGGCATAACAGTGTTACAGACATCACACAGTAAACAGGCATGCATACACAACAATACTCCCCCCTAAGCCTTTTTCATATCCTTCTTGTCATGACCAGGGGAGGTGATCAGTGGTGGGCTATGGGAGGTTGTGGTGAGGGTTGTGTGGTTGCCAGGTGTGACCCCTGTGCTTGAGGCTGGCCTCGTACGTTTCCCCTCCCTCACACACAGACCAAGCAGGTGTCACTGTTGTGGGGTAGTGGGCAGGGCCACAAGACTGGGTGGGCTCCTTGTCCACCAATGGGGATGAGGATCAGGTCATCCCAGGATTTGCCAGGGAAGCTGGAGGGTATTGGCCTTATGCTCCTCGTGTTGGCCCTGCTGGCCAGGGGTTGTAGGGCTGATCTGGTGCAGGTTGCCATTGGTGATGGCTGGACTGCCCATTGACCACTGTCCCTGTGGTGAGTCTGCTCCCACTGCCTGTGTATGTGTCCTGAAAGGGGCATCACATTCGTTCCAAAGGTCCAGGCTACATGGTCAGGTAGCTTGCTTGACCTGGGGGTCTCCCACAGGAGGATTCCATTGGCATCAGCATGGTCCCTGTAGGACCCAATGTCCTTTGGCAGTGTCCTACTGGTATACATGACACCTTGGCTCTGATCACACATAGTCGAGCCTGCATTATACATTCTAGCATTTGCATCACTTTTGGGTGTCCTGGTTTCAACAGACATGGTTACATTAGGCATTTCACATTCTCTATCATTATTGTTAAGCATAATAAACTTGTTCTTAACCTTACTGACACCTGCATTCATCTCATTAGTCACATTCATTAAACCAGCATCACAATTCATTGTTACATTGCATACATTTTCATACTTGCACCCTTTAATCGCATCTTTAGCTTTAAAGTCCGCGTACTCAAATAGTTGAAACTTCCCCTTTAAAGTTCTTTGGTTACCGGTCTCCTTTAAGGGAGCCTTCAAATCCGATTGGCCGCTCGGTGTCACGTGATGCTCCTCCATGCTTACTTACGGTATGGCCGCGGCTATTTTGATTACAAATTTTTCTCCTTGTGCTGCGGCCGCCATTTTCCGGCTTTCCTGCAGCTGGGCTGTGGTGCTCTTTCCTTCCACAGGTTCGACCTTGGACATCGGGAATACATTTCTTTCGATGCCGTTCACCTCTTGGAGTGCTGCCTCGGCCCGGAAAGTGGAGTTTGGATCCTCGGTCTCGGAGATTTCGCAGGGATGCTGTGGGCAGTCGAGCTGGACAGCGAAATCTCCGGATGCTGTGCTGGATCCATGTTCGAGGTCGATTGCCGGAGCCCGGAGGCCTGGGAGCAGCTTCGCTTGGACAGGATGCCATTGTGGTCGATTGGCGGGATTCATCCAAAGTTCTTCAAAGGTCGCTTGGCTCAACACAGACTGGCTCGTCCCTGTGTCGCTCTCCATAGAAACTGGGACCCCGTCGATGTCAACTTTCATCGTCCATGGAGAACCTTCGGTGGAGTAGGTATGAGTTCCATATTCTTCTTCCAGGGGTTGAGCAACTTCACCTTCCTCTGTGTCGGAGTCCCGGTGATCAGCCAGCTCATCAGAGACGCGGTGAGTACAGCTTTTGCTGCATGTCCTTTGAAGGTGCCTTTTCTCTTTGCATACATAGTCTTTGTAGTGGCACTGGTGGGCCCTGTGGTTTCCTCCACAGCACCAGCACGGGGCTAGCCGGTTTGCCCCATGTGGCGGACTCAGGGTTGCGGGACTCGGGGCAACGTTTCTGCCCTTAGAAGTTTCAATGCGGTGCACTGCTCTCGTCGGTTTAGAGTCCCTTAGTGCTTCATTTAGGTTTCGCCAAAGTCGCACGGTGCAGCCAGTCTCCTTAAGTGTTCCAATCTTTCTACAAAAGTGTCCCAATCTTCCCAATCAGTAAATTGCTAAAAGTTGCTGAGATTCGACATGCTGAGCGTGTGGTTCGTGACCTCGTATTCCCGTCGCCAGTTGTAGAATATGTAGGCACCTTTAGTAATGACTCCACGAGGTAGGGTATGATACTTAAACTGTGTAGACCTGTAGTCCTTTATTTGCAGCTCCTGAGTAAGGACAACAAGCTGTGAGTTCCTTTTTATATTGGGTTGCCTGCCGTGTGCAGGTAACTCTTAGGTCTCCAGCAGCAGCACCCTCTGGTGTACATGTAAGGTGTGTATAGTATAATAGTACATTTAGTGTGGCATAACAGTGTTACAGACATCACACAGTAAACAGGCATGCATACACAACAGTTAAACATAGAAACATAGAAAATAGGGTTAAGGTTAGGGTTAGCCTGCGCCACCATTCAATATGATCATGGCTGATCATGCAACTTCAGTACCCCATTCCCGCCTTCTCTCCATACCCGCTGATCCTTTAGCCGTAAGGGCCACATCCAACTCGCTTTTGAATATATCTAATGAACTGGACTCAACGACTTTCTGTGGTAGAGAATTGCACAGGTTCAAAATTCTCTGGGTGTAAAAGTTTCTCCTCATCTCAGTCCTATATGGCTTATCCCTTATCCTTAGACTGTGACCCCTGGTTCTGGACTTCCCCAACAAGGGAAACATTCTTCCTGCATCGAATCTGTCCAATCCCGTCAGAATTTTATATGCTTCTATGAGATCCCCTCGCATTCTTCTAAATTCCAGTGAATATAAGCCTAGTCGATCCAGTCTTTCTTCATATGTCAGTCCTGCCATCCCAGGAATCAGTCTGGTGAAGGAGGAGAGAGAGAGGTGGAGAGGCGGAGAGTTTTAAGGAGGAAGTTCCACAGCTTAGGGCCTAGGTAGCTGAATGGTGGAGCGAAAGTAGTGGCGTTTGTACAAGAGACCAGAATTAAAGGAGCGCAGAGATCTTGGAAGGTTGCAGGGTTGGAGAGATTACAGGGATAGGGAGGGGTGAGACAATGGAGGAATTTAAAAACAAGGTTGAGAATTTTAAAATGGAGGGGTTGTCGGACCAGGTACCAATGTAGTTCAGCAAGCACAGGGGTGATGAGTGAACGGGACTTGGTCCAAGTTAGGATAAGGGCAGCAGAGTTTTATTTGAGCTAAGGTTTACAGAGGGGCAGGGTGAGCGGCCAACCGGGAGAGCATTAGCGTATGGATGAGGGTTTCAGCAGACTGAACTGAGGCAGAGACGGAGATGTGTGAAGTTATAGAGTAGATGGGTCTGAATGTCAATTGGAGAATGGTAATTAACCTTGCATTTATGAAGAGGTCATTGGTTAGACATCACCAACTTTGTCAATTACCTCTTGAGAGTTCACAGTTAAACAGAATTGAATTACTACCACTTGTTTTTGCTAATGGAACATTCACATTTAATTCTAGTCAAATCAGGTTTGCTGAAGTAATGGCTCTCATGTCACAAATATCAAGTTTTGTCATCGCTTGATGTGGCCCAGTAGGGTGGGTCAGGGAATGCAGACCAAAGAGCGCAGTTAGAAAGGGTAATGTTATGAGTCTGTGCTATTAACAGGAAACCTCACCATTGTACACTTCAGAGGAAACATCGCAGAATAACTGATGGAACTGATTCACTAATGTCCTTTAGAGAAGGGAACTTCCCTCCATACCCGGTCTTTCTCTCTTAGGCGGTCCCTCGTATCGAGGATGACTTGCTTCCAAACCAAAAAGAGATGAGTTCACAGGTGTTTTGATGAAGGATCTAATATTCCGGATCCCAAACTACATGTTGAAGGGTGGAAGATGCCTGTGTGTGGATTTTTTTAACACGTGGTGGCCGTTGCACATCAGCCACCACTCGGGCTTGTCAGAGCTAGGTCTTGGTCCAGTGGCAAGGATTGACCAAGACGACTAGAGACCAGCTCTGCTGCATGGACCTAGTGCGCGCACATATCGCAGTGTGGGTTGGCCCGGTCTGGCCTATATGTGAATCCAGTCCCACACCGCTGTGGTTGCACTCTGAAGTGGCCTAGCATGACACGCAGTTTGAGATCCACTCAACTAAGACTGGCCAATGAGGGCCGGCCTTGCCAGCGATGCCCACATCCAGAGAATGAATAAGCTCAAGGTGCCAGCCCCTTTTGGGGAGGCTTCCTCACCCCGGAATGTGCTTGCATCAATGCTGTGCAACTGCAGCTGGAACCACCACCATTTATTTGCCGAGAGGTCACTGGCGTAATCTGTAGTAGTTGATTGCATAAACATGGTCGACAAATTCACTTTACCGAAGGTTTTTAACTCAAGCACAGTGGCAATCAGAAATGATGATGTGCGAAGTCTACAATCGTTGCCCCATTGTACGGGTATAAAAAGAGGACAGCACTGGTGGACGTAGCAGTGGGAAGGCCTGGGCCACTACGAACATCAGCAGGGCCTATTTAATTAGGCAGCCATGATGACTGCCTAAAATGAGTGTAGGCCCCATTTCCATATCGAAATCAGGCTCTTGCCGATTTTTCTGGACCCATTCATGAAATTGGTTAAATCCCTTGAAGGGGCCGATATAGCCTGCGGAAAAAGGCGGCAGGTATTTGTTTTCTATAAACTACCTCAACTATTTTAGTTATGCACTTTAAACAAATGCCCCCGTGCAAGGGGGGTCACACTCCAAAATACATTTTTTCCAGTGCCCCTTTTTTTTTAGTGCATTAAAAACACAAATTATACAAGTGCCCCCTGGCTAAAAGGTGTGGGGGGCGGGCACTAAAACCAGCAAATTAAACAAATTAAACATTAAACTTAAACGATCAACTTAAAATTTGTTTGCCGGGGGGTGATGATGCACTCCAGTCCCTCCGACACCCACTTCTCGCGGAAGGTCGCGAGCGTACCGGTGGACATCGTGTGCTCCATCTCCAGGGACACCCTGGCTTGGATGTAACCGCGGAAGAGAGGCAGGCAGTCAGGCTGAACGACCCCCTTCACCGCCCGCTGCCTGGACCAGCTGATGGCCCCCTTGGCCATGCCCAGGAGCAGTCCAAAGAGGAGGCCTTCTGACCTGCCTGCTCCCCTCCGCACAGGGTGCCCAAAGATCAGGAGTGTGGGACTGAAGTGCAACCAGAAATTGAGGAGCAGCCCCTTCAAATAATGGAAGAGGGGCTGCAACCTTGGAAAATCAATAAAAACGTGGAATATGGACTCCTCCAGACCTCAGAAATTATAGGCGGCCTGGGAGCCCGTGAACAGACTTCAAAACCTATTGCACGGGACTGCTCCCGTGCAACACCCTCCGGGTCAAGTCCCCAATAAATAGTGGGAGGACTCCCGGGTAGAGGGCACTCCATTGGGGACCCCCGCCTCCTCCGGACGGCAAGATGGTGCGCCATGGTGTGTTCGGTCGGCAGACGAGGATGGCAACGCGGAGAGGGTGCAAGAGCAGCCCGTACAGGAAACCCCTCCACGCAGAACTGAAAAGCACGGAGGGGATTTCCCCAAGGAGGCTCAAGTTGTGAGGCGCCGGTTCCCAAGAGAGGTTTTGGGGCTTGGCGCCAATGAAAAATTCCGTCCGGACGGGGGTCAGTTTGGACGGGATCTCCCCACGTGCCTGAGCCTCCTCGACACACCGAACGGAGTCAGGGCTTGGTGCTGTTTTTAGCGACTTGATGGCATTGGCCGCACGCCGGACGTTGGCCGAATTTAGCCGCCGTGCCAGCACGTCTGCCACCATCCAGTCCACTCCTCCGCCATCAAGCAGGTCCCTGACCCTGGTCACCTCGCCAGCCACAGCCCTCTCGTCAGCCTGCCAACGAAAACCGCAGTCATGGAGGTACGGATTCCTGAGCAACGACTCCTGCAGGACAGCCGCCACTCCAGATGGGGGAGAATTGCGCTTGGTGGTGACTCTGTTTCAGACCCTGATGAGTTCCTGGTAAAAGACAGGCAGCCCCCGCATTGTGGTCCTGATGCCCCCCAGGCTCACAAACAGGAGCTACTTGTCATAATTGAGGCTGTACTGCTGGCGGAAGAAATACGTCGCCAGTGCACGCCACCTAGGAGGGGGCTCAACGTAAAGGTATCTCTGCAGGGTCTGAAGACGGAAAGTCGCGAGCTGGGCGCTGACGCACACCAACGCCTGACCACCCTCCCTAAGCGGGAGACTCAGAACCGCAGCAGAGACCCAGTGCTTCCTATTGATCCAGAAGAAGTTCACCAGCTTCTTCTGTATCTTTTGGTGACAAACGCAGGGGAAGGGGACAAAGTGACCAGCTGGTACCACAACATAGCAATCACCAGCTGGTTTATGACTAGCACTCGACCCTTGTAGGACAGCACTCGGACCAGTCCTGTCCAGCGCCCTAGGCGAGCGGTGACTTTGGCCTCCAGCTCCTGCCAGTTCGCCGGCCAGGCTTCCTCAGCATGGCTAAGGTAGACTCCCAGATAGAGGAGATGGGTCGTTGCTCCAGGCAAAAGTCCTGAGCTCCTCCGGCAAGGAGTCCACCCGCCACTGACCCACCAGGAGTCCGGAACATTTCTCCCAGTTGATCCTGGCGGAGGATGCAGCCGAGTAAATCTCCTGGCACTCACGCATCCTTCGCAGGTCAACGGGATCCTCGGCCATGAGGAGCACGTCATCGGCATAAGCCGAGAGGATGACCTCCACGCCCGACCCTTGCAGAGCTAGTCCCGTCAACCTCTTCCGCAGGAGGCGCAGGAAAGGCTCCACACAGATGGCATATAACTGGCCAGACATGGGGCATCCCTGGCACACCTCTCTCACAAAGCGAAGGGGCGCTGTCAAAGACCTGTTAACCTTAATCAGACACTCTGCGGCGGCGTACAAAAGTTGGATCCGGGCAACGAAATGCATCCCGAACCCGAAAGCACGCAGAGTTCCGAGCAGATAGTCGTGATCCACCCTGTTGAACGCCTTCTCCTGGTCGAGGGACAGGAAAGCGACCGACAGACCAGCCTCCTGGGAATGGTGGTCCAGGTCCCGGACCAGATGGATGTTGTCGTAGATTGTTCGGCCCAGGACCGTGTAAGACTGGTCGGGGTGGATCATGTGATCCAGCACAGCGCCAAGGTGAGCAGATATCACCCGAGCAAAAATGTTGTAATCCGTGCTGAGGAGGGAGACCGGGCGCCAGTTCTTAAGGAGGCGGAGATCGCCCTTCTTAAGCAGCAGGACGATGACTGCCCTGCGCCAAGAGAGGGGCATCTCCCCGGTCGCCAGACTTTCCCCCAGGACCCGCACGTAGTCGCCCCCCCAAGACGTCCCAGAACGCCTGTGGAACTCTACGGTCAGTCTGTCCAGCCCCGGGGACTTTCCCCTTGAGAGCTGGTATGAGGGCGCCGGTCAGCTCCACCAGGCTTAGCGGAGCGTCCAGATTTTCGGCGCCCTCCGGGCCAATCTTCAGCAGGTCCTCCCACAAAACTCTGTGTTTCCTCACTGGACCGATCCGGAGAGAACAGAGCCCTGTAATAGTCTCGGGCCCTGTTGCTGATGCCCTCCGGATCTGAGACTAGAGATCCATCGTCGGCCAGCAGAGTCAAGAGCTGCTTACGGACCCCCCGTCTTTTATCCAGCGAGTAGAAGAAGGGGGAGCCGCAGTCCAGGTCCTGGAAGAACCGGATCCGTGACCTCACGAACACACCTCGGGACCCAACAAGCTGCAAGTCCTTCAGCGTGACCTTCTTCACTTCGTACACCATCCGCAAGGCCGGGTCCTCAACGGCTTGACCGAGACGGGCTTCCAGGTCGAGCACCTCCTTCTCCAGACGCCCCACCCTGGCCTCCCACCTCTTGGTCGACTCCCTCGCACACTCTTGACAAAAGAGATGGATGTGAGCCTTGCCCACGTCCCACCATAACCTCAAGGAGGGGAAGCCTCCCTGCTTCCTTCTCCAGTCGGCCCAGAAGCGACGGAACGAGTCCTGGAACTGTTCATCCTCCAGCAGCAGGTTGTTAAAATGCCAGTACGCGGAACCCGTCCTCACGCGGAGCGAAGCGAGCTCCGCCCACACCAGGTGGTGGTCCGAGCACGGCGCCGGCCGCATGGAGGCCGCTGGAACGCCGGAGACATGTAAAGGCGGTCGATTCTGGACCATCCGCTTCCAGGCCTCACCCAAGTAAAGGCGCTGGAATCGGGATGGAGATTTCACCAGATGTCCACCAAGTCGAAGGACCCGACCAGGTCCCTCAACTTCTCGATCGCCGTCATGCTCTGTGGGGCACCGGAGCGGTCTCTCGCCTCGAGGGTGCAGTTAAAATCCCCCCCGAGGACAATGCAGCCGCCGACGTCGACGGAGTCTAGAAGAGTGAACACTTCTTCGAAGAAGCGCATTTGCTGCGGGCCGGGCTGGGAGGCATACACATTCAAAAGATGGAGCGGCACGTCCCCCAGGTGAACCGTGACGTGCAGCAAGCAGCCTGGCACGGGCTCCTCGACCCCCAAGATCTCCGGCTGAAAATGCGGGGCCAGCAAGATAGCCACCCCACAAGAAGTGGTGGTGAGGTGGCTCAAG
Source organism: Pristiophorus japonicus (assembly GCF_044704955.1). Taxonomy (NCBI): domain Eukaryota; kingdom Metazoa; phylum Chordata; class Chondrichthyes; family Pristiophoridae; genus Pristiophorus; species Pristiophorus japonicus. The sequence continues at coordinate 40,200,406 of NC_091993.1, read as the reverse complement.
CGGACCTCTCCTTGCCATTCCAGGAGCCACGTGGACTTATCTCCCGGAATGGTGTGGGATTCTTGCAGGAAGCACACCGCATATTTCCCCTCCCGCAGGAACAACAAATTGTTAAATCTACGGCGTGCCTTTCTGATGCCGTTAATATTGAGGCTGGCTATGGTTATCTTCATGACAAAAGCATAGTGCAACCTCTAACTTAAACTACGGTGGGGGGGGGGGTGCGGTGGGGTGTGAGTTGTTTGATGACCTCCACTCCCTGAGCAGCCCAGCATTCTGAGCCAGTGCAGTTCAAAGGTTTCTGGTTTTGATAAGGGCCCGCCCGCGGCCATGGTTTTGACGGCGGCGCGGACGGACGTGATGAGCAGCGCCGGCTCGGACCATTTTTCCAGGGCCAGATGGTCTCGGTTGCGGCGATCCTGACTCTGGACCATAAAGTCCCGGAGTTCCTTTACAGGAATGAGGGGGGACTTAGCGGCTGGCACGAGGAGTTCCACCACCTCACTGGTGATAGACTCCAGATCTTCTCCCGCGCCCTCCACCGAGTCCCCATCCCCCTCTGGGAGGTCGCCGCCAGCAGCCGGTCCATCGACCGCACGAGGTACAGCAAACGGCCCGGCCGCACCATCCAGCCCTGGCTCTGCCCCGATCCCACCCCCCCCCGGATTGGCGGCAGAGGAGTCCCCACTGGGCTCCCCCTGGGATGCCGGGTTGGGAAGCGGCAGCGGACGAAGGTCCCCGTCCGCCCCAGGCACCGGGGAGCATGGAGAGACCGGGTCGAAGAACAGCTCCAGGTCCTCCAAGTACCCCGGCCCCATCGTCAGGGACGACGATTGGGGTTCCTCACCCTCCACGCTACCACCCCCCGGTCCAACGGGTGGGTGTTAATGAAGTGCATTAAAATCTTGTTCTTTTCCCGCCAGGTGGAGCAGATCCAGGGGGACGTCAATAATTGGCTGGGTGAGCTTGGACTCGGCCTCATCGGCCCCGCCCCCCTCAGTCCCCGGGATGCTCGACCCGGCGGCGACATTTTCTTTTTGTGGCCCCGCGCCCCCCGCAAGTGGCAGGTCTTGTTCCCCACCCCCGGGAGGCTCAGGCTGGTCAGCCTCGGCTGTCTCACGCTCCCGAGGGACAGGCTCCCCCCCACCTTCGGCGTGCATTGGGAGCGCTGGTGGGGGATGCGGGACTCGCGCTGGGCACCAACTCCTCCACAGAGGGACCTTGGTCATCCTCCGCTTCCTTGGAGTGATGCCTCCTTTTTTTCCTGGAGGGAGACGGAGGCAGGGAGTCCTCCATGTCTGCTGGGGCTCCTGCCTCCGCTCCCTCCTTCCGATTCTCTTGCCCGAGCCCGAGCCAGACCACGGGTGGCAAACTCCCTGCAGAGGACGGTGTGGTCAGGGGCTCGGGCCCGGGCTCAGAATGCACCGCGCTCACCGGCGATAGTGGGGGGGGGCGAGCGCATTGATTGGGCTGTGTGGCCCACTGAGGGGACTGTCCGGAGGGTGTTTATTTGTTTACTTCAGCACCTTCCTCCCGCGTGGATGCTCTTCCTCTGCCCCCCGCTCCCCCCGCCAGAGACCGTGAAGAGAAAGGCCTCCGACGATGCCCGCGCAACAATGGCTCCTGGCACGCAGACGGTACTTGGGGGAGGAGTGGCGGTGGCACCAGCCTTGGCCACTTTGGCTGTTTTAGCGACCTTGGAGACGGGGCAGTTCTTGCAGACATGCCCCACCTTCTCACAGGCGTGGCACCGCACGCCGTCCGACATCCAGAAGACGCGGTAGGCAGTCCCCTCGTGGACCACACTGAATATACCCTCTGTTACCTCCTCCCGGGCCAGCTGAACAAAAAGCTGGCACCAGAAGGAGAACACATGATGGAGGCTGGCCTCCCTGAAGCCGAGTGGTATCGGCGTTATCCCCGACCTCACCTCCCCCAGGTGACCTAGGTGAGGGAGGATCCCCGATCTCACCTCCCCCAGGTGACCTAGGTGGGGGAGGAGGGGCTCACCGGGAACAAAGGGCGGGACATTCGAGATGACGGCCCTCTGCGCGGTGGCCTCGAGAGGATCCACCGGCAGGAAGGTCCCGCCCACCGTGAGCCCATTACTGAGGGCCAGGGGCACCGCCCGCTCCGACCCCAGGAAGAACACAGTCTTCCCGGACATTTTGGAGGCGGCGACAATGGCCGAGGGGTCGACTACCCCAGCCATTGCCCTCACACACTCCTCGATGGTCGTGTTGGGGTGAGTGTAGCTCTTGATCCCGTTCTTTTTAGTAATGAGTCTGAAAGGTGGCGGGGCAGCAGAAGCCGTCGTGGTCTTTGCTGCCACGTGTGCATAGGTTTGTGCTGGCCCCCCCACCGGCGAAGATAGACTCGTCATATTCGGGTCCCTTTAAGGGCTACACTCACCCCAAAGTCACAGGCCTGAAAAGGTCTTGTTTGGCCTCGTTGATGAGCAGAGGGAGCTCTTAATGAGACCCACCTCTCCCCAACTTTTGACAATTAGGAAGGGCCTTTTTCCCTCTGCTCAGTTGTTGCTTTTTTAAAAAAAAATATTTTAAAAAAGGCTCAGAGAGAGAGAGAGAGAGAAGAGAGACAGAGAGAGAGAGGGGGTTGGGAAGGAGGGAGGCTGTGGCATCAGGCACTCCTCACAGCATTGGGTGGGTGCTTGCAGGGAGTGCACTCCCCGGATCACAAACAAAGTCTTTATATTCTTCTGGCGGGGGGGGGGAGAAGATGTCTTCACAGGTAGCTCCAGCCAACCCGGGCCAGGCTTCCAGTGGTGTGTGGGGCCTAGTTGTTTGCAAGAACCCCACATACTTGCACGCACACCCCCCCCCCACCCCCCACAATGTTCTTATTAATCTTCTTTCCTCCCCCCCCACCGATTAAGCAAAATCTTTTTTGGGGAGTGCACCAAAATCCACCCACCTGTTGATGTTGACAATGGCTCTCCCTCCTTCCACACAGCCGGTGAGTAGTCGAATGGCAGCTGTCCTTCCCCCTCTCAAACTCTGCAGCAGTAACAAGAGAATTGGCAGCTCTCCCTCCTCGCCCCTCTCCAGACAGCAGGCCTCCTCCTCCTCCCAGACGCTCACAGCCTCCCTGTAGATATATCTAGAAGGCAGCTTTTCTTCCTCCTCCTCTCACAGGGTCCTGGGTTCACTCTCACTCTCACTCTCGCTGTAGTTGTAGCAGTATTAGCAAAGGTTTAACAATCACACTGCACCAGTTCATCCACCAGGCTCACAACCACCTGCCTCATTGTGGATCCCCCGAACCCAACTGGCTGGGGTTTTATAGAGGCCCACAAATCCCGGTCGGAGGCTTCTTTCGGACGAATGCCTCCAACCAGAGAATTTTTACGAATTTACCTGGTGGTCCGGGAGGAGCGTGGGATTCCGGTGGGGAGGCCTTCTCTTCCCTCGCTGTGGAGCACGCTCCCGTCCTCCAGGTTCCCACGCAGACAGTGCAGTCACATGTGACTGCTCAACCAATCAGGTACTGTACTACACAGCTTTCTCATTAATAGCAATTTGAACTCTGTATCTACCAGTTCTCGGTGCTAATAATGAGGAGAAAAACAAACACACTAAACACCATAATAAAAAATAAAAAACACACCTCACATAATTAAAATTAATTGAAATTAAAGTTAATAAATCTTTTCGAAAAAAAGAATTCCGATTCTTTAAAAAGTTTTTTTAATTATGGTTTAAAACAAACTTACCGTAGTGGGCAGGGTTTTTAACAATAAAATGTGTTTTTTAAATTTTATTTTATTATGTTTTTGTCTGTTTTAAAAATTTACACCTGTAAAAGTAGGCTATGCGGCTGCTTTTATCAGGCACAAGAGTTTTCAGGACATTTGCTGGGCAAGAGATGGGTAAATACTGCAATCTTGCCCTTGCAAATGTCCTCGCTCCTGAGATGCGGAGTGTTATGTATGTATGTAAACCTCACTAATATGTAAGACTTGTCACTAGGGGGCACACCTGTGGGAGACCTAAGGGTCACCTGTGCACCCTGGGCAAGCAGGTATAAAAGGCAATCTACCATGCTGCTTCCTCACTCTGGAGTTACATTAAAGAGACCAAGGTCACAACAGTTTGAGCTTACAACACAGTCTTGTTGAGTTATTCTGAACATAACACAGAGGATCTGACAAGCTGGAGTTTGACAGATCAGAAAAGCCGGTTTTCAGCGCATGCGCATTGTGCGCTGAAAACCAGCTTTTGCGATGTCTCCCCGGGTCCGTACACACTCCGTACATTCTCCGTATGGACCCGGGGAGGCTGGGATTTCTGGGCCAGAGTCTTGTGAACATCACGTGACTGGCTAAGCCACTCCCAACTCAACATTTCTATTCTATTTTGGTTAGAACTTTAAAATCAATTCCCCCCTTTTATTAAGGTCACTAGAACCCACAAGTTTCCAAATTAACTGGGAACTTTACCCAATCAAATTAAATTAAAATTCTGTTCCCGGGGTTGATGATGCACTCCAGCCCCTCCGGTACCCGTCTCTCGTGGAAGGCCACAAATGTACCGGTCGACTTTTTCCTTGATAAAGTGCAACATCCCCACCGGCACCTGGGAATCCCTGGCCCAAGTGGAAGAAGAGTATCCGGGAGGGCGCTGAGCACCTTGAGTCTCATCGCCGAGAGTATGCAGAAACCAAGCGCAGACAGCGGAAGGAGCGTGAGGCAAACCAGTCCCACCCACCATTTCCTCCAACCACTGTCTGTCCCACCTGTGACAGAGTCTGTAATTCCCATATTGGACTGTACAGTCTCCTGAGAACTCACTCTTAGAGTGGAAGCAAGTCTTCCTCGATTTCGAGGGACTGCCTATGATAATGATGATGGACACCATCTCCAGGGACACCTTGGGCTTGAATGTTACCGCAGAAGAGAGGCAGGCAGTCGGGCTGAACGACCCCCTCGACCGCCTGCTGCCTGGACCAGTTAATGGCCACCTTGGCCAGGCCCAGGAGCAATACTACGAGGAGGCCCTCCGACCTGCCCAGTCCCTCTCCACACCGGGTGCCCAAAGATCAGGAACGTGGGACTGAAATGCAGCCAAAAATCGAGGAGCAGCCCCTTCAAATAATGCCAAGAGCTCTACCAATCTGTGAGCATACTCACACATGTGCATACGTTACAACAGGCGTTTGCTCATTTACTTCGTCTACAGAACCATCTGCCACCCTAGTCACCCAATCACTGAGGATTTTAATGCCCTTGACACGACACAGAGGCAGACAAGAAGAACCAATGCCAGGAGTCCAGGTTCCGAGTGAAAGTGAAACGCTTTGTTCCTGCTGGTCTCCTGACACCGGAGATTGTGAGGTGACCTCTCTCAGGTTTTCGGGGCTCTGAAGGGCGCTGAGCTGACAAGATTTATCCGGGCAAATCACTGATAATGTCAGTGTATTCAAAAGGCAGGGAGCACAAGTTAAGATTTTGGAAGCAGGAGGGGTAATTTTCCAAATTGCCGCCTAGGAAGTAACCTGGCAGATCAGACTGCCCGCCCCTCGTAGAGCGAGAATTGGCCGTGCGATCCGCTCTGGCCGGTTATGGAAAGACTTGCATTTATATAAAGTGCCTTCCATAACCTCAGGACATGCCAACACGTTTTACACCCAATGAAGTACTCTCGGAAACGCGGTGGCCAATTTGCATACAGCAAGCTCCCGCAGACAACCAGGCGAAAGTGACCAGATCATCTTTTTTTTGATGATGTTGTTTGAAGGATAAATATTGACCAGGACACAAAACTCCATCACTCTTCTTCAAATAGTGCCTTGGGATCTTTTATTTCCACCAGATATGACAGGTGGGGCCTTAGTTTAACGTCTCATCTGAAAGACGGCACCTCTGTAAGGTTCTGCAAAACCAACCAAGGAGACATGTGGCAGAGAGAATGGGAAGATGCCATGTTTAAAATGACCAACTGCAGCCAACAGCCTGTAAACCGGGGAGGATGATGGGACTCTGGCCATCCTGTACAGTAACAGACAGTGTTACAGGGGCACGGAACCGGACGGGGGATGAGCCAGCTACCGTAAGGGGGAAGAGTGTACATTCGGTTCTTCCAGGAAAATGGATACAAGGCAACTTTATATTTTAAAAGGACATTTCTCCAGCTTTTCGTGTAAAACCCTCACAGAAGTGGCAACATGTTCAGGCAAATCTCCCCAGTAATACACAAGGCAACACAAAGGGTATCAGTTTGAATAATTAAACAAAGGTCCACAGGTCTGATGCAGTCATTTTGGCCAGCCCAGACAGAATGGCACCTCTGTTGAGATAGTGAACAATCATCTTCATTCACCCCATCAGCGAGCGACAGGATACAGGAGGTGTGGCTAATCTCCCATTCCAGACAGATCGATACACATCGAACTGCCATTCACACCCCATTTTATTCAAGGAAGACCCAAAACAATGGCATGCAGTTTTGGCGTGAAGATGAACGGACTATAAGAAAAGCTGCAAAAACACACAAGAAGGTTGGGGGGTTGGAGTTTGGAGGTTGGAGTCAGCTTTTGCATTGAGTTGTAGAGTTGAGTTAAGAAGGTGGGAGTCCGTTTTCGTTCTGGTTGAGTTGAGTTAAAGGGGAGTTGAGTCAGCTCTTCACAGGGCCCTCGCTCTGGGGAAGGTGTGCTTAACTTCAGCAGCTTTTTGCTTAGGAGCCAACCGAGAGGCAAATAGAAGAAATTGATGCAACATCGAGGAGGAAAACCGAACCGACCAACAACGTAAAACCCACCCCAGAGGGACCCCGAGCTGAAATAAGTGCCCCCAGAACCCCGGAGTTGATAGGATTGTGAGTATACCCAAACCCCCTCACAGACTCAATTTAGGACAGGAATTGGTAAGAAGGGTGGAAATGGGAGGTGGGGTTGTGTGTGAGTGGAATGTTTCACCCTCTTATCTTCCCCTTCCCTGTTGCGAGAATTTTTCGTGTTGTTGAGTGAGATTGTGCCATTACTGCGATTTACGACCTCTTCCTATGCCCTCTATCTTTGTGTTTACTATTCTAAATAAACAACATTAGCCATTTTGCACTCTTACCCACTGTGTCTGGTGCCTCGTTACTCACCCATCCTCATAAATCGCACGTACAGAACCTCGGGAGTGTGGATTCGAACCCACACCCCAAGCTCCCCTTACACCTCTGACAGTGCAGCGCTCCCTCAGCACTGCACTGGAGTGTTAGCCTGGACTATATACTCAAATCTCTGGAGTGGGGCTTGAACCCACAACCTTCTGACTCGGAGCGAGAGTGCTACCCACTGAGCCGGCACCTATGCAGTACCACCTCGTGGACAGAGGGCGTGAGAAACAAAATATGCGGAGAATTGTGTATCTGCGGAATTTACCTCCAGGATTCGTGGCCGTGTCAGAAACTATGTCAGCATTCAAGATGGGATTGGATAGGTGGCTGAAGGAAAAGGGGATGAAGGGACACAGGAATTGGGTGGGTAGATGTGATTGGAACAATTCGCTCACAGGGAGGATTATCTCTAACATGGGTTGTTGGGCGGAATGGCCTGTTACCGTGCTGTAACTTCCAGCTGTTCCATGTATCGATTCACCGGGCTGATACAATCAGTCAAGACTCACCCCGTAAACCAACTGGTGTGGAGAACATCCAGACCACTCCCTCCTGACAGCCGATTGATGTAGTAACATGTAGTATATAACAATAGCACTATTTTAAGCTCCTCAGTTGAGTGAGCCTTTAGCTCAGGAGTATCTTTGCTGCCTCGGAGTCAGGAAAGTGCAGGGTTCAAATCCAGCTCCATATAGTCCTGAATCCAGCTCCATATAGTACTGAATCCAGCTCCATATAGTCCTGAATTCAGCTCCATATAGTCCTGAATCCAGCTCCATATAGTACTGAATCCAGCTCCATATAGTCCTGAATCCAGCTCCATATAGTACAGAATCCAGCTCCATATAGTACTGAATCCAGTTGCATATAGTCCTGAATCCAGCTCCATATAGTACTGAATCCAGCTCCATATAGTCCTGAATCCAGCTCCATATAGTCCTGAATCCAGCTCCATGTAGTACTGAATCCAGCTCCATGTAGTCCTGAATCCAGCTCCATGTAGTACTGAATCCAGCTCCATATAGTATTGGTGCATAGAGCACAGAGCTCTGGCTCTGAATTATGGGTTGGAATCTGGTGGGTGTGACTGGGCCTCTGGTAATCGTACGGGTTGTGGGAGCACATAAGGCATTCCTGTTGTATTTGAACTACCCACCCTAACAGCTGGAAAAAGGTGGCAACTGCCTGAGGCTGAACCAGACTGTTCGCAACACTTGATGTTGTATTTCACCCAGTGATGAGCTTCCAACCACATATCCACTCTATCGCCAAGACCGTCTAATTCAACCTCCGTAACATCGCTTGACTTTGCCCCTGCTGCTGAAACCCCCATCCATGCCTTTGTTACCTCTAGACTTGACTATTCCAATGGTCTCCTGGCTGGCCTCCCACATTCTACACTCCATAAACTTGAGCTCATGCAAAGCTCTGCTGCCTGTATCCTAACTCGCACCAAGTCCCATTCACCCATCACCCTTGTGCTCATTGACCTACATTGGTTCCTGGCACGACCCCTCAATTTTAAAATTCTCATCTTTGTTTTCAAATCACTATTTGATCTCGTCCTTCCCTATCTCTGTAACAGCTCTACAACCCTCCGAGATTTCTGTGCTCCTCTAACTCTGGTCTCTTGCCCAGCACCGATTTTTGCTAAGGTAACAGAGAGGGTTGATGAGGGCAATGCGATTGATGTGGTGTACATGAATTTCCAAAAGACGTTCGACAAAGAGCGACATAATAGGTTTGCCAGCAAAGTTGAAGCCCATGGAATAAAAGGGACAGTGGCAGCCTGGATATGAAATTGGCTAATGACAGGAAGCAGAGAGTAGTGGTGAACGGTTATTTATCGGACTGGAGGAAGGTATACAGTGGTGTTCCCCAGGGGTCAGTACGAGGACCACTGCTTTTCTTGATATAAATTAATGACTTGGATATGGGTGTACAGGGCACAATTTCAAAATTTGCAGATGACGCAAAACTTGGAAGTATAGTGAGCAGTGAGGAGGAGAGTGATAAGATTTCAAGAGAACATAGACATAACCTGTATAAAACACTGGTTCGGCCACAACTGGAGTATTGTGTCCAATTCTGGGCACTGCACTTTAGGAAGGATGTAAAGGCCTTTAAGAGGGTGCAGAAAAGATTTACGAAAATGATTCCAAGGGTGAGGGACTTCAGTTATGTGGATAGACTGAAGAAGCTGGGGTTGTTTTCCTTAGAGCAGAGAAGAGTGAGAGGAGATTTGATAGAGGTGTTCAAAATCATGATGGGTCTAGACTGAGTACATAGAGAGAAGCTTTTCCCATTGGCAGAAGGGTTGAGAACCAGAGGACACAGATTTAAGGGGATTGGTAAAAGAACCAAAGGCAACATAAGAAAAAACTTTTTTACGCAGCGAGTGGTTAGGATCTGGAATGCACAACCTGGATAGGTGGTGGAGGCAGACTCAATCGTGGCTTTCAAAAGGGAGTTGGATAAGTACCTGAAAGAAAATAATTAGCAGGGCTACGGAGAAAGGGCGGGGAGTGGGACTGGCTGAAGTGCTTTTGCAGAGAGCCAGCATGGGCTCGATGGGCCGAATGGACATCTTCCGTGCTGTAACCATTCTATGATTCCAATCCTCCACCATTAGCGGCCATGCTTTCCATTGTCTAGGCCCTAAACTCTGGAATTCCCTCCCTAAATCTTTCCTCCTCTCCACCTCTCTCCTCCTTTAAGACAACTCCTTAAAACCTACCTCTGTGACCAAGGCATCTGTCCTCATATCTCCAGATGTGGCTCGTGTCAGATTGTATTTGATAATGCTCCTGTGAAGATCCTAAGGACACTCCACTATATTAAAGGTGCTAGTTAAATGCAAGTTACTGTTGTTGGTTGTGGTCATGGAAGGAGCATTCATCTTGTGTTAATCAGCTGTGAATCCTTCCACTCCTTCACACGATTCTTCAATGGGCAGAGTATGAAGGTATGACAAGCCCCTCAGTTCAGTACTAATTGCACAACCTTTAACAAAAGAAATATCAAAAGCTGATGTTACGAATGGATAGCTCTCACCGTAACATTTTTCCCCATGAGTTTAAAGGAGTGACCGTCTCCACATTGATTTTGTGCATCTCAATGTCAAATGTAGCGGAGAAAGATCACAGCACAGCAGGGCGTCTTGGGAGATGAAAATGTCAGAACACGATAACTGGCCTACTTTCTGTTCAAAATAGGTCATCCTTTGTTTGACTCACACAATTATTTTCTACACGTAGGGTTAGTGAGTGAACTGAATCTCTCCAATTCGAACTGATATGATCTTTCAGAAATACCAGTGGCTGTACATATGGTATCAAGATTTATTACGAACCACCCCATCACAAATCAGATGCCAACAATATCATTCAGACTATTCCATACTGTGTGTTTTCAAGCAATATTTAATTCCCCCCCCCCCCCCACCTTTTATATCTCAAATACTTTCATTACTTACAGGATACAAACAATGTATTTTTTATTTCATGACTGGTTTCTACAGCTGTGAGCTGTCCATTGTATTGATGTTGCACTGAGGACACCAGGTTAATATAGGTTCACATTCAGTCACGGACATTGAGCTCCGGGTTATCAGCACTGGTTGGGCGTATTCCTGGAGGCTTCATCACATGACCGCCCATCTCCAACTGCCCCACCCACTCACACAGACATTTTCCCCCCCTCTCCAATATTGTTGTAACTAATAACAGACACTGTTCAAAGAAAATGAATATCAAAAAACACAATTCTCTATGAATTTCTTCCTCGGTTGTCCACAGCAGTGTCTCGTAGATTCATTCCTGGAGACTCCGGGGCAATCCTGGAGGGTTGGCAGCCCTAACTGAGCTCGGCTTACCATCTCGGGGCACCTCTTTCTGATTGGTGAGCAGTTCAACTACTTTCAATCATTCGAAATTCAAAGGTATCCCTGCTATCGTGCTAGAATTTAGGCCTGAAACAAAATAAAAGTCTTAGTAGTTGCAGCCATTTTGCCGCGAGCATTAAGCAAAGCAAAGCAAACGACTTTATGGAGGTGATCTCTCTCATGGGGAACCCTGACCTCCTCATAGTGAACCCTGACCTCCTCGTGGTGAACCCTGACCTCCTCATAGTGAACCCTGACCTCCTCGTGGTGAACCCTGACCTCCTCGTGGTGAACCCTGACCTCCTCATAGTGAACCCTGACCTCCTCGTGGTGAACCCTGATCTCCTCATAGTGAACCCTGATCTCCTCATGGTGTACCCTGACCTCCTCATGGTAAACCCTGACCTCCTCATGGTAAACCCTGACCTCCTCATGGTGTACCCTGACCTGCTCACGGTCAACCCTGACCTCTTCGTGGTATACCCTGACCTGCTCATGGTGAACCAGGATCTCATGGTGAACCCGGATCTCATGGTGAACCCTGACCTCTTTGTGGTGAAATAAGGCCATTCTGTCAGCTTTACATTGCCAATGTGGCACCATCACAACACAAACATCAGGGAGGAACCAAGACCAAAGGTGCAGTTTGATGGCAGTATAACATTCTGGTGCTCAAACAAATCAGGAGGTAGTCCACAGCAGGATCATCCAAACCGTTGCCTCTAGGCCACATCTGGCCTCCCTCCTCTACCCCCCTACCCACCGTCACCGCTCACCACCAGCCCCCCACCCCCGCCCCACCACACCCCTTGTCCCAGTAATTCAGCCCTCAATGGCCATGCAACTCGGTTCTGTTTGTGTTTATAATTCTTGTTTGCTGGTTTATCCTGCTCAAATTTCACCCATCTCCCTCCGCTCCCCACTCAATGCTCGATGACCTACGTTGACTGCTAGTTAAGCAACGCCTTGATAAATAAATTCGCCTTGTTTTCAAATAGCTCCATGGCCTCACCCCTCCCCATGATTGTAATCCCCTCCAGCCCTGCAACCCCTCGAGATATCTGCGCCCATCCAATTCCAGCCTCTTGAGCCTCCCCGATTTTAATCGCTCCACCACTGGTGGCTGTGCCTTCAGCTGCCAAGGCCCTAAGCTCTGGAATTCCCTCCTTAAACCTCTCTGCCTCTTAACCTCTCTTTCCTCCTTTAAGACGTTTCTTAAAACCTACCTCATCTGCCCTAGTATCTCCTCACGGGGCTTGGAGTTACATTTTGTCTGATAATGCTCCTGTGAAGCGCCTTGGGCCGTATTACTACATTAAGAGTGCTATATGAATACAAGTTTACTGTCAATCCTAAATCAGAACGTCTGGATCTGTTAATATCAGCAACTTGAGATATCTTCAAGTTACTGGGAATAGGGATTGAAACTTTATATTTTATACCTTCAGAAAAACCAGACTATTTGATCATTTATTTCATTTGCTGTTTGTGGGATCTAGCTGTGACAAAATTGGCTGCTGCATCTCATAAGAACATAAGAAATAGGAACAGGAGCAGGCCACCTGGTCCCTCGAGCCTGCTCCGCCATTCTATAAGATCATGGCTGATCCGATCCTGGCCTCAACTCCACTTCCCTGCCCATTCCCCATAACCCTTGACTCCCTTATCTTTCAAAAATCTGTCTATCTCTGCTTTAAATATATTCAATGACCCAGCCTCCACAGCTCTCTAGGGTAGAGAATTCCAAAGATTCATGACTCTCTGAGGAAAGAAATTTCTCCTCATTTCCGTTTTAAATGGGTGACCCCTTATTCTGAAACTATGCCCGCTAGTTATAGATTTCTCCCACGAGGGGAAACATCCTCTCTGCATCTACCCTGTCAAGCCCCCTCAGAATCTTATACATTTCAATAAGATCACCTCTCAATCTTCTAAACTCCAATGAGTATAGGCCCAACCTGCTCAACCTTTCTTCATATGACAACCTCCTCATATCAGAAATCAACCTTGTGAACCGTCCCTGAACTCCCTCCTTAAATAACGGGACCAAAACTCTACACTACTCCAGGTGTGGTCTCACCAACACCCTGTACAGGTGTAGCAGGACTTCCCTACTTTTATACTCCACCCCCTTGCAATAAAGGCCAACATTCCATTGGCCTTCCTAATTACTTGCTGTACTTGCATGTTAACTTTTTGTGTTTCGTGTACAAGGACCTCCAGATCCCTCTGTACCGCAGCATTTTGTAATCTCTCCCCATTTAAATAATTTGCTTTTTTATTTTTCCTTCCAAAGTGGATAACCTCACATTTTCCCACATTATACTCCATCTGTCAATTTTTTGCCCACTCACTTAGCCTATCTATATCCCTCACATTACAGCAGTGGCCAATGTTCCTGGTAATTTCTTGGGGGGGTGCACGGTCCCTTTAAGGGGCTGCGCGACCTATTCAAAATACGCCGCACGCGTGATTATTCTTGTTTAAAAGCCGGTGAGCTGACTGCGCGGGAGCTGTGCTGACACAAATTTGCGCAGCTTAAAAGGAACAGTGACAGTGACTACACTTCAAAAGTATTTCATTGGCTGTAAAGCACTTTCGGATGTTCGGAGGACACAACAGGCGCTATATAAATGCAGGTTCTTTCTTTCAAAGGATTTGCTGACTCTGGCCCAGGGAACGCAGCGCAAACAGCGCTGCCTCAGTTGAACGACGCAGTGTAAAACCAAATACAAATTCCTGGCATCGACACAACCTTCACATAACTGGTGGCAAGCTGATGCTGGTGTGGGCAACCTAAAATAAGGCCTGACATTCCTTCACATTAGTGAATGCATCGCTGATAATTGAGGCAACTGGGACCTTGTTACTGTCAGCCTGGCTCCATTGCCTCTGCCCAGTGGCTGCAGGCTAGAAAAGCAGCTGCTTTGAGAACTCCCCATAGAACCCATTCTCCTTCTCATTACCTTCGCTGACTGCCCCAGACAATGCTCTCTCATCTCACGCTAGATGCCGCCCTCTCTACCTTGTTGCTAAAAAGGCAGCGCACATTCTTAACCTTGCCAAATAAGCGAATGAGTCACTCTTGCGTGCTTTATCGGTTGAACTATATCCTGGAGATAAATTTGGGAGAAGTTTAGGCAGTGGCATAAATGCTAAATTTCGTCTCTCTCTCTTTCTCTAATAATAATATAATGTTCTTGAGGAGATTGGCGGTAATTGAGGTGAGGAAGTCATCAGTTTAATCACGTTCAGGGAAATCCGAAGGCCAGCCAAGAAGAGGAACAATCAATTAAGCACTGAAAGGCTGCTTGAACTACAATCCGTCAGTGCGTAATTGTACAGTGTGATTGGTAATAGTAATATTATTTAGTTAATCCAATCTTTGTCACTGGACTGAGAGCACCTGAAGTGAGCGCCAGCATTCAGCAGTTTGGTGTTCTTGCTTGGACTGCTCACATTTCGCTGCCTCTTGAAATTACTCATCGCCATTAATACTTGTCGCCCATGTTAACCCACAACAGCAACAACTTGCATTTATTTATATAGCGCCTTTAATGTAGTAAAAATGTCCCAAGGTGCTTCACAGGAGTGGTTACCAAACAAAATGTGACCCTGAGCCATCTAAGGTGATATTAGGACAGGTGACCAAAAGCTTGGTCAAAGAGGTAGGTTTTAAGAGCGCCTTGAAGGAAGAAACACCATCATCATTCAAATTTATTTGCTTGTCGATGAGCAACGACAACAACAACTTGTATTTATATAGCACCTTCAACGTAGTGAAACGTCCCAAGGCGCTTCACAGGAGTATTATGTGATAAAAAATTTACAACGAGCCGCAGAAGTAGAAATTAGCGCAGCTTGGTCAAAGAGGTCGGTTTTAAGCAGCGTCTTGAAGGAGGAAAGAGAGGTCGAGAGGCGGAGAGGTTTAGGGAGGGAGTTCCAGAGCTTGGGGCCCAGGCAACAGGAGGCACGGCCACCAATGGCGGAGCGATTATAATCAGGGATGCTCTAGAGGGCAGAATTAGAGGAATGCAGACATCTCGAGGGATTGTGGGGCTGGAGGAGATTACAGAGATAGGGAGGGGCGAGTCCATGGAGGGATTTGAAAGTAAGGATGAGAGTTTTGAAATCGAGGTGTTATTTAACCGGAAGCTCTGATTCAGCAATTACCTGGAAGCATGCTCGGGACTGACCTCAATTCGTAGCGCGTTAATCACCACAAAGGAGTTAAGGTGTCCGAGGGAAATCGTAGTGTTCAAGGGTTGAGCAGGCACTTCATCAAAATTGGCAAAAAACATTGAAACATAGAAATTTTTACAGCACGGAAGGAGGCCATTTCGGCCCATCATGTCCATGCCGGCCGACCAAGAGCTATCCAGCCTAATCCCACTTTCTAGCTCTTGGTCTGTCGCCATGTGGGTTACTGCACTTCAAGTGTACACCAAGTATTTTCTAAATATGGTGAGGGTTTCTGCCTCTACCACCCTTTCAGGCAGTGAGTTCCAGACCCCCACCACCCTCTGGGTGAAGAAATTTCCCCTCTAAACCTCCCCCCAATTATTTTAAATCTATGTCTCCTGGTTGTTGACCCCTCTGCCAAGGGAAACAGGTCCTTCCTATCCACTCTATCCAGGCCCCTCATAATTTTATACCTCAAAGAGTCAACTAGTGAACAGAATACATGGGTAAAGCAGCAAGTCTGGCACTGCTCGCTACTTTAGAGGAGCACAAGAATCCAGGCCCCAGAAAGTGAATGAGAACTATCAACACGCACTGCTGCACCACAGCTCATGGCCAAACAGGGCAGTTACATCTGGAATCATTTATTCCCTTAAGGCCATTGCATAAGGTCGTCACTAATACCAAAAACGGAACATTTTAGCACACTATCAATATTTTTTACTCATTATTGACCTGTGCTTTTATTAAGTCAAGGAAAGGAACTATTCCAATCTTCATGGTGTCGAGCATTTACTTCTATTGATATCACACAATGTGTTTAACATGTTGCATTGTTATAATTTGTCAAGGGGTGTCAAGCGTTATGGGGAGCAGGCAGGAAAGTGGAGTTGAGTCCAGGATCAGATCAGACATGATCTCATTGAATGGTGGAGCAGACTCGAGGGGTCAAATAGCCTACTCCTGCTCCTATTTCTTATGTTCTTATGTCTTTGTGTACTGTTGTGGCGTGTTCCTCATGGTGCACCACTCCAAAGTGACGTAGATCTTACTGCGATTCCATTGGTTTCCTATCTCTGTGCACTGCCGACTCAGAGGGTTCAGCTCTAGAGCCAGATGTTTGTTCCCATACATCTGCAGCATGTCACTGTTGGAGGCCGTGGCCTCAAGATTACCACGACGAGCAGGGACCGTCACATTGATATGATACGTACTGATTACAGATCTCCAAATCCCTTTCGAATAGCGGTGCTTCCAAGTACATCAAAGGTTGGTCTTAATTATATCTCAGATTTTGAACCCCAGATATCCAGGGGGCGAAATTGCCTCGTGCCCCGATTGGGGGTGTTAACACTCTGGGGCCGGGACTTTCAGCGCCTGGCCCGGAGGTCCCGTCCCAACGCTGAATTGCCGCCCCAAAAGAAAGCGGAGCACAATCTCCAGCGCTGCGCTTCCTTTGGGGGCCGGTCCCAGGGCACTACTGGAGTGGTAAGTCAAGTGCTACGCAGATGCTCCACGTAACGCTGACTTGCTTCAACGCCCCGCCCCTTCGACCCGCATTCTGCACGGCCTCTGATGGCCACCACTGGGCCACCAGGGCAGCATGGGACCGGGCCTGCAGCCACCACCCAATACAGTGTGTCGGGCTGCACGATGGCGGCCCGGACCACGCTCGGGCCGCCATTGTCGAGCCGACCTGAGAGTCGGCCGACAAACAAAGATGGCACCCTCCCCTTTAATCAGCACCCCAGCCTCGCAACCCGCGGGGCTTTAAGGGGTCAGCACAGGGTGGTGAAGGGTCGCCGCGCACAGCGATGACGTCATCGCAGGTTGCGCGGCGGCCCGGGGCAATAACCACCGGGCGTGGCGCTGCTAAGGCAGCACCTCCGCAACCTCCCGGGCAGCATCCCGAGAGGTGGTACCGCCCCCACCCCACCCCCAGCCATGAGATAATTTGTATTCTGTGTTGTTGGTTGAGGGATAAATATTGACCACGGCACCAGGGAGAACTCCTCTGCTCTTCTTTAAAATAATGCCATGAGATTTTTACGTCCACCTGAGAGGACAGATGGGTTATCAGTTTATCATCATCATAGGCAGTCTCTCGGAATCAAGGAAGACTTGCTTCCACTCTAAAAATGAGTCCTTAAGTGGCTGAACAGTCCAATACGAGAACCACAGTCCCTATCACAGGCGGGACAGATAGTCATTGAGGGAAAGGGTGGGTGGGACTGGTTTGCCGCACGCTCTTTCCGCTGCCTGCGCTTGATTTCTTCATGCTCTCGGCGATGAGACTTGAGCTGCTCATAGAAACATAGAAAATAGGTGCAGGAGTAGGCTATTTGGCCCTTCGAGCCTGCACCACCATTCAATATTGTTATGTCTTGGATAAGAAGTCAGACTAGATACTGCAAACTCAAAGTAAGTGTGACCGTAGTCCTTCATTGCAGATCTCAGAGTCCTCTCCAGCCTGTGAGGCCTCTTTATATACAGGTGCTCCCAGGGGATTGTGGAATTCCTTGGGACACCAGGGGATAAGCCCTCTGGTGGTTAGACATGGTAATTACAGGTTTACATACATAACAACACTCCCCCCCCCCAAAGTCAATAGTGTAACTATTTACAATGTGAGCTGATCTGGGGCCTTCCTTTCCCTGGTTGATCGTCTCGATGCAAATGCTGGTGTTGGTAAGTCATTTGTTGGGTTTTCGCTGGGTTGCTGCATAGTAGGCCTTGCTGGACTGCTGGGGGTGGTGAGTCTTGCTGCGCTGCTGCAGATGATGGGTTCTGCTTCGTGGTCAACAGCTGGGTCGGTTGCCACTTGTGTGTGTGTTGGAGGGTCAAAAAAGGTAGAGTCTATTGTGGATTGTTCTGGATAGTCCGTAAATCTGAGTTTGGTTTGGTCCAAGTGTTTTCTGCAGGTGAGTCCATTTGCAAGTATGACCACAAACACCCTACTCCTGTCTTTGACCAAAACAGTGCCAGCAATCCACTTGGGACCCTTGTCCATAGTTCAACACAAATACAGGATCATTTACTTCAATTTCGCATGACACATTAGCGTCATCATGATATGTATTCTATTGAAGCCGTCTGCTCTCTACCTGTTCGTGTAGATCAGTGTGGACTAACAAGAGCCTTATCTTAAGTGCCCTTTTCATGAGCCGTTCAGCGGGAGGGACCCCGGTGAGCGAGTGGGGTCTTGTGCGGTAACTAAGCAGGACTCGGTATAAGCGAGTCTGCAGTGAGCCTTCAGTTACTCTTTTCAAGCTCTGCTTGATTTTTTGAACTGCATGTTCTGCCTGACCATTGGATGCTGGCTTAAACGGGGCAGACGTGACATGTTTGACCCCATTGCGGGTCATGAATTCCTTCAATTCGGCACTGGTAAAGCATGGCCCATTGTCACTTACAAGGACATCAGGCAGGCCGTGCATGGCAAACATGGCCCCATTGATTTTCAATGATGGCAGCGGACGTGCTTGCCGACATTATCACACATTCAATCCATTTGGAGTATGCATCTACAACCACTAAAAACATTTTTCCCAAGAATGGGCCTGCATAGTCGACATGAACCCTAGACCACGGTTTGGCGGGTCAAGACCATAAACTTAGTGGCGCCTCCCTGGGTGCATTGCTTAACTGGGAACATGTATTACATTTGTGCACACACGACTCTCAGTCTGCATCGATACCGGCCCACCACACGTGGGATCTGGCTATCATGTTCATCATTACAATGCCTGGGTGGGTACTGTGGAGATCACTAATGAAAGTGTCCCTGCCCTTTTTTGGTACAACTACCCGATTACCCCAAAGGAGGCAGTCTGCCTGTATAGACATTTCAGCTTTGCGCCGCTGGTACGGCTTTATTCCTTTCTGCATCTCTAACGGGACACTAGACCAACTCCCGTGGAGCACACAGTTTTTTACTAAGGACAGTAAGGTGTCCTGGCTCGTCCAGGTTCTAATCTGTCAGGCGGTAACAGGTGATTGCTCACTCTCGAATGCTTCCATTACCATAACTAGATCTGCAGGCTGTGCCATCTCCACCCCAGTGGTGGGCAATGGTAGCCTACTGAGAGCATCGGCACTGTTTTCTGTGCCTGGCTTGTGGCAGATGGCGTAGTTGTATGCGGACAACGTGAGCGGCCATCTCTGGATGTGGGCCGATGCATTCGTATTTATCCCCTTATTTTCAGAAAAGAGGGATATAAGCGGCTTATGGTGTAGGGGAGGACGAAAACCCCCTCATTTTACCCAGAAGGAAAAGGGCTGTGGGATCAGTCTGTGCTGTGAATTGAAACCGATGGAAGGAAAACTTTGGGACACAAATGGAGACCCCCCCCCCCCCCCCCAGTGTTAGGACTCATAGGAAAGGGAATTTAATTTGGAACTATCTACCAGAAAGTTTGAAATCCTAAAGTGCACATGGAAGAAACTACGAACTTTAATCGAATTTGGGATTTTTTAAAAGGTCTGCAAGAAAAGGGGTGGAGTCAATATCAAAAGAGCCAGTTTGGACATTGGAACTAATCAAATTGTCTGGGAACTGTATACCCTCGAAACTTGCCCCTTGAAAACATTAGCATTTAAACAATGCCACATACATATTCCAACACCTTTTTCATCAGGCATAGAAATATCTGGCTCAGGCCAGACTAGCACAATGGCTACAGGAGGCCAATGCAATCAACACCCACTCAAACCTTGAGTAGGTTAAGATCAGTGGGGGAAAAAAAACCTAAAAACCTCAAACTGCTGCATTTTTCAAAATCAAAAGTCCACCAATGAGAAGAATCGACTTCAGCAGGAGAGGCGGACTGGATAATCTAGCTATAAAAAAAGGGGTTTCTGACGTAGTGAAAAAAGAAGTGATGATTTTCCCTGCCCTGGTGATTCAACAACCACAACCACAAGCCTCTCGACACTGAAGGAAAACCAGTGTCCGAAGACACCGAAGATAGAAGAAACAAACCACCAGACTGCGGAAGGCACAGTAGTGAGTATAACCTCCGGTCCCCAGAACTCCCAACTCAGTTAGGCCAGGAAAGGTGGGAGGTTGGGCATTGTACTGCTAAACTGGTGTAAAGATTTTCGTTGGGTCCGTTTTAGTGGGATTTAGAGGGATTGTTTTGTTGGTGTATTGCTGTTTGTTGAGTTACACCTTGTCAAATAAATTGGAAGCCTAAGGTTCCTCTTGGAATCACCTTGTCTCAGTTCTATTGTATTACATCTCCTGATTGTGAGTCTTATGTCAGAACCGTGTAAGGGAAGCTAGGAGCGCCTCGAAAACGCTCAACTGTGTGTCACAGGCTAGGGAAGAAGGGGTTAGGAGTGTTTGACACTCACAGGTGCCTCACAGGCTAGGCATAAGCTGTGGGGACGCACGAGTCTCAAAACCCCCTTCATAAGCTGTGGACACAGTCTCTCCAGGGGTGCTCTTGCAGCACTCAGGGTACCTCACAGGCCAGGCATAAGCTGTGAGGGCAGAAGCCCAGAGAGAGACACCCAAGGCACAACAACAACCCTGTGAAAACCCCTTACAGAACATGGCGACCACGAAGGGACTTAAGCAAACAGGAGATGTTAATATAACAGATGAGGTGATAAGAGATGAAACTAAAATGGAGGAGAGAATTTCCTCATACATTTTTGGCAAGGTGAACCTCACCAAACCTTGGGTGCAAGCCCTCACTCGGGCAGAGCGCCCAGTGGATGCTGCTGCTCAGTGGACAGCAGGGAAGGACCACAACCGCAGGGTGGAAAAGGCCATCTGGCTTATCTGCTTCACCCGCCAAGTCCGAAAGCTCGACCAGCGGGTGAAGGACTTGGAACAGAGTCTTCAGAAATCAGAGGAGCTCTCTGCTATCCGGACTATGGTTGGGGACAACCTGCTGGCCGAATTAGCTGGGGAGCAGCAAAGGAACCGGCAGTTGGAGGAGACCTTCCGAAATAGCCGGGACTATCTTCAGTGTCAGGTCACTGAGGCCAAGGGTAGTGAGGGGTCCCTCCGGGAACAGAACTCTCGGTACACCCAGAAAATTTGGGAACTGGAGAATAAATTAAAAGACGTACAGACAGCCTATAAAGTGGCCAGTAGCAGTGAGTTTGCAGATCACGGTCCCTGCCAGGAGAGGATTAAAACTCTCACCCACGCTCTATCCCAGGCAAAGGGGATGGTCGCCCTGATAGGACCCGGAGGGTCCACAGGGGACAAAGGAGAGTATTGGGGGGTAGAGGAGAATCCAAAGGCAAGAGACGCCCGACCACCTCCTGAGGCACCGGTGGTTTGTCCGGTGGGGTACCAGGAGGGGCGGGGCACGCAGGTAGTAGCATACCCAGGGCTGGGGGCAGGACCAATGTGTCCCATTTGGCAGCAGGGATGTGAGGCTCCAGCCGAGGGTCAGTTAAGGGATGGATCAGGTGACCAGGCACTGTCTGCTGCACCGGGTATGATGGGACAGCCGGAGGTAGAGGGACCAGCGCAGAAAGATCCTGAACCAGGGCGGATGTGCCCGGTCAGGCAGCGCAAGTACGGTCCTCCACAGGGAGGTGGCCAAGGTCGGGGAGCGCTGGAGAGCGACTTTATTATTCCCCATGGAGTTCAATCACTCAGGGCCATGGTGGCCCATTTGGCCAAACTCACTCGCAGTGGGGACCCGTCTATCCACTTCATGGAGGTGATGCAGGCAGGGGAAATTAATGGGTGCGACGAGGAAGAGACAGCCAAGCTGCTGCTCTTCTCTCTGGACAGCAAATTGTACCAGGCCCTACCGGCAGAATGCCGGAGGGGACAGCGTACATTTACTGAGGTCCAGAGGGCCGTCCTTGAGGCTATGGGCTTCGATGACGGCAATCCTTTCGAACGGGTCGAAAGGACAAGGCAGCTCGCAGGGGAAACCCCACAGGCGTTTGCGGAAAGGCTGTGGGGAGCTCCTCGACCGGGTGAATCTTTCCACGGTACAGACTGGCCGCTGGCTGAGGATGCTGGTGGCAAACTGCTTGCCCCGGCTCAAGGCCAGGGCAGAACTGTGGTTCGATTCCCGGGACCCCAACCTCACCGAGGAAGCAGTGGTCAGGCAACTGGCACTGGTCCAACGGAATGGAGGAGGGGAGGAGGATAAAACCTCCACAAAGTTCTGGTAAATGAAGTAAAACCCAACCCGATTCCCAAAAGGGAATGGCACCAGGAGGGTGGCCGCTCGCCTGATAAGGAGGGAGTGTGCTACGGGTGCGGGAAAGCTGGGCATTTTAAAAGGGATTGCAGGAGCCCAGTAAAGAAATATGGGGGGAGAAGTCCTTCAGGAGCCGCCCAGAGTGGGGGAAGTGGAGCGAGCTCCTCACCATCCCTTGACCAGATAGTAGCTGCAGTGAGGACAGCACTGGAGGGGACTGGGAAGGTAGCCACAGCAACAGGCAGGGAAGCACCAGCAACCCTGCCAGTACAGAGGCCGTGACTAGCCCAGACCCAGCCTGCATACCTGTGCCCACTAGAATATGACCCCTGGGGACGACCCATGGTTAAGATGGAGGTTGAGGGTGTATTGGGTACCTACCTTTTGGACACTGGTGCTTCCAGCACGATAGTCCATTCGGAGGACCCCGCAACCTCACCTCTATCAAACGGGGTGCCGTATCAACGAGTTGGGTTCACAGGTAATGAGAAGGCTGGGTTTTTCTCAGTCCCGCTCGCGGTTCGTTTAGGAGCACTCCAAACACAATGGAAGTGCGTCCTAATGAACTGGGAGCAGGTGGGAAAAGGGATTTTGGGGGCTGATTTTATCATCGCTCAACCGATCCTAGTAGACTTGAGGAATCACTGTCTATGGGGCACAGTGGGCATGGGAGCAGAGGGAGAAGTCATGGTTATTGATAAGAAACAGGGAAAAGGGACTCTGTGTACAATGAAGCCAAAAGGGGGTTACGACCTGGAGGTTCTGGTCGGTAACACCCCAGCCGAGTACCGGGCCTATGTGCAAGCAAAGCTTGCAGCATTTGCCACCCATAAACACGACTGTGGGAGAGTCACAGAAGTGGAGGTTAGAATAGATGGGGATCCCATGTCCCACCCGCAAAAGCAGTATGGCTTTCCCCGAGAGGCAGAAGCAGACTTGGAGACAGCTTTAAGCTCGCTTGTCGAGCAGGGTGTTTTGAGACCCATAGCCACCCATGTCAACTCCCCGCTTTGGCCGGTTAAGAAACCGGACAATTCTTGGAGGGCTACGGTGGATTATAGGGTGCTCAATAAAAGCATCCCAGCTTGTGCCCCCACAGTAGCGGCGGTTGCGGATCTGATAGGGGAAATCCCTGCATCCGCAACCACGTTCACAGTGTTGGACGTATCCAACGGGTTCTGGTCGATCCCTGTACGGAGGGAAGACCAGTACAAGTTTGCCTTCACCTTCCGGGAACAGCAGTATACATGGAGCCGCCTCCCACAGGGCTTTCATAATAGTCCCAGCATCTTTCACCAATGCATGGCGAACTGCTTAAAAGGCTTCAGCCAGCCACACCAGCTGGTCCAGTATGTGGACGACCTGTTGTTGTTCACAGACAGCAGTGAGGAACACGGTCCACTGCTGGCCGAACTGCTGGTCTTACTGAAGGAAGGGGGTTTTAAAGTTAACCCCAAGAAAGCCCAGATAGGTCTAGGAGAAGTAAAATTCCTGGGCCTGACGATAAGGGCAGGAGAAAGGGCCATTGATGAGGCTAGAAGAAAGGCAGTGCAGGAGTTCCCTGTCCCTAGGGATGTGTCGGGGGTAAGGTCTTTCCTGGGAATCACTGCCTACTGTAGGGACTTCATCGAGGACTATGCAGCCACTGCCGCCCCTCTGCTCAGACTCCTACATAAGGGGGTCGAGTGGGAATGGGACGAGGGCTGTGAGCCAGCATTTGTCCGTCTTAAGAGAGACCTGCAGGTAGCACCAGCCCTAGGGGCAATTGATGGGGGGGAGAAATTCTTCCTGGAGGTGGCAGCCAGTGGTGACAGCTTAAGTGCAGTGTTGCTCCAGGAGCAAAACGGTCAGCTGAGACCAGTGGTGTACTCCTCCAGGGTCCTCACGGAGGTAGAAAAGGGATACTCCAATTGTGAGAGGCACTTGCTTGCCCCCCACTGGGCAGTAAAGAGAGCTCAGATCTTTACCGGAATATCCCCCATTACACTCCTCACCCATCATATCCCGACACAGATGCTGTTGGACGGGAGGATTAAGGACGGGACAGTGAGCAGTGCTAGAATCACTCGCTGGACCCTCCTCCTCTCCCAAATGACTTTAAAGGTCAAGGGCCTCTCCGAGCCCAAGCTCGCAGCAAATTTAATCTATCCAGGGCAGCCGCATCGATGCTCTGTGGAGGGAGTATGGGACATTAACTTTGGATTTCGGGCAGGGATACACCCCACAGGCCGCGAGATCTACGTTGATGGCTCCAGTTCAGTGTCCGCGGGTACAAGACTCACGGGCTGCGGAGTTTGGGATCCCAAGGCAGGAATTGCCTTGGCTCTTAAACTCCCATGCACCCTGAGCGCCCAGCAGGCGGAACTCTCGGCGGTGATGTATGTGGTCACACACCCCGAGGAATTCCCTACCCCATACACGATTTGATCGGACAGCATGTCCACTTGCAATTCATGTACAGAGTATCTGCCGATTTGGTCACGCCGGGGGTACACCTCTGCGGATGGGAAGCCCCTTGTGACCAAACCCCTGCTAGAAAAGATCGTGGCTGCAGTGGGAGAAACCGGGGATGTATATATCCATAAGGTAAAGGCCCACTCCAAAACTGAGCCACGGGGGGAAGGTAACCAGCAGGCAGACCTGCTGGCAAGGGAAGGTGCTCGCACAGGTCGCCCATGGGACCCATATGAGGCAGGCAGGAGAGCAGCAGCAAGAAGCAAGCCAGGGACACAAGGGAGCGTAGGGGCGGCTGCGGCCCCGGACCTTAAAGTAGTCCAGATGCAGGATCCGATCCTGAAGGCTGCCTTGGCTGCTATCAAAAGGGGGGAAAAGGCGGAGGGCCCATACAGTGCTGTAGATATTGCTGTGCGGGAAGGCATGTTGTTTAAAGGGGACAAATGGGTAGTGCCGCCACAACACCAGAGGGAATTCCTTCAGCTGGCCCATGAGGGTCCAGGTGTGGGACACCCTGGGCCGGAATCTACCTGGCAACGGGTAGAAAAAGCAGGGTGGTGGCTAGACCTCTGGGAAGACGTCCACAACTTCTGTGCGGGCTGTCTGGTTTGCGCTGCAAACAATCCAGACCCTCAGAAAAGGAAGGCGTCTATGGGACACGTCAGGCGGGTAGAGGGACCATGGCAGTCGATCCAAATCGACTATATCGGACCCCTACCGGCCGCCCAGGGAGGTTATAAATACTGCCTCGTCCTAGTGGATGTGTTTTCCAAGTGGGTGGAAGCCTTCCCTTGCCGAACAGCTACCGCGGTGGGGACTGCAAAAATCCTGGTGAGGGAGGTGTTCTCTCGGTGGGGTCTACCTCAAATCGTGGAGTCCGACCGAGGAAGCCACTTCACCGGCCAGGTGATGCAGGCCACCCTAAAGGTGCTGGGGATAAGAGCCAAATGGCATGTCGCCTACAACCCTCAATCCTCAGGCACCGTAGAACGCCTGAACCGGACCCTAAAGGAAAGGCTGCGCAAGGAGACGGGAGACACACCGAACAAGTGGGTGGAGGTCTTACCGTTGGTCCTCATGGGAATCCGGGCCAGTCAGTCAAAGAGCACAGGGTACTCACCCCATGAGCTGATGACGGGCCGGATCATGAGAACCCCAGTGCATGTGTTGGCGCCGGTTCTCACCGAAGGGCAGCTCCGAGAGGTGAACCGGGACCGGTTTGTCAGGAACCTGTTTGAACACCTCAAACAGATTCACTGGCAGGCTGCTAGTAACATGGGCAGATAGCATCAGAGTAACCGATTGCTGCTAGAACCCAGCAAACACCACGAATGGGAGATAGGGGACCAGGTCATGGTGAGGAACTATGCTCGGGTCGGGGTTTTTGAAGCATTATATATGGGACCATACAGCATAGTCGACAAGGCTAGCCCTATGGTCTATGCGGTTCGACTGCCTCGTCGGGTGAAGTTGTATCACATTAATCAGTGTAAATTGTTTGACCCCAAAAGAGGTAAAAAACAGAGGGGACGAGCAAGGGAAGGGAATCAGGCACTGGAGGAAGAACAGGCCCCGGTGGATTTGGAGGCTCCGGAGGAGGCAGCGGGCCCCAAAGCTCTACAGCCTGGGCTGGTTCATTGCTCCTGTAAGGCTATCCCACCACTGGGTAGAGGTTCCCAGCCCACTAACAGAAGTAGGGAGAAAGGCTCTACCATTAGCAAGGTTCAAGGGGAAGCTGAACATCCCATGGTGGATCAGCTGGGGCTAGCCCAAGAGGTGGAGGAGATGGCATTGCAGCCCATAACGTGGGACTCTGCACCAACAGTAAGGAGGAGTCACAGAGTGCCACAGCCCAGGGCGCCGTGGTCCCCTGTTTACTTAGCCTCCCGCCCCAGACTGATACGGCAAAAGACAACAGGGAGGGTGCTCTGTTGCACTAGCAAGGGTCTCCCACCGATTATCCGGGGCTCAGGAGGGCCTTGGAGGGCAGCACAAGACTCATTAAGGGGGACCATACGAGCCCCTCAGCGGAGGACATCCTGGTCCCCAGGGTACGGTCAGCCAAGTGGTCGACGACGCCTGTACAGTGACAGGATATAGCCTGGCCACCCGGGGACGGGTGGCGGTGTGTATATTTTCCCTTCCTGTTTTGTTACTTTGTGTTGTGAGTATATGTGTTTAGGTAAGGCAGTGACGGTTGGGTACAACATTTTTGTGTTTGGAACATGTTAAGTGGGCCGAGCCTGGAGAGGTCTCTCAAGGCAAGGCCATGTTCTTCTTGCCTTTCAGATGTCAACACCTCCCTACTGGACGTTAGTGATGCTGGTATCGCTAAGGATCTGCACCGGGCACCGAGGGGACACCGAGGACTCCCTAGTTTTCGGATGCTCCGGGGGCAGAGCGCCGACAGTGACCACAGGAGAAGGGACTCCGGTGGCGGATGGCCGGGTCACCTACTCCCACAAGGGGAAATGGCCTGGGTGGTTGGGATCGAACTCCACCAAGTACTCCAACCATAAGAACTTTACCTACAGAGAGGCCTCTGTCCCCTGCCCGGAGATCACTGTGGCCACTTCCAGAGTGAGAGTGACAGAAGGCAGGAAGGTATGCCTAACTTGCCAAGGGGACATACCTCTGGGACGGTGGTGGTGGCTCAGAAAGCTCAAGAGGGACATGGAGACCGACACTCGGACTGGGAACATCTGGATAATGATACCTACCGAACCATCATGGGGTCATTTGGCGGAGTCACGGTGTGCTGGGAGAAATGGTGGGCGTACGACCAAGGAATTTATTTGTGTATGTGGGGATCCACTCGCGTGTGTTCAGAGGGGGTCTCCATTGCTTTTTATAGGTGGTGGCAGGATGTCGGAGATGGGGTGGTATGGGATCGCAGCGGGGAGGCGTGTGTGATCCCCAATCCCCGGGTACCAGTAAATGCCACCGAACTTGTAGTTCGGGAAAGAAAACCCCCACCCACGGCCAAGCCCACCGTCCCACACGAGTGCCCGACAACAACCAGGGGGCCGGGGAATGGTTTAGTGTTGGTCCCTACCGAGAAACTATTTTATCAGGGGGTACACTACGCAGTGGCATCAGTGGTGCTAAATCTGACAGAAGTCCGCCTACCTACGTGGTGTCCCCGGGAAACCGAGCTATTATACCAGGCTCTGCTGCGGGAGATGTTCCGGAAGTTCTATGAACTGGACTTTGGGGATGTCAAAGTGACAGACTTGTATAAACAGTGGGATAGGGCCGAACCGGGCAGGCAGAGGCGTGGCACTTTAAATGACATTCTTACGGGGTTTAACACCGGGGCGTCCGCCATAAACAGTTTGGATAACATGCAGCTGGCCCTCCAGATAAATGGGTTAAAGAATCAGCTGCGCAAAGTCCTGGGGGACGAGAATACTGTAGTGGGATCCGCGCTCCACGAAGAGGTGGCAATGACAGTTCACTTAAAGGAGATTATCTCTCAATTGGAGACGCAGGCCAGGGCTGTAAACGCCTTGATTCGGGAGGATAGAAACGCCTCCGATCAAGCCGCCCAAAATGAGGTGTGCGTGCTCTATGGGGCCTGGTTGCTGGGAGAGGGACGGAGTAACCTCGAGGATCTGAGACAGGGACAGGTCCCCTCCTGGATCAGCAACCAGCACTTAGCAGCACTGCACCCTTACGATAATGTTTTGAGTCCTTGCCAACTTCGTGTAGCATCGGAAGCCTACCCGGTACCGGTGGACTGTGAAAAGTCAAATCATACCATTATGGGTGTGGTGGTCAGGATGCCCGTGATGGGGGCGTCCCCACGATCAGCATCCTTGTACTGAGTGGAGAATGTGGGAGTCATTCGTGGAGGGGTGCATGTTCGATTCCAAGAGGTCCCACCTTATGTCACAATGTGGGAGCACACTGTGACAGGTACAGACCTCTCGGGTTGTCGGAGCAGGGGAGCACAGGTAATCCTGTGCCCCCAGCACTTGAACGCTTTTTCAAGGCCACAATGCGGGTTCAGCACTGCTGGGGCAGAGCCTATCAATTGCACAATGGAGGTAATGGCCCCTAACCACATGCCTCCACAGGTAGCATATATAGGCGGTGGGACATATTGTGTCACCACAAGTGCCCAACGGTATCAACACGGACCAGGAAGGTGGTGTCCAATTCCGTACAGCAGCTTTTGCTTTAAACCCAGGGCAGAGGTTCAAGTGGCACACACCAGAATCACACCCGTCCCTGAACCTTCCACGATTCACCTCACGGTACAAAACAACCTCAGCCATCTACAACAATATGTCGCCCAGTTTGGCTATCCCATTGCCCCGCTACCTGAGAAACTTACAGCCCTCCTCCAGGCAGTGGATTTGTCTCAAAAACATTTTTACACCATGGAGCAGAAAACTGAAATTCTAGCAGGGGAGATTGCCCAGATTAAACCCCCAGCATGGTGGGATTTGGGAATACGGGCAGACATACCTGCATGGATCCAGGTGGGATCGCATGCCTTAGTAATCGGCCAACTCCTGATTGTAGCTTATCTGCTAGTTACAAGCTGTAAGCTCAGGAGAAAAAGAAAAAGAACGCAGTTCCTCAGGCTACTACACAGCCAGGAGAGCCGTTGCTAAACACTCAAGGTGTGTAAACAAAGCTTGACCGCGACACTTAGGCGGTTTTGTTATTTCCAGGGATGACTGCGTTTTCATACATGGCCCCTGGGGAGTTTGCAGGGCGGGTTTCTTTGTTTTACGTTTGAGACCGAAATGAGACTCAATGTACAATTACTGCTGTAATCTTAAGTACATATATGTATGTTGCTGTCGTGTATTGTGACCTGTTGGATTTCTGTGTTTAGTACCGCGTTAAAAGGAATTCCGATATATATCGACGGGATCAATTTAGAGTTAAACTGGGGAAAGTTGGGCAATTTGGGAGACCTTGGGTTTTCTCACCACCCTGAACTTTGACACACTCGAGTGGTGTCTGACTGTGTCAGACGGGGGATTATGTAGGGGAGGACGAAAACCCCCTCATTTTACCCAGAAGGAAAAGGGCTGTGGGATCAGTCTGGGCTGTGAATTGAAACCGATGGAAGGAAAACTTTGGGACCCAGTGTTTGGACTCATAGGAAAGGGAATTTAATTTGGAACTATCTACCAGAAAGTTTGAAATCCTAAAGTGCACATGGAAGAAACTACGAACTTTAATCGAATTTGGGATTTTTTAAAAGGTCTGCAAGAAAAGGGGTGGAGTCAATATCTAAAGGGCCAGTTTGGACATTGGAACTAATCAAATTGTCTGGGAACTGTATACCCTCGAAACTTGCCCCTTGAAAACATTAGCATTTAAACAATGCCACATACATATTCCAACACCTTTTTCATCAGGCATAGAAATATCTGGCTCAGGCCAGACTAGCACAATGGCTACAGGAGGCCAATGCAATCAACACCCACTCAAACCTTGAGTAGGTTAAGATCAGTGGGGAAAAAAAAACCTAAAAACCTCAAACTGCTGCATTTTTCTAAATCAAAAGTCCACCAATGAGAAGAATCGACTTCAGCAGGAGAGGCGGACTGGATAATCTGGTTATAAAAAAAGGGGTTTCTGACGTAGTGAAAAAAGAAGTGATGATTTTCCCTGCCCTGGTGATTCAACAACCACAACCACAAGCCTCTCGACACTGAAGGAAAACCAGTGTCCGAAGACACCGAAGATAGAAGAAACAAACCACCAGACTGCGGAAGGCACAGTAGTGAGTATAACCTCCGGTCCCCAGAACTCCCAACTCAGTTAGGCCAGGAAAGGTGGGAGGTTGGGCATTGTACTGCTAAACTGGTGTAAAGATTTTCGTTGGGTCTGTTTTAGTGGGATTTAGGGGGATTGTTTTGTTGGTGTATTGCTGTTTGTTGAGTTACACCTTGTCAAATAAATTGGAAGCCTAAGGTTCCTCTTGGAATCACCTTGTCTCAGTTCTATTGTATTACATCTCCTGATTGTGAGTCTTATGTCAGAACCGTGTAAGGGAAGCTAGGAGCGCCTCGAAAACGCTCAACTGTGTGTCACAGGCTAGGGAAGAAGGGATTAGGAGTGTTTGACACTCACAGGTGCCTCACAGGCTAGGCATAAGCTGTGGGGACGCACGAGTCTCAAAACCCCCTTCATAAGCTGTGGACACAGTCTCTCCAGGGGTGCTCTTGCAGCACTCAGGGTACCTCACAGGCCAGGCATAAGCTGTGAGGGCAGAAGCCCAGAGAGAGACACCCAAGGCACAACAACAACCCTGTGAAAACCCCTTACAATGGTCAGTTTCCAATTCAAATTTGAGCCCGAACAGATATTGATGCATTTTCTTTACACCGTAAACACACGCTAATATTTCTTTTTCAATCATACTATAGGCCCTCTCGGCCTTAGACAGACTTCTGAATGCATAAGCAACCGGTTGCAATTTCCCAAAGTTATTAGCTTGTTGCAATACACACCCAATCCCATACGATGACGCATCACATGTTAGTACCAAATGTTTACATGGATCGTACAACACAAACAATTTGTTTGAACATAACAGATTCCTAGCTTTCTCAAAGGCATTTTCTTGGCTTTTACCCCATACCCATTCATCTCCCTTACGCAGTAAAGAGTGCAGGGGTTCTAACAATGTGCTAAGACCCGGTAAGAAGTTAGCAAATTAGTTCAGGAGTCCTAGGAATGACCGCAGCTCCGTCACATTCTGTGGTCTCAGTGCGTTATTGATTGCCTCCGTCTTCGAATCAGTGGGCCTGATGCCGTCCGCCACGATTCTTCTCCCCAGGAACTCCACTTCAGGCACCAGGAAAATGCACTTCGACCGTTTTAGCCTGAGCCTCACATGATTAAGCCAACTAAGAACCTCCTCCAGGTTCTGCAGGTGCTCGACAGTGTCCCGACCTGTAACCAAGATGTCGTCCTGGAAAACCACGGTGCGCGGGACCGATTTCAGCAAGCTTTCCATGTTCCTCTGGAATATCGCCGCGGCCGATCGAATCCCAAACGGGCATCTGTTGTAAACGAAAAGACCTTTGTGCGTGTTGATGCAGGTGAGGCCTTTCGAAGATTCTTCCAGCTCCTGCATCATGTAGGCCGAGGTCAAGTTCAGCTTCGTGAATGTTTTCCCTCCCGCCAGCGTCGTAAATAGGTCATCTCCTTTTGATAGCAGGTATTGATCCTGCAGCGAGAAACAATTGATAGTTACTTTGTAATCACCACAGATTCTGACAATGCCGTCTCCCTTGAGGTCTGGAACAATCGGACTGGCCCACTCATTGAATTCGATCGGCGAAATGATGCCCTCTCATTGCAGCCTGTCCAGCTCGATCTCTACCCTCTCTCTCACCATTTAAGGTACCACTCTCGCCTTGTGATGGATGGGTGGTGCCTCCGGAATCAAATGGATCTGCACTTTTTCTCCTTGGAACTTCCCGATGCTGGTTTGAACAGTGAGGGGAACTTGCTTAGAACCTGGGCACATGAGGTGTCGTCAACGGACGAAAGCACTCGGACGTCGTCCCAGTTCCAGCGTATCTTTCCCAGCTAACTCCTGCCGAACAACGTGGGGCCATCGCCTGGTACCACCCAGAGTGGTAAATCGTGCACTACTCCATTGTAGGAGACCTTTACGGTAGCACTGCCAATTATGGGAATCAGTTCCTTTGTGTACGTTCTAAGTTTGGTACGAATAGGAGTCAGGACTGGCCTTGAAGCCTTGTTACACCACAACTTATCGAAAGTCTTTTTACTCATTATGGACTGGCTTGCGCCTGTGACCAGCTCCATGGACACCATTCAATTCAACCTTCAGCATTATTGGTGGATACTTTGTGGTAAATGTGTGCACCCCATATACCTCTGCCTCCTCGGTCTGAGGCTCTGGTTCGTCATGATCCACTGTGGATCTGTCCTCCTCTGCAACATGGTGGTTTGCAGGATTAACAGGATTTGCAGCTCGCCTGCACATACGTTGGAGGTGTCCCATTGTTCCACAGCCCTTGCAAACGTATCCTTTGAAGTGGCATGAATGGAATCGATGATCACCCCCCCGCAGCGCCAACAAGGTGTTAATTGCCTTGTATTCACCACCCTTTCTGGTGGACTCTGAGACATCTGCGGACATGCAGCTGTAGGCATGTGTGACCTGCCATGTATATTTCGATTCGAAAACAACATTACTTTGTTCACAGTACTTGCAGCAGCACTAGTATGCTGGGAAATTTGTTTGGGATTGTCACTGATGGAGATAAATGTCTGGGCTATTGCTATGGCTTTACTCAAGGTTGGGGTCTTGACAGTCAAAAGTAAGCAAAGTATTACTTCATGGCCAATGCCAAGAACAAAAAAGTCCCTGAGCACATGCTCTAAGTGTCCTTCAAGTTCGCAA
This sequence comes from Pristiophorus japonicus, assembly GCF_044704955.1. Taxonomy (NCBI): domain Eukaryota; kingdom Metazoa; phylum Chordata; class Chondrichthyes; family Pristiophoridae; genus Pristiophorus; species Pristiophorus japonicus. Next base: position 40,167,172 of record NC_091993.1, on the reverse strand, counting down.
TGTCCTGCAAGGTGCCTTAGCTCGGCGACGTAGCTCGCCGCTTCCTGGCCTTCAGACCTCTTGTACGTGTAGAACTGATACCTCGCCATCAGAACGCTTTCTTTTGGGTTTCGATGCTCCCGGACCAGTGTGCACAACTCATCGTATGACTTGTCTGTGGGTTTTGCTGGAGCGAGCAGGTTTTTCATGAGGCCATAAGTTGATGGCCCACAAACAGTGAGGAGGATTGTCCTTCATTTGGCAGCGTTCGCTTCTCCTTCCAACTCGTTGGCCACGAAGTATTTGTCAAATCGCTCCATGAAGGTTTCCCAATCATCTCCCTCTGAAAATTTCTCCAGGATGCCCACAGGGGAGGAGTTAAACTAATATGGCAGGGGGATGGGAACCAATGCAGGGAGACAGAGGGAGACAAAAAGGAGGCAAAAGCAAAAGACAGAAAGGAGATGAGGAAAAGTGGAGGGCAGAGAAACCCAAGGCAAAGAACAAAAAGGGCCACTGTACAGCAAAATTCTAAAAGGACAAAGGGTGTTAAAAAAACAAGCCTGAAGGCTTTGTGTCTTACTGCAAGGAGTATCCTCAATAAGGTGGATGAATTAACTGTGCAAATAGATGTTAACAAATATGATGTGATTGGGATTACGGAGACGTGGCTCCAGGATGATCAGGGCTGGGAACTCAACATCCAGGGGTATTCAACATTCAGGAAGGATAGAATAAAAGGAAAAGGAGGTGGGGTAGCATTGCTGGTTAAAGAGGAGATTAATGCAATAGTTAGGAAAGACATTAGCTTGGATGATGTGGAATCTATATGGGTAGAGCTGCAGAACACCAAAGGGCAAAAAACGTTAGTGGGAGTTGTGTACAGACCTCCAAACAGTAGTAGTGATGTTGGGGAGGGCATCAAACAGAAAATTAGGGCTGCATGCAATAAAGGTGCAGCAGTTATAATGGGTGACTTTAATATGCACATAGATTGGGCTAGCCAAACTGGAAGCAATACGGTGGAGGAGGATTTCCTGGAGTGCATAAGGGATGGTTTTCTAGACCAATATGTCGAGGAACCAACTAGGGGGGAGGCCATCTTAGACTGGGTGTTGTGTAATGAGAGAGGATTAATTAGCAATCTCATTGTGTGAGGCCCCTTGGGGAAGAGTGACTATAATATGGTGGAATTCTGCATTAGGATGGAGAATGAAACAGTTAATTCAGAGACCATGGACCAGAACTTAAAGAAGGGTAACTTTGAAGGTATGAGGCATGAATTGGCTAGGATAGATTGGCGAATGATACTTAAGGGGTTGACTGTGGATGGGCAATGGCAGACATTTAGAGACCGCATGGATGAATTACAACAATTGTACATTCCTGTCTGGCGTAAAAATAAAAAAGGGAAGGTGGCTCAACCGTGGCTATCAAGGGAAATCAGGGATAGTATTAAAGCCAAGGAAGTGGCATACAAATTGGCCAGAAATAGCAGCGAACCCGGGGACTGGGAGAAATTTAGAACTCAGCAGAGGAGGACAAAAGGTTTGATTAGGGCAGGGAAAATGGAGTACGAGAAGAAGCTTGCAGGGAACATTAAGGCAGATTGCAAAAGTTTCTATAGGTATGTAAAGAGAAAAAGGTTAGTAAAGTCAAACATAGGTCCCCTGCAGTCAGAATCAGGGGAAGTCATAACGGGGAACAAAGAAATGGCAGACCAATTGAACAAGTACTTTGGTTCGGTATTCACTAAGGAGGACACAAACAATCTTCCAGATATAAAAGGGGTCAGAGGGTCTAGTAAGGAGGAGGAACTGAGGAAATCTTTATTAGTCGGGAAATTGTGTTGGGGAAATTGATGAGATTGAAGGCCGATAAATCCCCAGGGCCTGATGGACTGCATCCCAGAGTACTTAAGGAGGTGGCCTTGGAAATAGCGGATGCATTGACAGTCATTTTCCAACATTCCATTGACTCTGGATTAGTTCCTATCGAGTGGAGGGTAGCCAATGTAACCCCACTTTTTAAAAAAGGAGGGAGAGAGAAAACAGGGAATTATAGACCGGTCAGCCTGACCTCAGTAGTGGGTAAAATGATGGAATCAATTATTAAGGATGTCATAGCAGCGCATTTGGAAAATGGTGACATGATAGGTCCAAGTCAGCATGGATTTGTGAAAGGGAAATCATGCTTGACAAATCTTCTGGAATTTTTTGAGGATGTTTCCAGTAAAGTGGACAAAGGAGAACCAGTTGATGTGGTGTATTTGGACTTTCAGAAGGCTTTCGACAAGGTCCCATACAAGAGATTAATGTGCAAAGTTAAAGCACATGGGATTGGGGTTGGTGTGCTGACGTGGATTGAGAACTGGTTGTCAGACAGGAAGCAAAGAGTAGGAGTAAATGGGCACTTTTCAGAATGGCAGGCAGTGACTAGTGGGGTACCGCAAGGTTCTGTGCTGGGGCCCCAGCTGTTTACATTGTACATTAATGACTTAGACGAGGGGATTAAATGAAGTATCTCCAAGTTTGCGGATGACACTAAGTTGGGTGGCAGTGTGAGCTGCGAGGAGGATGCTATGAGGCTGCAGAGTGACTTGGATAGGTTAGGTGAGTGGGCAAATGAATGGCAGATGAAGTATAATGTGGATAAATGTGAGGTTATCCACTTTGGTGGTAAAAACAGAGAGACAGACTATTATCTGAATGGTGACAGATTAGGAAAAGGGAAGGTGCAACGAGACCTGGGTGTCATGGTACATCAGTCATTGAAGGTTGGCATGCAGGTACAGCAGGCGGTTAAGAAAGCAAATGGCATGTTGGCATTCATAGCGAGGGGATTTGAGTACAGGGGCAGGGAGGTGTTGCTACAGTTGTACAGGGCCTTGGTGAGGCCACACCTGAAGTATTGTGTACAGTTTTGGTCTCCTAACTTGAGGAAGGACATTCTTGCTATTGAGGGAGTGCTGCGAAGATTCACCAGTCTGATTCCTGGGATGGTGGGACTGACCTATCAAGAAAGACTGGATCAACTGGGCTTGTATTCACTGGAGTTCAGAAGAATGAGAGGGGACCTCATAGAAACGTTTAAAATTCTGATGGGTTTAGACAGGTTAGATGCAGGAAGAATGTTCCCAATGTTGGGGAAGTCCAGAGCCAGGGGTCACAGTCTAAGGATAAGGGGTAAGCCATTTAGGACCGAGATGAGGAGAAACTTCTTCACCCAGAGAGTGGTGAACCTGTGGAATTCTCTACCGCAGAAAGTAGTTGAGGCCAATTCACTAAATATATTCAAAAGGGAGTTAGATGAAGTCCTTACTACTCGGAGGATCAAGGGGTATGGCGAGAAAGCAGGAAGGGGGTACTGAAGTTTCATGTTCAGCCATGAACTCATTGAATGGCGGTGCAGGCTAGAAGGGCTGAATGGCCTGCTCCTGCACCTATTTTCTATGTTTCTATGTTTCTATGTTTCTCTGCATTGTTGCATTGGGGTTCATTATCTGTATCTCGTCGCCAGTTGTTTTGTCTTGGATAAGGAGTCAGACTAGATACTGCAAGCTCAAAGTAAGTGTGACTGTAGTCCTTTATTGCAGATTTCAGAGTCCTCTCCAGCCGTGAGGCCTCCTTATATACAGGTGCTCCCAAGGGATTGTGGGATCGCAAGGGACTCCACGGGATAAGCCCTCTGGTGGTTAGACATGGTAATTACAGGTTTACATACATAACGAATATGATCATGGCTAATCATGCAACTTCAGTACCCCATTCCTGCTTCCTCTCCATACCCCTTGATCACTTTAGCCGTAAGGGCCACATCTAACTCCCTTTTGAATACATCTAACGAACTGGCCTCAACAACTTTCTGTGGTAGAGAATTCCACAGGTTCACAATTCTTTGAGTGAAGAAGTTTCTCCTCATCTCGGTCCTAAATGGCTTACCCCTTATCCTTAGACTGTGACCCCTGGTTCTGGACTTCCCCAACATCGGTAACACGTTTCGTGCTTTGCGTAACCAAGGCAAAGTCATCAGCGTGTATGAACTTGCGGGACTCTGTTTTGGGCAGATCACTGGCGCAAACGTTGAATAACATGGGTGCCAGGACAGAACCCTGTTGGAGTCTGTTGTTCAGTGTCCTAGATCTGCTCTGCTGAGTGCCATCATCAGTGACAACATTCTCAAGAGATGCTCCAAATGAGTTCATTGCCTGTGGACCTCAGACACCCGCTGATGTTGCTTGCTAGTCACTGTCTGCTTGCAGACCAGATAACTGTTGCCCCATTAATTTGCAGAACTTGGTGGTACAATTCCCAAGTCTGTTACAAGTTGAGCTCTTAACACTCTTCTCCAAATCATCTGAATAAATCTCAATTCCATAAGTAGACCTTGTAACCTCAAATTTGCACCTTTTACTTTCTGGCCTTCAAGAAATAAATAGCCCAGACATGCCAATGAATCCTCATTGGGGAAGTTAACCCTACCTTTTTCAAAATTCTCATCCTTGTTTTCAAGTCTCCCCATGGCCTCGACCCTCCCTATCTCTGTAATCTCTTCCAGCCCCACAATCCCCCGAGATGTCTGCACTCCTTTAATTCTGCCCTCTTGAGCATCCCTGATAGGAATCGCTCAACCATTGGTGGCCGTGCTTTCTGTTGCCTGGGCCCTAAGCTCTGGAACTCCCTGCCTAAACCGCGCCGCCTCTCTATCTCTCTATCTCTCTTTCCTCCTTCAGGACGCTCCTTAAAAACCTCTTTGACCAAGCTTTCGGTCATCTACCCTAATTTCTACTTATGTGGCTTGGTGCCAAATCTTTATTGCATAATACTCCTGTGAAGTGCCTTGGGACATTTCACTACGTTAAAGGCGCTATATAAATTTGTTGTTGTTGCTGTTTATATAAATAGCACTTGATGTCGAGAAGCTAGTTATTACAAACAAACAGATCACCTATTGAAATACGCAAGCATTTAACAATTAACAGTCAGAGGATAAACATTTTGTACCTCAGCTCCATTTACCTATCCATTGATATGCTTACCCAACAAAAATCTCTGTCTTGAAAGCTCGAATTGGCCCTCAGCATCTAGAATATTTTGAGGAAAGAATTCCAGGTTTCTACTGCCCTTTGTGTGAGAAAATCCTAAACAGCCTGGCTTTAATTTTAAGATTCTGTCCCCTCGTTCTTCATTCATTCCCGCACCAGAGGAAATAGTTTCCCGGTCTCCACCTGGGGCAAGGGCAGGAGAAAACCGGTGGCAATCTCCTCATTACACTGGCAGTCGAGCACCCCATACCGGAAGCAATAAGCTCCAACTTAGTGATGTCCTGCACCAACACCGATTCGCCCACATGTTCTGGCTTCGTTCGAGGCCCTTTTCGCCTCACAAAATTCAGCGGACCTACCCCTGTGTACCGAGATAATGTATAGCGCCCTCTAGCTAGGAGGTATCAGGAGCTGTATTGAGAGAGAAGCCAGTTATTACAAACAAACAGATCACCTATTGAAATACGCAAGGAATGTGAAGGAACGCCATCTTAAGCTCCACGTGGCTGTTTGAGCTCTCCCAAATAAATAGAGTTAAGTTGAACTAAGAGTGTTCAAGAGACTATAAAATACATGGTGTCAGAAGCGGAGACTTCCCATCTTTCGTCGAACGTATCCATGACCGAAATATTGGAACAGTAAGACTTTTTCAAGCTAATTGAAATCGACGTTAAGCGTGGTGCGCTTCCTACACATCGTGCGTGGATCCGTGAAGGGCAATAAATAGTCATAAGCTTGTAGCATAATCTAGAGGTATTATTAAAGTAAACTTAAAGTGGCATAAGTTATTGTAGAACCTCCACGAAACTGGCACCAAGAGGGGACCGTCCATAAAACTCGCCGGCAGTCAGCGGCAGCGGGCAGCATAGGGCGGTGAGTTCACCAAGTTCGGGGCCTTAGTCTTCAAAGGCAATCACCGTGTCATACCAAAAGCCCTCAGATCCGACATTCATCAGCGACTTCATGCTGCTCACACTGGCATCGAGAACAGTCTTCCACATGCCAGAGAATCCGTTCACTGGCCAGCATGGAACAGTGATGTGAAAGACTATGGGGCCGAAAATTGATGGCCTTACCCCCGACTGCCACCGAGATCCGCCGAGATTCCTCCTCGGGTTCCGCCCTGTGCCAGTTTTGATTTGGTCTGGAGCGGGCGGGAGGGGAGTACCGCCCGGAACGGCCCGCTGACGTCAGCGGACGGCCAAGTAGCGCAACTGACCTCCCGCCCGCAGAGATGCTAGATTGGTGCGGGCGGGAGTCGGCACCAGAACGGGGTAGGACCACTGCGTGGAGGCTGGTCTATCCCCAAGGGTAGGTATGAAGACCTGCAAATAAAGGTTAGTGAACATTAAAAAAAAACAATTCTTACAGCGACTTGCCTGCGTGGGGTCCCCTGAAGGTGTTCTGGTTTTTTTTTTGCATTGATTTTTCTTTTCAGCTCTTCGGCCCTCCCTGGGCCCGAAAACATCCTCGGCGACACTTGGGCGGCAAGAGCCTTTGCCTCCGAGATTGGGAGCTCCTGCCCGCTGCCGCCCAGATTGATGGTGTAAGTTCCTCTTTTGCCGCCAGGCACCCTTTCAAGGACCTTTTTGCCGAAACTCCCGCCCAAGGGACCGTCAGGTATCACGGCGGTCATCAGCGGTCCTTTAGGTGGCACTTGGCCTTCACCAATTTCGGCCCCTATGTTTCAAAGTGCGAAACATGCAACATCAATCGAGCCAACTAAAAAAGCCATTGATAATTCACGACCTCCCTCAGAGACCGTGGGAAAAGATTGGTTGTGACATATTCACACTCGATGGCAAAGACTACTTATGCACAGTGGACTACGACTCAGACTATTTTGAGATAGACAATCTGCATATAAAGAAAGATGCCACTGTCATCATCAAACACCTCAAGAAACATTTCTCTAACCATGGTATTCCAGACAAGATTCAATCCTGTCACGTATCCTACATGGCTACTGTTAGTACTATCACAAGGTGGGCCACCAGTGGGCACAGCAGTGGGAGACTTGCAGTTTACCTGTACAGGTGTGCCTGGCCTAGTATAAAAGGCCGGCCACCAGGTGTGATCCTCACTCTGGAGTTAGCAAATAAAGGACTAAGGTCACTATAGTTCAAGTACAATACATTGCCTCGTGGAGTCATTATCAGAGCATCCAAGGACATAACAAATCCAACAATGGACCTCCCTTCAATTCACAAACTTTGCCACAGAATATGGATTTGATCACGCAACAAGCTCAGCAGAATAGCCACAAAGCAACGGAAAGGTTGCGAACGCGGTTAAGCTCGCAAAGCGGTTAATCAAGAACACAAAGAAAGACTGTGGTGACCTCTACATGAACCTTCTCATCTGGCAAAACACACTAACTGAAGGCCTTGATAGTTCACCAGCACAACGCTTGACCGGTCGTCGCACAAACACAAACATCCCAATCGTAAATGAACTATTCAAACCAAGAATCATACACGACGTCATCGTCAACAAAGAAAGGAACCATGCCAAACAAGCACACTACTACAACAGAGGTGCTCCAGCACTTCCTGCACTGCAGGAAGACGAAACAGTGAGACTCAAACAAACGCGAGAAAGCAAAGAGTGGCAAAAAGCTCAGGTTCAGAAACAAGTCGGTATTTGATCATATCGGGTCATTACAGAAGATGGCCAGGAGTATCGCAGAAATAGGAAACGTCACAGAAAGAGTGCTGAGACATTCATCGAAACTCCAGAGATCTCAGTGACATCCACACACGATCCGCTGACTACACAGCCAAATAACACACCAAACAGCACTTCAATGACAATGCATGCAAGCAGGGATATATTGCCTGATATTTCCCCTCAGAGCACTGATAAAGGGACTAAAGCGATCAGTTCACAGAACACCACTGAAACAACCAGTTTGAGGCAAAGCAACAGAATCTGTACAACACCAAAATACCTGGAGCACTATGTACAGAAATAAGGAATCATGGACACTGGACACTTGGATAAAGAATTAATAAGACAAGAGTTTTGTTGTTTGTTAAACGTAGTTGTTTAATACATGTATTCATAAGAAGTTAACTACCGTTTATATTGAAGCTAACTTTAATTCATTTTTGTTTCTTATGAAAGGAAAGGTGTAACGAGATAATGTATAGTGCCCGCTAGCTAGGAGGTATCGATATAATGTATAGTGCCCTCTAGCTCGGAGGTATAGGGGGCTGTATTGAGAGAGAGGGTCTGTGAAGGAACGCCATTTTATGCACCACATGGCTGTCTGAGATCTCCCAAATAGAGTTAAGTTGAACTAAGAGTGTTCAAGAGACTATAAAATACACCCTGAAATAGAAAATAAATAGGAGGAGTAGGCCGTACAGCCCCTCGAGCCTGCTCCGCCATTCAATAAGATCACGGCTGATCTGATCTTGACCTCATCTCCACTTCCCTGCCTGCTCCCCATAACCCTTGACTCCCTTATCATTTCTTGAAATCCTTCAAATAGGCACAAAGAACTATGACATTAGTCCCACTGAGGGATTTCAAAAGACTTTAAAGCAATCAAAGCAACATATTACCCAGCTCTGCACACTTGAGGCATAGCAGAGTCTCGGAAGCTGATTGAAATAGCAGAAGGTCACAGATGCGGGGACCCAAACAGAGCTGAGTGTTTTGTGTATCTCCCTGACTCAGCCCTCTCCCCTCCGTGCCCTGCTGCTATTGCAATCAGCCGTCCAAGATCAGTGTGGGCCACACATTGCGATTCTCCGCAGTCGACTGAAATGCCGAGAGCACTGAGTCAGCGAGATAGCCAGACACTCAGCTGTGATGTCCGCTCACCTCTTCCTCTGTCAGCAATTCTGTCAGGTTGAGAAATGGTCCATGCATTCCCAGACTGGACAGCCCTGAGCTGAAGGAGCGGAGCGGCGTGCTCACAGCAAGAGGCACAGCTTCCGTCGTCAGAAGGGAGAGCGAACTTGCAAAGAAGCGAGACAAAACCGAATCCACTCAACGGGTCTGAGCATCTCAAACTGCAAGCCTCCAAGACAAGACTGGCAAGCTGAAGGCCAGACATTGCATGCCAGTAATTCCCGCTGGCATTCTCCCAATTGTCCACTCTACCTTTGCCAGTAGACCGGTGGAAAGTCTGGGAAACAGCGTAAAAGGTCATTTATGCCAATTATGCCCATCTCCGCCCCTGCCTCAGCTCATCCGAGTCTGAAGCCCTCATCCATGCCTTTGTTACCTCCAGACTCGACTACTCCAATGCACTGCTAGCTAGCCTCCCACATTCTAACCTACGTAAACTAGAGGTGATCCAAAACTCGGCAGCCCATGTCCTAACTCACACTAAGTCTGGCTCACCCATCACCCCTGTGCTCGCTGACCTACATATGCTCCTGGTTAAGCAACGCCTCGATTTCAAAATTCTCATCTTTATTTACAAATCCCTCCACAGCCTCGCCCCTCCCTATCTCTGTAATCTCCTCCAGCCCTACTGCGCTCCTCTAATTCTGCCCTCCTGAGCATCCCTGATTAGAATCGCTCAACCATTGGCGGCCGTGCCTTCAGCTGCCTGGGCCCTAAGCTCTGGAACTCCCTGCCTAAACCTCTCCGCCTCTCTACCTCTCTTTCCTCCTTTAAGACGCTCCTTAAAATGTGCCTCTTTGACCAATCTTTTGGTCATCTATGGTAATTTTTTCTTATGTGGCTCAGTGTCAAATGTATTTGTTTTGTCTTAAAACACTCCTGTGAAGTGCCTTGGGACGTTTTACTAGGTGAAAGGCACTATATAAAGACAAGTTGTTGTTGTTGTTGATTCTCCAGAATTTCTGCCAATCTTCCATTGAAGTAACGCTTGAATGTGGGGAACCCGCGCAGATAATCTACCTCATAGCCAAGTGTAGTAGGTGCAAAGTTAACTCAGGAAATGACTCTTAATAAGCTTAGAAATAGTTAAAATACTAATTTGGAGAATGGTTTGAACCATAGGCATAATAATCCCCCCACGATGGGCTGGAGAGGGTCGGAGGAGTGAAAAAGTGAAATGTGCGGAACGTGACCCCAACCCGTGTACACGCACCTGCAGCCATATTTACAGCGGCGGCGATTGAGGTGCCCAAGAATCCTGCCGTGGAGAGGAGGAGTGCTCCCCCGGCCCAGGCCCCTACACAGAAACCTTCAGCCTCCTCCAGCACTGATCGCACCCCCCCAACCGAACACAAGGCCCTTCCCTCCCCACTCCCAATCACAGGCCTCACACCCACTTCCCGATCACATGACCTCTTCCCCACTCACAGTCACAGGCCTCGCAACCACCTCCCAATCACATGACCCCCTTCCCCACTTCCAATCACAGGCCTCACACCCACCTCCCAATCACATGACCCCTTCCCCACTCCCAATCACAGACCTCCCCCAGCCCCGATTGCCCATGACAGTCTCCAAGCAGTAGGAACTATGGGCTCAAAATTCATTAGTATTCCACCCATTTACTGCCGATATAATGCTGAGAAGCACTTTACCACCCAAAACAGTGTAAAAATGGAACCGCCCGCCCATTTAAAAAAATTAAAACATGGCATCATTGCTCGTGCACTATCCAAAATGATGTTAAAAGTGGAAATTACCGGACAAATACCGCCCAAATTACCGCCAGACGCAAAATTCGACAATTCACCCAAATACTGCCCAAATTACCGCCGGGCGCTAAAATTGGCAATTTGCCTAAATACCGCACAACTTACTCACCTTAAACACTGCCCAGAAAAGGCTGGACTCACCTGATCTTAACCCAGCGGTATGAGTGCCATATTTTAAATCGGATGAACTCAATGAAAAGGCTGCTTCGAGTTGATGGGACATTAAATGAATTTGTGAGTGGATTTTAAAGGTTTTTGAAAACCTTGAACATGATCTGAGCATATTGTGGTCAATTTAGAGTACATTTGTGGTTGTTTAAGGACAATTGAAGAATTTTGAAGACAGTTTAAGACATTTAAAGGAATGGGGCTTGTAATTTCTCAGCCAATAGTGCTGACTACTCACATGCTGCAGAATAGAGATGGAAGAAGGTGCATTGAAGAGCATTATGTGCCCAATCAAAGAGATGGCAGACTGCTGAGGAGGAGGAAGAGGCCTTACCCCCAATGCATTTAGAAGGAGCACCTGTCCAATACAGTGTGCGTTAGAAGGCTGCGCATCTGAAAGGAAGTCATCAGTGAGATATGCCAGCTGCTTAATGGAGACGTGCAGGCTACCAGCAACATCAGGACCTCACTGCCCGTTGAGGTTAAGGTGACTGTGGCACTTACCTTTTATGCATCGGGCTCCTTTCGGGCATCAGCTGGCGGCATTTGCTGCATCTCTCAACACGCCACACATCGCTGCATTCCCCAGGTGACTGAAGCACTTTACAGACGTATATTTGACTTTCTAAACTTTCCAAAGCACCGGGAGTAATCCGGAGATTACTGCCTTTGAGGTCCTGCTTTTTAATCTCTCTCTGAGCTCCCTAAACTCTGCCTGGAGGACCTCATCCCTCTTTCTACCTATGTCATTGGTCCCAATATGGATCAGATCCTCTGCCTGTTCACCCTCTTCCCCAAGAATGCCTGCAGCCACTCGGTGACAAAAAGTTGGTTTGCAGGTACAGCAAGTAATCAGGAAGGCAAATAGAATGTTGGCCTTTATTGCAAGGGGGATAGAGTATAAAAGCAGAAAAGTCCTGCTACAACTGTATTGGTGAGGCCACACCTCGAATATTGCATAGTTTTGGTTTCCGTATTTAAGGAAAGGTTCAGAGAAGGTTCACTAGGTTAATTCCAGAGATGAGGAGGTTGACTTATGAGGATAGGTTGAGTAGGTTGGGCCTATACACATTGGAGTTCAGAAGAATGAGAGGTGATCTTATTGAAACATATAAAATAATGAGAGGGCTCAACAAGGTGGATGCAGAGAGGATATTCCACTCATCGGGGAAACTAAAACCAGGGGACATAGTCTTAGAATAAGGGGCCACCCATTTAAAACTGAGATGAGGAGAAATTTCTTCTCTCAGAGGGTTGTAAATCTATGAAATTCTCTGCCCCAGAGTGCTGTGGAGGTTGGGTCATTGAATATATTTAAGGCGGAGATAGACAAATTTTTGAGCGATAAAGGAGCAAAGGATTATGGGGAGCGGGCAGGGAAGTGAAGCTGAGTCCCTGATCAGATCAGCCATGATCTTATGGAATGGCGGAGCAGACTCGATGGGCCAAATGGCCTACTCCTGCTCCTATTTCTTATGTTCTTATGTTCTTATGTTCAATAGCCTGGAGGAGCTCTTGACCAATGTCGACGCTCACCCTAGACAAGTCCTACCATGTCCAGGTCGATGTCTATCTGTCTTTGAGCATGCTTGCCTCACCGAATCAACCTCCGCGGATCCAGCGTAGGTGCTGGAACACTCGGTGTGCCCTGCGGCAAGCCACTTGGTCCCGCTACTTCCTCGGAACCGAATCCTGGAATGTTTGATTTGGTTGAGGAAGAGGTGGCCGCAGATAGATTGAACCCTTGATTCCCTGACTTCCCCTCTTCCAGATGTTGTGTGCTTGAGCTGCCTTGAGGCTCACCCACATGATCCTCCTCCTCCGCGGCCTCCCCTCTGGTGGTGTGTATCACTTGCAGCAGTACGGGCGATGCTCCAGGGGGCTCCTCAGGTCTCCGATGTGCCTGGGCATCTAGAAAACATAAGACGAGAGGATAGTAGAAGGGGAGGGGAAGGTCAGGGTGACATGAGAACGCTTACGCTGCGCAGGCATATGTAGAAGGACAACATTACTGCATTATATATCACTGAGAGATGTTACATTTAATTAACATGAACAGAATGTACAGAAACTGCATGGCATTATAATAAGATTTCATGATCCCAGTACTATATTAAATTATGTCACATCATTCATACATTATACTCACATAGCATTAAATTACATGACCAACCACTGCACAGCCCGGGGTGGGGGAGGGGGGGGGGGGGGGTTACACACACCTTGCCTGCCACCACAACTGGATCTGCACCACCACGAGTGGCTAAGCAATTATGGGCCCCTATGAGGGCTGTGGCCCACTCCTTGAGGTCGGTCAGTTCAACCAACTCTGCCGGCCCTCCTCCTGTGTGCCGACGCTCACTGTGATTGGAAGATATCTTCTTCTGCAAAGATGGGCAAGAGCATTTGCCTCTCCCAGGAGATCACATGGCTCCGGTTGGGATGGAATGTAGAATGTTTCAGTATAAGGGGTGCCGCAGTTCTGTGAGGCGGACTGGTTGGGCTGGGTGCTCTTTGCCTTTCCGTCATTGTTCATAGGTTTATATGTAACCTTTAGGGCTGCTGACCAAGGGCCATGCGGCTCTTTGTTGGCCGGCGCGGATACGATGGGCCGAAATGGTCTCCTTCTGCGCTGTACATTTTATGTTTCTATAAGCTAAATGCCCAGGTATTAGTACGGAACACACAGATAGATATCCACAATTAGCCATCGCCAATGCTCTTCATCAATGTCCCATTAATGTTATAGGCTAATACCGTTAGGATGCAATTGATGCATGATGAACACATCTAAGTTGAGAAAAGTAATGTAATAAGGAAGTAATGCATGACACCAAGCTTACCCAGCTTACCAAGCTTAATTACAATCTGGCAGATTTACATTTTAAGTAATGAGTCACTGCTTGATTAAAGTTATTAAAGTTACTCTCGCAGACACAACGAGGTCATTCCAGTGCTTGCAGCGTGGCTTGGCTCTCGATAGTCATGGCCGTCCGAGGACACCACCTCGGCAATCTCTGACCATATGCGTTGGTACACCCTAGGGAGTGGATTCCCATGCCCACCCCAGGTCAATTGGATCCACCGCGTCACCACCTCGTGGACCAAGGCAGCTTGGGCCTCGTCTGAAAAACGTTTAGCTCTCTTCCTTCCTCCCACCTCAACTACCTCAGCCACCTTCTGCATTCCTTCCTCCTCAATATCCATTGGGAATAGATTTCAAATTGTAAATAAACTATCAAATGTCAAATAACCTACTCAGCCTGTCTCCTCTCGCTCTCTCTGCCTGTCTCTCGCCCCCTCCCTTCCTTTTCTGCGCATGCGCAGGTGACCCCTGACCCCCTGAATCGTGAAAGAAAATTGTGCATGCACAGAACGACCCTTGTTAGGGACACCAGCCTTGCACAATGAAAAACAACGCCACCACCCATTCGCTACTGCTACCGCCACCCGCCCCCCAAAAAAACAAAACTGGCGCTTTTGGAAATGTGCAGTATTCCGGTGGTTCTTAAAAGTGGAACCTCGACTACCACCAAAAATACCGCCCACATATGGGCGGTAGCAATAGAAGTGCAATTTCTAGCCCTTAGAATCATAGAATGATAGAATGATACAGCACAGAACTAGGCTACTTGGCCCATCGCCTGCTCTTTCTTTGAAAGAGCTAGTATATTTGTTCCATTCCCCCGTTCTTTCCCCATAGCCCTGCAATTTGTTCACCTTCAAGTATCTATCCAATTCCCTTGTGAATGTTACTATTGAATCCGCTTCCACCACCCTTTCAGGCAGTGCATTCCAGGTCACACCAACTTGCTACGTCCCTCTGGCTCTCTTGCCAATTACCTTAAACCTGTATTCACTGGCTACCGACCCTCCTGCCAGTGGAAACAGGTTCTCCTTATTTACTTTATCAAAACCCTTCAGAAACAGCCCATTCAGCCCCTTTAGTCTGCCGTTAATCATGAGCCCATACTGGCAGGCAAAGGGACGCCTATCTTGCCATCTTGGCAAGCTATACTTCCTGCCTGCACAAGCTATACTTCCTCGAGAGTTACTGGCGTTTCCTTGACACTGACCTTGAGCCAATGTCCAGCACGGGGACATCGCAGCCTGTGGCTGTCAAGCTCACGGGACCCTGAAATCTTGTGCCTTAGGCTCATTCCGAATGGCCACAGTGGACATGAGCAACGCCAGTCAATGGGCAGCTCATAGAAGTCATCATCACCATCAAAAGCTCTCCCTCGAACGAGGATGACTTGCTTTCACACCAAAAGGGATGAGTTTGCAGATGTTTCAATGAAGGACCCGATATTCCAGTCCTGAACTCCAGTTGAAGGGGTGGAAGATGCCTGTGCGTGGATTTTTTTTACGTCTGATGATCGTTACACACCAGCCACCACACGGGCCTGACAGAGTTAGGCCTTTATCCAGTGGCAAGGATTAACCAGGACGACTGGAGACCTGCTCTGCTGCACGGACCTAGTGCGCACACATATCGCAGTGTGGACAGGCCCGTGCTGCCCCTGGGCCCTCGGCTCTTCTGGGCCCTGTTCCCTCATTTGCCGCACCTCCACTACGATCTCTCGCCGCTTCTCCATCTCAAACATTCATTGCACCTCCGCCAAGATCTTTCGCCGCTCCTCCTCCATAAATATTTGCCGCACCTCTGCCACAATCTCTCTCCGCTCATCAGCCCTGAGCTTCCCGTTCCTCTGCTGTACCAGGGCCCCGCCGATGTTCCTGCCCATGCTCCAAACGGCGACCTGGGTTTTGATGACATCACCCAGTCGTCCACCTCGAAGTTGTTGCACATTTGGATCAGCTCGCACTGGAGACATCATCATCATAGGCAGTCTCTCGGAATCGAGGAAGACCTGCTTCCACTCCTGAAGTGAGTTCTTTGGTGGCTGAACAGTCCAATACGAGAGCCTCCAGACTCTGTCACAGATGGGACAGACATTCGGCGAGGGAAAGGTTGGGTGGGGCTGGTTTTCCGCGCGCTCTTTCTGCTGCCTGCGCTTGACCTCTTCACGCTCTCAGCGTTGAGATTCGAAGAACTCACCGCTCTCCCAGATGCACTTTCTCCACCTAGGGCGGTCTTCGGCCAGGGACTCCCAGGTGTCAGTGGTGATGTCGCACTTTACCAGGGAGGCTTTGGGGGGTGTCATTGTAACGTTTCTGCTGCCCACCTTTGGCTCGTGTGCCGTGAAGGAGCTCCGCATAAAGCATTTGCTTACGGAGTCTTGTGTCTGGCATGCGAACCATGTGGCCTGCCCAGAGAAGCTGATTGAGTGTGGTCAGTGCTTCAATGCTGGGGATGTTAACCTGGACGAGGACACTAATGTTGGTGCACCTGTCCTCCCAGGGGATTTGCAGGATCTTGCGGAGACATGAGGTGTCTTCTATATATTGTCCATGCCTCTGATCCATACAGCAGGGCGGATATTACTAAAGCCCTGAAGACCATGAGCTTAGTGGTAGATTTGAAGGCCTGTTCTTCAAACACTCTTTTCCTCATATGGCTGAGGGCTGCACTGGACATGATGTTGAATCTCCGCATCAATGTCTACCTTTGTTGACAAGAGGTTCCCGAGGTATGGGAAATGGTCCACGTTGTCGAGGGCCACGCCGTGAATCTTGATGACTTGGGGGCAGTGCTGTGCGGCGAGGACAGGCTGGTGGAGGACCTTTGTCTTATGGATGTTAAGCGTAAGACCCATGCTCTTGTATGCCTCAGTGAATACGTCGACTATATCCTGGAGTTCAGCCTTAGAATGTGCGCAGACACAGGCATCGTCGTGTACTGGAGCTCAATGACAGAGGTTGGAGTGATCTTGGACCTGGCTTGGAGGCGGCATAGGTTAAACAGCTTCCCACTGGTTCTGTAATTTAGTTTAGTTCCACTCCAGCGGGCAGCTCGTTGACTGTGAGATGGAGCATGACAGCGAGGAAGATTGAGATGAGGGTTGGAGCGATGATGCAGCCCTGTTTGACCCCGATCCGAACGTGGATTGGGTCTGTAATGGATCCGTTGGTAAGGATCACTGCCTGCATGTCATTGTGGAGCAGGCAAAGGATGTTGACAAACTTTTGACGGCATCCGAAATGGAGGAGGATGCTCCATAGACCCTCGCAGTTGACAGTGTCAAAGGTCTTTGTAAGATTAAAAAAGGCCATGTATAAGGGCTAGTGCTGCTCCCTGCATTTTTCCTGCAGCTGTCGCGCTGCAAAGATCATGTCTGTTGTGCTCCATAGGGGAAGAAATCCGCATTGTGATTCCGGGAGGAGCTCCTCAGCCACAGGGAGAAGACGATTGAGGAGAACTCGAGTGACAACTTTCCCAGTGGCTGATAGAAGGGAGATTCCTCTGTAGTTGCCGCAGTCAGACTTGTCCCCTTTTTTAATGATGGTCACAATCACTGCATCTCTAAGATCTCCCGGCATGCTCTCCTCCCTCCAGATGAGAGAGATGAGGTCATGTATCCGTGCCAACAGTGCCTCTCCACCATACTTTGGCGCCTCAGCAGGGGTTCCATCCACACTCGTAGCCTTGTTATTCTTGAGCTGTTTTATGGCTTTGCCTACCTCGTTGCAACGTTGGGGTTTCACTGAGGTGGTAGCGGGTCGTATGCTGCGGGATGGAGTTGAGAACACTCGAGTCAAAGGCAGAGTCTCGATTGAGGAGATCTTCAAAGAGCTCCTTCCAGTGGGCCCTGACAGTCTTGGTGTCCTTGTTTCCCCGTTCTTGGCCAGCAGTTGGGTTTGGACCATAGGTGGCCTTGACTACAATGAAGAATCCTCACATATCATGGCTGTCGGCCACTTGTTGTATCTCCTGTGCTTTCTCCATCCACCACCTGTTCTTTAGGTCCCGGGTTTTTTGTTGGACCTCAGCCTTGAGCAGTCTGTAACGTTGCTTTGCTGCTCCCGAGTTGGGTTGTTGGTTGAGGCTCAGAAATGCTCTGTGCTTGTGATCTATATATCAGAAGTGGGGATGTTCGCTGATGATGACGGTATGGTGTTCAGTTCCATTCGCAACTCCTCAGATAATGGAGCACTCCATGCCTGCATGTAGCAAGACTTGGATGACATTCAGGTTTGGGCTGATAAGTGGCAAGTAACATTCGCGCCACACAAGTGCCAGGCAATGACTATCTCCAACAATCGAGAGTCTAACCACCACCCCTTGACATTCAACGGTATTACCATCGCCGAATCCCCCACCATCAACATCCTGGGGGTCACCATTGACCAGAAACTTAACTGGACCAGCCACATAAATGCTGTGGCTACAAGAGCAGGTCAGAGGCTGGGTATTCTGCCATATGTGTCTCACCTCCTGACTCCACAAAGACTTTCCACCATCTACTAGGTACACGTCAGAAGTGTGATGGAATACTCTCCACTTGCCTGGATGAGTGCAGCTCCAACACTCAAGAAGCTCAACACCATCCAGGGCAAAGCAACCTGCTTGATTGGCAGCCCATCTACCTCCTTAAACACTCACTCACTCCACCACCGGCGCACCGTGGCTGCAGAGTGTACCAGCGACAAAATGCACTGCAGCAACTCGCCAAAGCTTCTTTGGCAGCACCTCCCAAACCTGTGACCTCTACCACCTAGAAAGACAAGGGCAGCAGGCACATGGGTCCCCTCCCAGTCTCACACCATCCTGAATTGGAAATATATCGTCGCAGGGTCAAAATGCTGGAACAGCACTGTGGGAGCACCTTCACCACATGGACTGCAGCCGTTCAAGAAGGCAACTCACCAGCATCTTCTCAAGGGCAACTAGGGATGGGAAATAAATGCTGACCTTGCCAGCGACGCCCACATCCTGCGAATAAATGTTTTAAAAATCCAATTCCCTTTTAGAAGTTATTACTGAATCCGCTTCCACCACCATTTCAGGCAGTGCATTCCAGATCATAACAACTTGCCCCCCCTGGCTCTTTTGCCAACTTTCTTAAATCTGTGACAACTGGTTACTGCCCCTCCTGCCAGCGGAAACAGTTGCTCTCTACCTACTCTGTCAAAACCCTTCATATTGCTTGGACACTTAAAGGACAATTTTCCTAATGCACATTCCCAACAGAGTCTTGCTGATCAGGAAGGCACATTGGAAAATTCCTGATGTGTGATCTGGGCATGGAATCATCTGGACCAGGAGCAGGCTTTTGGAAAACCAATCCTTTACAGTCAAGGCTATTTCTGTGACAGAGTTCCATCTCAGCCTTTTCCAAATGAATGTTAAAGCTATTGTCACAGTGAAAAATATAAAATTATCATTGTACAAACCAACTGTCATCTCCACGAACTTCAGTGCCACCTCAGACTCTTTACAGCATCCCAGCCTATGATGTCCATTGGATGTTATTCATAGAGCCACACCAGCAGTTCTCCCCACATTATGAACATGTACATCGGTGACTCCTCAGGGATCTGAACCAAAGATGCTTACATTTGTAAATACTGCGCTGGTGATATGTGATGAAGATTGTGCATTCATTATTTATTGTATTTGGAAAAAAAAACTTGCATATAAAGAGCTCCTTTAAAGGAAAACATCTCAAGGTGTTTATAGAGAAAAGAAATGTACACTAAGTTCTAGTGAGTTTTGAGAAGGCTTTTAAAGATTGTGGGGGCGATTAAGAGGTCGAGGGATTTAGGAAGAGGAGGAAAGACTGGAAACTGTCTGTGGTGATTCAAGGGAGTCTCCATGATTTGGGAAATTTGATAGCTCAGTTATACCAAGAGTCAATGCCAGAAGCAGACTGGAATTAGATCATCTTTAGTTAATATAAAAGCAAAACAAGCTGAACTTAGCTTGCAGGTACATCAAGTAATTAGGAAGGCAAATGGAATGTTGGCCTTTATTGCAAGGGGGGGGGTGGAGTATAAAACTAGCAAAGTCTTGCTACAACTGTATAGGGCATTGGTAAGGCCACACCTGGAGCACTGCGTGCAGTTTTGGTCTCCTTATCTGAGGAAGGATATACTTGCATTGGAAGTAGTTCTGAGGAGGTTCACTAGCTTGATTCCTGGGATGAAGGGGTTGTCTTATGAGGAAAGGTTGAGCAGATTGGGCCTGTACTCATTGGAGTTTAGTAGAATGAGAGGTGATCTTATTGAAATATGTAAGATTCTGAGGGGGCTTGACAGGATAGATGCTGAGAGGATGTTTCCCCTCATGGGGGAATCTAGAACTAGGGGGCATAGTTTCAGGATAAAGGCTCGTCCATTTAAGATGGAGATGAGGAGGAATTTCTTCTCTCAGAGGATCGCGAATCTGTGGAATTCTCTGCCCAAAGAGCTGTGGAGGCTGGGTCATTGAATATATTCAAGGCAGAGATAGACAGATTCTTGAAATACAGGGGAGTCAAGGGTTACGGGGAACAAGCAGGGAAGTGGAGTTGAGGCCAAGATCAGATCAGCCATGATCTTATTGAATGGTGGAGCAGGCTTGAGGGGCTGTATGGCCTACTCCTGCTCCTGTTTCTTATGTTCTTATGTTCACTTAACTCTTAAACTGAGAGCCTTGTGTTTAATGTTCACCAGCAATTTCCTCAGGGATTCTCCCACTCCACCACCGTAACTTTGCACTTAATGGTTTGAGAGTGAAATTCAATCGAAGAATTAGAACAATGAAGTTAAGCTTATTTTGCTTTTTGCTAAAAGTAATCTGCTTACTATAAGGTGTGCTGTTCACACTATACTGCCAGTTATTGGATTATTATAGAAGACAATAAATATTAATTAATTCCAGGCCGACGCTGGGGAAGACTCTTGGTATAAGTGAGTTATTCAAGTTCCTCAAACTAAGATAACTCCCTTGAATCTCCACTGGCAGCTTTTGGTCAAAGTCGTTATATAGAGAGCATGGACCTGAATGGGAACAATGGCAGCGGAGGGAGCGGCAGCAGCATAAAGGGAGAGGCGGAGAAGGCCCAGGAAAGAGCGCAGACCTCAGCGGGAGCAGGGTAAAAGCAGCTGAGCGGCCATTCAAAAAAAACCACAAGGAGTGATGTCACAGGATAGCTGGTAACTGGCCACCCTCAAAGCCTCCTTGATAAAATGCAACATCCCCACCGACACCTGGGAGTCCCTGGCCAAAGACTGCCCTAAGTGGAGGAAGAGCATCTGGGAGGGCGCTGAGCACCTCGAGTCTTGTTGCCGAGAGCAAGCAGAAAACAAGCGCAGGCAGCGGAAGGAGCGTGCAGCAAACCAGTCCCACCCACCCTTTCCTTCAACCACTGTCTGTCCCACCTGTGACAGAGACTGTAATTCCTGTATTGGACTGTTCAGTCACCTGAGAACTCACTTTTAGAGTGGAAGCAAGTCTTCCTCGAATCGAGGGACTGCCTATGATGAACTGATTGGTTGGTAAAGGTCACGCCGTTTTTTTTTCTCTTCAAGTTTGAGGACGGGGTTAAATAGTTGGTTATTGATAAAGCAGAAGCTTGAAGATTAGTAACTGTTAATACTGTATTAAATTAGTAACTGTTATTACTAAATTATATTAATAACTTGAGTTAGATATATCATAGTCTCAAGTTTCTGTAAAGTTAGTTAATAGTCAAATAAATAAAGGCATGACAGGGCAGCTTAGTACCATGGAATGCACATCAGGTTTCAGAGCTTGAGCAGCAGCTGACGTAACTGTGGTGCATCGTGAGGTTGAGAGCTTCGTGGATAGAACGTTTCAGGAGGTAGTTACCCTGCAGATAAGAAGTGGGCAGGCAAAGAAGGAATGGGTGAGCACCAGACAGAAAAGGAAGACCAGGCAGGTAGTGCAGGAATCTCCTGAGTGCATCTTGCTCTCCAATGAGTATTCTGTTCTGAGTATTGGTGACGGTGTTGTTTACTCTGGGGAGTACAGCCAGAGCTAAGTCCGTGGCACCATGGGTGGCTCAGCTGCACAGGGGGAGGGGGGTGCGGGGGGGGTGAAGAAGATTGGGAGAGCAATAGTTGTAGGGGATTCGATAGTTAGGGGAGCAGACAGGTGTTTCTGCAGTCACAGACGTGATTCCAGGATGGTATGTTGCCTCCCTGGTGCCAGGGGCAAGGATGTCACTGAATGGCTGTAGAATATTCTGAAGGATGCAAAATTCACAAGAACACCCCCAGTGTTTGGGATCATTCAAAAGGAAATTTAATTTGGGACCATCTACCGAAAAGTTTGAAATCCTAAAGTGCTTGTGGAAGAAACTACGAACTTTAATCGAATTTTGGACTTTTACAAGACAAATTCAAGCCTGTGGGCGGACCTAAAGAACTAAAGAAGCCCACTTGATTATTGGAACTGTCTAGGTGTTGAGACTAAGTTAACTTGTCTGGAGGAATGGACATTTGAAAACCCTTCTCCACAAGAGACATTTACATTATAACAATAACTCAGAGATGGCCAGCCATCAAACCAAACTGAGAAAAGCCATCTTCAACATGAATAAGAACAAAGGGCCCACTACAGCCTGTATGCGAAAAACCAAGTACAAAAGAACATTACGATTAGTAAGCTAATATTTCCATCGGGAAATAGATTTAGAAATGCAACCCACCCAAGACATATTAACTTTTAACGAGCCCGCCAACATATCACAAAGAAAAGTCAAACCCGCCAAATTTAAACAAAGAATTCTGAACAGATTTGGCGCGAAGATTAGAACCATTCAAACCATATAACTGGCCCCTGTTTTTAACAGAGGTTGGGTTGCTAGGTAGCTACATGGTTGCTCCTACCTCAGGAGACACTGGATGACACACTTTGCCATACAACCGAGACCACGTCGATATCATCAAGAAGGGAGAGAAACCAACGCAACAGTTGTAAACTAACTTCTCCAGCCTCGAAGTCCTGAAGTCCTGAAGGAAGGAAGAATATCACCATCGTGGCAGCAACCAATCACAGCCAACATGGTCCCAACGAAAAACCACCACGATCGACCAAACTCGAAACAAAACTCCAACGGGAAGAAACCGAAGAATCGAAAACTTGCCACTCTACAATCTAAGGCCTGACGACCAACAAGTGAAAACATTACCTAAAGAGACTTTGAACCTATTTCTAACGAAGAAAACCGGGTACTTATCCCATAGATCCAAAATGCACCTTACCGCATCAGCGGACTCAACCCAACTGAAGATTGCGCAGTAAGAAGTCCTCTCCGACATTCGGGGTACGGCAAGCAGAACCTACAGAATCCAACGAACCCCGAAACCGCGAACTACCGCTAACTGACCAGAAAGGATTGGTAAGCATAAGTTCCTGCCTGCCCTTGAGTCTAACCTAGCTAGAATTAGGTATTGGGAGGTGGGAGGTGTAATTTTTACTGTAACCCCCTTTGAATGTGTAGTGTATTGTTCTTTATCAGAGTGATTATAAGTTTGACATTGTATTTTCTTGTTTGTAATAAAGTCATGGGCAGTGCGGAGCGAGGTTAAGGACAGGGCATGCAGATATAATCCAGTTCCCATTTTAAAATCATGCATTCTCTTCTTCCTTTAAAATCGTACTTTGATTAGATATTATTCACAGTTAAATAGTAAAATGTAGAGCAATTTGAGAATCAGAGTTGGTTGGAGTATAGAAGTTTCTCTGCAGTCCAGGCTGTGTAGCTGGAGGAACAGTGATGCTACAGCACCATCATTGGTAGGATGATGTAATTACAGCGTGACAAGTTTACATTGGTAGTTTCCATAATAAATGTGGACATAGGAATTTAAAATGGAAAAAGTTGGCAGAATAGTGTCTCAAGATATACCTAGATATGGAGATGGTGTTCTCTCGCAGGTTTGGGGGCGCCGCCACATGGGGATAAAAGGAGGAGCCAGCCCGAGACCCAGCGCGAGTTGGTCCAGGAGTGCGATGGCTTCGAGGAGGGCAACTGGATTGACATCATCGGAGTCCAGGCAGCCCATTGGAAAGGAACGAGACCAGCGGCGGGGTCGGGACCCAGCTGGAGAAGGAGCAGTGAGGCCCGGAGATCAAGCCCAGCATGGAGCGCTGATCGGAGGCGTTGAGCAGTGGAGGATCGATGATGTCGGGGTCCAGGAGCAGCGGTGTCGGAGTAGAGGAGCGAAGGGGTGGAAGCCCAGGAACGGCGCAGCATATACCAACAGCGGGGTCAGAGCCCAGGGATGGCGCAACGGAGCTTGGTCTCCAGTCATCTTGGTTAACCCTTGCCACTGGACCAAGACCTAGCTCTGTCAAGCCGGTGTGGTGGCTGGTGTGCAATGGCCACCCCACGTTAAAAGAATTCACGCACAGACCTCTTCCATCCTTCAATTGGTGTGGAAGCAGGTCATCCTCGACATGAGGGACTGCTAATACTAGACATGGAGAGGACTCATATTTGCAGAGGAGGCTCGAATTCCATACGCCTGTTCCTATGTTCCTATTATAGGGGTCATTCTGCGATCTGTGAGCAATGCCCTAAAGGAATGCATCTTGGGAACGTGCAGGCGAGTAGCCCAGGATTTCCCAAGATGCATTCCCTTCGAGTGGGAGTTCCCTGCTGGGTCGTGGAACCATTCGCTGATAAACACTTCACATCATGTTGGCTTTCACTCTCTAACGCAAAGTACCAAAACAAAATTACAAAATAAAGGGGGCGAAATTGCCCCTTTTAATGGCCCTGTTAGCACCTCCGGGGAAATTACACTGGAGTTTGCCAAGGTGCTGGCATGGCAGCCCCGCAGTTAGTGCCGTGGGCTGCTGCGCAACCAACGATGACATCATCGCCGTGCGCGGCAACCCCTCACTGCCCCAGCTCCGACCCCTTACCGCCCCACGGGGGAAATGGCCCCACAGACCGCGAGGCTGGTGCGAGCGAATGTCAACGGCAGTTACACAGGTCGCAAAGCTAGCCGACATCCTCTCTCGGGGCGCACCTGAGCGGGGAGGGCAGCAGCGCCCCGGGCCGCCATCTATTTTTGCCTGCCGACTCTCGGGTCGGCTCTATGATGGCGGCCCTAGTGTGCAGCCGGACACTCCGTGCTGGGTGCAGGGCTGCAGGCCCGATAGCATGCTGCCCTAGTGGCCTAGTGGAGGCCATCAGAGGCCTTGCAGAGTGCGCAGCGGCCCTCCCCTTTAAGTGAAGGGCAGGGGCGTTGAAGCACGTTAGCGCCACGCAGAGCATCCACGGAGCGCTTCCCTCAGCGCCCTAGTAGCACCCTGGTAATCGCCCCCAAAGGAAGTGGAGCGCGCGAGATTGCGCCCCGCATCCTTTGAAGGGCGGTAAGCCGAATTCAGTGGCCAGGCACAGAAAGTCTGAGCCCAAAATGGTGAGTGACCCCAATTGGGGCGCAGGGCTATTTCGCTCCCAAAGGGTTGGTAATGGCACCGTAACCAGGTGACCAAACCTGTCATCAGCAACAAATACACAATTAAGGAAATGATTTTGAAATTCTGCCTGCTTTAGAGAGCTGTGGAAGCCGGGACATTGAATATATGTAAGACAGAGATAGACAATTTCTTAACCGATAAGGGGTTATGGGGAGCAGGCAGGGAAGTGGGCCTGAGTCTATGTTCGGATCAGCCATGATCATATTAAATGGCGCAGCAGGCTCGAGGGGCCGTATGGCCGTAGGCCGTATATGGCCTACTCCTGCTCCTATTTCTTATGTTGTTATGTTCTAATTATTTTATTTAATATTCACTTACATTTCTTATTATTTGAGAGCAAGTGAAAAATTTGAAGGCAATGTGATGTCTTCTCAGTCACATTCTTAATATAGAAACCAATCAAAGCAATCAGTACAATGCATTAAGCATTAATGCACTGTAGACTCATTTTATATGATATAAAGATTTGCTGTAATCATCAAGCATTCAGTACACCATATCATTTTATGATGTTATGAAATATCCATTTGGTCTGAAAAAATAGACGCCTATTTCAAAACAAAGGCAGGTTATATTTTTATCAACTGGGGAATAAAACCACAGTAATGTACCAAGCATGCAGCATTTACAGATTGCAGCTGAATGTTGCTGGAATTAGCTCAAAAAAGATTTCTCTACATGTTCTCACTGCACATTGTTAACGGGGAGCTAGCTTGATGCTGGTCAATTATCACCATGTTGCAGAACGTCCCATTTCTGTGCCACACGAAGTCACACAGGGGTGAAAGGGGAGCCAAAACTTTATTAAGATGCAAACAGATAAATGCTCGGGCACTTGTAATAAAGGACCCGAATGAGAGAATATTGGAGGACGGCGCTATAATAGGAAAAGCAGAAATATTGCTGACCTCAGTAGAAGAGATAGTTAAGGAAGGGATGTGGATTTATACATCAGAGGCACCGGTGAGATAAAGGAAGTGGACCCTATCGGTGTCATGTATGTACATTCTGTTTGTGGCCACCAGATGGTGTCATTGTTGGAGGCCGCTGAGCAGCACGCACATGCTGCTCGGGTATGGAGGGCCAGCCAATTTGAGAGTCAGGCACTTTGGGTCTAAATAAAGTAGAGCCAAGGTTGTAATTTGCTTAGTTAAACAGTACTCAGTTTGAACCTTTATTGCATATGTAACAGTCGGCAAAGACGATTCAGTAAAATACTCTGTGTGGAGGTTTCAAAAAATCCCGTTCAATCCACTCTGGACATTTAAAATTCAGCCACACTCCCTTTCAAACCCTGTTGAAGTCCAGCTGTGTGGATATATTCTGCCAAAAATCCTGACCAGCAGGTGTCTTAAATCTCCATTCTCTAAATACCCCATAGAAATCTCGAGTATTACAGTTGTCAAATTGGACCAACTCCTCCCCTTTCACCAGCAGAAAGTTTGGAAAAGTGGGACGCATTATACCTCTTTTGGAGATTTGCGTAGTTATTTCTTCCATCCAATCCTGTGGCATTGCCCTCACAATCTTCTCATACATGATCTCAATTGCTTTTTCCTCTACCTCCTGATTCTCCTCCCAAACCATGTCCCTCACTACCGCTTCCGGCAACCAACCTGGAATTTACCACATATAATACATCTTTCACATATATAATACCAGCTTTTATAAAAACTTGATTAAGTAATACCTATCCTTCAATGGTGATCCACCTGTTCAAAAATAAGGACTGTTCTAAAAATTCCTCAGCACCTTTGGGCATAAACTGCACACTTAAAAAAAAATTGGGCCCAAGTCTCTTATAAAACCGAGGGAGAGGTTGAATCGATTTCAAAAACATATTATTGCATTCCATATAAAATATTCCCTGTCCTCCCATCTTCACTTAATTTAAAATAATGCTGGAAACAACTCTTCCAAAAACTTGTATTTGAGTTCTGAAGAAATCTTTTCACCCATTTAATTCTAAAGGATTTTTTCTTCAAATCAGTATCTGGGAAATTGAGTCCTCCTGCTAACCTGGTTTCTCCAACAGTGCCACTCCCTTCGGCCTCACCTCCACCGCTGACCCTTGCTCCCCGTTTCTTCTCTCTCTGGGACAATGGTATGTCTCCACCTATCTTGCTCGCTTTTGGAGTCTTTGTCTCCCCGCTCCCATCCTGCTGCCTCTTGCACCCTCTCCTGGTCTTGCCCCCTCCTGCTCCCCAAGATGTCCGACTCCCCGCCTTTCTTTGGAGTACGTACACTTACCCTACAACCCACTCCCGCCTCCGCTCCCCCATAGATACCCAATTCTTTAGGGAGAGCCAAGCCATATTATGGCTTGACTCTGCCGTTGACCCGTGATGTCCTCTGCGGAATTTGTCCTTTTCCACCACACTTGGTATATTTTCCACCATTACATCCTGCTCCGCAATTTCCTGGCTCTTCTTGCGCTCTTTCCTCAATCCGTTCGGCGGCTATGTCCTCCTCCTGCTCCACTCTTCTGGCCACTCCACTTACACCCCCTGCTCCTTCTCCCATCTCCTCGTCGCTCAAGGAGCTTCCTTCTCCCCCACACCCACAGCGGGTGGGGCCTTTGTGACAAACCGCACAGCTCTCTGCCTTGTAGTTCTGAGTGATGTGTCTAGACTCACCTCAGTTATATCAGGACAGGTCTGGACAGCTTCTTACTAAATGGTCGAGTCCAAGTCAGTTAAAGCAAACCTTCTCTGGAGATGTGGGTTTGAATCCCACTTCTGACACTTCTTAATGAAAGGTTTTTGTTACAGTTTTAAACTGTTAATTTGTGGGTTCTTGTGCCAAAAGGGGCCACTTGATTTAAAGTTGCCTCTGGGAACCGCACCGTTACATAACAGGTTCCATCGGCTACCCGCGTTCCAGGATAGTATCTTCTCTTTATTACTGAGCAAAGTTTAATGTCCCACGACGCCAACTTTTTTATCAGCACATTGTCCTCAACATAAACCGACAGGTTTAAGAATGAGACCACCACCTCTTCAGAATACAGCAGAGATACATCCAAGTACTTCTCACCAACCTTCAGGCTCAGTAAAAGTCTTTCCACCTCCTCTCGGCCACTGACCGTCACTTCGAATCCAACATTCGGCTTTGGTCGGCAGGCAAAGCAACTTCCCTCCCCGCAGTCCTCATGTACTGCCTGGATAATATCCCAAGCTCGCATCTCCTTATCCTGACAGTGAACCACCACTGTGTTTTCTTTTCCAAACCTCCTGGGGTCCCGGCCCAAATCTTTGGGCCTTTTATTCTCCCTTCCCCCAACATTTTCTTTCTTGATTAAATTTATCCTAGGAACAGTGGCCTCTGAGCGGCCCTGCTCTCCAGGCCCCTCAGCAACATCTCTCCGAAATTTATGATAAAATTTGAAAAAAACAACCCAAAAACCCACCACCAACTTTTTACAAGCTCACTCCAACTCCTGCAGTAATCAGCAGCACCTGCTCACTCCTAGCCCCTCCCACCGAGAGAGTGCTGCCCACTGAGCCACAGCTGACACTTAAACACTTGTATACGTAAAGGTTTCCACTGATTTCACACCATATCTCCAGGACACCAGGAGAAGCCAGAGGCAAACAGCAGAGGCCCAATTCTGCTGGATCTTCACCCATGTTCAGGAGTTTCCCCAGCTGGGGGAGATCAGATGATAAGTGAACTTCACTTCTCTCCTACTGGTTGGTCCCAGTCTGTCACTGACCTGGGAACCGCTCACCAGCTCACTGCCCTGCCTTCCCAAAGTAAATATAAACCTGGGAGAAGGGGTTTTAATAAAAGAGAAACCTGCTTTCACATTCTCAGGATGCCCCAAATGCTTCAGAGCCGATAAATTACTTTTGAAGTGTAGTCACTGTTGTTCTGTAGGCAGCCAAGTTAGGCAGCAAGATCCCATAAACAGAATGACCAGTTAATCTGCTTTCGCTCGTGTTGGTTGAGGGATAAACATTAGCGAGGACACGAGGACAACTCCCCTGCTCTTCTTCGAATACTGCCAATGGGATCGTTTATGTCCACCTGAATAGGCAGACGGGGCCTCGGTTTACCGTCTCATCCGAAAGACAGAATCTCTAACACTGCAGCTCTCCCTCAGTATTACACAGATGTCATCCAAAACTCGTCAGCCCGGGTCCTAACTCGCACCATGTCCCGCTCACCCATCACCCCTGTGCTTACTGGCTTACATTGGCTCCCGGTTAAGCAACGCCTCGATTTCAAAATTCTCATCCTTGCTTACAAATCCCTCCAAGGCCTTGCCCCATCCTAACTCTGTAATCTCCTTCAGCCTCACAACTCCCCAAGATGTTTGCGCTCCTCAAATTCTGCCCTCTTGAGCATCCCTGATTATAATTGCTCCACTATTGGTGGCCGTGCCTTCAGCTGCCTGGGTCCCAAAATACTGATTATTTAAGACTATTCAGCTCTGCAGAACTCTGTAAGTTTTTTTGAGAGAAGTAGTTCTGAGTTTGTGTCCACAATGTATGGTTAAAATCGATGCATCAGCACTTCATTATTGCTCCTTTTATTACGTACGTACAACTCATAACTCTTAATTCTGATACGGTTAGTAAAAATTATCAACTCATTATATCACAGCCATTAAAACAAAATTTACAAATTACATCCAAAATGTGCTTCATTAACAATGTCAAGCAGAATCTTTTCATTAACAAACTTAATCTCCAATTACTTTTTGGAAAATTGTAACATCTGTTTCCATTTAATTGATGTGCTCATAAAACATTACATTGCCTTTTGAGGTGGGTTTGAATCTATGATTCTCAATCACGAGTGTCTTGTACATCTTGCTGTCTGCACCGGCATGAACATCTAATCAATGAGTCCAAGGCTGTAAATGATTTTCCGGCACAGACAGGATTGGTTGGCCAGCAAGGCCCAGAGGCCAGGATTCATAGAATCAGCGAAATGTGAGTGGGCCACTTGCCCCATTGTGTCTGCACTAGTGCTGGCCCCACAGTAGGGCTGTGAATTGTTATCCCACTTCCCTCTTACAATCATAGAATCATAGAAATTTACAGCACGGAAGGAGGCCATTTCGTCCCATCATGTCCACGCCGGCCGACAAACAGCTATCCAGCCTATTCCCACTTTCCAGCTCTCGGTCCTAGCCCTGCAGGTCAAGTGCACATCCAAGTACTTTTTAAATGCTGTGAGGGTTTCTGCCTCTACCATATTTTCAGGCAGTGAGCTCCAGACCCCCACCACCCTCTGGGTGAAGAAATTTCCCCTTAGACTCCCTCTAAACCTCCTACCAATTACTTTAAATCTATGCCCCCTGATTGTTGACCCCTCTACTACCTTCCTGTCATGTATGTAACCTCTATGTAACACCACTGCAATACTGTATATACTTAAGCAATGCACACCTTGACCACAGGGGGTGAACTTGTGGGAGACACTCCTTACCTGGTCATCCAGGTATATAAAGGGAGGTCCCACGCAGGGTCATCACTTCTTAGTCCTGTGAATAAAGGTTCAGGTCATAGAGTGACCTTGTCTATAGAATGTGGCTCGTGTGGGTTTTGTGCTATTGAGTAAGGACATTACATTGGCGATGAGAAACGGGAATCAACGACCCATGAGAATGGCCACTGGTAGCACAGAGGAACGGTACTGTGTTGGTGAGGACTGGGACGATTTCATTGAGAGACTCCAGCAAAGCTTTGTCATGAAAGAGTGACTGAGAGATGCCGTGGCCGACAAGCGAAGGGCCCATCTGCTGACCAGCTGCGGACCTAAGACTTACGCGCTCATGAAGGACCTACTAGCACCCGAAAAGCCGGCGGACAAAAGCTTTGAAGAGCTCAGCAAACTAATCGGTGAGCACCTCAAACCAGCAAGCAGCATACAGATGGCCCGCCACAGATTCTATACCCACCGACATCGTGAAGGACAGAGCATACCGGACTTCGTTGCGGACCTCCGGCGTTTGGCCAGCCTCTGTAAGTTCACAGAAGTCTGCAGGGGGGAGATGTTAAGGGACTTCTTTATTGAGGGCATCAGTCATGTGGGGATTTTCCGAAAGTTAATTGAGACCAAGGACTTGACTTTGGAAGCGGCGGCGTTGATGGCTCAGACTTTCATGGCAGGGAAGGAGGAAACCAAAATAATATACGTGCGCAATTCTGCCTCCAACTCGGCGGGGGATCAGGGAGTCAATATCATAAACGCAACTCAGAGCCCCGCAGGCAGGCAAGGGCAGTTCGACACACCCCAGGCAGCAATAGACCCCAGAATAGATTTTCAACAGAGACAATGGCAGGCTGAACGGACATTTACGCCATCACAGTGGACAATGCGGTCCGGGATGGGGCCATTGACATCCACTAACAGGGTACTCAAGAGCAGTCAAAGGGACAATCAGCGAGGAATGCCAGGTCATAGCTCCTTTGTTCACAACAATGAGAGTCCCAGCTCATGCTGGAGGTGTGAGGGGAAACACTCTGCCAGGACTTGCAGGTTTCAACAATTTCTCTGCAGAAATTGCACCTCAGTGGCCATTTAGCTCGAATGTGCAGGAAGCCTGTAACCCGGCTAAATTACAAGGTGGATGGACCAGAAAAGGCGTCTGTGAGGCAGGATGACTCTTGGGGCAAATCAATGGATGCTGAAGTTCAGCAGGTTCATGTGGCAAACATTCATAGCTCATATACCAAAACGCCACCAATGATGATGAAGGTTTTATTAAACGCCATCCCTGTACGCATGGAGCTGGACACGGGGGCCAGCCAGTCACTCATAAGCGTTCAACAATTTGAAAAGCTATGGCCAATCAAAGCCAGTAGACCCAAACTAGAACACATTGAGACACAACTACAGACATATACCAAAGAAATCATTCCAATACTAAGCAGTGCGATGTTGGCGGTCACACACAATGCATCAGTGAACCGGCTGCCGCTCTGGATTGTCCTGGGCAATGGCCCCGCACTGTTGGAGAGGAGCTGGTTAGC
Source organism: Pristiophorus japonicus (assembly GCF_044704955.1). NCBI lineage: Eukaryota > Metazoa > Chordata > Chondrichthyes > Pristiophoridae > Pristiophorus > Pristiophorus japonicus. The sequence continues at coordinate 40,135,018 of NC_091993.1, read as the reverse complement.
TGGGATGAACTGGAAATGGGGGGATGTGCACACAATGTCATCTGTGGAGCAAAGTTCGTGTTCACAAGTCCAACAACAATTTGAATCACTATTCCAACCTGGTGTCGGGACGTTCAAAGGTACCAAAGTAGTGATACGCATCACCCCAGTCGCCAGACCAGTGCACCACAAAGCCAGAGCGGTGCCATATGTGATGCGGGAGAAAATTGAGAGTAAATTGGATTGTTTGCTGAGAGAGGGCATCATCTCGTCCGTTGAATTCAGCAATTGGGCGAGCCCCATTGTTCCCGTCCTAAAAGCGGATGGTTCTGTCAGGATCTGTGGTGACTACAAGGTCACTATCAATCAGGTGTCCCTACAAGATCAATACCCGCTCCCGAGAGCGGAGGATCTTTTCGCCACATTGGCAGGCGGCAAGCTGCTTACCAAGTTAGATCTCACTTCAGCCTACATGACCCAAGAACTGGCCGACGAATCTAAATTACTGACCACCATCACCACGCACAAGGGACAGTTCATTTACAACAGATGCCCGTTTGGCATTCGATCAGCGGCCGCGATTTTTCAAAGAAACATGGAAAGCCTGCTTAAATCCATTCCTGGAACAATCGTGTTTCAGGACGACATCCTCATCACGGGTCGTGACACTGAGGAACACCTCCACAACCTGGAGGTGGTGCTACACCGACTGGACCGGGTAGGCCTGCGACTCGTGTGTTTTTGGCTCCTGAGGTTGAGTTCCTGGGCAGGAGGTTTGCTGCAGATGGGATTCGGCCCACCGAAACCAAAACAGAGGTGATTCGACGAGCGCCCAGGCCCGGCAACACATTGGAGTTGCGTTCATTTCTGGGACTCTTGAACTATTTTGGGAACTTTCTGCCGAACTTAAGCACGTTGTTGGAGCCGCTTCACGTGCTCCTGCGTAAGGGTTGTGATTGGTTTTGGGGGGACTGTCAAGAACAGGCTTTTAATCAGGCGCGGAACCTATTTTGTTCAAATAAGTTATTGACCCTGTACGACCCCTGTAAGAAATTGGTTCTGACATGTGATGCATCGTCCCATGGGGTTGGGTGCGTGTTGCAGCAGGGCAATGCTGAGGGCCAACTACAACCTGCGGCTTATGCTTCCAGGTCGCTCTCTCAAGCAGAACGGGGATATGGGATGGTTGAGAAGGAGGCACTCACATGTATCTATGGTGTAAAAAAAAATGCATCAGTACCTTTTTGGCAGGAGGTTTGAATTAGAAATGGACCAGAAGCCGTTAACATCCCTGTTGTCAGACAGCAAGGCTGTCAATGCCAACGCGTCAGCTCGCATACAGCGATGGGCTCTCACGCTGGATGCTTATGACTACTCCATCTGGTACTGGCCTGGCACCGAAAATTGCGCTGACGCGCTCAGCAGGCTTCCACTGGCCACCACCGAGGGGGTAGCGGAACAAATCGCTGAGATGACCATGGCCGTTGATGCCTTTGACAGTGCAGGCTCCCCCATCACAGCCCGGCAGATCAAAATCTGGACAAACAGAGATCCCCTCCTATCTCTGATTAAGAAATGTGTCCTGACTGGGGATTGGGCGCCCGCACACGGAGCATGCCCTGAGGAGGTCAGACCGTTCCACAGGCGGATGGATGAGCTCTCCATCCAAGCTGACTGACTACTATGGTGTAGCCGGGTAGTCATGCCCCAGAGGGGCAGGGAGGCATTCATCAGAGAACTCCATAGCGAGCATCCAGGCATCGTGCTGATGAAGGCCATTGCCCGGTCACATGTTTGGTGGCCGGGAATTGATTCAGACCTGGAACACTGTGTTTGCAGGTGCACGACTTGTGCCCAGCTGGGTAATGCCCCCAGGGAGGCCCCGCCAGGCCATGGTCACGTATTCATGTAGACTACGTGGGCCCGTTCACGGGAAAAATGTTTCTCATTGTGGTAGATGCGTACTCGAAATGGATCGAGTGCATCATTGGTGCATGAAATCCACCACTGTGGAGAGCTACGTGCAGTCTTTGCAACCCATGGCTTGCTGGACAGCCTTGTTAACAATAATGGCCCATGTTTCACGAGCTACAAATTCCGGGAGTTCATGTCGGGCAATGGCATCGTTCAAGCCGGCCTCCAATGGCTAGGCGGAATGAGCGGTCCAAATCATTAAACAAGGCATGCTCAGGATTCAAGGATCCTCCCTTCAATGTCGCCTATCATGCCTCCTGCTGACCTATAGGTCCCGGCCGCACTCGCTCACGGGGGTCCCGCCCGCTGAGCTACTTATGAAACGAACACACAAAACTCGGTTGTCCCTCCTTCATCCAGTCCTGACTGACATAGTTGAGGGCAAGCGTCAGTCCCAAAACGAGTACTGTGACCGAAATTCAAGGGGGAGATGTATAGAAATAAATGACCCCGTATTTGTCCTCAATCACGCCATGGGGCCCAAATGGTACTGTAATAGACAAAGAGGGGAACAGGATCATCGTAGTTAAACTTAACAATGGGCAGATATGCCGTAAGCATCTGGACCAAGTAAAAAAAAGGTTCAGCATGGACACTGAGGAACCCGAGGAAGATCATGAGATGGTGCTCACACCACCGCCAGTGAACGAACAACAAGAACATTCAGCAGCATGCACAGTCCCTGCGGTCAGCCCGGACAGGCCGGAATCACCACAGGTGACAGACACTCACGCCAAGGCTCAACAACCAGAGCCCCAACTGCGGCGCTCCATGTGAGAGCGTAGACCACCTGAAAGACTTAACCTATGATCCCAATAAGACTTTGGGGGGGAGGTGATGTTATGTATGTCACCTCTATGTAACACCACTGCAATACTATATATACTTAAGCAATGCACACCTTGACCACAGGGGGTGAACTTGTGGGAGACACTCCTTACCTGGTCATCTAGGTATATAAAGGGAGGTCCCATGCAGGGTCATCACTTCTTGGTCCTGTGAATAAAGGTTCAGGTCATAGAGTGACCTTGTCCATAGAATGTGCCTCGTGTGGGTTTTGTGCCATTGAGTAAGGACATTACACTTCCTATACACTCTATCTCGGCTCTTCCTTCCCTTTATCCTTTATTGAACAATCAGATGCATGGCTGACTGTGTTTGAATGTGCAAAAACATTTGGTTAATAAATTCATTTTGGCAATTTCTGGTCCTGCAGTAGACAGAATCAGATATTTATTCAACGATAGGTACTTACCAAAGTATAGATGTTCATTTCTACAAATGTTCTGACCTTTAATGAGGGCCACTAACATTCTTAGTGGCAATTTGAGTCTACGGGCTGATTTGCATGATACCAAGGCCCTTTAATTATTTTACAATCCATTCAACCTCTCTACTTCACTACTTCACTTTCAAGATGCTCCTTAAAACATATCTCTTTGACCAGGCTTTTGGGCCCCTGCGCTAATTTCTATTAATGCAGCTCAGTGTCAAATCTTTATCGCATTATACTCCTGTGAAGAGCCTTGGTATTTTTCACTACGTTAAAGGCGCTATATAAATACAAGTTGTTGGTAGTGTTGTTGCTGGTAAGGTTCAGTGACAAAGTGATTTTACTCAAGGCAGGTTGCTGACAAGTTATTTCACAGTTTTTAACAAAACCCTTTCAAAAGATTCCTGCAACGCACAAAGTTAGCATTCAAAGGGCTGTACAACTAAAGCATATGGAACAAAGACAAGTTCACAATGAGAAGAGAAATAGTAAAATGATTAAACTGATCAAGATAGTACTTAACAACAACTTGTATATATATATATAGTGCCGTTAACATAGTAAAACGTCCCAAGTGCTTCACAGGAGCGTTATCAAACAAAATTTGAAAGCGAGGCACATAAGGAGATATTAGGGCAGGTTACCAAAAGCTTGGTCAGAGAGGTAGTTTTAAAGAATGTCTTAAAGGAGAAGAGAGAGGTAGAGAAGCGGAGAGGTTTAGGAAGGGAATTCCAGAGCTTAGGCCCGAGGTAGGGATGCACAAAAGGCCAGAATTGGAGGAATGCAGAGATCTCAGAGTTGTGGGGCTGGAAAGGGCAGAAAGAGCAAGAAGATTTCACACAACTAGAATCTTCCCAGCCCTGTGAGTGCGGGTTTGGAGGCTGGTCCACTGTCAAAATGGCCGTGATTGACAGCGGCAATGAAATCCGCTCTGAACCCACATCCATTATTCTCAACTGTCGGGTCTGCCTGCAAGCGGCGGGCTAGTCAATTAAGATGCTAAAGAGTTCATTTATAGGTATTTAACAGTAATTTACATCGGCACTTACCATTTTACCAAGTTTTCAACGAGTTTGCTGTCCCTCGGGTTTCACACCAGGTAAGTGGAGTCGGATTCTCAGTGACTCTCTATTGTTTTGGCTAGCTGACAGCTGCAGAAGTGGTATAAAAGATACCATTTCACAGCTGTTCACTTTCCAATGTCAGAAGCTGAAGCTTTCAGGATTTGGAAGAAACTTTTGAGCTGTATACAGTTTGGAAATGTTTGAAGTGAGCTCGCTATCCACTTTCACCTCCTTGGAGCAACCTCGCTCACTATTGAAAGATCGTTTCTGTCATCTCAACCTCACCTGCCATCTATTCCAGCAGCATTGGTGCCCTTGAAAAATCTCAGAATCCCACCACGATCAGCCCCAACACCAGCAGCACCAGGCACATCAGCAGCACCAACAACAACACCAAACTTTTCCGCAATCACCTGATGGTGCACAGGACACAGAGCATCAGCACCCGACCACATTGCTGCCCAGGAGGTCAGTAATAGCCTCACCATGGCCACATTTACTTCACTTGACGCTGCGCACGCTGGCTGCCAGACGATACGACAGGTTGGCACCACCCCACACCAGCAACATAAAGCAATGCCCAAGCCATTCCTTTCACACTCATTACCATTGTGCGGGGTCTCGCCATTGGCAACTCACTAAGCCACTTCCAAAGGTGCACACAAATCTGTCCAAGAACATGGTGTTCAAAATAAAGATGTCAATGTTTGATGAAACACTAGCAAAACGTTTACATGAACATTGACTAAAGGACCCAAGTGCCTCCCATTGTATGTTGTTAGCTGGTATGATTGGACAAGGATAAGGGTGAGTGTGAGGGGTGGCTAGTGAGATGGGGAAGTGATAATGTAGATAGAGAGCGAGGGATAGGTAAGTTGTTGTGTGTAAGGATGTGCAGGAGTAGGGTAGGGAAGGCAGAGTGATGGGAATATGATGAGTGGCACAGCAGGATGAGATTCAGTGTGACTTTGCAGTAACATTTCGTGATCTACTGAGATCATTGAAACGTTTGTGCCACTGCAGCCAGCTCCTCCTGATGACATCCCTGCTTGTGCCTTCCGCTGCAATGAGCAACTGGGCTGTGTTGGTGTCCTGGGGAGCTCTCTTCCGCCCATTGGAAGGGAAGAGAACCTCCCTCCGTGCTGTGACTCCCTCCATAATCATCTGGAGGGATTTATGGGAAAGACTGGGTGCAGCCATGCAACTTTGTGCAGTGTTTGTCAGTGTTTACAGCACCTTAACGCTGCAGAACACTGACACAGAACAACTGTCAAAAAAATTGGACCTGGTCCCTTTAAGGAAACCGGCTGATGACGTGTCATCAGATGACGTCATCAGACCCGCTTCCTGTTAATTGGCCGGGATCCTCGCTGGGCAGGCTTAACAAGTCCAATCAAGGGAAAATTGTGTTGAGAGGGTGGGAGCACGTTCCCCACACCCTGCCAATGCCGGCCCCACCAGTCTCACCACTGTTGGTCAAATCACAACCCCTGTGTGGAGCCCAGCTGGACAAAAACACGGGACACAGAATCAGGGCTTATGAGGTTGTAGTCCAATCTCTGACCCATGCTCACATCTGACTAGAATCTGTACCAGCGTCTCACGCTTGCAATATAGCTGATACATGCTGCATGTGTTTCAAACCCGTTTGAGATGATCCAAATTCAATTAGATGCTCAGGAGGTGCATCACTAATTACTTTTTTTCATCCAATAAAGCAAATATATTCCTGTCATTAAGCTCAGTAACCAAATTCACTACTTTCATTACTTATATTTGTGCTTTCATATTTAATTATTAAATATTAAGAGAATTAAAAACCCAAGTTATATCAATGATGGGGATTTATTTTCAGTTATCAAAATAATTACTTTGGATGGTGTATGATTACCGTGTTTAAATACGCAAACACTTTAAATGACATTAGTTAATTTAAATTGATTCATGTTTTGGCAATCTATCAAATGGCAGTTATTATTTAACATCTTTATTCTCATCCTTATTTTCAATTCCCTCATTATCCTTGCCCCTCGCTATCTCTGTCATCTCCTCCAGCCCCACAACCATCCAAGAAGTCTGCGCTCCTCTAATTCTGCCCTCCTGAGCATCCCTGATTATAATCATTTAACCATTGGTGGCTATGCCTTCAGCTGCCAGACCCTAAACTCTGGAACTCCCTCCCTAAACCTCTCCGCCTCTCTTCTTCTCTTTCCTCCTTCAAGATGCTCCTTAAATCCTACCTCTTTAGGCCACCTCCCCTAATTTCTCCTATGTGGCTCGGTATCAAATACTTTATCTCCTGTCAAGCACCTTGTGACGTTTCACTATGTTAAAGGTGCTATGTAAGTACAAGTTGTTGTTGTTGTTGGATGATTTGCTGGTGAAGGTCTTTCATTTAGTGTACAACCCAGTTAGCTGGAAACACAGCACATTGGATAGAAAGAAAGAACTTGTGTTTATATAGGACAGAGGCCATTAGAAGCTCGGCCAGCAATGGGCCGGGAGCAAGGGAAGGCACGAACGGTCAAAGTCAAGAATTAAAAGGTACAGGAGGTGATGAAAGGCTGGAGGTTGCCGAGGTAATGTGGGGCGAGGTCATGGAGGGATTTGAAGCCAAGGAGAAAGATTTAAAATTCAATATTACAACAATAACAACAACTTATATTTATATAGCACCTTTAACAGAGAAAACAGTTCCAAGGAGCGTTATCATGCAAAATTTGACGCCGAGCCACATATGGAGGTGATGAAAAGCTTGGTCAGAGAGGTAGGTTTTAAGGAGGATCTTTAATGAGGAGAGAGCAGTAGAGAGGCAGAGAGGTTTAGGGAGGGCATTCCAGAGCTTAATGCCTTGGCAGCTGAAGGCACGGCGTCCAGGGTGAGGTGAAGGAAATCGGGGACCAGAATTGAAGGAGCACAGAGCGCTTGGAGGGTTGAAAGGTTGAAGGAGGTTACAGAGGTAAGGAGGGGCGAGGCCCCTGAGGGATTTGAACAAAAGGATAAGAATTTTAAAATCAAGATGTTGTTGCCGATATAGGTCAGCGTGCACAGGGGTGATGGATGAACATCACTGATGCGAGTTAGGATATGTACTAATACATGCTATTACATTCCAGCTGTATTATTTCATAACCTGGTGCAAAATAATATATATTTAATTTAAAAACATGCCTGAATGATGTGTTTCTGGTGTTTGGGATAATATAATTTATTGAACCTGTCAAGTGACTCATCCATATCAGGCTGGCCTAACACATTTCATTACTTCAAACCATAACTGGATTTAAAATGCTCAATTAAATATTTTACTGGCCAGGCACAAGGATATCACAGATCCTGCCTGAAGATTGCTGAATAGTCGGGTATTGTACATGATTTACACTGACATGGGGTGCTTCAGTTTTATCCTTACAGTATTTTAAATTTTATTGGCATTACACCACAAAACGTACTGAGCCTGCACTGCTCCTGATCTAATATAAGGCCGCAGACACAGAGAGCCTGTTCAATGTTCCACATCAGACGCCCCGTGTTCTTTCTGAGCTGAATTCTCAATTAGTGGGACAAGTTTTTTGAAGGGATCCTTACTGGCTGCAGATGGAGGGGACGGAGAGAATGGAGGGGGCGTAGGGGACGGAGGGGGTGAAGGGGACCAAGGGGGCTGAGGGGACGGAGGAGGCGAAGGGGATCGAGGGGGCGGAGGGGGCGGAGGGCATGGAGGGGGCGGAGGGTGTGGAGGGGACAAAGGAGGTGGAGAAGGTGGAGGGGACGGAGAGGACTGAGGGGGTGTAGGGGGCGGAGAGGGCGAGGGGACAGAGGGGGTGGAGGGGATGGAGGGGGCGGACGGGAAAGGAGGGGACAGAGGGGGCAGAGAGGGCTGAGGGGACGGAGGGCAGAGGGAACCGAGGGGACCGAGGGGGCGGAGGGGGCCAAGGGGCAGAGGGGACGGAGGGGACCGAGGGGGCGGAGGGGGCCAACGGGCGGAGGGGACCGAGGGGACCGAGGGGGCGGAGGGGGCCAAGGGGCAGAGGGGACGGAGGGGACCGAGGGGGCGGAGGGGGCCAAGAGGCGGTGGGGACGGAGGGGACCGAGGGGGCGGAGGGGGCCAAGGGGCAGAGGGGGCGGAGTGGACGGAGGGGAAGGAGAAGGAGGAGACGGAGGAGATGGAGAGGATGGAGAGGATGGAGGGAACGGAGGGGACGGAGGGGGTAATGGGGTTGGAGTAGACGGAGGAGAAGGAGGAGATGGAGGAGATGGAGGGGATGGAGAGGACGGAGGGAACGGAGGAGATGGAGGGGTGGAAGGGACAGAGGAGATGGAGGAGACAGAGACAGACGGAAGGGGGCTCTATCTTCTATCAGTCTGTAGAAAGTTTTCAACTCAAGACCCAGATATGAAAAGGCAAGGTCCACCTCAGAGCACCAGCTGCCTTGTCCTGAAATCTTCATTTTTAAATAATGACGATGGTAGATACCATTCAATGGTGAGCCAGAGCGTCTGTGCATGGCAGTGCATGAAGTCGTAAAAGTGTGCCACGGTGTGAGATTAAAGTAGACATGGCCATGACTACACATCTTAAAGCTAAGGGTGGCATTGGGAGAGTACATTGTGCAGAAATTATTGCAATTTCCTCTTCTCTTTTCCAATTAAGTTAGCTGTAAAACAAAATAAAGAAAGAAAGACTTACACTGATATAGTAGGTCACATGCCCATGGCATGATTTGGAGAAGAGCCGATCGCTCTGCCCGTGCTCTGGTCGACATTTCTCCCTCAATCAATAACTAAAATCGGATTATCAGTCTATCATTTGTTGTTTGAGAGACCTGGCTGGGTACAAATTGGCTGCCGTGTTTGTCTATATAAAGAACAGACTTCACTTCACAAGCAATTCATTGGTTGTAAAGCCACTTTGGGACATATTGAGGATGTGGTAAGATACTAAGGGCTGGATTTTCGGTTGGAGGCTTTCTCGGGCGCTAATGGCGGCAGGCCGGTAAGTTTTGCACCGGGAAATGGTTTGTGTCTGTAGCCACAAAATTCACCAGCTGGGCCCTGAGTGTGGGGCGGAGCGCAAAGGGAGGTGTTCCACACCTCTCTCAGGACACTAGGCCGGCTGAGCAACTAAATATCCCGAGTTAGAGTCGGCCTCGGAGCACCCTGAGAGAGGATTCCCTAGAAAAAAAAAATCGCCCCAAAAAACACAAAAACATTCCCGATACCTTGCTCACCTCACATAAACATAAATCGCAAAAATGTAAAACAATCACACTTACCTGATGTATTCACTCCTTCCGTCACCACCGCCGGAACAGTTCGGACCGCCCGCTTTCCCAGGCTGTCCCACTAGGGTGCACTACGTTGCGCTACAGGGTCAGCGGCAAACAAAAATCATCGCCCTGTTGAAACCGCTGCACACCGGCTCGACCTTCCCAGGCAGCTATGAAATTATCACAGATATTGTGGAAAAACCAGATAGAGTTTGGGTTGCAACGTTTATCACTGTCATTGGCAAAGATGCCCTAGATATCCACAATAATCTTCCCTACAAATCAGAGGAAGACAAGCAGGAAACTGAGATTATTTTGAAGCTTTGGGAAGAGCACTGTAAATGTAAAACCAACATCATCTATGAACGGTACCAGGATCGCAGCGGGACGCAGGAGACCTCGTACCCCATTTCACGCTGCTCCTGGGCAAGACCCCGAGCGCAAAGGACCGGAAAATCCAGCCCTGAATGTATTGGTTTTAGGGTCATGTTATTGGTTGGAAATTTCTGAAAATGTTGGTTTGGCCAAGGAAACGTGTAAGATGAAAAGTGAAAGGAGTGTACTTTTTATGCCTTTATCACATCAAACTCTATCAGCATAACCCTCTATTCCCTTCTCCCTCATATGCTTGTCCAGCCTCCCCTTAAATGCTAGTCGCCTTAACCACTCCCTGTGGTAGCGAGTTCCACATTCTCACCACTGTTTGATGAAGAAGTTCCTTCTGAAGTCGCTATTGGATTTATTGATGACGGTCTTATATTGATGGCCTCTAGTTTTGCTCTTCCCCACTAGTGGAAAAACTCTCTCTGTGTCTACTCTATCAAAACCTTTCATAATTTTAATGACCTCTATTAGGTCACCTTTTCTTTTCAAGAGTAAAGAGACCCAGCCTGTTCATCCTTTCCTGATGGGTATAAGCTAGCATTTCTGGTATCATCCTTGTAAATCTTTTTAGAGGGTGTCTGTTACACTTGTGATGTCACATTTCAGCATGTCACACTTCAAAGTGTTATTTCAGGCTTATTTTTCTGACCTGAGGGCCAAAATTTACAAGCATTACAATCAACAAAATATCTTTATCAAACAGCTGTTAAAGTCAAATGCCCTCAAGTCATGTTTACTTACATCAATCAGACTTCGGGGCCATTGAATGACTGGCCATTTAAACACAGATCCACCTTATCAGCAGAATAATACATTTTGCGATCTATCTACAGGATGCACTGCATCAACTCGCCAAGGCTTCTTTGGCAGCACCTCCCAAACCCGCAACCTCTACCACCTAGAAGGACAAGGGCAGCAGGCGCATGCGGACATCATCATCTCCACGTTCCCCTCCAAGACACACACCATCCTGACATGGCCATATATCATTGTTCCCTCATCGTCGCTGGGTCAAAAGCCCGGAACTCCCTCCCTAACGGCACTGTGGGAGCACCTTCAGCACACGAGCTGCAGCAGTTTAAGAAGACAGCTCACCACCACCTTCTCAAGGGCAACTAGGGATTGGCAATAAATACTGCCCTTGCCAGCGATGCCCACATCCAAAGAATGAATTAAAAATTCTAACTGTAAGTCTTATTATCTAGCTTACAATGAGCAAGTCCATGAGAAATCTGTATTCATTTAAATTACTGTGGAAGCAGAAGATTAGTGCCAAGATAATTAAAAAGGTTATGTTCTCTTTATTTTAGAGAACAGTTTATGCTAAATTTCTGTACGTTAATTTGTTCAATAAATCACTTCAAATGAAATGATAAATTTAAGTACTAACTTTATTTTTGCTGGAATTTGAAATGAAAGGTTGAAAAACTATTGCTGCACTGGCATGCTCACAAATATGCAGTGTTGGATTGCTTTACAACCCCAGGCAGCTCATGAATGATCAGTCTTCTCAAAAAGTAGGGAAGTGATTCAGTTGTGATTTGATCGAATAAACCACAGCCTCCACGTGTCTGAGCTGGAAAGTGCCACTGGGACAATCTGCCAATAATCTGCCTCTGCTATTCTGCTGCTGAAACCACTTACACTTCCCCTGGGCCCATCTTTACTTGTCTTATTATTACCCCCTCTTGCCTTAGACCGTTATCAGTTTTGTCATTTAATTATTCCTTTCCTCTCCTTCCATCACAGACCTTCCCCTATTGCTCTTTGCATGCACTCTTTCCCCTGTCTTAAAAGCTGTTCCTTTCTAACATCTTTTAGATCTGATGAAAGGTCATCGGCCTGAAACGTTAACTCTGTTTCTCTCTCCACAGATGCTGCCTGACCTGCTGAGTGTTTCCAGCACTTTCTGTTTTTATTTCCGATTTCCGCCACCCACAGTATTTTGCTTTTTGTTTGTACAACTAACCATGCCTTGGAAGGCTGCTCTGTATACTGTACATCCAATTGGTCATGAAAATTCACCAATTATCTGTGATCACTGAGCTGGGAGGCACCATCGAGTTTCTGTGTTTAATCATATAGAGTAGCACATCTTGTGTAGTGTGTCACACTGGACAGGATATGCCCCATTTGGCGTGCTGGCCATTTCTCTGTGTCTTACCAATACATAAATGAGAGAATTTGCTGAAGAAATAACAGCATGTGAATGACACTCGCCATTATTAATGTGCAATTTGACCAGCAAATTATGCGAGGACCAGATTCCCCGTGAATTGGGAATTGCCACAAGTTGCTGGGCGATTTGCGAAAACAGCAGCTCGCTCTCAACCTCTCCGTGAGTTTCATGAGGTTGCTCCATTTTCATATTAATTGCCAATTAAACTCGTCACAGAAAGTTAAATCTAATAATTAATAGCGGAAGTACTCATTTAACGAGGCGATAATTGTTAATGATTGCAAATCAAAGTCTCTGGTCCAGAAAACGAACAATTTAAATTGTGGCGTCTCCTTCCTTCAGGTAATCAGTTTTTTAAAAAGTCTTACCTTTTCTTTCTCTCTTAATCCAATATTTCTTTCCCTCTCTTTCTTTCTCTTTCTGTACTTGATTCATCCTCCTGCCTCTGTTTATTTCTCAATCTGTAAATCTCATTGGTTAAGGAGATGCACTGATGGTCCCGTTGTTCACCAATCCGTGTTGCCGGTTATCACACAGCACTTCCAGCAACTCACGACTGCTGAGACAAGTGTAATGCAGCAGAAGGGGCCCAGAAGAGGCGAGGGCCCAGGGGCAACACGGGCCAGCCCACACTGCGATATGTGTGCGCACCAGGTCCGTGCAGCAGAGCAGGTCTCCAGTCGTCCTGGTTAATCTTTGCCATTGGACCAAGACCTAGCTCTGTCAAGTCCGTGTGATAGCTGGTGTGCAATGGCCACCACACGTTAAAAAAATCCATGCACAGGCATCTTCCACCTTTCAGGATGTATTCAGGATCCGGAATATCATTGAAACACCTGTGAACTCATCTGTTTTCGGCGTGGAAGCAAGTCATCCTCGTTTGGAGGGGCTGCCTATGATGATGAGCAACTCACAGGATAAAATAAATTCAGCTGAGAAGTGCAGGAAAAAGCCTAACTAAGGGGACACAACAGGAGATGCCGGACCCCGGGAAAATTCCAGCCCCCAAAATGAAACAGAGCAGGAAAAAGTTATTGGGTCTAAAATTCCGGCCGGAGGCTTCCTTCGGACGAACACCTCTGACCCAAAATTGTTTAACGAAAATACCTGGTGGTCCCGGAGGCGCCTGCGATTCTGGTCGGAGGCCTTCGTTCCATATACAGCGTACGGGGACAAGACTTCTCCGTACGCACAAAAAAACTGGAGTTATGTGGGCCTGAACCACCAATCACTCTGCAGTATTCTCATTGATAATAATGGGAGCTCTGTTTCCCCGAGTTCCCATTATTATCAATGAGAATAATCCCCTAAAACAAGAAACACAACATAATAAATAAAAAAAAACACCTCACATATTTAAAATTAATTGAAATTAAAGTTAATTAAATGATTTAGAAAAAATATATTTTTGGAATTTTTTTAATGTATTTTACTAGGGTTTAAAATAAACTTATCTTAATGGACAAGGTTTTTACGATAAAAAATGTGTATTTAAATTACATTTTTATATGTTTTAAAATTCTCACGCTAGTAAAAGTAAGCTATGTGCCTGCCTCTACCAGGAGTAAGAGTTTGAAGAACATTTGCTGGGCATGAGTTGGCCAAAGAGCCCAGTCTCTCCCCCGTGAATGTCCTTCTCCCGGAGATGCGGAGGATCTGTCTAGAGAAATCTTGACAGATCGGAAAAGCTGGTTTTCGGCGCATGTGCATCTCGTCCACAGAATCAGCTTTTACATGGCCTCGCCGTGTCCGTCTGCACTTCGTACGCACAAGGCAAGGACGGAATTTTAGCTCCATTCATATCTAATTTGCATAGGACGGTTTTATCATACCAAAATCTGTGGCCAATGAAGTACCATAGTGTACAGATCGTTTACAGTTGTACCCAACTTTGCTTTGGCATCAGAGATGAATAACATTGGCCCGGAATTTGTGGTTTTAATGATGCAAAACTGTCAGCGTTCGCTGTCATTACAAATGTGAAACAAACAGCAACTTCTGGTATGCGCACATGCACTGTTAAATACGGAAATCCAGAAGGTGGTTGTCAGTCAAGCTGCGCTGTTGAACTCCCCGCAGCCGGCAATCAATTGAAATCACTGAACTGACCAGAACTTTCACTTTTACGCTGGAATATCACTGTTAAAATTCCCCAAAAAGTTAAGCCTTGTTGAATAAGGTGTTTATGTTATCTCAGCTTCTCCCTTGATCCCATGTATATGTCCCAATCGTTACTTTGCTCACTGTAAAATCATTAAAAAGTTAAGGAAAATCAGTGCATTTTACTTCCTGGTTTGCTGTCTGTAAGAATCCTTCAATGTGATTGGCTGCTTAGCCTGCTTGATTGCATCACTGGTGCTAGATGCTGGAGATCCCCTAGACTTGGGGCCAGAATTAAATTAACATCAGGGAAGCTGAAATCCACACCACAGAGATCGCTAGCTATTTGTGGGCAGTTTGCTATAAGGTCAGCGGTGAGCGCCATCACTTTACCGATGACCACAAAATCTGGGCCATTAACTGGTGCTTTCTGTGCATTCAGGGACTCGAGGGACACTGTTTAAATTTAAGGGTGTCAAAAGAACACAAGAGGTTTAGACAACATACAAGTGTGCAGATGTTGATTAAAAGAGGCTGATTGCAGTTTAACAAGATAAAATAAAGGGGTGGATTTTGACTTTGTGCGATACTGTAAAACAGATGATAGCGAGTCGGCAGACCACTTCACGTCTCTCCTGATTGTTATTTCCATTGACTGGATGTAAAATAAGCTATCAACTCGCTTTCACCCATTTCACGCTATTGCACAAAGTCAAAATATATCCCAAGAGTTGTACTGAAGCTAATGTTGGTGTCGCTCAACATTGACCCAGAATCTCACCTCTGTCGATTTCAAAATGACTTTCTTAACATTTTATAACAATCTGGAACTCTAGGATAAGGACTGATCTAAAGTCATTTACTATCAGAAACTAAAAGTATTCCAATAACAGATAAACAAGGGGCTATAGGGAGGGGCGAACTTAAAACAATCACTATCACTAGTGGAAAAGTACCAGGCAAACTAATGGGACTAAAAGTGGACAAGTCCCCTGGACCTGATGGCTTATATCCTAGGGTCGTAAATGAAGTGGCTGCAGAGATAGTGGATGCATTGGTTGTAATCTACCAAAATTCCCTGGATTCTGGAGAGGTCCCAGCGATTGGAAAACTGTAAATGTAACGCCCCAATTTAAGAAAGAAGGGAGACAGAAAGCAGTAAACTAGAGACCAGTTAACCTAACATCTGTCATTGAGAAAATGCTGGAGTCCATTCTTAAGGAAATAGTAGCAGGACATTTAAAAAATCATAATAGAGTCAAAGCAAAGTCAGCATGGTTTTATGAAAGGGAAATCATATTTGAACAGTTTTCTAGAGTTCTTTAAGGATGTAATGAGCAGAGTGGATAAAGGAGAACCAGTAGATGTGGTGTATTTGGATTTCCAGAAGGCATTCGATAAGGTGCCACATAAGAGGTTACTGCACAAGGTAAGGGCTCACGGGGTTGGGGGTAATATATTTGCATGGATAGAAGATTGGCTAACTAACAGAAAACAGAAAGTTGGGATAAATGGGTCAGTTTCAGGTTGGCAAATAATAACTAGTGGGGTGCCACAGGGCTCAGTGCTGGGGCCTCAACTATTTACAATCTATATTGATGACTTGGATGAAGGGACCGAGTGTAATGTAGCCAAGTTTGCTGATGATACAAAGATAGGTGGGGAAGCAAGTTGTGAGAAGGACACAAAGAGTCTGCAAAGGGATATAGATAGGTTATGTGAGTGGGCAAAAATGTGGCAGATGGAGCATAATGTGGGGAAATGTGAGGTTATCCACTTTGGTAGGAAGAATAAAAAAGCAAATTATTATTTAAATGGAGAGATTATAAAATGCTGAGGTACAGAGGATTCTGGGGGTACTTGTAAATGAAACACAAAAAGTTAGCATGCAGGTACAGCAAGTAATCAGGAAGGAACATGGAATGTTGTCCTTTATTGCAAGGGGCATAGAGTATAAAAGTAGGGAAGTCCTGCTCCAACTGTCCAGGGAGTTGGTGAGAGCACACCATTTATTGCGTACAGTTTTGGTCTCCTTATTTAAGGAGGGATATATTTGCATTGGAGGCAGTTCAGAGAAGGTTCACTCGGTTGATTCCTGAGATGAAGGGGTTGCCTTATGAAGAAAGGTTGAGCAGGTTGGGCCTATACTCATTGGAGTTTAGAATCTAATTGAAACTATTGAAACTATGACCCAGCCTCCACAGCTCTCTGGGGTAGAGAATTCCAGAGATTCATGACCCTCTGAGAAAAGAAATTCCTCATCTCCGTTTTAAATGGGCGACTCCTTATTCTGAAGCCATGTCCCCTAGTTCTAGATTCCCCCACGAGGGGAAACATCCTCTCTGCATCTACCCTGTCAAGCCCCCTCAGAATCTTATATGTTTCAATAGCGCCTTTCATGATCACCGAATATCTCAAAGCACTTTACAGCCAATGAAGTACTTTTGGAGTGCAGTCACTGTTGTAATGTGGGAAACAAGGCAGCCAACTTGCGCACAGCAAACTCACACAAGCAGCAATGTGATAATGACCAAATAATCTGTTTTTGTTATGTTGATTAAGGGATAAATGTTGGCCAGGACACAAGGGACAACTCCCCTACTCTTCTTCAAAATATTGCCTTGGGATCCACCTGAGAGAGCAGACGCGGCCTTGGTTTAACGTCTCATCCAAAAGATGGCACCTCTGACAGTGCAGCACTCCCTCAGCACTGCAGTGGAGTGTCAGCCTGGATTTATGTGCTCAAATTCCTGGAGGGGGACTTGAATCCACAACCTTCTGACTCAAAGGTGAGAGTGCTACCCACTGAGCCACGGCTGACAACAGTTCCAGTTAATTCCCGAACTGAAACATTCATTCCTGGGGTGGAAATATATTCCAGGGACCATTAATCTCTAGAAGGCCACTTCTGCGTATGGAATGTAGACGGATGATAACTGCCTGTAGGAGGCCTTTGCTCATTAATTTCACTGTGTATGTCTTACAGCTGGATGATTTGATTGACAGATCAATGAGGGTGAAACTAGAACAATGTTAGGGAGTTAAGAAAAAGAAAGAACAAGCATTTATTATAGTGTCTTTCACTACCTCAGGACGTTCCAAAGTGCATCAAAGCCAATGAAGTATTTTTGAAGTGTAGTCACTGCTGTAATATAAGAAAGAGAACTCATTAAAACTAAAGTTATGGTAGGGGACAAGGGAAGTAACTAATGGCATTAGGTCATGTAGAAACGTGAGGCTTGTCACGTAGGAAGGTTTGTTAAAAAGTATAAAAAGTGGGTGCGGGGACAGATACTTGAGAATTTAACGGTCTGGTCAATCGAGCAAACAAGCGGACTGGAAACTGTAACATGTTTTGAAATCTCTGGTGACATCGCAAGGTTTTGCCGTAAGTGCTGCCATCAAGTGTATGTTTAATCTGTGTCAATAATCATTTTTATTGCATGCTTAATAACTCCTGCGAACGTCTGACAATCAATGCTGTGAAGGGCATTATTTTGAGAAGTAACTTAAAGCTGAATACCCTTCCTCTAACATTGTGAGGGGGAAGTGTTACAGGATGTAGATATGACACAAAGTGTACACTATACACAATAATAATGATATAGTGTCGATGGTTACTATATTGTTTTTAAATACAATTATTGTTGGATTTAACCCAAATTGTACCAGAATTGCCCCTTTGGGTGTGACCGTGATTAATTCACCAATCTTGCATTTCGGGCAATGAGCCTAGTTTACCCGCTCAGATTGAAGATGGCACATTACCATGTCATAGAGCTGTCTCCAACCCAAGTCCCCATCATGCAACGTTTCCCACTCAGGATGCTGCTTTACAGGGGGCCGTGCCCTCAGCTGCCTGGGCCCTAAGCTCTGGAATTCCCTCCCAAAACCGTTCCACCTCTCTTTCCTTCTTTAAATCGCTCCTTAAAACCTACCTCTTTCACCTATCCTAATATCACTTTATGTGACTCTATCAAATTATGCTTGCTATTCGCTGCTGTGAAGCACCTTTGGACATTTTACTATGGTAAAGGTGCTATATAAATGCAAGTTGTTGTTGTAGTACAAGAGCCCAATGGTATCACTCCCCTCACTCTCAGGAGGTGTGTCTCCAGTTTTGAACGATCTATATCATCTCTTACTCCCAGTATAGTTTTAACGAGCTGGTCGACCACCTCAAAGACTTCCCCTGTGGGATTAACAAACATCTCATGACTCTCCGACTCACCCTATCCCGGAATCAATGTGCCACAGTCATCAATGCATACGCCCCAACACTCGATGTGACAGATGAGACCAAAGAGGGTTTTTGCTCCAAACGCAAAAAATTCCTGTCCCGCGTCCCTGCGCACGACAAACTGATTCTCCTCGGTGACTTCAATGCCAGGGTTGGCAAGGACACAGCCCTCTGTGGAGGTGTGATTGGCAGAGAGGGGGTAGGGAATGCCAACTCCAGCAGTACCCTATTCCTGACAAAATGTCTAGAACATGATCTTGTCATCACCAACATCTTGTTCCGCCAGAGGGACAAATACAAGGCATCGTGGCAACACCTCGTTCCAAACACTGACACCTGCTTGACGATGTCATCGTCCGAGCCAGGGATCACAAGGATGTATGCATCACCCGTGCCATGACAGGAACTGATGACTGCTGGATGGACCACCGCCTAATCCGATCCATCATCGACATCAACATAGCCCCAAAGCGGAGGGGGCAGCAGAAGCAGTGTCGCAAAAAAGTCAATACCGGAGCACTTAAAGACCCAGCTAAGAGAACCCTATATCGTTAGCCTCACAACTAACCTGGCGTGTCTTGATGACCCCGAGATGCAGAATGTCCACAGCGCTTGGTCTGCCCTCCAGGCCTCCATAACCAGTGCCTGCGAAGAGAGGCTCGGTTCTTCAACCAGAAAACACTAGGACTGGTTTGATGAGAATGACTAGGAGATCCAAGAGCTAATAGATCGCAAGCGCAGGGCATTTCTGAGCCTTAAACAACAACCCAACTCGGGAGCAGCAAGGCAGCATTACAGAAGGCTTAAGGCTGAAGTCCAACAAAAAACCTGGGACCTAAAGAACAGGTGGTGGATGGAGAAAGCACAGAAGATACAGCAGCTGGTCAACAGCCATGAAGTGCGAGGATTCTTCATCACAGCCAAGGCCACCTACGGTCCAAACACCCAAGGCCCCACCCCACTGCTGGCCAAGAACGGGGAAACACTCATCAAGGACACCGAGGCAGTCAGGGCCCACTGGAAGGAGCACTTTGAAAATCTCCTCAATCGAGACTCTGCCTTTGACTCGAGTGTTCTCGACTCCATCCCGCAGCATGCTACCCGCCACCACCTCAGTAAAACCCCAGCACTGCACGAGGCAGAAAAAGCCGTAAGACAGCTTAAGAACAACAAGGCTACAGGAGCGGATGGAATCCCCACTGAGGCACTGAAGTATGGCGGAGAGGCGCTGTCGGCGTGAATACATGACCTCATCTCTCTCACCTGGAGAAAGGAGAGCATGCCGGGAGATCTCAGAGATGCAGTGATCGTGATCATCTTTAAAAAAGGGGACAAGACCGATTGCGGCAACTACAGCGGCATCTCCCAGTTATCAGCCACTGGGAAAGTCATCGCTAGAGTCCTCCTCAAGCGTCTTCTCCCTGTGGCTGAGGAGCTCCTCCTGCTACAGGAAAAATGCAGGGGACAGCACCAGCCCTTATACATGGTCTTCTTCGACCTTAAAAAGGCCTTTGACACTGTCAACCGCGAGGGTCTATGGAGCATCCACCTCCGTTTTGGATGCCCCCAAAAGTTCATCACCATCCTCCGCTTGCTCCACGACGACATGCAGGCCGTGGTCCTTACCAACGGGTCCATTACAGACCCAATCCACGGCCGGACTGGGGTCAAACAGGGCTGTGTCATTGCCCCAACCCTCTTCTCAATCTTTCTCGGTGCCATGCTCCACCTCACACTCAACAAGCTGGAGTGGAAATAAATTACAGAATCAGTGGGAACCTGTTCAACCTTCATCGTCTCCAGGCCAGATCCAAGACCACCCCAACCTCTGTCGTCGAGCTACAGTACGCGGACGATGCCTGCATCTGTGCATATACAGAGGCTGAACGCCAAGTCATAGTCAACGTATTTACTGAAGCGTACGAAAGCATGGGCCTTACGCTAAACATCTGTAAGACAAAGGTCCTCCACCAGCCTGTCCTCACCGCACAGCACTGCCCCACAGTCGTCAAGCTCCACGGCGCGGCCCTGGACACCATGGACCACTTTCCATTCCTCGGGAGCCTCTTATCAACAAGAGCGGACATTGACGACGAGATTCAACACCGCCTCCAGTGCGCCACTGCAGCCTTCGGCCGACTGAGGAAAAGAGTGCTTGAAGATCAGGCACTCAAATCTGCCACCAAGCTCATGGTCTGTAGTAGTACCCGCCCTCCTGTATGGTTCAGTGACATGGACCATGTACAGTAGACACCTCAAGTCGCTGGAGAAATATTACCAACGATGGCTCCGCAAGATCCTACAAATCCGTGGGAGGACAGATGCACCAACATTAGCATCCTTGACCAGGCCAACACTCCAGCATTGAAGCACTGACCACATTTGATCAGCTCCGCTGTGCAGCCCACATTGTCTGCATGCCAGACATGAGACTCCCAAAGCAAGCATTCTACTCGGGTACTCCTTCACGGCAAACGAGCCAAAGGTGGGCAGAGGAAACATTACAAGGACACCCTCAAAGCCTCCCTGATAAAGTGAATCATCCCCACTGACACCCGAGAGTCCCTAGCCAAAGACCGCCCTAAGTGGACAAAGTGCATCTGGGAGGGCGCTGAGCATCTCGAGTCTCTTTGCCGAGAGCATGCAGAAATCAAGCGCAGGCAGCGGAAAGAGCGTGCGGCAAACCAGGCTTCCCACCCACCCGTTCCCTCAACGACTATCTGTCCCACCTGTGACAGAGTCTGTGGTTCTCGTATTGGACTGTTCAGCCACCTAAGGACTCATTTTTAGAGTGGAAGCAAGTCTTCCTCGATTCCGAGGGACTGCCTATGATGATAGTTTTAATTCATCAAAAAGCATCCTTCTGCTTTTTGCCCCCCAACCCCAGTCTTTTGAGCTTGGTCGTCGCCATTGTTCAAGCTGCAGCCAATAAGTATTACCGTCACGTTTGTGCCAAACACAATAATTCTTCACTCCATATAACCCAAGTTTGGCTTGCTTCAGTGCCCATGACAGCTCTTCTAAAGCCTCTTGCTTCCCAACAGGATAGAATTCGCGGCTGGTCGACAATCTGTCTCTCCTTTCGCGCTGCAGCTTTTGTTCGCTTTCACTAACCCAGAACCCACAGAGCAGGGGGATGGGGGCAGGTGCGGGGGTGGGGCAGGGGCAGTGGGATGGGGTCGGGGGCAGGGGGATGGGGGACTGGTGTGGGGGACGGAGGTGGGGGATGGGGGTGGGGGATGGGGGGTGGGGTGATGGGAGGTGGGGTGATGGGGATAGGGGAATGGGGAGACAGGGGGGCGGCGGATGGAGGATGGGGGTTGGGGTTGGGGATGGGAGATGGGGATGGGGGACGGGGGTTGGGGGATGGGGGTTGGGGGATGGGGGATGGGGTTGTGGGTTGGGGTTGGGGGATGGGGGATGGGGAATGGGGGATGGGGATGGGGATGGGGGTTAGAGTTGGGGGATGGGGTTGATGGATGGGGAATTGAGGATGGGGAATGGGGGTTGGGGTTGGGGTTGGGGAATGGGGGACGGGGATGGGGAATGGGGGATGGGGAATGGGGGTTGGGGTTGGAGGATGGGGGATGGGGTCGGGGTTGGGGGATGGGGGACAGGGGACGGGGGTTGGGGGATGGGGGTTGGGGTTGGGGGATGGGGGACAGGGGACGGGGGTTGGGGGTTGAAGGACCGGGAACAGGTCAGGACCACCCTGTGCCCACTTGCTGAGCCAGAGAAAGAAATCTGCCAGATCACCTCACGTATGCTATCTGAGCGCTCACAGATTTACCGATATATTCAATGCACACACGTAAGGCATCAACGAATGAAAGAGGAGATGAACATGTAGGGGATAATTCAGTGTTGTTCTACTTGATGGCAGCATGTGTTGGAGGTCGGGCTATAATGGTATCACTGATTCGCCAACCTGCTCTTGTGGCTCCCTATAACTGACTGACTGACCCTGTTATGTTGAAGCAAGTTTTTTCCCTCTGTGTGAATACAAAGGGGGAAAAATTACTGTAAATCAAAGCAGTTATAGAAGCATATGCCCTGAAATTCCCTACCTTACCACCATGAGTTACCGCCGCAATCTTGGATAAAAATGGCGTCTGCCACTCTAACGCCCTTCTCTGGCACGGGACTCAGTGACTGCCATTTTCGTGAGTGCATTAGTGCCGCTAATCGCAACACTGGCCTCGGAGATGCAAATATGGCGAGTGTAATGTCACGCTCTGTGAACATGGACCTTAGCGTTGAGTTTAGCGCTAGGCCCTCAGCTCGCTTTGAAAAGCGAGCATGCAGAAGAGTGACAGAGATGCTGTGAGCACTTCTTAAAGGGACACACACATCTTTCAGGTAAATTTGCATTTAACCATTAGGACTGGATATTTTATATTTTATATTTTATTGAAGTGGCTTGGTGCAATAAATGTTAAAAGATTTTTAACATCAACATCTCCTCCTCCTCCTCCTCTTCCTCCTCCATCTTCTTGGTCAACCACTGGCTGGGCAGGCTGCATTTCCTGGGTCTGTGAGATGAGGAAGGCACAAGGGTGGAGTTGTGGTGACGGGAGGGCGGGAAAACAAGAGGTGCATGCGAGAAGGAGGATAATGTGTGAGGATACCGGCATCTTGTCTCCTTTCTGCCCTGCCGTCGGCCAAGGACTCAGCCATGCCCCTGCCAACAATCGGCAGCACCGTCTCCGCCAAGGTGGTGAGGTGAAGCGAAGAATGGGAGGCGTGCTTTGTGTTTGTTACAAATTGTTGATAGGTGAATGATTGTGTGGGGGTGGGGGGTGTGTGTGGGGGAGTCATGCATTGAGAAGTGTGTGAGGCTAGTGGTGCAGTTGGTAGAAGATGGCTTTTGAAGGTGCATTCACTGACCTTGGCCACTGGTCTGAGGACATGAAGCTTCTTTGGGCACTGGAGCCAGGTTGTGGAGGCACATCTGGTCCCACAACCTTCTTTCTGGAGAGCCTCCTGGCCCCTGTGGGTAGAGGACCTCTCTTGCAGTGTTGACCACCAGCACAAAGCTGGAGTGCTGCAAGTGAGACTGTAGGTCCCCCTTCCTGGCTGAGCCATTTATGCAAGTGCTGAAGCACTTTTCCCATTTTTTGTGTGAAGGCATTCAGCTTTAAGAGCTGAAGACTCCCGTTTGGGAATTCGTTTTAATGCTTTTTTTTCCCAGAAGGCAGTTGAGCTGTGAGGGCTAAAAAACTGACTTTTTTAAATGTTTTTTTTTCTTTTATAGAAGGCAGTGCTCCTTTAAGGGACCAAACTGTATTCTGAAATGACAGTCTTGATTTAAGAGAAGAATGGGGCTACGGCCACGCTACATTGGGCCTCCTGCCGGGACTAACGCCGCAAAACGGCCTTGCACGGTAAGTTTACCGCTGGGCTAATGTTAATTCGCAACCAGTGCCAATTACCGGTCCTGCCAGTGCCATCAGTTTCGGTGTCCATTAATTCTAGCTCGCGGTGATACCGGCCGGTTTTTAGCAATCATCAAATTTTCCCCTGGGAGGACAAGTGCACCAACATCAGCGCCTTCGTCCAGGCCAACACCCCCAGTATTGAAACACTGACCACATTCGATCAGCTCCACTGGGCAGGCCACATTGTCCGCATGCCAGACATGAGACTCCCAAAGCAAGCACTCTACTCAGAACTCCTTCATGGCAAACGAGCCAAAGGTGGGCAGAGGAAACGTTACAAGGATACCCTCAAAGCCTCCCTGATAAAGTGCAACATCCCCACTGACACCTGGGAGTCCCTGGCCAAAGACCGCCCTAAGTGGACGAAGTTCATCTGGGAGGGCGCTGAGCACCTCGAGTCTCATTGCCGAGAGCATGCAGAAATCAAGCGCAGGCAGCAGAAAGAGCATGCGGCAAACCAGTCCCACCCACCTCTTCCCTCAACGACTATCTGTCCCACCTGTGACAGAGTCTGTGGCTCTCTTATTTGACTGTTCAGCCACCAAAGAACTCACTTCAGGAGTGGAAGCAAGTCTTCCTCGATTCCGAGGGACTGCCTATGATGATGATGATGATTTTTCGCCCATAGAATCCTCCAGCATAGAAAGAGGCCATTCAGCCCATCGTGCCTGTGCCGGCTCTTTGAATGAGCTATCCAATTAGTCCCACTTCCCTGCTCTTTCCCTATAACCTTACATTTCATTCCTTCTCAATTATATATGCAATTCCCTTTTGAAAATTATTATTGTAATCTACTTCAAGCAGTGCATTGCAGATCATAACAACTCGCTGCATAAAAAAAAATCTTCTCATACTGCCTCTGGCTCTTTTGCCAATTAACTTAAATCTGTGTCCTTTGGTTACCGACCCTCCTGGCAGTGGAAACCAATTCTCCCTATCTACTCTATCTAAACCCTTCTTGACATCTAATGGATGGTATGCAGTTTTAAAACATGTATAAATATAATTGAGCCTCAGAATTAATAATTGATGTTGAAGTAGTTTATCCGCCAAGTATTTTTTTAAAAGTTGTGCTTCATTTCATGAAATTATGAGCTGTTTTTCATTATGTCGATACCCATTATTATACAACAGATGAAGCAGAAAACTGGCAGTGGATGGAGAAAGCTCTGGTACAAGGGGAGAAAGGCACTTTTGTATCCTGTTTTTAAGTGGAGATGCACAGTAAGCTCTGCAGAAGGAAAGCAGTGGATGGTGCTGTGGTAAAGCATTGAGCAGAAGGAAGCCAAGCGAGAGAGAGAAAACACACATCGCCAACTGGTAATTGCACTCCGGCAGAGTGCAACATTTAGAAATCAGTCCTGCAATCACAGTGAAGTATCTATCAAAAAATCAGTCCCAATTCTAAATGTGAAAGCTATCGATCTGGAATACCATCTCGTTGGCCTCATACAGATTGTGTCAGTGCCTATTTTTGCAATGACACGCCCCCTAGGCTG
Source organism: Pristiophorus japonicus (assembly GCF_044704955.1). Taxonomy (NCBI): domain Eukaryota; kingdom Metazoa; phylum Chordata; class Chondrichthyes; family Pristiophoridae; genus Pristiophorus; species Pristiophorus japonicus. The sequence continues at coordinate 40,109,621 of NC_091993.1, read as the reverse complement.
CCCACCGAAGAGTTGAATCTCACTTTGTGCAAAGCAACAGGCATGACTTTGTCTCCTCATCATCATAGGCAGTCCCTCGGAGTCGAGGAAGACTTGCTTCCACTCTAAAAATGAGTTCTTAGGTGGCTGAACAGTCCAATACGAGAACCACAGTCCCTGTCACAGGTGGGACAGATAGTCGTTGAGGGTAAGGGAGGGTGGGACTGGTTTGCCGCACTCCGCTTCTGCTGCCTGCGCTTGATTTCTGCATACTCTCGGCAATGAGACTCGAGGTGCTCAGCACCCTCCCGGATGCACTTTTTCCACTTAGGGCGGTCATTGGCCAGGGACTCCCGGGTGTCAGTGGGGATGTTGCATTTTATCAGGGAGGCTTTTTATCAAGGATCTCCGCAAGATCCTTGCCTCCTACAACCCCACAGTTCAGCTCTATTAGGGAGCTTTCAGGTATGCCCAGACACACACACTGATACATTGAATGTTGGATTAGCAGGCAGATTTTAGGTTGGATAAGCAACTGGTGGCATTCAAATAGACAGAAGGTGTTAATGGTAGAGGTTCTGCATGGGGATCAGTCACTAGTGAAGTCCTGAGGGGATCATTATTAAGGACTGTTGCGGGTGATAGCGGCCCTCCTGTATGGCTCAGAGGCATGGACTATGTACAGCAGACACCTCAAATCGCTGGAGAAATACCACCAACGATGTCTCCACAAGATCCTGAAAATTCCCTGGGAGAACAGACGCACCAACATTAGGGTCCTCGTCCAGGCCAACATCCTCAGCATCGAGGCACTGACCACACTCAACCAGCTCCGCTGTGCAGGCCACATTGTTCGCATGTCTGCCACAAGACTCCCAAAGCTAGAGCTCTACTTGGAACTCCTACATGGCAGGCGGGCCCAAGGTGGGCAGAGGAAACATTTCAAAGACACCCTTAAAGCCTCCTTGATAAAGTGCAACATTCCCACCAGCACCTGGGAGTCCCTGGCCAAAGACCGCCCTAAGTGGAGGAAGTGCATCCGGGAGGGCGCTGAGCACCTCGAGTCTCATCGCCAAGAGCATGCAGAAACCAGGTGCAGGCAACGGAAGGAGTGTGCAGCAAACCAGTCCCACCCACCCTTTCCTTCAACCACTGTCTGTCCCACCTGTGACAGAGACTGTAATTCCCATATTGGACTGTTCATTCACCTGAGAACTGATTTTTAGAGTGGAAGCAAGTCTTCCTCGATTTTGAGGGACTGCCTATGATGATGATGATGATGATGATGATGATGATGGCAATGATCTGGATGAAGGGGTTGTGGGTACTGTCTGAAAAATTGAAAACGGTTCAGAGGAGGGTCACTAGATTGATAACTAGCTTCAAGCTTTGGCAGGAGCAGAGAACATGAGTATAAGTTACACCAGCATACAACTAGGTTAGATGTTGGGCGTGATTTCTTTACACAGAGTGCCGTGATTTTTTGGAACAAATTGCTGGCTTGTGAGACAAGTGCAGATGGTATTTTCAATTTTTTTCTTGCGAACATGTGAAATTTTCAAAATTTATGTTGATGGCATCCACCTTTATTTCTCTGCCTCCACTCATGATTCCACAACTGCAGCTGAGCTGTCTGGCAACCTGTCTAACAGTAAGTCATTGATGAACCAGAGCTTTCTCCAGCTTAACTTTGGCAAACCCAAATCCATCTTGTTCCTCTCCCCTACATGCCCTGACTAAATCCCACCTCCCGATTGCTCATTCGGGCTCAGCACTCTGGTGTAGGACCTCAATCTCCTGCTCAACCCTGAGCTAAGCTTCAAACCTCACACCCAGTTCAACACCAAAACTATCTCCAAAACATAGCCAACTCCATCGCACCCTCTCTCAACTCAACCGCAAGCCACGATCTGTGCCCTCGTCACTCCAGGCTCGGCTTTTCTAATGATCTACTTGCTATCCTCCTAACTTAACCTATACAACAACAACAACTTGCGCCCAAGTTTCAGCTATCAGGCAGAACGGCGCACCTCCGAGAGGCCTGCCTACTTTTTAGATCACTAAAAGTGCCTAAAACTTACCTCGCGATTCTCCGATATCTGTCGGCCTGTTTCCAGCTAGGCGCGGCGCAGCAGGAGCTGCTGGGGGCAGAGCAAATGCCATTCTGAGAAAGCACTGCCGGCAGGGGGGCGGGGTTAAGTCCCAGCGTCAGTTTAAATGGCGGCAGCATTGCACATGCACGTTGGAGCGTGCGCGCATGCGCAATGGCACACAAACATTGGCAATTGGCCATCTTTAAAGGGACAGGCATAAAATAGATTTTTGGCTGTGTGGAGCTGTGCAAAGCCTTCTGAGTGATTTTTTGTGCCTGAAGGAGTGCTGTTAGCAGTACTGTGGAAAAAATCAGCTGCTGGCATCAGTGAGTGCTCTGTGTTGCTGCTAAACTTCCAGAAGGAGTGCTGCATAGGTGCATGCAAAGTAAGGACTGTGTGTTTTGAAAAATCACGGAGTGTCAATTCAATACAGCAATGAAACAATGTCCACCAAGGACGAAGACTTTCTTGCATGAGGAAGTGGAGACTCTAGTTAATGTGATTGAGCAGAGATGGCAGGAGCTGGATACCAGCAACGGAGGTCGCACAAAAGTGGCCCCCCAAAGAAATGAAGAAACGCTGGAACCTAGTTGCAGAAGATTACTGCGCAATGGTGCATACCAGGAGATCTGGAAGCCAGTGTGAAAAGAAATGGCACAACCTTTGTCAGTGCAAGTAGTTAGTGTAAGTAATATTTTCATTTTTCAATAGAATTGCAATTGTAAATGTGACCATCTGTATATGTCCCACCCTGCAGAAAGACGTACTCTGTAAAAAGTTATATTTTAATCTTTGCAGAAGAAATTGGCCCACAACAAAAGGGAAAGAATTCGAACAGGAGGAGGCGTGCCAAATCTGCATCCCCCGACACCCTTGGAACAGAGGGTAGCTGCTATGATGGGTCGTGCCTGGAGAAAAGCAATCAGTACAGCACAAGCTGGGCCCACACGCGAGGGAGAGGGTAAGTCCTGAAAATGCATCATGGCCCTTCAAATCAACCTGCTGCCTGGCCTGCTATGTGTGAGACGACTCATGCCACCCATCCTGCCCCCTCCTGTGCTGCTAACCATTTGACTGTTCTGTTATATTTGCAGAAGATGATGCCAGTCCTGAAGATCCTAAACATAGAGAAGAAGAATCAGAAGAATCAGATGTGGACGCTCCAGACCAAGGGTGGCTGCAGGGGATGACGAACATTAGTTTTTCAAACACTTGCATAGGTTCTGGTCCGACATTCGATGGTTTCACAGATTCCGGCGTTGCGGATCCCAGTGGTGGTGGTGGTGTAATGCAGCAGTTTACACCTAGGGCCCCACCATCCCAGAGTGCGCCTCCCACTGGGTGCCGCGAGGCAGACCCAGGCCGAGCAGAAGGAGAAGCAAAACGCTCTCTCCTGACCTGCAGCGTGCAACAGATGTGGCTCAGGTTGTGGCATTGGGTGTGGAGAGCAATGACCTTACCCAATCACTCGTGAGCAGCGTCAGTGCAGTGGCTGAAGAGATAACGGTACAGATGGGAGAAATAGCAGTAATGACACGGGAAATGAGGGAGAGAATGTCAGCGGGAGTGCAAGCGATGGTACAGGCCGTCAGGGAGGGGATGCAAGTGACGGCACAGGCCCTCATGGAGGTAGCTGCTGAAATAAGGGCACACAGCCCGGCCAATCAAATGACACCCCCATGAAGAAGTGAACATTTACCGAGATGTGGATGAGAGATGGTTGCAGCCTTTCTTTGCTGCTGCTGTTCTTGTTCTTGATGTAACTGTAGTAACTTTTTTCAATTGAAATTGTTTTGTAAGTTTTGTAACTTTACAACTTATAAGTGATCTTAGGGTTTTTAAGTGATCTTTAAGAGTGTAAATATTCTCACACTTTGTAAGTTATTTTATTTCACACCTAAAAAGTGATCTTGAAGTTTAAGTGATCTTAGAGTGTAAGATTTTACACATTGAAATTGTTTTGTAACTTTTGTAACTTTACAAGTTTATAAGTAATCTTAAAGTTTTTAGATGATCTTAAAGAGTCATATTAAAGTAAAGTTTGATACAACAAATATTTTATTACACTAACGTGCAGTACATTGTGAACTTTCCAATAAAATATATTTACATTAAAATTTAATCATGTTCCATTAACACAACATAGGAACAACTCCAAAAAATAAACATGTCCATGCGAAACAGTTGTCGTTGAGCCCTCAGGCATCAGTAATTGAAGCGTTCACGGATGAGCTGCTGGCGCAGGACTCGAGCAATCGTTAAAGGAGCACGATGGACGGCCCTCCTCCGACGTCGTGCTCCGGCATCAGGCACTTGCATGCTTTCCTGATCGTCGTCATCATCCTCATCCTGTTCTTCCAAATTATTATCATCAGGCACTCTCACCTCATGTGGGTCTTCTTCTTCCACTACCGGCTCCTGCTGCCTCATGATGGCTAAATTATGCAGCCTGCAGCACACAACAATGAAGTGACCAACGATCTCAGGGGAGTATTGCAAGTGGTCTCAGAAACGCTGTTTCAAGATGCCAATGGTCCTCTCTATGATGCTGTGCGTCGCAATGTGCGCCATGCTGTATTGATAGTCAGCTTCCATCCGTGTTATGCGTAGGGGCATCATGAGCCAGGAGGCGAGGCCGTACCCTTTGTCTCCCAGCAGCCAACTCTGCCCTTCTGGCTGCTTCTCAAAAATGTCAGATATAATGCTGTCGCATTGAATGAATGCATCATGGGTGCTGCCAGGGTATCTTGCATCGACTGACATGATGCGCTGCATGTTGTCACACACGAGCTGCACATTAATGGAGTGGAAACCTTTTCTATTCCTGAACTGCTTGGCATCCTCCACAGGTGCTCACAAGGTGATGTGGGTACAATCAATGCAGCCCTGTACCTTTGGGAAGCCAGCAATCTTTGAGAACCCCAAAGCCCTGTCATGCATTGCTTGGCCGCTCATTGAGAACTTGATGAAGTCATTCCTCTGTGCACACAGTGCAGCCATGACCCTGGTAAACGCAGGTATGTATTGCACATTGAGAGATGGTGCACACATCTCCAGTTGTAGCTTGAAATGATCCTGAGGCATAGAAGGAAAGTGCAGCTGTAACCTTCACTTCAACAGACAAGGCAGTCGGCGTTCTGCTTCTTGGCTGTAAATCTGCTCTCAGCATATCACAGATCTCAACGACAACTTCTCTGTGGAAACGCAGCCTTTTGACACAATCAGCCTCGCTCATGTCCAGGTACGAACGCCTGACTCGATATTGCCGACGTGGGTAAGGTCTCCTGCCCATCAGCCTACGGGCTATGACGTTCCTGGTGCGGTGAGCTCGAATCAATTCTCTCCTATGTAGCGAATTTATGGAGAATCATTGCATAATCCGTAGTGTTGATAATGCAGCACCCATACTTGAAGTAATACTTAAACTTTCAAAGGTGCCTGCTGTCTGGCTGGCTGTCTGGCTGTCTGGCTCTCCCTCCCTCCTGGTGTTTTTCAGGCCTCTCCTGTCCCCTGGTCGAACGGCCGAAAGATTGCAGCTCGGTGCCTGCTGCCACTGCTTCGATGGAGAGGTAGGAAAATGTAATTTATTTATTTATTTATTTATTTATTTATTTATTTATTTATTTATTTATTTATTTATCATTTATTATTGATGATGGCTCTTTATTGGTAAAAGTGAAGTGTTTACTGCTTTGGAAAATCCCCTAACTTCCCTCTAACTTCCCTTCCCCCCACCCCCATCTCTGGCTACCTGCGCCTAATTCTAAAGTGTATGCAAGGTTTTTCTGAGCATACAAAAGTGGTCACTTACTCCATTCTAAGTTAGTTTGGAGTAACTTTTCACTACCTAAACTTGAAAAACAGGCGTAAGCAGCTGGTAATGCCCCCTTTTGAAAAAAAAAACTGAACTAAAATGAAACTAAACTAACTCACTAGAACTGGAGCAAACTAAATACCAAGAATTGTGATTTCTAAGATACTCCAAACTGAACTAGTTGCTCCAAAAAATAGGAGCAACTCCAGCCGAAACTTGGGCCCCTTGTATTTATATAATGCCTTGAACATAGTAAAACATCCATTCCCAATGCGCTTCACAGATGTGTTAGCAAACAAAATTTGACACTGAGCCACATAAGGAGATATTAGCGCAGGTGACCAAAAGCTTGGTCAAAGAGGTAGGTTTTAAGGAGCGTTTAAAGGAGGAGAGAGAGGTAGAGAGGCGGAAAGGTTTAGGGAGTGAATTCCAGAGTTTAGGGGGCATGACTGAGTCCTCGGCCAGTGGCGGCGCAGAAAGGATACAAGTTGCTGGTTTCCTCATACAAAGAAGGCAACCATTGTAGTGTCCCCCACTGAAAGTCAGCAGCCTTCCACCAGCCATGCTGCAGCCACTGGGGTAGCACTGCCTGATAGTCACTGAGAGAATGCATAAGGGCGATGAGTTCATTTCTTGATGTCATATTGGATGGATAAATGTATAAAGTTGGATTGGAATGTTTGCTTTATGGTGGCTTCTATTTCAGTATTGTGACCAAGGGGACGCTGTGATGGTCAGTAATAGAGGGAAGATAAGGTGTGGGACTAATGTTGAAAGGGGAATGAATTAGGGTTGTGGTCACTAGGACCGCAGGCAGATGATTCCATCCCGGATATCCCAGCCAGAAGGTGGCTGTCTGGATTGCATCCTTCCTTCTGCTTCCTCCTCTTCTGTGTCATCCTCTTCCTGGTTTTGCAAGGAGTGTCGAGCAGCGGCCTGGGAGCAGCGTGCAGGCATGCCACTTCAGGGAGCAGCACGAGCTGCGACGGCAGCGAAGAGTGATGTCATCAAGGTCCAGGTCGGTGATTGGAGCGTGGGCAGGTACAGCAGGAGTGGCGAGAGACTGGAGGGATGTGATCGGGGCCCAGGAGAAGTGTGAGTTCGAGGCTAGGGGCCCAGGGGAAGCATGGGCCAGCTCACACTGCGATACGTGTGTGCACTAGGTCCGTGCAACAGAGCAGGTCTCCAGTCGTCTTGGGTAACCCTTGCCACTGGACCAAGACCTAGCTCTGTCAAGCCCGTGTGGTGGCTGGGGTGCAATGGCCACCACACGGTAAAAAAATCCACGCACAGACATCTTCCACCCTTCAGGATGTAGTTCTGGACCTGGAATTTTAGGTCCTTCATTGGAACACCTATGATCTTATTCTTTTTGGCGTGGAAGCAAGTCATCCTCGTTTCGAGGGACATAGAAACGTAGAAAATAGGTGCAGGAGTATATATCCAATGAACTGGCATCAACAACTCTCTGAGGTAGGGAATTCCACTGGTTAACAACTCTCTGAGTGAAGAAGTTTCGCCTCATCTCAGTCCTAACTGGCTTCCCCCTTATCCTTAGACTATGTCCCCTGGTTTTGGACTTCCCCAACATCGGGAACATTCTTCCTGCATCTAACCTGTCCAGTCACATCAGAATTTTATATGTTTCTATGAGATCCCCTCTCATCCTTCTAAACTCCAGTGAAAACAGGCCCAGTCGATCCAATCTGTCCTCATATGTCAGTCCTGCCATCCTGTGAATCAATCTGGTGAACCTTCGCTGCACTCCCTCAATAGCAAGAACGTCCTTCCTCAGATTAGGAGACCAAAACTGAACACAATATTCCAGGTGAGGCCTCACTAAGGCCCTGTACAACTGCAATAAGACCTCCGTGCTTCTATACTCAAATCCCCTAGCTATGAAGGCCAAATATTTGCCTTCTTCACCGCCTGCTGTACCTGCATGCCAACTTTAAATGACTGATGTACCATGACACCCAGGTCTCGTTACACCTCCCCTTTTCCTAATCTGCCGCCCTTCAGATAAAATTCTGCCTTCGTGTTTTTGCCCCCAAAGTGGATAACCTCACATTTATCCACATTATACTGCATCTGCCATGCGTTTACCCATTCACCTAACCTGTCCAAGTCACCCTGCAGCCTCTTAGCGTCCTCCTCACAGCTCACACCGCCACCCAGCTTAGTGCCATCTGCAAACTTGGACATATTACACTCAATTCCTTGATCTAAATCATTAATGTATATTGCAAATAGCTGGGGTCCAGCACTGAGCCCTGCAGCACCCCACTAGTCACTGCCTGCCATTCTGAAAAGGACCCGTTTATCCCGACTCTCTGCTTCCTGTCTGCCAACCAGTTCTCTATCCATGTCAGTACATTATCCCTAATACCATGTGCTTTAATTTTGCACACCAATCTCTTGTGTGGGACCTTGTCAAAAGCCTTTTGAAAGTCCAAATACACCACATCCACTGGCTCTCCCTTGTCCACTCTACCAGTTACATCCTCAAAAGATTCTAGAAGATTTGTCAAACATGATTTCCCTTTCATAAATCCATGCTGACTTGGACCGATCCTGTCACTGCTTTCCAAATGCGCTGCTATTTCATCTTTAATAATTGATTCCAGCATTTTCTCCACTACTGATGTCAGGCCAACTGATCTATAATTAGCCTTTTTCTCTCTCCCTCCGTTTTTAAAAAGTAGTGTTACATTAGCTATCCTCCAGTCCACAGGAACTGATCCAGAGTCGATAGACTGTTGGAAAATGATCACCAATGCATCAACTATTTCTAGGTCCACTTCCTTAAGTACTCTGGGATGCAGACTATCAGGCCCCGGGGATTTATCGGCCTTCAATCCCATCAATTTCCCGAACACAATTTCCTGCCTCATAAGGATTTCCTTCAGTTCCTCCTTCTCACTAGACCCTCAATCCCCTAGTACTACCGGAAGGTTATTTGTATCTTCCTTAGTGAAGACAGAACCAAAGTATTTGTTCAACTGGTCCGCCATTTCTTTGTTCCCCATTATAAATTCACCTGAATCTGACTGCAAGAGACCTACGTTTGTCTTCACTAATCTTTTTCTCTTCACATAATTATAGAAGCTTTTGCAGTCAGTTTTTATGTTCCCAGCAAGCTTCCTCTCATACTCTATTTTTCCCCTCCTAATTAAACTCTTTGTCCTCCTCTGCTGAATTATAAATTTATCCCAGTCCTCAGGTTTGCTGGTTTTTCTGGCCAATTTATATGCCTCTTCCTTGGATTTAACACTATCCTTAATTTCCCTTGTTAACCACGGTTGAGCCGCCTTCCCCGTTTTATTTTTACTCCAGACAGGGATGTACAATTGTTGAAGTTCATCCATGTGATCTTTAAATGTTTGCCATTGCCTATCCACCGTCAACCCTTTAAGTATCATTCGCCAGTCTATTCTAGCCAATGCATGTCTCATACCATCGAAGTTACCTTTCCTTAAGTTCAGGACCCAAATCTCTGAATTAACTGTGTGACTCTCCATCTTAGTAAAGAATTCTACCATATTATGGTCACTCTTCCCCAAGGGGCCTCGCACAACAAGATTACTAATTAGTCCTTTCTCATTACACATCACCCAGTCGAGGATGGCAAGTAATATGTCCTTACTATACAGTATAAATGCACACGAGGCCCATACTTGAGAGAAGGTCACTCTGTGACCAGTTACCTTTATTCCCAAGACCTCAAGAGACCGACAGTGGGTGGAGCTTCCCCTTTTATACCGGAAGGTCCAGGTTAGGAGTGTCTCCCACAAGTTCGCCCCCTGTGGTCAGTGTTCTCAAGGTGTACAACTTAGGTCAGCTGATACATGGGTTACAATGACAGTTGAATCTATGACATCACCTCCCCCCCAAAGTCTTATTGGGATCACAGGTTAAGTCTCCCTGTTGGTTTACGCTCTCTTGTAGAGCGCCAGAGTTGGGGCTCCGATTGTTGGGCGCTGACCTGAGTGTCTGATGTTTGCGGTGCCTCAGGCCTGTCCGGACTGCCCACAGTGACTAGGCTCTCCTCCACTTGGTTCCGGTGTTCGGTCACCTGTGGTGGAGTCAACTCTACATCGTGTTCTTCCTCTGCTTCTTCTATGGGGCTGCTGAACCTCCTTTTAGTTTGATCCACGTGTTTGCGGCAGATTTGTCCATTGGTAAGTTTAACTACCAAAATCCTATTCCCCCTCTTTGGCAATCACAGTGCCTGCAAGCCATTTGGGCCCTGCAGTGTAATTAAGGACAAAAACAGAGTCATTGACATCAATACATCGCGCCCTCGCATTCCTGTCATAATAGTCACATTGTGACTGACGCCTGCTCTCAACAATTTCTTTCATAGTAGGATGTATAAGGGATAACCTGTTTTTGAGCATCCTTTTCATTAGCAGCTCTGCGGGTGGAACCCCTGTGAGTGAGTGTGGTCGGGATCTATTGGCCAACAGGAGGTGCGATAAGCGGCTTTGTAGGGAACCCCCTTGGATTCTGAGCATCCCCTGTTTGATTATCTGCACTGCTCGTTCCACCTGGCCATTTGAGGCCGGCTTGAACAGTGCCGTTCTGACATGGTTGATTCCATTGCCTGCCATGAAGTCCTGGAATTCAGTACTTGTGATGCACGGGCCATTGTCACTGACCAAGACGTCCGGTAGACCATGGTCGGCGAACATTGCCCGTAGACTTTCGACCGTGGCAGAGGTTTTGCTTGAATTTAAAATGGCACACTCAATCCATTTGGAGTAGACGTCTATTACAACCAAAAACATTTTTCCCATGAAAGGACCTGCGTAGTCCACATGGATGCGTGACCATGGCTTGGCGGGCCAGGACCAGGGGCTAAGGGGGGCTTCCCTGGGTGCGTTTCCCAGCTTAGAACACGTGTTGCACCTGCGAACACAAAGTTTCAGGACTGCATCTATTCCTGGCCACCAAACGTGTGACCTGGCAATTGCTTTCATCATGACAATGGCCGGCTGCTCATTGTGAAGTTCTCTGATAAACACCTCTCTGCCCTTCTGGAGCATGACGACTCGGTTTCCCCACAGTAGGCAATCAGCCTGAATCGAGACTACATCCTTGCGCCTATGAAACGGTTTAAACTCCTCAGGGCATGCCCCGTACGTGGCTGCCCAGTCCCCATTCAGGACACATTTCTTAACGAAAGACAGTAGCCGATATTTATTTGTCCAGACCTTAATCTGACAGGCTGTCACAGGTGAGCCTTCGCTTTCGAAAGCTTCAACAGCCATGATCATCTCAGCATCATGCTCAGCTGTCCCCTCAGTGGTGGGTAGTGGTAGCCTGCTGAGTGCATCGGCAGAGTTTTCAATGCCCGGTCTGTGCCGAATTGTGTAGTCATAGGCAGCTAACATGAGTGCCCACCTCTGTATGCAGGCCGATGCGTTCGTATTTATGGCCTTGTTGTCGGCCAAAAGGGACGTTAGGGGTTTGTGATCTGTTTCCAGCTCAAATTTCCTGCCAAACAGGTACTGGTGCATTTTTTTTACTGCATATACACATGCTAGCACTTCCTTTTCTACCATCGTGTAGTCCCTTTCTGCCTGGGACAGACTTCTGGAGGCATGAGCTATTGGCTGTAACTGACCATTGGCATTCACATTCTGCAACACACACCCGACCCCATAGGAGTACGCATCGCACGTTAAAACTAGTTTCTTACACGGGTCATATAACGTTAACAGTTTGTTGGAGCTAACAAATTGCGTGCTCTATCAAACGCCCTTTCCTGGATGTTCCCCCCAGACCCAATCACGACCTTTGCGTAGGAGCATGTGTAGCGGTTCTAGCAATGTGCTCAATTTGGGAAGAAAGTTCCTAAAATATTTCAGGATCCCCAGGAACGAACGCAGCTCTGTCGTGTTACGGGGTCTGGGTGCTCTCTGGATTGCTTCCGTTTTGGACGCAATAGGTCTGATCCCATCTGCTGCTACCCTCCTCCCCAGGAATTCTACCTCTGGAGCTAAGAAGACACACTTCGCCTTTTTCAGTCGCAGCCTTACCCGGTCCAGTCTGCGTAGCACCTCATCCAGGTTGTGGAGGTGTTCTTCAGTATCGCGACCCGTGATGAGGATGTCGTCTTGAAAAACCACCGTCCTTGGAATCGACTTGAGGAGGCTTTCCATGTTTCGCTGAAAGATCGCGGCGGCTGAACGAATCCCAAACAGACATCTGTTATACTCAAATAACCCCTTGTGTATCATGATGGTGGACAGCTTCTTCGACTCACTCACCAGCTCCTGGGTCATGTAAGCTGAGGTCAGGTCCAATTTTGAAAAATGTTTGCCACTGGATAGGTTCGCAAAGAGGTCCTCCGCTCTCGGTCGTGGGTACTAGTCTTGGAGTGACACCCGATTGATGGTGGCCTTGTAATCGCCACATATCCTGACCGACCCATCTGCCTTGAGCACTGGCATGATCGGGCTCGCCCAGTCACTGAATTCGACTGGCGAGATGATGCCTTCCCTCAGCAAGCGGTCCAATTCGCATTCTATCGTTTCCTGCATCACGTAGGGCACCGCTCTGGCCTTGTGGTGTACTGGCCTGGCGTCCGGATTTATGTGAATCACTACCTTGGTCCCCATGAAAGTGCCGATGCCGGGTTGAAATAATGAGTCAAATTTGTCCAGGACCTGTGAGAATGATACTCGCTCCACTGAAGAAATTGCATTGACATCGCCGCATTTCCAGTTCATGACAGCAAGCCAACTCCTCCCCAGTAGAGCAGGACCGTCCCCCGGGACAATCCAGAGTGGCAATCTGTTCTCCGAATCTTTGTGGGTCACGACTACCGTGGCGCTGTCTAGCACTGGAATGATCTGCTTTGTGTATGTCCGTAGCTGCGTGTCAATTGGCAATAATTTTGGCCTCCTGGCCTTGGACACCCACAACCTTTTGAACTGTTTGATACTCATCAGGGACTGGCTGGCCCCCGTGTCTAGCTCCATTAATACTGGGATGCCATTGAGGAGCACTTTCATCATTATCGGTGGCGTCCTGGTATATGAACTGTATATGTGATCCACATGAACTTGCTGAACTTCAGCTTCCAGCGATTTCCACCAGTATTCATTTGGCCTCGTAGGGCTTACATCGGGCCCGTCCTCCTCGTACATCAACGTGGCTGCAGGCTTCCTGCACATACGCGCCAAGTGACCACTGACGTTGCAGTTTCTGCAGGTATATTGCTGATACCTGCAAGCTCTGGCTGGGTGTTTGCCTCCACACCTCCAGCATGAACTGGAGGCCCCATTGTTGGAAACAAAAGGTCCATTACCAGTCGATCATCTCTGACTGTCTCTATAACTGTCCTTAAGCGCACCATTAACAGGTGTTGATGGCCCCATTACTGGTCGCATTGTCCATTGCGATGGCATGAATCGCCGTTCAGCTAGCCATTGTCTCTGTTGAATTCCCCCTTTGGGTTCGACTACATGCTGGGGCATGTCCGATTGCCCTTGTCTGCCTAGAGAACTGTGTGCCGCGTTAACAATGTTGACTCCCTGGTCGTTTGCCGCATTTGAGCCAAGCGTTTTGCCATAAGTCATTCTGGTCTCTTCCTCCCCTGAGATAAATGTCTGGGCTATCAGAGGCGCCGCTTCCAAGGTCAAGTCTTTGGTCTCAATCAGTTTCCTGAAAACCCCAGCGTGCCCGATGCCCTCAATAAAAAAGTCTCGCAGCATCTCCGCTCTGCATGCATCTGGGAACTTACATAGGCTCGCCAGTCACCGGAGATCTGCCACGCAGTCTGGAACGCTTTGTCCTTCTCGCTGCCAGTGTGTGTAAAACCGGTGTCTCGCCATGTGCATGCTGCTCGCCGGTTTAAGGTGTTCCCCGATCAACTTACTGAGCTCTTCAAACGTCTTGTCCGCCGCCTTCTCTGGCGCGCGAAGGTCCTTCATCAGGGAGTACGTTCTGGATCCACAAATCGTCAGGAGATGAGCCCTGTGTTTGTCGGCCAAATTCTGTCCCAACCATTCCTTAGTGACAAAACTTTGCTGTAGTCTTTCAATAAAGTTGTCCCAATCATCACCAACACAGTACCTCTCTTCTGTGCTGCTAGTGTCCATGCTCGTGTGGTTTAAATCCCAGTTTCTCGTCACCAATAATATGTTCTTGCTGTACAGTATAAATGCACACGAGGCCCATACTTGAGAGAAGGTCACTCTGTGACCAGTTACCTTTATTACCAAGACCTCAAGAGACTGACGGAAAGTCCAGGTTAGGAGTGTCTCCCCCAAGTTCGCCCCCTGTGGTCAGTGTTCTCAAAATGTACAACTTTGGTCAGCTTATACATGGGTTACAATGACAGTTGAATACATGACAATGAGCCCTGTAGTTGGTTCCTCGACATATTGGTCTAGAAAACCAAATGCCTATGAGATGATGAGGTGGGCGTGGTATTGCCATTTTTTTTTTGTAGGACGCTAGTTTAGAACGCAGGCACTACCTGTACTTCCAAAATGGAGGCTTCCGCGGGACCAGCTGGTGGAAGAGCGGCAGCCAGCATTTTCTTGACTTAGTTCTACGCTAACGGGAGGCGCTAAGGTCGGGAATTTCTCCCCCCATGTGACGTTTTATTGTATTAGAAGTGATGCATAAGTGCATATTGTCATTGTAATTTTTGGCACTAAGGGAATGATCATCATCATAGGCAGTCCCTCGGAATCAAGGAAGACTTGCTTCCACTCTTAACATGAGTCCTTAGGTGGCTGTAAAGTCCAATATGAGAACCACAGTCCCTGTCACAGGTGGGACAGATAGTCGTTGAGGAAAAGGGAGGGTGGGGCAGGGTTGCCGCATGCTCCTTCCGCTGCCTGCACTTGATTTCTACATGTTCTCGGCGATGAGTCTCGAGGTGCTGAAGGCATTATAAGGGATATGCAGAACAGTAGAGTTGAGGCAGAGGACCAGCTATGGTCTTCTTGAATGGCAGAGAAGGCTCGACTGTATGACCTCCTGCTGCTCCTATTCCTTATGTTCTTATGTTCCCGTATATATTCTTCACGCCCTTCTTTTTACTGTTTTTGTAAAAGATTATGTTTGGTTAGAAATTGAGACTTCCTTAAAAATAAATTGCCATCGATTGACAGCAAAACCGACCTCCAGTTTCCTTAGAACAACCAATGGAACTTTCTCATTTGTGATATACACAAAGCTGACCAATGTCTGCCCTTTCTGCTACCTCCTGCAGCCCGACAACCTTCTTCTCCATTGATCTAATTGTTGCCCATCCCCCTACCTTCCCCCAGTTACTGGTGGCCATGCCTTCAGCCACCTAGGCTCCACACTCTACAATTCCATCCCGAGTACTTCCACCTCCTCCACCTTCAAGGTTCTCTCTCCAAGCTTTCAGTCACCCCTTCCCAATATCTCCTTCTTTGGCTCGGCATCCATTTTATGGTTACATGACTGAAATCCCACCCCCCACCACCCCACACACCCTTTCCTTCAACCACTGTCTGTCTCACCTGTGACAGACTGCAATTCCCATATTGGACTGTTCAATCACCTGAGAACTCACTTTTAGAGTGGAAGCAAGTCTTCCTCGATTCCGAAGGACTGCCTATGATGATGATGATGATGAAATCACCGTGAAGTGCCTTGGGACGTTTTCCTCCATTAAACATGCTATATGAATAGGAGCAATTGTTGTTGTTGTTCAAAGGAATTGGGGAGATGTCATGTATGTATATGCTGTTTGTAGCCACCAGATGGTGTAATTATTGGAGGCCACTGAGCAGCACGCACAAGGTGCTGTTCTGGTATAAAAGGCCAGCCATTTTGTGAGTCAGGCACTTTGGGCCATAATAAAGCAGGAACAAGGTCATACCTTGTTCAGTTAAACAGTACTCAGTTTGTACCTTTATTGCATACATAACATTTGGCGACAAGAATACAAGAATCTTTGTTTGCAAAATGAACACGATGTGATTTTTAGAGTGATTTGTGGTGTGAGAATATTGGGCAGACTTTATGAACCGTTTGAACCAGTACTTCGTGGCCAACAAAATGAAGGGGGTCGATGATGCAGATCGGCGCCGGGCCGTGTTCCTCACGGTGTGCGGTTCAAAGATCTACGGTTTGATAAAGAATCTACTCATGCCTAATGATCCAACAGAGAAAACATATGAGGAGTTGTGTACATTGGTACGGGAGCACCTCAAGCTAGACGACGGCATCATCATCTCGAGATACAGGCTTTATACACACGTTCAATCAGAGGACCAGAGCGCGGCGGAATTCGTTGCCGATCTGAGACATCCAGCGGGACCGTGCAAGTTCAGGACAGTGTTGGCAGACATGCTGCGGGACTTCTTTGTTATCGGTATCAACCACGAGGTGATCCTGCACAAACTTCTGGTGGTGGAGGAGTTGGATTTAAAAAGGGCCATCCAGATCGCTCAATCATGTATGACGACGGACAGGAGTTTAAAGCAAATATCGGTGAGGAACCAAACCTCGGCAAGTACTGTGAATGCGATTGATTCAGCGTTTGGCAGAGCGGCACATGGCAGGGCCTATCCGACTGCATTCACGAAACCTGTGGCTGCCCAAAGTCTGCCAGCGGGAATGATCTGACTTCTCCATGTTGGCGTTGTGGGGAAATCATCGGCACCAGCAGTGCCGATTTAAGCAATATAGTTGCAAAGGCTGTCTGAGAGTGGGGCATCTCCAGCGCAAGTGTCTGCAGATGAGCAAGCGAGCTGCGACACACCACGTGGAGGATGAAAGTCAGACTAGCGCGGATCCGGATACGCAATCCAAGATGTCAGAGGAGGAAGTGTATAGACTGTACTCCTTCATAACCAAGGGTAAACCAAATTTGATTAATGTGAAGTTTAACGGGATACCGGTATCGATGGAACTGGACATGGGGGCGAGTCAATCGATCATGAATGAGAGGGCATTTAATAAGCTGTGGGATTCTAAGACTGTGAGGCCCAGGCAGAGCCCTGTTAACGCCAAGCTGCACAAGTACACCAAAGAACTGATAAAGATGATTGGCAGTGCACAAATTAACGTGTCATATAACGGTGCGGTTCACGAGTTACTGCTGTGGATTGTTCCAGGCAATGGCCCCCAACGCTGCTTGGCAGGAGCTGGCTGGAGAAAATCAGATGCGACTGGAACGATATAAAGGCGTTGTCGTTGGAGGAAGATACATGTGCCCAAGTATTGAGCAAGTTCCCCTCACTGTTCTAACCGGGTATCGGCAGCTTCACAGGAGCCAAGGTGCAGATCCACGTGGACTCATATGCATCAATGCCTGTTCGGTCTGAGGTTTGAATTAGAGACCGATCACAAGCCGCTCATTTCATTGTTTTCCGAGAGCAAAGGTATCAATACCAACGCTTGATCCCGCATCCAAAGGTGGGCACTAACATTATCTGCCTATGATTATGCAATTCGCCACAGATCTTGCACAGAGAATTGTGCCAATGCTTTGAGCCGGTTGCCGTTGCCCACATCGAAGGTGAAAACACCACAACCGGCAGATTTAATGTTAATCATGAATGCTTTTGAGAATGAAGGTACCCCTGTCACGGCTCAACAAGTTAAGACCTGGACCAGCCAGGACCCGATATTATCGGTGGTAAAGGATTGCATCCTCAAAGGGGATTGGTCTGCCATACCTAAGCAAATGTGCAAGGAGGCCAAACCATACATTCGTCGCAAGGACGAACTGTCTATTCAAGCAGCTTGCATATTGTCGGGCAATCGAGTTGTAATGCAGGGAGAGAGAAGTTTGTGCGTGAGTTACACACCACACATCCTGGTATAGTGATGATGAAGGCCATCACCAAGTCCCACGTATGGTGGCCAGGAATTGATTCTGAGCAGGAAGCATGCATGCATCAGTGCAACATCTGCATGCAGCTCAGCAAAGCACCAGTGGAATCGCTGCTGAGTCTGTGGTCATGGCCATCCAAACCTTGGTCCAGGATCCATGTCAATGTTGCAGGTCCCTTTCTGGGCAAGATGTTTTTTGTGGTGGTGGATGCTTATTCAAAGTGGATAGAATGCATAATCATGTCATCCAGGTATGTCCACGGCAACGATAGAGAATCTCAATGTCATGTTCGCGACACATGGTCTGCCTGACATAGTGGTAAGCGACAATGAGTCGTGCTTCACCAGTTAGAAGTTTCAGGAGTTTGTAAAACCTAACGGCATAAAACATGTAAGATCAGCACCGTTCAAGCCTGCGTCCAACGGGCAAGCAGAACGTGCAGTACAAATTATCAAGTAAAGCATGAGGAGAGTAACCCAAGGGTCACTGCAGACCTACTTGTCTTGCATACTGCTGAGTTACAGGACAAGATCCCACACACTCACAGGGGTCTCGCCTGCTGAACTCATGATGAAAAGAGGTCTTAAGACCAAGTTATCACTTGTACATCCGGATTTAAGTAATCATGTTGAATACAGAAGAGAGAGTCAACAAGGGTACCACGATCGTGCAACTGTGTCACGCGAGATTTCTGGTAATGATCCTGTATATGTGTTGAATTATGGTCAGGGTCTCAAATGGATCACTGGTACGGTCATGGCCAAGGAGGGCAACAGAGTGTTTGTTATTAATCTCAAGAATGGGAAAACTTGGATCAAACAAAGCTGAAGCGCACAGACGAGCCAGAGCAGTCGGACAAAGAAACCGTCGATGACCAACCAACCTTCCAGCAGCCTTCCAACGATCATCAGTGAACTCGGAATTTTCATCACGGATTTGTTCAATAAAAAAGGACTTGCAATTTCTGACATGGCCACTGCCACCCCCAACAAATCAGTCATGCAGCCACAACAGACTCCGCACATTCACCCAAGGCTGGAATCGAACTGAGACGATCAACCCGGGAGCGTAAAGCCCCGGACCATCTCAACCTGTGAAAGACTGTGATAAGATCTCAGAGGAGGGTATTGTCATGTATGTACATGCTGTTTGTAGCCACCAGATGGCATCATTGTTGGAGGCCACTGAGCAGCATGCACATGGTGCTGCTCTGGTATAAAAGGCCAGCCATTTTGTGAGTCAGGTACTTTGGGCCTTAATAAAGCAAAAGCAAGATCGTACCTTGTTCAGTTAAACAGTACTCAGTTTGTACCTTTATTGCATACATAACAGGAGAGTTGGTCAGTACTGGCATAAGTAAATACATTCCCACAATGCATTGCTTCAGCCAAGCACTCTCCAACTGAAGGGGCTGGTTTATTCTCAAACTATCAAACTGAGAATATGCACGTGTTCTGAATGGAAATGGATGGAGAACCACAGAACATTGAGGATTCAATCCCATAAAGTTTCTCCCTTCTGGCCTCCTGGTAATGGAATTGTGGAAGTAGAAAATTCACTCAAGGAATAAAATTCTCTTGAAGGAGCAACTGCCCCCCAGTGACTGTCCATTAAATAGATAATAACGGCTGCTGGAAGTAATTACAAGACAAAACTGTATCTGTGGAGTTGAAGAAAGATTGAATTTTCAGCTTTTGAGATTTCGGGGTGGTAATGGTGGTGGGGCGGTCCTGATACCTCCTGGAAAAAGTTTGCGCCCTCGTCTGCAAATTTTGCCAAAAAATGAGGTTCCATGATCGGAGGCGCGAAATCAGGCATTACACAAGGAGGTTTTGGCACCCCAGCCGAAAATCACGGCGTTAAATAAGTCAGAATAATGTGAAGGACAGGGATGTGCAGATGCCCTGATTTTGTTGATTACACTTGTAAATAGTTTCTTTGATTTAATGCACTTCATTGTTGTTCAGTGCCCTGCAACATAACGTTGTCTATTGTATAGTTTTATTTAGGTAGGGGGAGTTTTTGTTACTATGTTGCAGTAAAATGTCTGTTTGATCCTTTGCCGTTGGTGTCTTGTGCATCATTCCGACGATCACCGGAGATGTGCCTTCATAGTGCCACATATCGTGTCCAGTATTGGCTCCATCCCTCAGTTTCCTCCATTTAGGAACCGGTCCATTATGAGCTGGTGATGTGCAGCTCTTGGTCCGGCAGCATCTCCACGTTGCCTCCCCCGTGGATGTTTTTTTTTTTTTAATTTTTCGTTGCCAATCTTTCCAATTCTTTGTCAAATCACAAACGCCAGAGGTCACCTTGCACACATCAAGGATCACTCTGCGCCAATGCTCTTAGCCAAAAGGCCTAGAGCCACTGCACCGTTCCTGGAAGTACTGCAATACCAGGTTCGTGCCATGGAGGTGGATGGGTCAGGCCCCCCACACACCTCCGTGGAGGTGGATGGGTCAATCCACCCCACCCACCCGGATGGGGGGGTTATCCAATGGGGGCCTCGCCTGGCTCCTTTTCATCATCTTCCTCCTCCTGAGGTGGGCCTGCAATCTTCACTGGCAATGCCTGGCCCCTCATGATGGTCAAGTTGTGCAACATGCAGCACACCACATTGAATTCGGATACCTGTTGAATGAAGTATTGAAGGCTGCCTCCAGAGCGGTCCAGGCATCGGTCTGCCTGTAGGAGATGGCATATCTCTGTTAGCACTTCCTTTCGGAAGCACAGTCTTCACATACACTGCTCCTCAGAGAGCTAGAGGTATGAGCATTGGTGTCTGCAACCCATGGGGGGTAAGCTGTCCTCCCCAGACATCTTTGGCCTCTCCTCATCCATGGTCCGACATGGCCAAGAGCCCATGTTGTATCCTGACGCCACCAAGCAATAGTATGGAGGATGGTACGCTAGCAAATTAAAAATGTCCCGTTAAATTCTTTCAGTGAAGATGTAAGGACACTGTTAGATGTTCTCACTCACACTGTAAGGGCACTGTAATGGCAGATAAAACTGCTACTTTCAAGTCGAAGCTTCACGCAGCGTAATGTGCGCAATCGTTGCAGTCAATATGGCCTGTGATTTGGGATCCTCAGATCCCCATTTAAATACTGCCAATACCGCCTGCTGAACCCTGGGAATGCCTGGTTTTTCTGATGTTTCCTGGGGAAGGCATTTAATGGGCCGTTAGGGCCTAAATCTGCATCCGGGGCGCTAGCAGAGCGTTGCACGATGATTGACGTCATGATCTCAGTGAAACTAGAGGGCGGTGTGATAAGTTTTTGCGCCGATGCAAACAATGACCCGAATTTGCCGGCTGGGCGATAAACGTGAAAACGTAAGAACTTAAGAAATAGGAGCAGTTGTAGGCCATTTGACTCCTCGAGCCTGCTCCACCATTTAGTAAGATCATGGCTGATCCGATCATGGACTCAGCTCCACTTCCCTGCCCGCACCCCATAACCCTTTATTCCCTTATCGCTCAAAAATCTGTCTATCTCCGCCTTAAATATATTCAAAATCCCAGCCTCCACAGCTCTCTGGGGCAGAGAATTCCATAGATTTACAACCCTCTGAGAGAAGAAATTCCTCTTCATCTCAGTTTTAAATGGGCGGCCCCTTATTCTGAGACTATGGCCCCTAGTTTTAGTTTCCCCGATGAATGGAAATATCCTCTCTGCATCCACCTTGTCGAGCCCCCTCATTATCTTATATGATTCAATAAGACCACCTCTCATTCTTCTGAACTACAATGAGTATAAGCCCAACCTACTCAACTTATCTTCATAAGTCAACCCCCTCATCTCTGGAATCAACCTAGTGAACCTTCTCTGAACAGGCGCCAATGCAAGTATATCCTTCCTTAAATACAGAGACCAAAACTGTATGCAGTACTCTAGGTGTGGCCTCACCAATATCCTGTACAGTTGTAGCAGGACTTCGCTGCTTTTATACTCTATCCCCCTTGCAATAAAGGCCAACATTCCATTTGCCGTCCTGATACTAACTTTTTGTGTTTCATGTACAAGGACACCCAGGTCTCTCTGTACTGCAGTACTTTGCAATTTTTCTCCATTTAAAATATAATTTGCTTTTCTATTTTTTCTTGCCAAAGTGGATAACCTCACATCTTCCCACAGTATACAACACCTGCCAAATTTTTGCCCACTCACTTAGCCTGTCTATATCCCTTTGCAGATTTTTTGTGTTCTCCTCACAATTTGCTCTCCCACCCATCTTTGCATCATCAGAATACTTGGCTACATTACACTCAGTCCCTTCATCCAAGTCATTAATATAGATTGTAAATAGTTGAGGCCTCAGCACTGATCCTTGCGGCACCCCACTAGTCACTATTTGCCAACCGGAAAATGACCCATTTATCCCGACTCTCTGTTTTCTGTTGGTTAGTCAATCCTCTATCCATGCTAATATATTACCCCCATGAACTTTTAGCTTGTGCAGTAACCTTTTATGTGGCACCTTGTCAAATACACCACACCCACTGGTTCCCCCTTATCCACCCTGCTCGTTACATCCTCAAAGAACTCCAGCAAATTTGTCAAACATGATTTCCCTTTCATAAAACCATGTTGACTCTGCTTGATTGAATCATGCTTTTCCAAATATCCTGCTATTGCTTCCTTAATACTGGACTCCACCTTTAGTCCCATTATTTTATTGAGTACTACTTCATTAGTGATATTGATTGTATTAAGTTCCTCCCTCCCTTTCGCCCCTTGATTATCCACTATTGGGATGTTTTTAGTGTCTTCTACCGTGAAGACTGATACAAAATATTTAATTCAAAGTCTCTGCCATTTCCCTGTTCTCCATTATTAATTCCCCATTCTCATCCTCTAAGGAACCAACATTTTCTTTAGTCACTCTTTTCCTTTTTATGTACCTGTACAAACTCTTACTATCTGTTTATATATTTTGTGCTAGTTTGCTTTCATAATCTATCTTCCCTCTCCTTATCATTTTTTAGTCAGTCTTTGATGGCTTTTAAAAGTTCCCATTTCTCTGGTCTCCCACTAGTCTTGGCCACTTTGTATGCCTCTGTTTTCAATTTGATACTATCCCTTATTTCCTTAGTTTTTTCCACGGATGGTTATCCCTTCTCTTACAGTCTTTCCTTCTCACGAGAATATATTTTTGTTGCGAGTTATGAAATATCTCCTTAAATGTCTGCCACTGTTCATCAACTGTCCTGCACTTTAATCTATTTTCCCAGTCCAATTTAGCCAACTCTGCCTTCATACCTTTGTAGTCTCCTTTGTTTAAGCTTAGTACGCTGATTTGAGATCCAACTTTCTCACCCTCCAACTGAATTTGAAATTCAAGCATGCTATGGTCACTCATTCCTAGAGGATCCTTTACTAGCAGATTGTTTATTAATCCTGTCTCATTACACAGGACCAGATAGATCTAAGATAGCCTGCCCCCTGGTTGGTTCCACAACGTACTGTTCAAGGAAATGATCCCGGATACACTCTATGAACTCTTCCTCAAGGCTACCCTGATCAATTTGCTTTGTCCAATCAATATGAAGGTTAAAATCGCCCATGATTATTGCCGTTCCTTTTTTACAAGCCTCTATTATTTCTTGATTTATACTCTGTCCAACAGTGTAGCTACTGTTAGGGGGCCTATAGACTATGCCCACCAGTCTATAGGCCCCCTATTATTCCTTATCTCCACTCAAACTGATTCAACATCTTGATCTTCTGAGCCAATATCGTTTCTCACTAACACACTGATCTCATCCTTTATTAACAGAGATACCCACCTCCTTTTCCTTTCTGTCTGTCCTTCCGAATAGTCAAATACCCCTGAATATTTAGTTCCCAGCGTTGGTCACCTTGCAACCACGTCTCTGTAATGGCTATCAGATCATACCCATTTGTATCTATTTGCGCCATCAACGCATCTATTTTGTTATGAATGCTGCATGCATTCAGATAAAGAGCTTTTAAATTTGTTTTTTTACCAGTTTTTCCTGCTTTGACCCCACTTTCTGATTCACCTTTATGTTTATACATTCTGTCCCTTCCTGTCACGCTCCGGTTTTCATTTCCCCCAGTGCTACCCTGCTCTATTGCCTTCTCCTTATTATTTCACTTTTTAAATTTCCACTCACCTGACTCCTCCGCCCCACTAATTAGTTTAAATCCCTCTCTGCAGCCTTATATTGTTCGATTCTCCAGGACCCTCGTCCCAGCACGGTCTAAGTAGAGCTCGTCCCAATGGAACAGCTCCCTCTTACCCCAATACTGATGCCAGTATCCCACGAACCAAAACCCATTTCTCCCACACCAGTCTTTGAACCACGTGTTTAACTCTCTGATCTTATCTACCGTATGCAACCTTTGTGGTTCTGCTTTTTAATTTGGCCCCTAGCTGCTCACAATCCCTCAGCAGAACCTCTTTCTTTATCCTACCTATGTCGTTGGTACCCATGTGGACCACGACAACTGGATCTCCCCTCTCCCACTCCAAGTTCCTCTCCAGCCCAGAGGAGATGTCCTTAACCCTGGCACTGGGCAGGCAACACAGCCTTCGGGACTCATGCTCTCGGCTGCAGAGAACAGTATCTATCTCCCAAATGATACTTTCCCCTACTGCTACAACGTTTCTTTTTACTCCCTCCACTTGAATGGTCCCCTGTACCACGCTGCTGTGGTCAGTTTGCTCACCCTCCCTGCAGTCCCTGCTCTCATCCACACAGGGAGTAAGAGCCTCGAACCTGTTGGACAAGAACAAGGGCTGAGGCTCCTCCATCACTCCATCCTGAGTCCCCATACCTTCCTCACTCGTAGTCACACCCTCCTGTCCCTGACCACGGATCGGATTTGAATTAATTAATCTAATTGGTGTGACCAGCTCCTGGATCAGGGAGTCCAGGTAACTCTCCCCCTCCCTGATGTGTCGCAGTGTCTGCAGCTCGGACTCCAGCTCATCAACACGGAGCCGAAGTTCCTCGAGGTGCAGACACTTGCTGCAGATGTGGTCGCCGTGGACCTCAATGGTGTCCACCAGCTCCCTCATGTTGCAGCAGAAACACATCACCTGCCCTGCCGTCTCTAATGTATTCAATTAATTAAGATTTGAAGTTTTGAACGTTTAGTTTATAACAGCATCTCTTAATTTAAACCAATGCCCAAGAAAAGAGAGAAAAACTGACTAAACTGACCAACCCAGCAGCTAGTGAAATATCACTTACCTATTTTTACTTTTTTTAATTGAATTTAATCTTCCCCCTCTTCTCCGAATTCCCACTCTTTTCAAATTCCCGAATAAACCACTCTGTTTAACTCCACTCCGCTTAAGACCTCTGTGTGCAGATCACCTGTAAAAACTGTATGCCTGCCGTAACGTTTAAAAACACCCTTTACCATCCCTCTGGGCGCTAACAGAGGCGTAGGCGAGTTGAAAGTCCAGCCCTATGTCCGTTTATAATTGTCCCTGGGATCAGACTACTGCCTACAATAACTCTATGATAGGTTATTTCTAATTCCATAGAGTGTATTAACTGCCTGGGCTGGTTTTACTTAGTTCTGGCTCTGTAGGTGCCAGCCCCTCATACGCTCTGTATCATTGATGTGTGAGGGCATTCATGATTTATTGATATATAGTAGTGACTTCTGTTCAACTGTTCACACTCCAGTACTTTTAATTGTGATATCTTAACCGCAGATTTATCAAAAAACACTTGCCACACACACTCCAGAAGCACATCCAGGCATCAGCCGTGGCCCAGTGGGCAGCACTCTCACCTCGGAGTCAGAAAGTTGTGGATTCAAGTCCCATTCCAGAGACTGCAGCGCATAACCCAGGCTGACACTACAGTGCAGTTCCGTGCTGGAGTGCATATTTTATATCTAGCCTCTCAGGTGGATGGGAAAGATCCCACGGCACTATTTTGAAGAAGTGCAGGGGAGTTCCCCACCCCGGGGGATTCGACCAGCCCTGCATGTTAGAAAGTCCTCCACTGCTTCAGATAGCTCTGCCCTGTAAACTGCTTAGATGTTGCTGTCTTCTGGTAACAGCTTGCTGCTGTGCCTGTGCATCAAAGAATAGGGAACAGGATAAGGATTGAGACCATTGAGTTAATTTCTCCATAATTTCATGAATGACTCCAGCGCAATGGCCCCTATTAAGCCAGGCACGCGCGTTTCCCAGCCCTGTTAAAGGGTGCGGGTCTGATGATCTCATCGATCGCTCATTTCCAGCGCCCATATTTAAAGCAGCCTTGCACACAATTCAGTTGAAAGGTTGGTGAAGGAGCATTGGAAAGGGTGGCGTTATTGTGCAACGTGAAAACTATGAATACCCAAAGGCTGCACTCCACTTTGTTGATGCCTCGCTGCGTATTCTGGTCGAGGCAGTAAGTCCACGCAGGGAAGTCCTCTTCCTAGCAAGAGACCTCCGCAACAGATCAAAAGGGTCTGGCTGGAAATAGCAGAGATCAGCAGCAGGGAGGTTGTGAGGAGGACTTTGATCCAGTGCAGGAAAAGATTCAATGAGCTGACGAGGAAGGAAAGATGAGTGCAAAGCCACACTCAACTTAACCTGACATGCCTCTCACCACATCTCCATCACTCTTCCTTCCCAAGCCTGCTCCTGCACATCATTCCTCACACAACATACCTTGCACGTCCACCCATCCCTCTCTCTCTATGTACATACTCACATCCCCATCTGACTCACCACCCCTCACAAACTCACCCCCATCCTAAAGCAATCATAGTAAGTAACACCGCAGAAGGAGGCCATTTGGCATTGACACCCCACTCTCTCATAGTCACCCATCCATTCCTTACATTCATTCCATCACTCTCACTCAAACTTTTCTTTCCGTCCTTGCAGGAGAAAAGAGCCCACAGTAACACAGAGAGTGGGCGAACCAGAGGAGGCCCTCCAGTATTCACACACCGAACAGCAGCAGAGGAGCGGGTGCTGGAGATCTCGGGAGCTCGAGAGACATGGGCAGTGGGAGGCAGAGGAAAGGGGACATCCCAGAAACCCGGTGACAGAATCAGATATCATAAAGCTGCACGACATACAACAGTTACTCATATAGTGACTGCTGTCAGTGCCAGTGAAATGTTATTATGTACATAGTGGCAACTTCACTGGACCAGTAATCCAGAGACCTGGACTAATGATCCCGAGACCTGAGTTCAAATCCCACCACGGCAGCTGGGGAATTTAAATTCAGTTAATTAAATAAATCTGGAATAAAAAACTAGTATCAGTAATGGTGACCATGAAATTACCAGATTGTTGTAAAAACCCAACTGGTTCACTAATGTCCATCAGGGAAGGAAACTTGCTGTGGCTCGAGACCCACAGCAATGTGGTTGACTCTTAACTGCCCTCTGAAATGGCCTGGTGAGCCACTCAGTTGAACATAACTGCTATGAAAAACAATATGAAGAATAAAATTGGATGGACCACCCGGCAGCGACCTCGGCACTGGCTTCGGACACGACAATGGCACACCCAGCCCAGTCGACCCTGCAAAGTCCTCCTCACCAACATCTGGGGACATGCCAAAATTGGGAGAGCTGTCCCACAGACTAGTCAAGCAAAGCCTGACATAGTCATACTCACAGAATCATACTTTACAGCCAATGTCCCAGACTCCTCCATCACCATCCCTGGGTATGTCCTGTCCCACCGGCAGGATAGACTCACCAGGGGTGGCAGCACCGTGGTATACGGTCAGGAGGGAGAGGCCCTGGGAGTCCTCAACATTGACTCCGGACACCATGAAGACTCATGGCTTCAGGCCAAGCATGGGCAAGGAAACCTCCTGTTGATTACCACCTACCGCCCTCCCTCAGCTGATGAATCAGTACACCTCCATGTTGACCACCACTTGGAAGAAGCACTGAGGGTAGCGAGGGCACAGAATGTAGTCTGGGTGGGGGACTTCAATGTCCATCATCAAGAGTGGCTCAGTAGCACCACGACTGACCGAGCTGGCCAACTCCTGAAGAACATAGCTGCCAAACTGGGCCTGCAGCAGGTGGTGAGAGAACTAACATGAGGGAAAAACCTACTTGACCTCGTCCTCACCAATCTAGCTGTCGCAGATGCATCTGTTGCATGGCACTACCACCGTGCTAAATGAGATAGATTCAGAACAGATTTAGCAGCTCAAAATTGGGCATCCATAAGGCGCTGTGGGCCATCAGCAGCAGGAGATTTGTATTCCATCACAATCTGTAAACTCATGGCCTGGCATATCCCTCACTCTATCATTACCATCACACCAGGGAACCAACCCTGGTTCAACGAAGAGTGTAGAAGAGCATGCCAGCAGCAACAGGCATACTTAAAAATGAGATGAGAACCTGCAACACAGGATTAGGACATCGCTGCAGGGGTTCCTCAGGGCAGTGTCCTAGGTCCAACCATCTTCAACTGCTCCATCAATGACCTTCCCTCCATCATAAGGTCAGAAGTGGGGATGTTCGCTGATGACTGCACAGTGTTCAGTGCCATTCGCAACTCCTCAGATAATGGATCAATCCATGCCCACATGCAGCAAGACCTGTTCGACATTCAGACTTGGGCTGATTAAGTGGCAAGTAAAATTCATGCCACACACGTGCTCGACAATCACTATCTACAACAAGCGAGAGTCTAACCACCGTCCCTTGACATTCAACGGCATTACCATTGTCGAATACCCTGCCATCAACATCCTGGGGGTCACCATTGACCAGAAACTTAACTGGACCAGCCACATAAATACTGTGGAAACAAGAGCAGGCCAGAGGCTGGGTATTCTGTGGCGAGTGTCTCACCTCCTGACTCCCCAAAGCCTTTCCAGAATCTACAAGGCACAAGTCAGGAGTGTGATGGAATACTCCACTTGCCTGGATGAGTCTAGTTCAAACAACAATCAAGAGGCTTGACACCATCCAGGACAAAGCAGCCCGCTTGATTGGCACCCCATCCACCACCTTAAACATTCACTCCCTCCATCACAAATGTGGCGTAGATGCAGTGTGTACCATCTACAAGATGCACTGCAACAACTCACCAAGGCTTCTTCGGCAGCACCTCCCAAATCTACGACCTCTATCATCTAGAAGGACCAGGGCAGCAGGTGCATGGGAATACCACCACCTCCACATTCTCCTCCAAGTCACACGACATCCTGCCTTGGAAATATATTGACCGTTCCTTCATCGTCGCTGGGTCAAAATCCTGGAATTCGCTCCCTAACAGCACTGTGGGTGTAGTGTCCCTGCACCTTACTACAAACTCGCACGAGGCATGGATATATCAGACACGGTCACTCTGTGACCTTCCTCTTTATTGCCAGGACCAAGGAGTGCTGACCCTGGGTGGGACCTCCCCTTTTATACCTGGGAACCCAGGTGAGGAGTGTCTCCCGCAAGTTCACCCCCTGTGGTCAGGGTGTGCATTTCTATGGTACAGGTACAGTGTACATGAGTTACAGTTACATGACTATGTCATTGCAAGATGGTTAAATACATGACAGTGGGAGCACCTTCACCACACGGACTGCAGCAGTTCAAGAAGGCGGCTCACCACCACCTTCTCAAGAGCAGTTAGGGGTTGGCAATAAATGCTGGCCTTGCCAGTAACGTTCATATCCCAGGAACAAATAAAACAAAAATGTGCATAATGGAAACATTACCCATTCCTATTATAACAATTCATCTCTTTACTCTCCCACTGGTCCATCAACTGCCCCCTCTACTGTCCAGCTGGAGGAGGAAGACAACTCCTCAGAGGAACCTCCAGCCTGAGGGTTCACCACCAGCAGACCCAAGCGTACCCAGCACCAGCGTCAATACGCACACCTCGGTGGGTCCTGAGAGAGATGGAGCAGAGTTGTCACCTGGTGTCTCAGAATTCACAAGTGAGCAAGAGCAGGTGGTGTTGACAGGGACAGCAGTGGAACTCCTCTCCAGAGGGTGCAGGATGCTTTAAGCTCTGCTGAGTTGCATGCAGATGCTGAGCCTCGGGGGCCATCCAGGGAGAGGGCAATCTTGGAGCGGCAGCAACAATTACATGAGGCTCTGGCATCCTTTGCAGCCATGATGTCTGCAAATGTAGAGTCGCAGCAGGGAAGTGAGCAGCCTGCCTCTACCTCTGCTGAAGCCACAGGGCTTGCACCTCGTGGAAGCACTCAGAAAAGAAAAATGGCACAAAAGTAGATACACAAGGGTATGCACATGAGTGGCTGCATTTGAGCAAGTTAAGAAAATCTGGCCATGATGTGGCCATGGCTGGGCTTCCTGGGGAACAATGTGCGCCTCTGCGGCTGCCATTTGCACCAGAGGTTCCTCCACCTCCTCGTTTTTCTCCTCGTTTTCCTCCTCCTCCTCGTTTTCCTCCTCCTCCTCTGAAGAGGCTGTGCACTCAGAGCCTTGCTCCTTCTGCAGCTCCAATCCTCGCTGCTGCGCTATGTTGGGCAGGACGAGGCAGACCACACGATTCTGGAGACCCTGGCTGGTGCATACTGAAGGGCTCCTCCAGATCTGTCAAGGCATCTAAAGCGCATTTTCAGCATGCCTAATGCTTGTTCAGTGTCACAGCTGGTGGAGATGTGTCTCATTATAACGCTCCTCGGCCTCGGTACTTGGCTCCTCAGGGGTGTCATGAGCCATGTCTTCAGTGGAAGCTCCCCGCTGGAGTGGAACAAAACTATAGAACCAATGGGAACCTGTTCAACTTTCATCGCCTCCAGGCCAGCTCCAAGACTGTCCCATCCTCTGTCGTCGAACTACAGTACGCGGACGGTGCCTGCGCACATTCAGAGGCTGAACTCCAAGTCATAGACAACATCTTCACCGAGGCGTACGAAAGCATGGGCCTTACACTAAACATCCGTAAGACAAAGGTCCTCCACCAACTTGACCCCCCCACACAGCACTGCCCCCCCCAGTCATCAAGATCCACGGTGCAGCCTTGGACAATGTGGACCACTTTCCATACCTCGGGAGCCTATTATCAGCAAGGGCAGACTTCGGCAATGAGGTTCAACACCGCCTCCAGTGTGTCAGCGCAGCCTTCAGCCACCTGAGGAAGAGAGTGTTCAAAGATCAGGCCCTCAAATCTGGCTCAAGCTCATGGTAAACAGGGCTGTAGTGATACCCACCCTCCTGTATGGCTCAGAGATGTGGACCATATACAGCAGACACCTCAAATCGCTGGAGAAATACCACCAGCGTTGTCTCCGCAAGATCCTGCAAATCCCATGGGAGGACAGACCCACCAACATTAGTGTCCTCGATCAGGCCAACATCCTTAGCATCAAAGCACTGACCACACTCAACCAGCTCCGTTGGGCAGGCCACATCGTTCGCATGCCTGACACAAGACGCCCAAAGCAAGTGCTCTACTCGGAACTCCTACACGGCAAGCGAGACCAGACGGGCACAGGAAACATTTCAAGGACACCCTCAAAGCTTCCTTGATAAAGTGCAACATCCCCACTGACACCTGGGAGTCCCTGGCCAAAGACCGCCCTAAGTGGAAAGAGCATCCGGGAGGGCGCTGAGCACCTCAAGTCTCATCGCCGAGAGCATGCAGAAATCAAGCGCAGGCAGCAAACTTGTCCCACCCACCCCTTCTCTCAACGACTGTCTGTCCCACCTGTGACAGAGACTGTAATTCCCATATTGGACTGTTCAGCCGCCCGAGAACTCACTTTTACAGTGGAAGCAAGTCTTCCTCGATTTCGAGGGACTGCCTATGATATGATGATGGATAGCCCTTGTCTCCAACCAGCCAGCCGATAAGTCTGTTTGGAGATGCGAAGAGCTGAGGGAAGGTGGATTGGCACAGCACAATAGAGTCATGGTCGCTGCAAGAGAATCTGACGCACATCATTTTATGGTTGCAGACGAGCTGCACATTGAGGGAGCGAAAGCCATTGCAGCTCACAACAGCAACAACAACTTGTATTTATATATCGTCTTTAACATAGTGAAACATCCCAAGGCGCTTCACAGGATTATTATGAGACAAAAAATTTGACATCGAGCCAGATAAGGAGAAATTAACACAGGTGACCAAAAGCTTGGTCAAAGAGGTAGGTTTTAAGGAGCATCTTGAAGGAGGAAAGAGAGGTAGAGAGGCAGGGAGTTTCAGAGCTTAGGACCCAGACAACAGAAGGCACGGCCACCAATAGTTGAGTGATTATAATCAGGGATGTTCAGGAGGGCAGAATTAGAGGAGCGCAGACATCTCGGGGGGACTGTGGAGTTGGAGGAGATTATAGAGATAGGGAGGGGCGAGACCATGGAAGGATTTGAAAATAAGGATGAGAATATTGAAATCGAGGTGTTTTGCTTAACCGGAAGCCAATGTAGGTCAGCGAGCGCAGAGGTGATGGGTGAGCGGGACTTGGTGCAAGTTAGGACACAGGCAGCCGAGTTTTGGATCACCTCTAGTTTAAGAAGGGTAGAATGTGGGAGGCCAGCTAGGAGTGCTTTGGAATAGCCAAGTCTAGAGGTATCAAAGGCTTGGATGAGAGTTTCAGCAGTGGATGAGCTGAGGCAAGGGCGAAGACAGGTGATGTTACGGAGGTGGAAATAGGCTGCCTTTGTTATGCTGCGGATATGTGGTCGAAAGCTCATTTCAGAGTCAAATATGACACCAAGATTGTGAACAGTCTGGTTCCGCCTCAGACAGGAGTTGGGGAGAGGGATGGAGTCAATGGCTCAGGAACGGAGTTTGTGACGGGGACCGAAAACAATGGCCTTGGTCTTCCCAATATTCAATTGGAGAAAATTTCTGCTCATCCAGAACTGGATGTCAGACAAGCAGTTTGACAATTTAGAGACCGTGGAGGGGTCGAGAGAAGTGATGGTGAGGTAGAGCTGGGTGTCATCGGCGTACATGTGGAAACTGATGCTGTGTTTCCAGATGATGTCACCAAGGGGCAACATGTGATGAGAAATAGGAGGGGGCCAAGAATAGATCCTTGGGGGACACCAGAGGTAACGATGCGAGGTCAGGAAGAGAAGACATTGCAGTTGATTCTCTGGCTACAATTAAATAGATAAGAATGATCACTGTATTCACTCTGCACTGTATATTCTGTGCAGTCAATATTCAGTACTGTATGCACTGAACACTGTCTACACTGTACACTATACTTTGTACACTGTATTCATTGTTCTCTGTATACTCTATACAATCTATTCACTGCATAATTTATACTCTGTACACTGTATTCTCTGTACACTGTACCCCCAGCATTGAAGCACTGACCACACTTGATCAGCTCCGCTGGGCAGGCCACTTTGTCCGCATGCCAGCCACGAGACTCCCAAAGCAAGTGCTCTACTTGGAACTCCTTCGCGGCAAACGAGCCAAAGGTGGGTGGAGGAAACGTTACAAGGACACCCTCAAAGCCTCCCTGATAAAGTGCAACATCCCCACCGACACCTGGGAGTCCCTAGCCAAAGACCACCCTAAGTGGAGGAAGTGCATCCGGGAGGGCACTGAGCACCTCGAGTCTCATCGCCGAGAGCATGCAGAAAACAAGTGCAGGCAGCGGAAAAAGCATGGGGCAAATCTTCCCTCCTTCCCTCAACTCCTTCCACTCCTTCCCTCAACGACTATCTGTCCCACCGGTGATGGAGACTGTGGTTCTCATATTGGATTGTTCAGCCACCTAAGGACTCATTCTTAGTGGAAGCAAGTCTTCCTCGATTCTGAGGGACTGCCTTTGATGATGATGATGATGATAGACTGCACAGTGAAAATTTCTGATCATCCAGAACTCGATGTCGGACAAGCAATCTGAAATTTTAGAGACTGTGGAGGAGTCGAGAGAAGTGTTAGTAAGGTAGAGCTGGGTATACTTGCTTTGGAGGCAGTTCAGAGAAGGTTCACAAGGTTGATTCCGGGGATGAGGGGGTTGAGTTATGAGGAAAGGTTGAATAGGTTAGGCCTCTACTCATTGGAATTCAGAAGAATGAGAGATAATTTTATTGAAGCATGTAAGATTATGAGGGGGCTTGATAAGGTGGATGCAGAGAGGATGTTTCCACTGCTGGGGAAGACTAGAACTAGCGGGTATAATCTTAGAATAAGGGACCGCCCATTTAAAACAGAGATGAGGAGAAATTTCTTCACTCAGAGGGTTGTAAATCTGTGGAATTTGCTGCCTCAGAGAGCTGTGGAAGCTGGAACATTGAATAAATTTAAGACAGAAATAGACAGTTTCTTAAACGATAAGAGGCTAAGGGATTATGGGGAGCGGGCAGGGAAGTGGAGCTGAGTCCATAATCAGATTAGCCATGATCTTATTGAATGGCGGAGCAGGCTCGAGGGGCCGTATGGCCTATTCCTGCTCCTATTTCTTATGTTCTTATGTTCTTATGTCATCAGTGTACATGTGGAAACTGACGCTGTGTTTTCGGATGATGTCGCCAAGGGGCTACATGTAGATGAGAAATAGGAGGGGGCCAAGGATAAATCCCTGGGGGACACCAGAAAACGATGCGCGGGGGGGGGGGGGGGTGATGTGGGAAGAGAAGTCGTTGCAGGTGATTCTCTGGCTACGCCTGGGTGGCGATGACGTGCCTTCATGGCCACATGTATGCAGTGGATAATGCCCTGCACCCATGGGAAGCCAGCCAGAGCCCGCAACACTGAGCGCCCGCTCAGTAACACTGGCTTCGTCAGTAGCAAAGTTGATAAAATGATATAATGCTGGTGGGTTCCCGACACGCCCGCTATTTCTGTGGTTTTTACTGTCGACCCACCCCCAATCCCGCACGCTCGGCAAGGGGAAAATTCTGGCCTAAGAAGCCAGACTAACAACACATGAAGAGTATATTTTCTAGAGTATGTTCATGAGCTCTCGTTTGCAAGGGCACATCAGAGTGGTTTGGAAACGGGCCTTCCGCCATAAAGAACTGCGGGGCGGAGTATCGTGCTGTCGTTGTTTCGAGCTGTAAATAGCAGCTGATTATCCACGACGCAGTGAATGAACGACAGTTGTGTTCTGTTTATACAGCGACAGGATCATTTTCAGCTCAGATCAGGATGACCTGACCGAAATACCCACCCTTCAGGATTTATACGGAGGCCCAAATCAGCCGTAGTGTCAGTAATTCATAAATTACTTGCAAGGATTCTGTTTCTCGGTTAGTGAAATCTGGCTTTTATTCAAGCCTCATGTGAATCTCCAACTTTCTCCACCAAAAGCAAGTTATGGAATATTAATTCTAATGAGAGCGGACAGATCATAATGGGCTAGCTGATCAGCAGATCTGCTGGAAACAAAAACTTGCAGCTGAAATATTAATGGAGCTCAGAAACCACCGTTGTGGACAGCTTTGTGCAGTTGAATGCTGTCTCCCTGCTGATGATTTTAGAGTTCCTTTGCTAACATCACCAGCAGCCAATCCTAGTGCACATCCCTCACTGCAGCTGGCTTCCACACACAGGACTACTGCCGATTCTCTGCTGCAATACATGGCAGTGCATCCCTCAGTGTCGGTGCTGATGGCTCAGGGATTCCGCCGAGAGCTTCCAGTCTCTCACCCCGACCCCAGCAGGAGAGGCGGAAACTCTGACGATAACGGCCACTCACCCCATTCCCCTTGGGGTTCTGCTGGTTTCCGGCCAAAGTTACAGCCAAAGTTACAACCAGAGTTACGGCCAAAGTTATGGCCAAAGTTACAACCAGAGTTACGGCCAAAGCTACGGCCAAAGTTACGGCCAAAGTTACAACCAGAGTTACAGCCAGAGTTACGGCCAGAGTTACGGCCAAAGTTACAGCCAGAGTTACGGCCAGAGTTACGGCCAAAGTTACGGCCAAAGTTACAACCAGAGTTACAACCAGAGTTACGGCCAAAGTTACAACCAGAGTTACAGCCAGAGTTACGGCCAGAGTTACGGCCAAAGTTACGGCCAAAGTTACAGCCAAAGTTACAGCCAGAGTTACGGCCAAAGTTACGGCCAAAGTTACAACCAGAGTTACGGCCAAAGCTACGGCCAAAGTTACGGCCAAAGTTACAACCAGAGTTACAACCAGAGTTACGGCCAAAGTTACAACCAGAGTTACAGCCAGAGTTACGGCCAGAGTTACGGCCAAAGTTACGGCCAAAGTTACAACCAGAGTTATGGCCAAAGCTACGGCCAAAGTTACGGCCAAAGTTACAACCAGAGTTACGGCCAAAGTTACAACCAGAGTTACGGCCAAAGCTACGGCCAAAGTTACGGCCAAAGTTACAACCAGAGTTACGGCCAAAGCTACGGCCAAAGTTACGGCCAAAGTTACAACCAGAGTTACAGCCAGAGTTACGGCCAGAGTTACGGCCAAAGTTACGGCCAAAGTTACAACCAGAGTTACAGACAGAGTTACGTAAAAGTTACAACCAGAGTTACGGCCAAAGTTACAACGGCCAAAGTTAGGGCCAAAGTTACAACCACACCAAACTGACAACCGATTTACTCAATCAGGCTCGTTGATTTGGGTTGTTACAGATGTCAGTTTCACAAGGATGTGACTGTCATTTTAATAAAATTTGATCATCACTGAGCAGAGATTCTCCTGTGAGTCTGCCGCGCTGTCAAAACACTGACTGAGGTTTAAGATTTCCTGGAACAAGTAGCTCAAGCAGCTCCAGCTCAACTTCAGCACGCCGTCCCACAGTGGACTGGGTGCTGTGGTATGCTCCATCACTGTATTCATCGTCATGGCTGAAGCTGGGCTCTGAGGCAGTGAGGCGAAGCTGTAGAGGGTGGTCGTTTCGGAGGATATGACTGAACGAATGGTTGCCAAGGGTGGAGTGGGGGAAGGGGGAATGCACAAGGGCCCAGAGTGAGAGGAATGCAGAGTTTGGGGAGAAGGGGAGACATGGAGGAGGTTGCAGTAAAAGGGAAGGTCCAGGCCATGCAGGGATTCAAATACATGAGTGAGAACTTCAAGTATGAAGCCAATGTAGGTTAGCGAGGGCTGGAGCTATCTCTCTAACCTCCTCCAGTCCTACATCCCTCCGAGATCTCTGCGCTCCTCCAATAAAAGTCTCTTCTGCATCCCCAACTTCCCTCACCCCACCATTGGCGGCCGTGCCTTCAAGTACCGAGGCCCTAAACTCTGCAATTCGCACCCTAAACCTCTTCGCCTCTCTACCTCACTCTCTCCTCCTTTAAGATGCTCCTTAAAACCGACCTCTTTGACCAAAATAATGTCACCTGTCCTAACATCTCGAGAAAACCCGTGTGAATCCAATTAAGAGTATATATCTGAAACATCATGTCTTTTCCCCTGATGCTGACTCTCCTGTTATCCATTTCAAGGGTTTTCTATTTATTTCAGATTTTCTTAACTATTTTTTGATACACCAGTCAGTTTTTATTGTTCATCTTTCTTCTCTGCTTTGGATGTGACTTGTCTTTGCACTTCAGCTGCATTTCACAAGAAAAAAAAGTGATCTGTAAAGTCATTGCTGGAGTTAGCACATGGCTCGGTGTCAAATTTTGCCTGATAATGCTCCTGTGAAGCACCTTGGGATGTTTTACTAAGTTAAGAAGGTGCTATATAAATGCAAGTGCTGGGCCCCAGCTATTCACAACATATATAAATGATTTGGATGAGGGAACCAAATGTAATATTTCCAGGTTTGCTGAAATCACAAAACTAGGTGGGATTGCGAGTTGTGGGGAGAATGCAATGACGCTGCAAGGCGATTTAGATAGGTTGAGTGAGTGGGCAATCACATGGCAGATGCAGTATAACATGGATAAATGTGAAGTTATCCATGTTGGTAGGAAAAACATAAGGCTTGGGAAGTGTCGATGTACAAAGCACCTGAGGTGCCCTTGTACACCAGTCATTGAAAGCAAACATGCAGGTGCAGCAAGCAGTTAGGAAGGCAAATGGTATTATGTTGGCCTTCATTGCAAGAGCATTTGACTACAGGAGCAGGGATGTCTTATTACAGTTATACAGGGCCTTGGTGAGACCGCACCTGGAATATTGTGTGCAGTTTTGGTCTCCTTACCTAAGGAAGGATATACTTGCCATAGAGGGAGTGCAGCGAAGGTTCACCAGATTGATTCCTGGGATGGCAGGACTGTCGTATGAGGAGAGATTGGGTCGACTAGGCCTGTATTCACGAGAGTTTAGAAGAATGAGAGGGGATCTCATTGAAACATATAAAATTCTGACTGGGTTGGACAGACTGGATGTGGAGAGGATGTTTCCCCTGGTTGGGAAGTCTAGAACAAGGGGTCACAGTCTCAGGATACGGGGTAGGAAATTTAGGACCAAGATGAGGAGAATTTTTTTCACTCAGAGGGTGGTGAACCTGTGGAATTCTCTACCACAGAAGGCTGTGGAGGCCAAGTCACAGAATATATTTAGGAGGGAGATAGATAGATTTCTAGAAATAAAAGGCATCAAGGGGTATGGGGAAAATGCGGGAATATAGTGTTGAGATAGAAGATCAGCCATGATCCATATTGAATGGCGGTACAGGCTCGAAGAGCCGAATGGCCTACTACTGCTCCTATTTTCTAAGTCTCTATGTTTCTATGCTCAGAAGTACAGCCCAGGGGATAGAAATTGATCTCTGACGATAGCGCTAACCGGGCAGCAACACACTTGTTGCCTGCTGTACGCCCCGCTGGATATTCAGTCCTTTCGGTTGTCAGATAACACTCCTGCGAAGCACCTTTTACTATGTTAAAGCTGCTATATAAATGCAAATTCTGGATGTTGTGAAGCTACTTTTGGCTTTTTAGCTCGTAGTTATGGAGCATCATACACAATGAAACTGACTTACAATCACAAAAGATGCCAATGAAAAGTGCACACTGCACAAGCAAAACCAGACTATTGAGGAAATAAGGGCTCACCTGGGGCAGGAGTGCCTCAGGTGCTATAATACTCCACAGTACTCCAGGTACCCAGTACTCCAGATTCAGAGTACTCCAGGTCCAGAGTACTCCAGGTCCAGAGTACTCCAGGTACCCAGTACTCCAGGTACCCAGTACACCAGGTCCATCATACTCCAGGTCCAGAGTACTCCAGGTCCAGAGTACACCAGTTCCATCGTACTCCAGGTCCAGAGTACTCCAGATCCAGAGTACACCAGGTCCATCGTACTCCAGGTCCACAGTACTCCAGGTCGACAGTATTCCAGGTCGACAGTACTCCAGGTTCATTGTATTCCAGGTTCATCATACTCCAGGTCCATCGTAATCCAGGTCCACAATACTCCAGGTCCATCGTACTCCAGGTCCACAGTACTCCAGGTCCATCGTACTCCAGGTCCATCGTTCTCCAGGTCCACAGTACTCCAGGTCCATCGTACTCCAGGTCCATCGTACTCCAGGTCCACAGTACTCCAGGTCCATCGTACTCCAGGTCCAGAGTAATCCAGGTCCATCGTACTCCAGGTCCAGAGTATTCCAGGTCCATCATACTCCAGGTCTATCATACTCCAGGTGCTATAGCATTCCAGGTCCACAGTACTCCAGGTCCACAGTACTCCGGGTCCATCATACTCCAGGTCGATCGTACTCCAGGTCCACACTACTCCAGGTCCATCGCACTCCAGGTCCATCGTACACCAGGTCCAGAGTACTCCAGTTCCAGAATACTCCAGGTCCATCATACTCCAGGTCTATTATACTCCAGGTGCTATAGCATTCCAGGTCCACAGTACTCCAGGTCCACAGTACTCTGGGTCGATCGTACTCCAGGTCGATCGTACTCCAGGTCCAGAGTACTCCAGGTCCACACTACTCCAGGTCCACACTACTCCAGGTCCAGAGTACTCCAGGTCCATTGTACTGCAGCTCCACACTACTCCAGGTCCACAGTACTCCAGGTCCATCATACTCCAGGTCCATCATACTCCACGTCCATCATACTCCAGGTCCATCATACTCCACGTCCATCATACTCCAGGTCCATCATACTCCAGGTCCATCATACGCCACGTCCATCATACTCCACGTCCACAGTACTCCAGGTCCAGAGTACTCCAGGTCCAGAGTACTCCGGGTCCATCGTACTCCAGGTCCATCGTACTCCACTTCCATCATACTCCACATCCATCATACTCCAGGTCCACAGTACTCCAGGTTCACAGTACTCCAGGTCCATCGTACTCCAGGTCCACAGTACTCCAGGCCATAACAGTGCAGCTACTGCATTTGTAATTTATTTTCTCTCGCCGCTCCTCTGCCTCAATGATTTGCTGCCCCTCCGCCATGATCTCTCGCCGCTCACCCGCCCCGACCTTCACGCTCCTCTGCTGTACCTGGGCCCCACCAATGTTCCTGCCCACGCTCCAAACGGCGACCCGGGTTTTGAGGATGTCATCAAAACTTGTCATCAAAATCGTGGCAGAAGTCCGGCAAATGATCGGGGCGGAGGAGCGGTGAGAGATCGTAACTGAGATTCGGCGAGTGATCAAGGCGGAGGTGCAGCGAATGTTTGGTGTCAGAGGAACGGTGAGAGATCATGGTGGAACTGTGGCAAATGAGGGTACGGGGCCCAGAAGAACCGAGGGCCCAGGGGCAGCACGGGCCAGCCAACACTGCAATATATGTGTGCACTAGGTCTGTGCAGCAGAGCCGATCACCAGTCGTCCTTGTTAACCCTTGCCACTGGATAAAGGCCTAGCTCTGTCAAGCCCATGTGGTGGCTGGTGTGCAACGGTTACCACATGTTAAAAAAATCCACACACAGGCATCTTCCACCCCCTCAATTGGAGTTCAGGACTGGAACATCGGGTCCTTCATTGAAACATCTATGAACTCATCCCTTTTGGTGTGGAAGCAAGTCATCCTCGTTCGAGGGACCGCCTATGATGATGAATTTATTTTACAAAGCTATCTGGATTTCCTAAATCAAAAAACTGATTGCAAATATGAGCGTTTGCAATGAAAATGAGTAATTAAATGGGATTGACGTGTTTAATCTACACAAGAGTGGGAACGGAGTGGGTGTTGGGTGGTTCTTCTTCTCCCAAAGAGCAGTGAGCCTCTGGAATGTGTTGTCGGCTGATGCAGTGGTGGCTGACTCTCTGTACACCATCAAGAGGGATCGGGACCTGGACCGGGATCAGGACTGGGACCGGTTCCTGACTGGGGCAGAGATTGTATCATATCGAAGGTAAGTGCATTGGTAACACTTGGTCCGTGTGATCCCCTTGACTGGTCTCCATCACCTGAGAGGGTCAGAGATGAATTTTCCAGAGTAGAATTGTAGAATCCTAGAATGGCTACACCACAGAAGGAGGCCATTCAGCCCATCGAGCCCATGCTGGCAAGAGCACTTCAGCTAGTTCCACTCCCCCGTCCTTTCCCCATAGCCCTGAAAATTGAATCTGTCTCCACCTCCCTTTCAGGCAGTGCATTCCAGATCCTAACCACTCGCTGCATAGAAAGGTTCTTCCTCATGTCACCTTTGGATCTTCTGCCAATCCCCTTAAATCTGTGTCCTCTGGTTCACGACCCTTCTGTCAATGGGAACAGTTTCTCTCTATCTACTCTGTCCAGACCCCTCATGATTTTGAACACCTCTATCAAATCTCCTCTCAACCTTCTCTGCTCTAAGGACAACAACCCCAGCTTCTCCAGTCTATCCACGTAACTGAAGTCCCTCATCCCTGGAATCATTCTCGTAAATCTTTTCTTTCTCTTCTCTGAGGCCTTCACGTCTTCCTGAAAGTGCAATGTCCAGAATTGGACACAATAGTCCAGTTGAGGCCGAACTAGTGTTTTATAAAGGTTCCTTATAACTTCCTTGATTTTGTACTCTGTAAAGCCCAGGATCCCGTATACGTTTTAAACCGCTTTCTCAACCTGCGTAACATTGGGGTGTAACATTTGCAATTCTCCGGTCCTCCACCCCCGTATCTAAGGAGGATTGGAAGATTACGGCCAGTCCTCCGCAATTTCCACCTTTACTTCCCTCAGCATCCTAGGATGCATCCCATCCGGTCCTGGTGTCTTATCTACTTTAAGTACAGCCAGCCTTTCTAGAACCTCCTCTTTATTAATTTTTATTGCATCCATTATCTCCGCTACCTCCGCTTTCACTATGTCTAGGGCAGCATCTTCTTCCTTGGTGAAGAGAGAGGCAAAGTATTCATTTGGTATCTCAGCCATACCCTCTATGCGTAGGCCTCCTATTTGATCCCTAATCGGCCCCATCCTCTTACTCTCCGTTTATTATTTATATGCCCATAGAAGACTTTTGGATTCCTGTTTTTGTTAGCCACTAGTCTATTCTCATACTCTCCCTTTGCCCGTCTTATTTCCTTTTTCACTTCCCATCTGAACTTTCTATATTCAGCCTGGATCTAACTTATAGTCGCAGCCTGACATCTGTCATATGCCCCCTTTTCATCTTACTCTATCTCTTTCATCAGCCAGGAAGCCCTGGCTTTGGTTGCTCTACCTTTCCCCCTCGGGGGAGTGTACCTCGAGTATTTTCTCCCTTACTGGCCCTAGGTTTACTCTGTTCTTTCTGGCTCTCCCAGGAGATTACATGGCTGTGCGGGGAGGAGTGGGGGGTGGCGGGGTCAGGAAGGATGCATCAAGTATTGATGCTCCGGCCATCATGAATGTGGGGCAGGCGTGATGGACCAGCTGGTCTTCTTTTGCCCGTCATTTTTCACATGTTTGTATAATGGATTGATCAGCCCACTCCACCAGCAGAAATGTGATGGAGCAGGGCCAGAGCAGACACAGATCCCACAGCAAATCTCGGGGAGAGGCATCATCTGCATATAAGATAAACTCACTGAGCCATCGCGGGAACTGCTCACTGTTCGAACTGTCGGCAATGATGAAGAACGCTCCATTAATACCAACATTTTGCTCTCTGTTTCAGTCATTGAAGCAATGAATCTGAGGAAGGACGTTCTTGCTATTGAGGGAGTGCAGCGAAGGTTCACCACACTGATTCCCGGAATGGCTGGACTGACATATGAGGAGAGACTGGATCAACTGGGCCTGTATTCACTGGAGTTTAGAAGAATGAGAGGGGATCTCATAGAAACATATAAAATTCTGACGGGACTGGACAGGTTAGATGCAGGAAGAATGTTCCCGATGTTGGGGAAGTCCAGAACCAGGGGTCACAGTCTAAGGATAAGGGGTAAGCCATTTAGCACCGAGATGAGGAGAAACTTCTTCACTCAGAGAGTTGTTAACCTGTGGAATTCTCTTCCGCAGAGAGTTGTTGAGGCCAGTTCATTGGATATATTCAAGAGGGAGTTCGATATGGCCCTTACGGCTAAAGGGATCAAGGGGTATGGCGAGAAAGCAGGAAAGGGGTACTGAGGTGAATAATCAGCCATGATCTTATTGAATGGTGGTGCAGGCTTGAAGGGCCGAATGGCCTACTCCTGCACCTATTTTCTATGTTTGTATGTTTCTAAGGTTTCAAGCAAATTCTTCAGTTTATACCAAAGCCATTGGAAATGATTGCAAACGCAGTGATATGAATTCTCAGGCCTGTCACACTAAGCAAACACGGTTGTGAAAACACAAAAAGATCTCTGGCCTGATCGAAATAGAATTAGTCGGGGGAATTCACGTGACACAGAAAATAGTGCACACATTGTAACCTTGGCCTCGTGGCCCACGTGCGGTGAAGGGGGAGCTGCCCCTGCTCATTCCACGGCAGCTGTGTTAACTTAGAGTAATCCATAAATCATCCAGTCAAAACTGTACCATAAACTCTTAAATAGATCTCGCTACATTGCTGGATGTCAAGTCAACAGAAACTCCTAAGGACTGGATTTTCGGCTTTTCTGTTTTCGGGGGCGATAATGGCGGTGGGGCGGGAAAGTTAGCGGCCGGGAATAGTTTACGCTTTAGTATGTAAGTTTGGGCGTCTGGGCCCTGTGTCAGGGGCCGCAGCACGAAGGGAGGCGTTGTACACCTCACGTGGCACAAGGACGGGAAACTCCCGAGCTAAAGAGCCGGGTCGGGAGTGCTTCGAGAGACGCCGGGAGAGGGGGGGCGGGGGGGGGGGGGGGAGAAAATAAACACAAAAATATTGCCCACGCCACCGCAAAACAAATCGCACAACAATTTAAAACAAAAACACTCGCACTTACCTTCGGGGCACTTTACCTCCCTCTCTGCCGTTGGCTCTGCCGGACCGCTCTGACTTCCCGGGCGGTCATTGCAGGCGCACTTCCGGGCGGACGGGTCGGGCAAGACTCGGCGCAGCTCTCCCCGGCGGTGCTGCTCAGTGCCGCCCCAAAACCCGACCCGAGGATCGCGACGGGGCGCAGGAGACCTCACCGCCGCCTTTCACACCGCTCCGGGGCGAAACCCCGAGCTTAAAGGACGGGAAAATCCAGCCCCATGACTTAAACAGAACATGGGGAAATATCGGACTCGCGCCTGTGGAATGAAAGAATAATGGAAACTCAATCCAGTTTCAGAGAAAGACAAATAGTTCATGCGGTTTTTGAACTGCCTGAGCTAATTGTTCTAATCTATCTGAGCGGATTTCATGCAATTTTCATTTTCTTTCATCTTCATGTTGTCATATTTTGACTTATGTTCCACTAAGAGCTTTTCTTAGTGTTTTGATGTGGGAGAATCTCACTAGCTGCACATGCTGTAAATGGACTCCAGTTTGAGGCCCAGTTAAGGTGTAACTGCTTGTCTCAAGTAAACAGTTACCTTCTATAGTATAACTAACTCCAGGGGCCAAGGCTCGCATCTAAACTCAGCTGCTGTGGATGAGAATTTAACAATTTACTACTGGACCTGTCCTTCCATCATTTAGCTAGTTTAATAAGCAGCTTTGTACAGAGGACTGCAGGCTGGTATACTGGCAGACACGAGACTCCCAAAGCAAGTGCTCTACTCGGAACTCCTTCATGGCAAATGAGCCAAAGATG
This sequence comes from Pristiophorus japonicus, assembly GCF_044704955.1. Lineage (NCBI taxonomy): Eukaryota > Metazoa > Chordata > Chondrichthyes > Pristiophoridae > Pristiophorus > Pristiophorus japonicus. Next base: position 40,064,993 of record NC_091993.1, on the reverse strand, counting down.
GGCAGTGGAAACATTACAAGGACACCCTCAAAGCCTCCTTGATAAGGTGCGACATCCCCACCGACATCTGGGAGTCCCTGGCCAAAGACCGCCCGAAGTGGAGGAAGCGCATCCGGGAGGGCGCTGAGCACCTCGAGTCTCATCGCCGAGAGCATGCAGAAATCAAGCGCAGGCAGCGGAAAGAGCGTGCGGCAAACCAGTCCCATCCACCCCTTCCCTCAACGACTGTCTGTCCCACCTGTGACAGAGACTGTGGTCCTCATATTGGACTGTTCAGCCACCTAAGGACTCATGTTAAGAGTGGAAGCAAGTCTTCCTCGATTCTGAGGGACTGCCTATGATGATGATGATACTAAAGGGGGGGATTGGTCTGTGTGTTAAAGCTAGTTAGAATAAGTGTGCTCTAACAACAAGTAATCTTGTGTCTCAATGGTAACGATTCAAGCTTCCGTTGACTCCTGGGCCTAGAAATGGACCATATGGCGCCCATTTTCCCAGGCGCTACACGACCTCCTGTGTTTCCAAAATGGCGGGCAGGAAGCATGTGCATTCTTTGCCGCCTGCCATATTAACATAGAAACATAGAAAATAGGTGCAGGAGTAGGCCATTCGGCCCTTCGAGCCTGCAGCACCTTTCAATATGATCATGGCTGATCATGCAACCTCAGTACCCCACCCCTGTCTTCTCTCCATACCCCTTGATCCCTTTAGCCGTAAGGGCCACATCTAACTCCCTTTTGAATATATCTAATGAACTGGCCTCAACAACTTTCTGTGGTAGAGAATTCCACAGGTTCACAATTCTCTGAGTGAAGAAGTTTCTCCTCATCTCGGTCCTAAATGACCGACCCCTTATCCTTAGACTGTGACCCCTGGTTCTGGACTTCCCCAACATCGGGAACATTCTTCCTGCATCTAACCTGTCCAATCCTGTCAGAATTTTATATGTTTTTATGAGATCCCCTCTCATTCCAGTGAATATAAGCCTAGTTGATCCAGGAACAAACAAGAAGCAACCTTTTAACCCTTTGCATATGTAAATAAGGGGCCTAATGCGTGCTTTGAGGTCCCCGCTCCGGCATTGGTTGGCCCTGAGGCAACCAGTGCCATCGCGGGTTGTGCAGAGGGAAATCATCCCGACAGAGCGCCACCGGAGAGAAGGTGAGTAACTTAGTTCTGAATGTGGAGCAGGGAAGGGGCAGGCCCCGATCCATCGGGTCATTGCTGGTTGGTCCTAACCACCCCCCCCAGCCACCGATCACTCTTCCCCGAGACCCCTGACCCCCAACTGCACCGACCCCCCACCCCCCAGCCACCAATCGCTCCTCTCCTAGACCTGTGACCCCCACCCCCTCTGCTCCAACCCACCCCCCCGCCACCTCCAGTCACGATTCGCTTCCCCCCGAGACCCCTGACCCCCAACCGCAACGACCCCCCGCCCCCCAGCCACCGATCGCTCCTCCCCGAGACCTGTGATTCCCCCACCCCCTCCCCTCCACCGTTCCCCCCCCCCCCCATCCACCGATCGCTCCTCCCCGAGACCTGTGATCCCCCACCCTCTCCCCTCCACCGTTCCACCCCCCAGCCACCGATCGCTCCTCTCCTAGACCTGTGATCCCCAACCCCCTCCCCTCCACCGTTCCCCCCCCTCCCCAGCCGCTGATCGCTCCTCCCCGAGACCCGTGATCCCCCACCCCCTCCCCTCCACCGTTCCCCCCCCCAGCCACCGATCGCTCCTCTCCTAGACCTGTGATCCCCACCCTCTCCCCTCCACCGTTCCCCCTCCACCCCAGCCGCTGATCGCTCCTCTGCTAGACCCGTGATCCCCCACCCCCTCCCCTCCACCGTTCCCCCCCCCTCCCCCCCAGCCACCGATCGCTCCTCCCCGAGACCTGTGATCCCCCACCCCCTCCCCTCCACCGTTCCCCCCCCCAGCCACCGATCGCTCCTCCCCGAGACCCGTGATCCCCCACCCCTCCTGCGGTGCTAGCAGCACCCGCTTGTTCACCACTCCCCTCCTTGGGCGCCTCCCGCAGCACGGTAACTATGTGAATGAGGTCCGAGGGTCAATATCTGGGGCTCCTTAAGCCTGAGCAATCATGCGCAGGGTGACTATCCTGGGCGGCGGGTCGGGGGATCCTGAATTTCAAGGTCATGATCTTGAACTTGCTGATGTATATATAGAGATGTAACGTATGGCAATACCTCTCCTGGACATTCATCTGTCCTTGGCTCCACTCCACCATCAGCATAACATTCTTTCAGTCATTATGTATATCCCCTAAATCCTTACAACCTTTTTAATTTCCTCACAGCTTTCAGAAACCTCCTCAAGCTCCTTTTCTCCAAAAATCAGTTCCTTTGTCCTCTTCAAAACTTTCTGCGTCCCCTTTCCTCCTCCTGCGTGGTGTTCATCGTCTGCCCTTCACCCTGCGAAGTATTTGGAGAAAAAGATTCTTTCCACTGGTTGGTGAATTGGCAACAAAGATTGTCACTGGAAGAACGAAGGTGAAAGTAGATGGAATTTCTTCACACGATGGGGGTGGCAGGGGGGATTTTGATATTGTGCGCTCGTGAATCGACTACACTTTGACACTATCGCACAATGTCAACATTACTGCCAGGGTCCCCAGGACACGTGGAGCTTTAATTTCCACAAGGTTCTCCCGATCTACACAAGAACATAAGAAATAGGAGCAGGAGTAGGCCATTTGGCCCTGGAGCCTGCTCCGCCATTCAATAAGATCATGGCTGATCTGATCGTGGCCTCAGCTCCACTTCCCTGCCTGCTCCCGATATCCCTTGATTCCCTTATCATTCAAAAATCTGTCTATCTCCGCCTTAAATATATTCAATGACCCAGCATCCACAGCTCGCTAGGGTAGAGAATTCCAAAGATTCACGACCCTCTGAGAGAAGAAATTCCTCCTCATTTTTGTTTTAAATGGGCAACCACTCTCTGCAATTACCCTGTCAAGCCCCCTCAGAATCTTATACGTTTCGATAAGAACACCTCTCATTCTTCTAATCTCCAATGAGTATCATAGAATCATAGAAGTTTACAGCACGGAAGGAGGCCATTTTGGCCCATCGTGTCCATGCCGGCCAACAGGAGGCTATCCAGCCTAATCCCACTTTCCAGCTCTGGGTTCATAACCCTGCAGGTTACAGCACTTCAAGCGCACTTTATAAATGTGGTGAGGGTTTCTGCCTCCACAACCCTTTCAGGCAGTGAGTTCTAGACCCCCACAACCCTCTGCGTGAAGAAATTTCCCCTCAAACCCCTTCTAAATCTTCTACCAATTACTTTAAATTTATGCCCCCTGGTTGTTGACCCCTCTGTTAAGGGAAATAGGCCACTATCCACTATATCTAGGCCCCTCATAATTTTATACAGCTCGATGAGGTCTCCCCTCAGCCTCCTCTGTTCCAATGAAAACAAATCCAGCCTATCTAATCTGTCCTCATAGCTTAGATTCTCCACTCCTGGCAACATCCTTATAAATCTCCTCTGTACCCTCTCCAGTGCAATCACATCCTTCCTGTAATGCGGTGACCAGAACTGCACGCAGTACTCCAGCTGTGGCCTAACCAGTGTTTTATACAGTTCAAGCATAACCCCCGCTGCTCTTGTATTCTATGCCTCAGCTAATAAAGGCAAGCATTCCATATGCCTTCTTAACCATCTTATCCACCTGGCCTGCTACCTTTAGGGATTTGTGGACATGCACTCCAAGGTCCCTTTGTTCCTCTATACTTCTCAGTATCCCACCATTTAATGTGTATTCCCTTTCCTTGTTAGCCTTTCCAAAATGCATTACCTCACACTTCTCTGGATTAAATTCCATTTGCCACTTTTCTGCCCACCTGACCAGTTGATTGATATCTTCCTGCAGTCCGCAGCTTTCTTCTTCATTATCAACCACACAGCCGATTTTAGTATCATCTGCAAACTTCTTAATCATACTCCCTACATTCAAGCCTAGATCATTGATGTATACCACAAAAATCAAGGGATCCAGTACTGAGCCCTGCGGAACCCTACTGGAAACATCCTTCCAGTCACAAAAACACCCATCAACCATTACCCTTTGCCACCTGCCTCTGAGCCAATTTTGGATCCAACTTGCCACTTTGCCCTGGATTCCATGGGCTTTTACTTTTGTGACCAGTCTGCCATGTGGGACCTTATCAAAAGCTTTGCTAAAATCCATATATACTACATCATATGCTTTGCCTTCATCGGCCCCCTTGGTTACATCCTCGAAAAATTCAATCAAGTTAGTCAGACACGACCTTCCCTTAATAAATCCGTGCTGACTGTCCTTGATTAATCCATGTCTTTCTAAGTGAAGATTTATCCTATCCTTCAGGATTTTTTCCAATAATTTTCCCACCATTGTATAGCATAGGCCCAACTTGCTCAACCTTTCTTTATAAGACAACCGCTTCATCTCATGAATCAACCTCGTGAACCTTCTCTGAACTGCCTCCAATGCAAGTAACCTTGGTGGATAAATGCATGGGACCCACAGGGTATGGCTGTTGTTAGCTGTTTATGCTGAGCTTCTAAGACCTGGCTAAATCTGCTTTGTCTGTTCTGCATGTGCACAATCGTTTTTATTAATATCAGCGTTTCTCAACAGCAGTGTTGTGTGTGTCTGTGGCCTGCTCGAATATTGTCAACAATCTCGATTTGGTTCCTTTTAATTCTTCCTCCATACAATTGGATAACTTCAGATTAGTGATACCCCTTGTAAGGTTAGTCAAGAAAATTGTTTGATATCTGCGACCGGCTCTCATACCCATAACTGGCAGGTGCATGAGGGTCGTGTAGTTCAGATGGTCAGAGCGTGGTGCTATTAACACCAAGGTCATGGGTTCAATCCCCACGCTGACCAGCTGCTGCTGTGCCCGAAAAGTTGCAAATACTTTTTTAAATTCACAAGGGCGACGGAGAAAGGGCAGGGGAGTGGGACTGGCTGAAGTGCTCTTGCAGAGAGCCGGCACGGGCTCGAAGGGCTGAATGGTTTTCTTCTGTGCTGTAACCATTCTGTGATTCTATGATATTCAAGAAGGCAGCCCACCATCACCTCCTCAAGGGCAACTAGGGATGGGCAATAAAAGCCGACCTTGTCACTGGCGTCACATCCCGAGAATGAATATTGAAAACAATTCATTCTCTTTGCTCACCTTGTACTTTGCTTCAGATCAGACTGTCCATCCATGGTGGGTACAGACAACAACGCTGTGCATTTATATAGCGCCTTTAATGTTGTAAAACATCCAAACGTGCTTCACAGGAGCGTAATAAAACAAGAATTGGCACCCAAACCACGTAAAGTGAGATTAGGGCAGCCTGGTCAAAGAGGTAGAAGCAGAGAAGTGGAGAGGTTTAGGGAGGGAATTCCAGAGCTTAGGGCGCAGGCAGCTGAAGGCATGGTGGAGTGATGAAAATTGAAGATGTGCAAGAGGCCAGAATTGGAGGAGCGCAGAGATCTCGGAGGGTTTGGGCTGGAGGAAGTTACAGAGATAGGGAGAGGCAAGGCCATGGAGGGATTTGAATACAAGGATGAGAATTTTAAAATCGAAGCCTTGCCAGACAAACCAATGTAGGTCAGCGAGCACAGGGGTGAGGGGTGATGAACTCAAGTTTACGGAGGGTGGGAGGCCAGCCAGGATACTGCACTTATAGCCCATATGGTTATCTCCAACAATGGTTGTCCCCTCTGCCAATTAGCGGGATGACCATCCACTCCAAAGGCAACACAAAAGCAGGCTGTCACACTGCGTGCAATAAACTCTTCCATCAACTTCTGTAAACCAAACTTTATCATGGTATCTGTGGTCACTCCAAGAACGCTCAGAATAGCTCACTCTACACTCTGCTCTTTATACAGGTAAATACCGAGTTCACAGTTAGCTTCTCACCATGACTGAGGCAATTAGTATTGTTTCATTCGAATGCAAATTAGATAGATTTCTTTCAGAAAAGAACATTTTGTGATACAGTAAATTTGAAACATTTGGGACTGGAGTTTCGGTTGACGTCAATTTGGAGCATTAATCACGGCGGGCGTTAATTATAGCGCCCGAGAAAAGTTTGCGCCTCAATCAGCAAAATTCACCAGCTGGACCCCGAGTGTGGGGCAGAGCACTAAGGGAGGCGTTACACACCTCTTTCAGGGCGCAAAGCTGACTGAACAACTGAAAATCCATTGGTGAAGAGCTGGCCTCAGAGTGCCCTGACAGAGGCTTCTGTGGGGAAAAAAATCCCACCTGAAAACACAGCAAACATTCCCAATACCTTAAACACCCCACAATAAGCGAAATGTCAAAAATAAAACTCAACCAAACAACCAAACTTACCTCATTCACCAATTCCATCACTCACCGCCGGCACAGCTCTGACCATCTGGTTTTCCAGGCGGTCCCATCACGACGCGCTACGGGGCGCTGTAGGGACAGAGCACAACACATTTCACCGTGCTGTTGAAATTGTTGGCGTTGCACGCCGGCTCGGCGCTCCTGGGCGATGCTGCTCCCCGCCCGCCGCAAAACCGGCAACAAATTTGTCGGTGGAGTGCTGCAAGCTGGCCGCCCTCCTCCGCTATTACCACCCCTTCTGGGCGCGAACAGAGTCGGCGACATAACAAAAATCCAGCTCAATGTGTGGTGAGTGTAGTGGGCTTGGGAAGAATGGGTAATTTTGGACCTCTGGTTCCCCAAGCTCTCCACCACCGAGGTTTCCCTCACCTCCGGGAGGAAGTTTTGCTACAGCCGTACAAAGCCCTGGTTAGACCACATCGGGAGCACTGTGTATAGTTCTGGGCCCTGCACCTTAGAAAGGATATATTGGCCTGGGAAGGAACAGCGCAGATTCAGCAGAATGTTACCAGGGCTCCAAGAGTTAGGTTATGAGGAGAGATTACATAAACTAGGTTTGTATTCCCTGGAATTTAGAAGGTTAAGTGGTGATTTGATTGAGGTTTTTAGGATTTTGAAAGGTATAGAGGGAATTTTTTTCTGCTGGTGGGTGGAGTCTAAGACGAAGGGACATAACCTTAAAATCAGAGCCCGGATATTCAGGAGAGAAGTTAAGAAACACTTCTTCACACAACGAGTGGGAGAAATGTGGAACCCTCGCCCAGAAAAAGCAGTAGCTGCTAGCTCTATTAATAACTTTAAATCTGAGATGGATAGAGTTTTGCCGGACAAGGGTATAAAGGGATTTGGAGCCAAGGCAGATTCATGGAGCTCAGCGCTAGATCAGCCATGATCTCACTGAATGGTAGAACCGGATCGAGGGGCTGAATGGCCTCCTCCTGTATCTGTGATCCTATGTCCCTATGCCTCAGGCTGTAGACTAATTGACAGAGATTGATTGCTGCGATTAGTCAACAACTTCATTATCGTTGTAGCATGTGACGACCAGGATGGTAGAAGGTGAGCTAGATGGACTTTGGGCTTATATCATTGAGCAATTCCTGTGTTCCTACAGCGTACCTCAATTAGTTACAAAGATGTGCATGACTTAACACCAATCTCTGGGAACGCACACAGAATAAAGTTATGCTTTCCAGCAATTGCATTTAAAAACAAAATCGGTGGAAGAGTTGACATTCATTTAACGCTTCTCAATGTTAAGAGTAATTAATTATAGTCTGTTAACAGTTCAGTGAATCTAATGATACAGTATGTAGTATAACTGTTTCAACACAACCCTCTGACAAAGCCGGTCATCTGTGTCCCTGGCTTTAATGGGAACCGCCCCAACGTTCTTAGACCTCGCAGGATTTAATTAAAAAGAACATTGGTAGAGCAGTCAATCGCTGGATGCGTCTGTGTTAAAGCACCTTGATTTCTTCCCGGCTGTGTGTACTTTCCTAATGCTGAGGATTAGCTTCATCAGTGCAAATGCATGCGACCTGTCAGAAATATTACGTTAAAGGGTGGAACCTGGTAACTGCTCATCACGGTGAGAGCAGCTCGGTACGGCCACACACAACGCTGGATGTTTTGGCAGTACATCTTTTGTTCAGGCATATTTGTGCATTGAAAAGCAAAAACACCTCCTGTTACAACCTACTTTGCATTATTTAAATCCTGCAGTGAATGTTGTGGTCTACAATTCGAACCAATCACAAACCCGTCATTAGGATTTTTATCACAAAACAAAGCACTCTTCCTGTTCTGCCCGGCTGTCCATCTTGACAATGGGAAACGTGCCAGCTCTTTGTTCGGTAAAGAATTGAATATGTCAACGATTGGTCCGATAGCTAAAGCTTTGTTGCTGTTTCACTGACTGAGGCGCTGATTCATTAGTAAACATCAGCAATGTATACCAGAAATAGTGAATCCTCGACTGGTTCATAATGGATTCTTTCGCTGTTTTTTTCTGTAATTAGGTGTCAGCCGTGGCTCAATTGATAGTATTCTCGCCTCTGTGTCAGAAGGTTGTGGGTTCAAGCCCCACTCCAGAGACTTGAGCACAAAATCAAGGCTGATATTCCCAGTACAGTGCTGAGGGAGTGCTGCACTGTTGGAGGTGCCGTCTTACAGACGAAACGTTAAACCGAGGTCCCATCTGCTCTCTCAGGTGGATATAAAAAATCCCATGGCACTATTTCGAAGAAAAGCAGGGGAGTTATCCATGGTGTCCTGGGCCCAACATTTATCTCTCAACCAACAATACTAAAACAGATAATCTGGTCATTATCACATTGCTGTGCGTGGGAGCTTGCTGTGAACAGATTGGCTGCCGCATTTCCCTACAGTACAACAGTGACTACACTCAAAAGTACTTCATTGGCTGTAAAACACTTTAGGATCACCTGAGTTTGCAAAAAGTGCTATATAAATGCAAGTCTTTCTTTAATTCAACAGAATTAAGTGACTTACACTCGAAGTTGTAATGAAAAATGTTACACAGAATGGGTTCCCCCGAGGGAAAGATACCCATGCCCAACCCAGAAACTACCTGAGGGCCACTGCTGGTGTCATCTTGGCTCCTGCTCCACTCAACCCAAACTCATTACAGCAGGTGTTAGGCTTCTCGTTTACATGTGTAGGAGCCTAATGCTTGGTGATCACCTGCAAGACCACCTTTACCAATATGGCCGTGCCAACTCCACCTCGAGAAGCCCAGAGTGTGGGAAGATCAAAGATTCCTTGTGAAACCTGAAGTATTCCTGCGCCTCCCGACTCCTAAGGAGAGCTTTGAAAAAATTTAAATAACAAACCTTTTCGGCCCTCTTCTGGGCCTGCTGAACCTTGGTGCCAGGTTGCCTTGGCGAGATTGGCACTGGTCACTGACCTCGTGCTGCCGGTTAAAATGTTGTTGGCATCAGCCAGGTCTTACTACATGCAGCCATGAACTGGTTCATTCTCTGAGAAATCGATAATGGAAATGAACACTGCATTCACCAGTGAAAACCCTCACATCTGACCTTATGATGGAGGGAAGATCATTAATGAAGCAGCTAAAGATGGTTGGGCCAAGGACGCTGCCTTAACTAACACCTGCAGCGATGTCCTGGGGCTGTGATGGTTTCCCTCCAACTATCTTCCTTAATGCCAGATCTGACTCCAGCCAGTGGAGAATTTTCCCCCTAAACCCCATTGAGATCATTTTTACTGGGGCTCCTTGGTGTCAAGGGCAGTCAATCTTAGCTCAAATCCCCACTGGAATTCAGGTCGTGTGTTCATGTTTGGAGCAAGATTTATGTAGACAAGACATACTTGGGTAATTTTCTACATGGTCGAGTGAACGCCGTAATGGAAACGCTTGGCTGGAGGCATGGCTAGTTCTGAAGCATAAGTGTTCAGCACTACAGCTGGGATGTTGTCGGGGCCTGGAGCCTTTCCACTGCACTCAGCATTGGCTTGACGTCATGTGAAGTTAATTGAATTGGCTGAAGATTAGCATTGGTGATGGTGGGGACCTCAGGAGAAGGCCAAGATGAATCACCCACTTAGCACTTTTGGCTGAAGGTGGCTCCAAACACTTCAGCCTTGACTTTTGCACTCACATGCCATTGAATCTTTCACATCCACTTGAAAGGCCAGGCGGAACCTCAGTTTGACACCTTACCCAAAACACATCCCCTCTAACAGGCATTCTCTGATATGTCAGCCTGGATTATGTGCTCGAGTCTCTGGAGTAGGGCTTGAAGCCAAATACTGCTGACTCAGAGACAATAGTGCTACAACTGAGCAAAGGCTGATGCTTGATAAGGTGCTTTATGGTGCGCTCCTGTTTGTACTCTGTGCCACCTATAGGCACTTTCACACAACCAAGGTGCAGCGATGGAGCACACGCCAGGGTGAAATGCTCTCATGTTTGTGAAACTGATGCTTACAGGTTAAGGGTGCTGTGTCAGTGAAGTGAGCACAGTGAGCCAATCCCTCTCATTTACGCTGTGTGGGTCTGCATTGTACAACAGAGCCAAGCATGTTGGTACAAGTTGGCTCCCAACACTGAGTGTAAAAACCAGACCGTGACACATGGACTTTGCCTCCCCAAACCAAGCATCCAGATTTTCTGATCTGCGTTATTTTAATGGCAACAGTAACCAAGGTAAATGAGTTACCAACGGTGTTAAAACAACACCGATTAGAAAATATAGGCTCCTAGCATGTCTTAACCCAATGCTAAAAGTTCCAAAGTAGAAGTGCCTATTAAATTCATTAGAGGGCTGAATGTGGACAGCACCCAGAAACTAACTCTCTTTTTCTCTCTCACATAAGAATCTAAAAAGAAATAAGAGCAGGAGTCGGCCATTTGGCCCCTGGACCCTGCTCCGCCATTCAATAAGATCGTGGCTGATCTTCTACCTCAACTCCACTTCCCTGCCCGCTCCCCATAACCCTTGACTCCCTTATCATTCAAAAATCTGTCTATCTCCACCTTGGGACAGAGAATTCCATAGATTTGCGACTCTCTGAGAGAAGAAATTCATCATAATTTCTGTTTTAAATGGACAACACCTTGTTCTGAAACTGCCCCCTAGTTCTAGATTCCCCCAAGAGGGGAAATATCCTCTTTGCATCTACCCTATTAAGCCCCTTCAGAGTCTTATATGTTTCAATAAGATCCCCTCTCATTCTTCTAAACTCCAATGTGTATAGGTCTAACCTGCTCAACCTTTCTTCATATGACAACCCCTTCATCTCAGGAATCAACTTAGTGAAACTTCTCTGTACTGCCTCCAATGGAAGTATATCCCTCCTTAAATAAAGAGACCAAAACTGTACGCAGTACTCCAGGTGTGGCCTCACCAATACCCTATACAATTGTGGCAGGTTTTTCTGCTTTTATACTCCATCCCCCTTGCAATAAAGGCCAACGTTCTATTTGATTTCCTAATTATTGCTGTACCTGCAAGCTAACTTTTTGTGTTTCATCTGCAAGATCCCTCTGTACCTCAGCATTTTATAATCTCTCGCCATTTAAATAATAATTTGCTTTTTTATTTTTCCTACCAAAGTGGATAACCTCACATTTCCCCACATTATACTCCATCTGCCAAATTTTTGCTCACTCACTTAGCCTGTCTATATCCCTTTGCAGATCACTTACATCCACTCTTGTTCTCTCTCTCTCTCTCTATTTTTCTCTCTTTCTCACTCGCTTGTTCTCTCTCTCTCACTCTCTGTCTCTCTCTCTCTCTCTCTTTCGCTTTGACCCCCAATACCTTTACATCATCATGAATTTGGTGTTTGGAGTCCATTATTGGCAGTACCTTCAGGCTGAACCCATTCAAAGTAAACAGCACGTATGGAAAATATATACTGGTTGTTATAATGGTAAATGTGTCTGATTTTCAGTGTCTGGCTGCAGCGTCGGTACGATATAATGAAGACAAGTTTAACCTGCACTCTTGCTGTGGTAATTGGAGTACCATTGAGCAGTTGCTGGCAGTCTTTGGGAGGAGGCGGGCCGAGACAGGGAGGCTGAGAGTACAAACAAACTCCTCCTGTTGACCACAGGATGGTTCAGTGGGAAGGTTTCTGGCAGTCGGAGGATTGCGCTGTTTACGATGCTGGAATTATTCAGACAGTGTGTCAAACGCTAATTGCTTTGGTTTGGTCTTTGAAGAGTTTCACAGCTCATTTTCTCTGCTTTTTAGAATTTGTTTCTTGTCTCTGAGTTCCTGATGAATGAATTTACTTGCCATTCCCATTTTCTCTGTAATCAAGACATACAAGAATGTAATAACAGCCGGACAAGGCTAACACTTCATCATGTCAATGGGATGAGGGTTTGGATGAATTCATATTTACTGAGGCCAACAATTGTTCTATTTTAGGACTGAGACATAATTACTTACAGATTTTAAAGTAACATACACACAGCACATTAATATCAAAAAGAAAAAAAAGGGGGAAAGTAGTGAAATCAGTAACTTACGGTATGAATTTCCTGTTGCCTGTAAATGGGATTGATTTCACTCCCATAGCGTGGAGAAGGAAACCTGTTATTATGGCCTGTTAATTACCTCCTGGAAGGATCTAATGCCGGGGTTGAGAGGAGAAAGCAGGTGTGGCGTGCCATGATATGGTGCGCCAGCCTGCAGACGAAGGCGGATGTTCAACATGGGCACTGCCAGTGAGGAGCCATGCCCACTGGAAAATCAAGGGCTCGCCATCTCTTGGTACGAGAGGCTGGCGGGGGAGGCTCCCTTCATGCTCCCTACACGGACGATCGCCTCTACCATCTCATTTTTTTTGTTACTAGAATGTGGCAGGAATACTGTTTCTGGCAAAGGCAGGACATTAAACTGGCCTGTGAGAGTCGACCATCAAACCGGTTCTTTACAAATGGGTTTTACAATTTTGTAACATGTTGCCCACTAAGAAAATGCTCCGACATAGTTTCCAAACACAAAAGCAGTGATTAACTCCTTCAAAAGTTAATTAGAATAAATGATAGAATAAATTGAGGATTAAATTAAATAGATGGATTTGAATAAAGGATAGAACAGTATGAAATACACGGAGTGGAAAGTATGAGGGAAAGGAATGAATGAAAAAATGAAAAAGAGGAGATGGTGAAGTGTAATTGATTGAATGTTGAAATTGATTGAATGAGTGAATCGAGCAATATAATTGAATGTATAATGTATCATTGAGGTTTCGACCATAAGCACAGATGTTACCAGGAACAGAAGCAAAACCTCGCAGGAGGTGAAATTCAATCGACTCGCCACGACCTGTTCTAAGCTATCGTACAAAGTCAAGATCTAGCTCAATCACTTTCAGAGATATTGGTTGAGTGATGAAAGTTGGCCAGGGCATCTCCCCCTGCTCGTCTATCAATAGGACTATGTGGTCTGACTTGAGCAGGCAGGCGTGGTTTAACATCTCATCTGAAAATGGTACCTAGAATTATAGAATCATAGAAATTTACAGCACTGAAGGAGGCCATTTCGGCCCATCGTGTCCATGCCGGCCGACCAAGAGGCTATCCAGCCTAATCCCACTTTCCAGCTCTTGGTCCCTAGTCCTGTATATTACGGCACTTCAAGTGCATATCCAATTAAATTTTAAATGTGGTGAGGGTCCCTGCCTCTACCACCCTTTCAAGCAGTGAGTTCCAGACCCCTATCACCCTCTGCGTGAAGATATTTCCCCTCAAATCCCCTCTAAACCTCCCCTTAAATACTTTAAATCTATGTCCCCTGGTTGTTGACCCCTCTGCCAAGGGAAACAGGTCCTTCCCATCCACTCTATCCAGGCCCCTCATAATTTTATACACCTCAATCAGGTCTCCCCTCAGCCTCCTCTGTTCCAAAGAAAACAGACCCAGCGCCTCCAATCTTTCCTCATAGCCAAAATTCTCCAGTCCAGACAACATTCTTGTAAATCTCTTCTGTACCCTCTCTAGTGCAATCACATCTTTCCTGTAATGTGCTGACCAGAACAGCATGCAGTACTCCAGCTGCGGCCTAACCAGTGTTTTATACAGTTTAAGCATAACCTCCTTGCTCTTGTATACCATGCCTTGACTAATAAAGTCAATATGCCTTCTTAACTACTTTATCTACCTGGCCTCTGACAGTGCAGCACTTCCTCAGTACCCCACTGGAGTGTTAGCCTGAATGTTGTGCGCAGGTCTCTGGAGTGGGGATTGACCCCAAACCCTTCTAACACAAAGGCTTGAATGCTACCACTGAGCCAAATGCTTAGTCCTATAACTCTCAGTCCTGCACCCCAACCAGATATTTGTCCAGCTGTTTTTTTTGAAGGAGTTAATCACTGCTTTTGTGTTTGGAAACTATGTCGGAGCATTTCCTTAGTGGGCAACATGTAACAAAATTATAAAACCCATTTTTTAAGAACTGGTTTCAAATTGATGGTCGACTCTCACAGGCCAGTTTAATGTCCTGCCATTGCCAGAAACAATACTCCATCCCACATCCTAGCAAAAAAAAATTATTCTAGTTGCTGATTAGAACCAAACTTTGATTTACAAGGACCATTGCTGTAAAGCAGAGAGAAGGCCCAGACTGAATCTTGACTCCACTCTTGACTGTTGAGAATTGCTTTTCTGGCTGAACGACTGATGCTTGGGTGTAATTTATCGCGGGCAAGCATTCATGTGAAAAAGTGAGGCAGTGTGGGTCAGGGAAAGCCCACATGGAATGAGAGAGACTGAGGGAAATACTGAAGGAGGACAGGAGCCCATTACGTGGCTGGGCGTTGCGCTACAGCTAGTGCTGAAGAGGTGACCAGGCACATCAGATCTCAGGCCGGCTCCTCACCTCCCCATCCATGTCCGCACAGTGCCACTCTGCTGTGGTTTAAGAGCTGAGGGCAATCAAACTTTAAACACCACCCCCCTTGTTAAGACTTTTAAAATTATGTCGATCGGCTGGTGACTCCATTTCCCTATTTAAAGAAAGAAAGACATGCATTTATATAGCGCCTATCATGATCTCAGGACCTCTCAAAAGCACTGTACAGTCACTGATGTACTTTTTGGAGTGTAGTCACTGTAGTAATGTAGGAAACGTGGCCGCCAATGTGCGCACAGCAAGCTTCCAAAAACAGAAATGAGATAATGAACAGATAATGTTGGGCTGGATTTTCAGCTTTTGAGATTTTGGGGCAGTAATGGCGGCGGATCAGTCCTGATACAGCCTGGAAAAAGTTTGCGCCCTCATCTCAAAAATTTGGCAAAAAATGAGGTTCCATGATCAGGGGCGTAAAATCAGGCATTACACAAGGAAGGTTTTGCGCCCAAGCCGAAAATCGCAGCGTTAAAACAGTTGCATTGTTGATTAGTGCTCTGCAACATAACGTTGTATATTGTATGGTTTTATTTTGGTGGTGGGAGGGGGGGGTGCTTTTGTGACTTTGTTGCAGTAAAATTTATGATTCATCATTTTCCATTGGTATCCTGTGCATCATTCCGACGTTCACCAGAGATGTGCCTTTATGCGGCCACATAGCGTGTCCAGGATTCTCTCCATCCCTCAGTTTCCTCCATTTACGAGTCAGTCCATTGCGAGCTGGCGACGTGCGACTCTTGGTCCAGCAACATCTCCACGCTGCCGCCCCTGTGGATGGGGGTCTATCCAATGGGGGCCTCGTCAGGCTCCTCTTCATCATCCTCCTCCTCCTGAGGTGGGCCTGCAATCCCCACGGGCAATGCCTGGCCCCTCATGGTGGTCAAGCTGTGCAACATGCAGCACACCACAATGAATTCGGAAACCTGTTGAATGAAGTATTGAAGGTTGCCTCCAGAGTGTTCCAGGCATCGGTCTACCTGTAGGAGATGGCATATCTCTTTTGGCAGCCATCTCACACACTGCTCATCAGAGAGCTGGAGGCATGAGTGTTGCTGCTTGTAAACCCATGGGGAGTAAGCCCTCCTCCCCAGATGTCTTCGATCTCTCCACATCCATGGGCCGACATGGCCAAGAGCCCTCCTTCGAGCTTAATGTCGCCTGGTAATAGCATGGAGCATGATATGCTGGCGAACTAGTAATGCCCCCATTCAATTTTCTCACTCACCTTGTAAGGGCACTGTAATGGGAGAAAAAGTGCCGTTTGCAAGTCGGAGCTTCACGCAGTGTGATGTGCACAACCGTTGCAGTCAATGTCACCTGCAATGTAGAATTCTCATTTCTCCATTTAAGCATGCCACCAATACTGCCTGTTGCACCCTGGGAATGTATATTTTTTCAGACGTTTCCCAGAGCAGGCGTTAAATGAGGCGTTAGGGCCGAATTTTGCATCCGGGGTGCTAGCAGAGCGTTGCACAATGGTTGATCTCGGTGAAACTAGAGGGCGGGGTGGTAAGTTTTTGCGCCGCTGCAAACCATGAGCTGAATTTGCCGGCCGGGCGGTAAATACTGGACGCCTGGCATTACGCCTAGAAACACCATTTACCGCCTCTCCGGGGAGCAAACAAAGGTGCAAACGAGCTGACAATCCAGCCCAATATGTTTTAGTGATGTTGGTTGAAAGATAAATATTGGCCAGGACACCGGGAAAACTCCCCTGTTCTTCCTCGAAAAGTGCCATGGGATCTTTTACATCCACCTGAGAGAGCAGACGGGGCCTCGGTTTAACGTCTCATTCAAAGGATGGCACCACCAACAGTGAAGTACTCCCTCAGCACTGCACTGGAGTGTCAGCCTAGATTTTGTGCTCAAGTCTCTGGAGTGGGGCTTGAACCCACAACGTCCTGACTCATGGGGTGAGAGTGCTACCCACTGAGCCACGACTGACCCACGGGGCAAAGACCTGACATGCTCCGATGAGAACCATGCTGATGATATTTTATCAGAGTAACTATTTCTTCTGTCCTTCTGCGTCCCCTGGACTCCACCCCCGAGCCTCCCACCTGGAACCAGCAGTGGGGCCCCGGACCAGAAATGGGGGCCTGCATTTGACCACGTTGTTCCTCAGAGCCTGCGGGCGGCGGTGAGCGAGAGAGAGAGACACGGGGGGGAGGAGGGGGTGGTTGGGGGTGGGCGGCGGAGAGAGAGACACAAGGGTGGGGGGCGGGCAAAGAGAGAGATACGTTGGCAGAGGCGGGGGCGAGAGGGAACTCAGGGAAGATAATCCGTACACAATGCCCCATCTATGGTGGGGGGGGGTGGTGGGTAAGGTTATGATCCAAAACTCAGCTACCCGTGCCCTAACTCGCTGACCTACATTGTCTCCTGGTTAAGCAACGCCTCAATTTCAAAATTCTCATCCTTTTCAAATCCCTCCATGGCCTCGCCCCTCCCTATCTCTGTAATCTCCTCCAGCCCCACAACCCCCTGAGATGTCTGCGCTCCTCTAATTCTGCCCTCCTGAGCATTCCTGATTATAATCGCTCCACCATTGGTGGCCGTGCCTTCTGTTGCCTGGGCCCCAAGCTCTGGAACTCCCTGTCTAAACCTCTCCAACTCTCTACCTCTCTTTCCTCCTTCAAGATGCTACTTATGAGGCTCGGTGTCAATTTTTTAATCTCATAATACTCCCGTGAAGCGCCTACGTTAAAGATGCTATATAAATACAAGTTGTTGTTGTTGTTGTTGGGAGGTTAAAATCGAGGGATAGTGTGTGTAAGAGGACAATGAGTTGGCTGTAAGGGGAGTGCATGTAGCGTATACATCCTAATGTAAGGTGAGACTTTACAAAACAATCTCATCCCTAATCCTCAGTTTTTAGTGCAACTTAAGCAGAGGCAAAAACAGCTTGATTTATATGATGTGAAAAAGGTTGCTGTAAAACTATGAAATAACACACTGCCGCCGGCTGATTACAATAACATACTGTGCAGTGCAGAGAGTGAATAGGCCATGCCAAATGTTTTTCATTTGCTTTTGAGATGCTACCAAGGCTGCATTCATCTTCAGTTGCAAATCATTATTTTAATGACTGAATACGGCACTTCAGAGCCGATTGAGTTACACGTGGAGCAGGTTAGGGTGGCAGGTTTGCATCACTGAAGGACACTAGTCAACAGCCCAAGGCATTTACCAGAACCATATTAACAAAAATCGGCATGGAGCCAAAGGAAATATCAGGAGGGGTGACCCAAACGCTCGGTAAATGAGGTGCATTTTCAAGAGAGTCCTAAAGGAAAAGAAAGACAGACTTGGATTTATATAGCGCTTTTCACGACCACCGAACATCTCAAAGCGTTTTATAGTTAATGAAGTATTTTTGGAGTGTAGTCACTGTTGTAATGTAGGAAACGTGGCAGCCAACTTGCGCACAACAAGCTCCCACAAACAGCAATGTGATAATGATCCGATAATCTGTTGTTGTTATGTTGATTGAGGGATAAATATTGGCCAAGACACCAGGGATAACTTCCCTGCTCTTCTTCGAACTAGTGCCATGGGATCTTTTACATCCACCTGAGAGAGCAGACGGGACCTCAGTTTAACATATCATCCGAAAGACGGCACCTCCGACAGTGCAGCGCTCCCTCAGCACTGCACTGGAGTGTCAGCCTAGATTTTTGTGCTCAAGTCTCTGGAACCCACAACCTTCTGACTCAGAAGTGAGTGTGCTACCCACTGAGCCATGGCTGACAAAGGAGAGAGAAGCATAAAGGTTTAGGGAGGGAATTCTGGAGTGTTGGTACTCGGCAGCTAAAGGCATGGCTGCCAATGGTACAACAAAGGGAGAGGAGCTGCAGAAGAAGGGCTGGAGCAGATGACAGAGATAGGGAATGGCAAGGCTATGGAGGGCTTTAAACACTAGGATCAGTAAGTGGTTTCCCTTGGATGTTTTTGACACACCTCTACGTTACACTAGTTCTAGACCTGGGAGTGATTACTGTACTGAACAGATGAATGAGTCACGGACAAATACCTCGGTCTCAACCGGCAATGCTTTATTAAAGCTAAACACACACCTGCATCCAGTAAAACCACACACACCCTGCTGTGTAAAACAAACAAATGCAACACAATACACAGTGTGGCCTGTCTAACAGGCCCCTAATGCGAAGTACCCCAACATCTAAAACAACCCCCTGTAAACCCGAAAGAATTTGGTTGGGAGAATGCACGATACCCCCTCACACTGTGGCTGTGATCTGAAAAGATGTGTGTGCAGAAATGCTCACCAATTTCACTGGCTTACTCGCTGTTTCTTCCGATGAAAAGGTGTCTCTTGTCTCCGTCCCAATACGGAGGGTTGGATTCTTGTAGGGGCGAAGCAGCGAGGCAAGAGAGAGAGAGCTGTGTCCACATGGCGTGATTTTATATCCCAAGTTCGTTTGCCTTTTCAGGCTGAAGTTTGTTTCTGTCATGTATGTACATTCTGTTTGTAGCCACCAGATGGCGTCGTTGTTGGAGGCCACTGAGCAGCATGCACATGGTGCTGCTCAGGTATAAAAGTCCAGCCATTTTGAGAGTCAGGCACTTTGGTCCAAAATAAAGAGAGCCAAGGTTGTACCTTGCTTAGTTAAACAGTACTCAGTTTGAACCTTTATTTCATCTGTAACAGTTTTGAGGCTTCCTGTGTGTGTGTCTTCTGCTTTTACCCAATAAAGTTCCTTGCTTTCGAGGCTTCCTGTGTTTGAGTCCAGTGATGGGTTTTCGCTTCCAGGCAGTCTGGGTTTGATGGCTCTCTATTGTTCTGGTAACTCATCCAGGTAATCACTGATTGACAAGGTCACCTTACCTAACAATGGACTCCATTAGCCCACCTCCTGCCTTATGTTGGCCATTGTCATTCCAGACTCCTTGCCCATCATTCTAAGTCCAACATGGAGCCACACCTGGGCCCCTCCCACAAACAGCTTCCAGTTTTCTTTCTGTGGTGAGAAAAATATTAAATGCAATGTCCAGACAATGTCCAATATATCCTTGGGGGTTCGATGCTTCAAGTCCCTACAGATCAGAATTTAAATCTGTGTTGTTGGGTGGGGCGGGGGGGTGGGGTTATGTGAAGCCAATGTAGATCAGCGAGCACAGGGGTGATAGGTGAGCGGAACTTGGTACGGGATAGGATTCCAGCAGCAGAGTTTTTGGATGAGCTAGAATTTACAGAGGGTGGGGTCTGGAAAGCCAGCCAGGAGAAAACTGGAATGGTCATGTTGGATTAGCAAAGTCATGGATGACGGTTGTAGCAGTAAATGGGTTGAGGCGGCGGTTAATATAATGTTTATGGAAATAGGTGGACACAGGAGGGTAATGGAGAGCAAACGGGGAGAGAGTCACATCAGGGACAGAGAGCGAGAGAAAGCAGCGAGAGAGAGAGAGTGCACAGGGAGAGGCAGAAAAAGGAGAGACAGGTCACTGCAGGGAGAGGGAGAGAGTAGGACAAGAGGAAGAGAGAGAGAGCGAGGGAGTGAGAGAGAAAGGAGAGAGAAAGAGAGCAGGGCAAGAAAAAGAAAGACTTGCATTTATATAGCGCCTTTCACGACAACCGGACGTATGAAAGTGCTTTACAGCCAATGAAGTACTTTTGGAGTGTAGGCATTGTTGTAATGTAGGAAATGCGGCAGTTAATTTGCACACAGCAAGTTCCCACAAACAGCACTAATAATGACCAGATAATCTGTTTTTGTTATGTTGATTGAGGGATAAATATTCGGAGTAACTATTAGTACTAACCGCTTCGGCGCATGTGTCCTCCCCGACTCCGCACCCCCCCACCCCAGGCAAATTTCTACTAACGATTGTCTGTACATGCATCCTCCCTCCCCTCCCCTCGACAAACCCCCCCCCGCCCCCCACCCACCCCGACGCCTGAAACCAGAACCGGACATGGGCCCTGAACACCACTTCATCCAACTGAGTACCGAGCCACCCGCACCACCGAACCCCGAACCCTGAGCCCCGAACCCCGAGACTCCGACTGAGCTACGCGAGGGGGGGCGGGGGTTGCAAAGAGAGAGAGAGCCTGGGGGTGGGAGGGAGAGAGCCTGGACCGTTGGGGGGGGGGGATGGCGGGTGAAGAGAGAGAGAGAACCTGAGGTTGGGGGGGGAGAGAGAGAGCCCGGGGGGAGGGGGGGCTGGAGAGAGAGAGAGCCTGGGGGTGGGGAAGTGAGAGAGAGAGCCTGGGGGGGTGGGGTGAGAGAGATAGCCTGGGGGTGGGGGGGTGAGAGAGAGAGCCTGGGGGTGACTGGAGAGAGAGAGAGCCTGGGGGGGTGGGGTGAGATAGAGAGCCTGGGGGGAGGGAGGGGGTGAGAGAGAGAGTCGGAAGGGGGGGTGAGAGAGAGAGCCTGGGGATGGTGGGGGGGGGGGAGAGAGCCTGGGACTGGGGGGGAGAGAGAGAGCCTGGACGGGGGGGTGGGGGGGTGAGAGAGAGAGTCGGGAAGGAGGGTGAGAGAGAGAGCCTGGGGGTGGGAGGGAGAGAGAGAGCCTCTCTTGCCCTTCCTGTTCCAGCTCCCTACTCTCTCTCTCTCTCTCTCTCTGTTCTTTCCTTCTCTAGTGTTAGCCATGGCTCAGTGGGCAGCACATTCGCCTCAGCGTCAGAAGGTTGTGGGTTCAAGTCCCACTCTAGGAACTTGAGCACATAAATCTAGGCTGATACTCCAGTGCAGTGCTGAGGGAGTGCTGCACTGTCGGAGGTGCTGTCTTTCAGATGAGACGTTAAATCGATGTCATGTCTGCCCTCTCAGGTGGACGTAAAAGATTCCAGTGCACTATTTTGAAGAAGAGCAGGGGAGTTATCCCTGGTGTCATGGCCAATATTTATAGATGTGCTTATTTGTACTAATTGAATGGCAGCCGTTTCTCTGATTGGCTCTCCATTATCACATGACCTATTGCTGATTGGTCCCCTTACATAAGAACATAAGAACATAAGAATTAGGAACAAGAGTAGGCCATCTAGCCCCTCGAGCCTGCTCCGCCAATCAATAAGATCATGGCTGATCTGGCTGTGGACTCAGCTCCACTTACCCGTCCTCTCCCCGTAACCCTTAATTCCCTTATTGGTTAAAAATCTATCCATCTGTGATTTGAATACATTCAATGAGCTAGCCTCAACTGCTTCCTTGGGCAGAGAATTCCACAGATTCACAACCCTCTGGGAGAAGAAATTCCTTCTCAACTCGGTTTTAAATTGGCTCCCCCGTATTTTGAGGCTGTGCCCCCTAGTTCTAGTCTCCCCGACCAGTGGAAACAACCTCTCTGCCTCTATCTTGTCTATCCCTTTCATGATTTTAAATGTTTCCATAAGATCACCCATCATCCTTCTGAACACCAACGAGTAAAGACCCAGTCTACTCAATCTATCATCATAAGGTAACCCCCTCATCTCCGGAATCAGCCTAGTGAATCGTCTCTGTACCCTCTCCAAAGCCAGTATATGCTTCCTTAAGTAAGGTGACCAAAACTGCACGCAGTACTCCAGGTGCGGCCTTACCAATACCCTATACAGTTGCAGCAGGACCTCCCTGCTTTTGTACTCCATCCCTCTCGCAATGAAGGCCAACATTCCATTCACCTTCCTGATTACCTGCTGCACCTGCCAACTAACATTTTGGGATTCAAGCACAAGGAACTCTCCTGATCTTTGGGCACCCTGTGCGGAGGGGAGCGGGTAGGTCCGAGGGCCTCCTCGTAGGACTGCTCCTGGGCACGGCCAAGGGTACCATCAGCCGGTCCAGGCAGCGGGCGGTCGAGGGGGTCGTTCAACTTGACTGCCTGCCTCTCTTCCACTCTTACATCCGGTCCAGGGTGTCCTTGGAGATGGAGCACGCGCTGTCCACCGGTACGCTCGCGGCCTTCCGCGAGAGGTGGGCACCGGAGGGACTGGAGTGCATCATCACGCCCGGCAACCAAATTTTAATTTGATTTTACGTTTTAAAGTTTAATTTGTTTTAATTGCCGGTGCTTTTAGTGTCCCCTTCCCTTTTATAGGGGGCACTGGGAAAATTGTGATTTTCGTGCCCAAAAAAAAAACAAAAAAAAAGAAAAACACAAAAAAAAACCAAAAAAAGGAAAAAAAAGGGCCTTGTAAATGTCTGGTGTGTCAACCAGGTCAGGTGGCACGGTTTAATGTTTTATGTTTTGCAGGTAGACTCTAAAAGAGTTTCATGCACAAGGACCCCCAGGTCCCTCTGCACCGCAGCATGTTGTAATTTCTCCCCATTCAAATAATATTCCCTTTTACTGTTTTTTTCCCCAAGGTGGATGACCTCACACTTTCCGACATTGTATTCCATCTGCCAAACCTTAGCCCATTCGCTTAATCTATCTAAATCTCTTTGCAGCCTCTCTGTGTCCTCTACACAACCCGCTTTCCCACTAATCTTTGTGTCATCTGCAAATTTTGTTACACTACACTCTGTCCCCTCTTCCAGGTCATCTACGTATATTGTAAACAGTTGTGGTCCCAGCACCAATCCCTGTGGCACACCACTAACCACCGATTTCTAACCCGAAAAGGACCCATTTATCCCGACTCTCTGCTTTCTGTTCGCCAGCCAATTCTCTATCCATGCTAATACATTTCCTCTGACTCCACGTTCCTCTAGCTTCTGCAGTAACCTTTTGTGTGGCACCTTATCGAATGCCTTTTGGAAATCTAAATACACCACATCCATCGGTACACCTCTATCCACCATGCTCGTTATATCCTCAAAGAATTCCAGTAAATTAGTTAAACATGATTTCCCCTTCATGAATCCATGCTGCGTCTGCTTGATTGCACTATTCCTATCTAGATGTCCCGCTATTTCTTCCTTAATGATAGTTTCAAGCATTTTCCCCACTACAGATGTTAAACTAACCGGCCTATAGTTACCTGCCTTTTGTCTGCCCCCTTTTTTAAACAGAGGCGTTACATTAGCTGCTTTCCAATCCGCTGGTACCTCCCCAGAGTCCAGAGAATTTTGGTAGATTATAACGAATGCATCTGCTATAACTTCCGCCATCTCTTTTAATACCCTGGGATGCATTTCATCAGGACCAGGGGACTTGTCTCCCTTCAGTCCCATTAGCCTGTCCAGCACTACCCCCCTAGTGATAGTGATTATCTCAAGGTCCTCCCTTCCCACATTCCTGTGACCAGCAATTTTTGGCATGGTTTTTGTGTCTTCCACTGTGAAGACTAAAGCAAAATAATTGTTTAAGGTCTCAACCATTTCCACATTTCCCATTATTAAATCCCCCTTCTCATCTTCTAAGGGACCAACATTTACTTTAGTCACTCTTTTCCGTTTTATATATCTGTAAAAGCTTTTACTATCTGTTTTTATGTTTTGCGCAAGTTTACTTTCGTAATCTATCTTCCCTTTCTTTATTGCTTTTTTAGTCCTTCTTTGCTGTTGTTTAAAATTTTCCCAATCCTCTAGTTTCCCACTAACCTTGGCCACCTTATATGCATTGGTCTTTGATTTGATACTCTCCTTTATTTCCTTGGATATCCACAGCTGGTTATCCCTTATCTTACCGCCCTTCTTTTTCACTGGAATATATTTTTGTTGCGCACTATGAAAGAGCTCCTTAAAAGTCCTCCACTGTTCCTCAATTGTGCCACCATTTCGTCTGTGTTTCCAGTCTACTTTAGCCAACTCTGCCCTTATCTGTAGTCCCCTTTGTTTAAGCATAGTACGCTCGTTTCTGAGATAACTTCCTCACCCTCAATCTGTATTACAAATTCAACCATACTGTGATCACTCATTCCGAGAGGATCTTTTACTCGGAGATCATTTATTTTTCCTGTCTCATTGCACAGGACCAGATCTAAGATAGCTTGCTCCCTTGTAGGTTCTGTTACATACTGTTCTAAGAAACAATCCCTTATGCATTCTATGAATTCCTCCTCCAGCCTACCCCGTACGATTTGAGTTGACCAATCGATATGTAGATTAAAATCCCCCATGACTACTGCCATTCCTTTTTCACATGCCTCCATTATTTCCTTGATTATTGCCCGCCCCACCATGAAGTTATTATTTAGGGGCCTATAAACTATGCCCACCAGTGACTTTTTCCCCTTACTATCTCTAATCTCCACCCACAATGATTCAATATTTTGTTCATTAGAGCCAATATCATCTCTCACAACTGCCCTGATATCATCCTTTATTAACAGAGCTACCCCACCTCCTTTCCCTTCTTATCTATCTTTCCGAATCGTCAGATACCCCTGTATGTTTAATTCCCAGTCTTGGCCACCCTGCAACCATGTTTCTGTAATGGCCACCAAATCATACCCATTTGTAATGATTTGTGCCATCAACTCATTTACTTTATTTCTAATGCTGCGTGCATTTAGGTAGAGTGTTTTCATCCTAGTTTTTAAACCATGATTTTTTGTTTTGACCCCTCCTGCAGCCCCTTTATATTCAGTGGCTCTTTTTGTTTTTTGCCTTGGGTTTCTCTGCCCTCCACTTTTACTCATCTCCTTTCTGTCTTTTGCTTTTGTCTCCTTTTTGTTTCCCTCTGTCTCCCTGCATTGGTTCCCATCCCCCTGCCATATTAGTTTAACTCCTCCCCAACAGCACTAGCAAACACTCCCCCGAGGACATTGATTCCGGTCCTGCCCAGGTGCAGACCATCCGGTCTGTACTGGTCCCACCTTCCCCAGAACCTGTTCCAATGCCCCAGGAATTTGAATCCCTCCCTGCTGCACCACTGCTCAAGCCACGTATTCATCTGCGCTATCCTGCGATTCCTATTCTGACTAGCACGTGGCACTGGTAGCAATCCCGAGATGACTACTTTTGAGGTCCTACTTTTTAATTTAGCTCCTAGCTCCTTAAATTCGTCTCGTAGGACCTCATCCCTTTTTTAACCTATGTCATTTGTACCAATGTGCACCATGACATTTGGCTGTTCTCCCTCCCTTTTTAGAATGTCCTGCACCCGCTCCGAGACATCCTTGACCCTTGCACCAGAGAGGCAACATACCATCCTGGAGTCTCGGTTGCGGCCGCAGAAACGCCTATCTATTCCCCTTACAATTGAATCCCCTATCACTATCGCTCTCCCAATCTTTTTCCTGCCCTCCTGTGCAACAGAGCCCGTCACGGTGCCATGAACTTGGCTGCTGCTGCCCTCCCCTGATGAGTCATCCCCCTCAACAGTACTCAAAGCAGTGTATCTGTTTTGCAGGGGGATGACCGCAAGGGATCCCTCCACTATCTTCCTTGCACTGCTCTTCCTGCTGGTCTTCCATTGCCTAGCTGGCTGTGGACCCTTCACCTGCGGTAAGACCAACTCGCTACACGTGCTACTCACGTCATTCTCAGCATCGTGGATGCTCCGGAGTGAATCCACCCTCAGCTCCAATTCTGCAATGCGGTCCGTCAGGAGCTGGAGGCGGATACACTTCCCGCACACGTAGTCGTCAGGGACACCGGAAGTGTCCCTGAGTTCCCACATGGTACAAGAGGAGCATATCACGTGACCGAGCTCTCCTGCCATGACTTAACCCTTAGATGCCCTTAAATTGGCAACAACAAAGGATAAGTCGCACCCTGAAGTTTCTCCGGAATGTGTAAATGGAACCGCCCAGCCCTTTGCACATTGTAACATTGATCCATTTTGACTTCAGAAGTCAGAAAGGACACATGGAGAACACAGAGAGGACACATCCCTCCCCCAGTCAAAGTCCCTTATCCCAGCGCAAGTGCTGCTGAAGCTGCTTACCCAAGCATGACCTTACTGCCCCTCACCCCCATAGATGGGCCATTGAGTGCGGATTGTTAACAGGTTTATTGGGTATGAATTGAATAGTGACAGTATCTGGATTTCTGAACGTGATCCATCTTCCCTAAGTTCCCTCTCTCTCCTCCGAATGCCCCCACCCATCTCCCTGCCTGCCCCCCCCCCCTGCCCCCCACCCACCAACCAGGGTCTCTCTCTCTCTCTCTCTCCCTCCCAGGCTCTCTCTCTCTCTTCTCCACCCCCCACAGGCTCTCTCCCCCCCACCCCCAGGCACTCTCTCTCCCACCACCCTCCCCCCCCCCAAGGCACTCTCTCCCCCCTACCCTTCCAGGAACTCTCTCTCTCTCTCCACCGCACCCCCCCCACCACCCCTCAGGCTCTCTCTCTCTCTCTCTCTCCCCCTCCCCCCAAAGGCTCTCTCTCTCTCTCTCTATCTCCCCACCCCAACCCCACCTTGGCTCTCTCTCTCTCTCTCCCCACCCCCAAACCCCGCCCCGGCCCTCTCGCTCTCTCTCTCTCTCTCCCCCCAGGCTCGCTCTCTCTCTCTCTCTCTCTCTCCCTGCCCCCCCCTCCTCCCCCAGGCTCACTCACTCTCTCTCTCTCTCACCCCCTGTGCTCTGTCTCTCCCCCCCATCCCATAGGCTCTCCCCCTCCCCCCCCCCCAGGCTCTCTTTCCACCACCAGCCAGGCTCTCTCTCTCCACCCCCCCCCCAGGCTCTCTCTCTCTCTCTCACTCTACCTCCCCCCCAGGCTCTCTCTCCCCCCCCCCTAGGCTCTCTCTCTCTCTCACTCTACCCCCCCCCCCCAGGCTCTCTCTCTCTCTCACTCTACCCCTCTAA
The DNA here is from genome assembly GCF_044704955.1 of Pristiophorus japonicus. Classification (NCBI taxonomy): domain Eukaryota; kingdom Metazoa; phylum Chordata; class Chondrichthyes; family Pristiophoridae; genus Pristiophorus; species Pristiophorus japonicus. The sequence continues at coordinate 40,037,563 of NC_091993.1, read as the reverse complement.
CAATATAATTTTAATATTGTTTAAAATTAATTGAAATTAAAGTTAATAAATGCCTTCGAAAAAAAATTAATTTTCCCGATTTTTAAAAACGTTTTGTAATTAGGGTTAAAAATAAACTTACCGTAATGGGCAGAGTTTTTAACAATAAAATGTGTTTTTTAAATTTAATTTAATTATATTTTTGTGTGTTTTAAAATTCTTATGCCAGTAACAGTAGGCTATACGCCTGCTTTTATCAGGCACAAAAGTTTTGAGGACATTTGCTGGGCATGATATGGGTAAATCCCACAATCTTGCCCTTGCAAATGTCCTCCCTCCCGAGATGCGATGTATCTGTCAAGCTAGAGTTTGATAGATCGGAAAAGCCGGTTTTCTGTGCATGCACATTGTGCGCTGAAAACTGGCTTTTGCGATGCCTCCCCGGGTCCGTACACATTCCATACACACTCCGTACAAACTGCGTACACACCCCGTACACATTGCGTACACACTCCGTACACACTCTCCGTACACATTCCTACACACCCCATACACACCGCGTACACACACTGCGTACGCATTCCATACACACTCTCCGTACACACTCCGTACACACCCCGTACACACTGAGTACACACTCTGTACACACTGCGGACGCACTCCATACACACTCTCCGTACACACTCCGTACACACCGCGTACACATTGCGTACACACTGCGTACGGACCAGGGGAGGCCGGGACTTCCAGACCATAATCTAGGCTGATATGGCAGTCTTTCGGGTGTGGTGTTACAAACCGACTACCTGTCTGCCTGCGTAATAGAGCTCCCCCTAGTGGACTACTGCTCCACCTAGTGGCCTACCGATGTAGTGCAACTACTGATGTAAGTACAATAAAAGGGTCAGGTGGCAAAGTCAAATGATGACAGTTTCTGTTAAGAGCCATCTTGTGTGTGTGTGTGCTTCTTAGTGATGGTGTAAGAATATATCACATCGGCCCAGCGCGATGTAAAGGCCAAAGCACTGGATTTAAGGCAGACAGCATATGGGATGTGGACCAACCTTGCTCCCTCAGACAACACCACCAGAAACAGATTAAACTATCAATCATCTCACTTGCTGTCTGCTGTATTTGCCCACATAACTGGAATAACGTCACAAATTCATTGACTGTGAAACACTCCACGCGGCCTCTGTGACAACGTGCTCGACAAATGCAAGTTCTTTATTAAAGACATGGAATATCTAAAAGTACACTGTGTTCATTTTAACATGCTATAAAAATAGACAGCATTTTTGCATTCAACAACAATTTTTACATCTGGGCCAGAGGTGCTTGATAGACACATGCAATAATGTGACTGGCACTCAAAGACTTGGAAGTTGGTGTTTATACTACAAGGGCTGACATTTCAAGGCTGTATCCCACGCACAGGTCACAGCTAGGCCACTTCAGTCTGCAGCTAGGTCAGTCAACACTATAGTCATGACATTCTGAGTCTCTGCTCCGAAGATCAAGCCTCAACAGACATGAGCGCAGGTCGCAGATAGGTCACCGAGTATTGTGGATTGCAGAGATGGACAAACTTGGATCATGTGTGCCTCTATACAGCACTGTGGGAGACCTCTCATTAGCATTAAAATCAGCGTGAGTAATCTCACGGTGTAAGTATCTCGTGTCCATGCTCCTAGTACAGGAAGTCGGTATTTCTCTCGATTTGAGTACAGTTCACCATATAGAATCACATATAATTAACAACAGCAACACAGGCCATTCAGCCCAATGGTTGATGTTATCTGCAACGCACTGTCCGAACGGGTGATGGAAGCAGATTCATTAATAACTTTCAAAAGGGAACGGGATAAATATTTGAAGTGCAGGGCTATGGGGAAAGATAAGGAGAGTGGGACTAACTGGATTGCTCTTTCAAAGAGCTAGCACAGGCACGATGGGCTGAAGGGTCTCCTTCTACGCTGTATAATTCTATAATTCTATGCCAGTGTCCACATGTGCCTGCTCACACTCCTCTTCAGCTAACCCTACTTCATAATGACCTGTGTCGCTGCACTATACTTGCATGGTATTCATCATCATAGGCAGTCCCTCGAAATGAGGATGACTTGCTTCCATGCCAAAAAAGGATGAGTTCATGTCTGTTGAGGCTTGATCTTCAGAGCAGAGACTCAGAATGTCATGACTATAGTGTTGACTGACCTAGCTGCAGACTGAAGTGGCCTATCTGTGACCTGTGCGTGGGGCATAGCCTTGAAATGTCAGCCCTTGGAGTATAAACACAAACTTCCAAGTCTTTGAGTGCCAGCCACGTTATTGTATGTTCCTGAAGGGTGGAAGATGCCTGTGCGTGGATTTTTTTAACGTGGGTGGCCATTGCACACCAGCCACCACACGGGCTTGACAGAGCTAGGTCTTGGTCCAGTGACAAGGGTTATCCAAGACGAATAGAGACCAGCTCTGCTGCACGGACCTAGTGTGCACACATATCACAGTGTGGGCTGGCCCATGCTGCCCCTGGGCCCTCGTCTCTTCTGGCCCCGTAACTCACACCTCTCCTGGGCCCCAATCACATCGCTCTGCAGTCTCTCGCCACTCCTGCGCCCCGACCTCGCCGCTCCTGCTGTTACCTGCCCACACTCCAATCACCGACCTGGACCTTGATGACGTCCCTCTTCGCTGCCGTCGCCCTCCTGCACCAGCTCGTGCTGTATCTTGCAGTGACATGCCATCACGCTGCCTAAGGCCGCCGCTCCTTTTATGGCCCCGAACTACCGCTGATGGTCTCTCGCAGGTCAGGGCCACCACACAGGGTATTAGCCGACCGGTCTCTGCACACAACACTGGATCTTCACACAGTATCCTGAACTCACACCAGCACCATAACCCTTCCTTGGACAGCGTTCGTCCAAGGCCGTACGAACAGTTCATGATGTTGGCTCTGTCGCATTACCGTGTACCTATGCGACTCTTCCAATCAGAAGCCTCTGAAGTTCCTCACTCTTCCTACAATCCCTTTGAAAATACCAAGACTTAACTGAAAGAAATATCAGGATGGGGATGCAGTGCTGCAAGAGATGCAACAAAAGCATATCAGAAGTATGGAGCACATTAAATCAGCCTTGGTATGATTCATAGAGTGACTTCACTCATTGAACACATTTAAACAAAAACACTCGTTCATATACACAAAAAGTCAGTGTTAATTATCTTAGATCAAAATCCAGCCGCTGGCATACATCCAACGGTATGATGCCACTCAGCGTTTGATTGGCGTTCAGCTGGAGCCTTGCCAGGAAATGGTGGGTGGTACAGCTCTTGTGCTCGGTTGGAACGGCCAGCACTGTATATCCACTTAACGTCTGTTCTTGATACATAGCAAGCAAGAGGGATTTATGGGATTCCTGAATTAAACACGCTGGCTGTAGTAACCACTTACACCTGCCAGCTTTGCTGGAGACTGCAGCCTCTACCCATCAACACAGCTACAGAGTAACGTTGCGTCACTCGTGGCAAACCTTGGGGCTGGAAAGATTCTCTCAAAATCCGTGGCTGGGGAGGACTAGTTCTGGTTTGTTTTCCCCCTCTCAGCGGAAGACCATTTGATGCCATTCCTTTGATTGTTTCTTCTCTTTGCATGCACCAGTAACGGAAATGGAAAACCGAGCTGTACGACGACACCAGCTGTCTATTTTCAAATGAGCTGGACTAAAAGATCCCACGGCACTATTCTAAAAGAGAGCAGGGGCATTATCCCTGGTGTCCTGGCCAATATTTATCCCTCAATCAACATATTATCTGCTCATTATCACATTGCTGTTTGTGGGAGCTTTCCTACCTTACAACAGTGACTACACTCCAAAAGTACTTAATTGGCTGTAAAGCGCTTTGAGACGACCTCAGGCTGTGAAAGGAGCTATATAAATGCAAGTTTTTTCTTTACCTTCACTGAAAGGAGCAAAGTTTAAGATGTAGACGCTATAAAGAGTCCATCGATCTTGTAATATATTCATTGCGACATCACAAATAAACACACTCTACAAGATGGCTCTACAGGAACTTGTCATGTGACCTTGTCACATACCCCTTTTATTATTTACTTCATTAGTTGCATTATCACAGTAGTCCACTAGGTGGAGCAGTAGCCCACTAGGGGGAGCTCTATATTACACTGATCTAAGAAGAGAAAAAAATGAAGAAAATAACCTCAAAAGACTTGTCACTCTTTTGACAGTTCATGTTTGATGATGATTAAACATTTGTTAGTTCGGACCCAAGGAGCAAAAAAGAAAGTGTTACTTGGAGAGGAAGCTGCTAGAATTCCACCAATTAAAACTATATCTAACTCCGCAGATATCTGTTGCAACCGAAATTCCTTCTTTTCATTAAGTAGCCAGTGAGGCTACCTATTCATCAAACTTGGTAGCCTGCCAAAAATGTATGAGTCCATGTTACATGATAATAATCAAGCCCATTCAGTTCTTTGGTCTTTCTGGCTATACTTCTAAGGCGAGTAATGATCTCCATGTGGTAGGAATGGGACTTATTCTCAGTACATCTTACCGGGTCGAGATTTATAACTTTCATTGTGGCGATCACAAAATCCTGATCCCACCTCCATATGGTGGGAATAAAATCTATTAAAGTATATTTTCTCATGTGCACATTTAAGTGATATTCAGTGGCACCATGAGCAGTTCCAGATGGGCAGCCAACTCAATTCTCACAGTTGAAATTTATAGCCTGGCGACTTGTGGGCTAATGGAATACTATGGTCTATCTGTTGGAGCACGAGATTCTTTGCCACAGAGATTGGCTGAGGCAGAAACCCTTGCATCTTTTAAGGGAAAAATGGACCAGCATTTACATGCTATTACATAGTATTTACAACACACAAACAGGCCAATAGTGCCCAACTGGTTGCTGCCGGTGTTTATGCTCCACACAAGCCTTCTCTCACCCTACTTTTTCCCCACATTACAACAGTGACTACACGCCAAAAAGTACTTCAATGGCTGTAAAGCACTTTGAGACGTCCGGTGGTCGTGAAAGGCTCTATATAAATCTAAGTCTTTCTTTCTTTTACTTCATCTCGCCCTATTAGCATATCTTATGTATATTAACTGGGTTTTACCTGCCACCGGAGGGTGCGACTGTCAGAGTCCTAATGGTCACTGGCAGACACGTGCAAGCCATGTATGTAATGTTGGCAGCCATTCTCACTTTGAGAATAAATAAACTGGAGTAAGGTCATGCCTGAACTAGCTCACCGTACTTAGCCTCATGGAGTTATTCGATACGTAACAATATCTGTTCTCCCTCATGTTTTTATCTAGCTTTCCTTTAACTACATCTATGGTATTAGCCTCAACTACACCCTGTTCCACATTCTCACCACTCTCTGGCTAAAGAAGTTTCTCCTGAATTTCTGAACAGGATTTAACTTATATATATGGCCCCCAGTTTTGGACACCCCCTCCCCCCCACAAGTGGAAACATCTTCTCTACATTCAATCAAACTCCTTCATAATTTTAAAGATCATTATCTCAGCCTTCTCCTTTCTAGAGAAAAGAGCCCCAGCCAGTTCAATCTATTGAAGCAATGGGAGGTACAAGGCTGTGGGGGGAGAGGGTGTGGGGAGAGAGGGTGTGGGGAGAGAGGGTGTGGGGAGAGAGGGTGTGGGGGGAGGGGTTGTGGGGGGAGAGGATGTGGGGGAGAGAGGGTGTGGGGGGAGAGGGTGTGGGAGAGAAAGGGTGTGGGGAGAGAGGGTGTGGGGAGAGAGGGTGTAGGGAGAGAGGGTGTGGGGAGAAAGGGTGTGCGGGGAGAGGGTGTGGGGGAGGGGGTGTGGGGGAGGAGGTGTGGGGGGAGAGGGTGCAGGGGGAGGGGGGCGGGGAGAGAGAGGCTGTGGAGAGAAAGGGTGTGGGGAGGGGGTGTGGGGGAGGGGGTGTGGGAGAGAGAGGGTGTGGAGAGAGAGGGTGTGGGGAGGGGGTGTGGGGGAGGGTGTCTGGGAGAGAGAGGCTGTGGGGGGAGAGGTGTGGGGAGAGGGTGTGGGGGGAGAGCTGTGAGGAAAGGGTGTGAGGAGGGGGTGTGGGGGGAGAGGGTGTGGAGAGAGATGGTGTGGGGGGAGAGGGTGCAGGGGGAGGGGGCGGGGAGAGAGAGGGTGTGGGGGTAGAGGTTTGGGGAGAGAGGGTGTGAGACAGAGAGGGTGTGGGGGGAGAGATGGTGTGGGGGAGAGGGTGTGGGGAGAAAGGGTGTGGGAGAGAGGGTGTGGGGAGAGAGGTTATGGGGGGAGGGGGTGCAGGGGGAGGGGGGCGGGGAGAGAGAGGGTGTGGGGGGAGAGGATGTGGGGAGAGAGGGTGTGGGGGGAGAGGGTGTGGGGGGAGAGGGTGTGGGGGGGAGAGGTTGTGGGGAGAGAGATTATGGGGGGAGGGGGTGCAGGGGGAGGGTGGGGGGGTAGTGAGATTAGTTTTAAATTCCTCGAGCAAAGAGTTGGCACAGACATAATGGGCTGAATGGCCTCTTTGTTTGTAGTAATCACCTATGGGTCTATAACAGAATCTAGGCCAGGAATGCTTTGCATGAATGGCGAGACTTAGCACATAAGATACGGTTACAATTAGGAAATGCACGTGGGGAACTTGTACACACGGCAACAATTCTTACAGAGGCTTTACGCAAGGCATCCTCAGTTTTCAATATGTAGTGTTGCCCTGACGCTGGGCAGCTGTCCGACGTTGTCTCTGCTCCATGTACTTGCAATACTTCTGCGCTATTCCTCTGCCTGCAAGATAAAATACCACATTTGTTGCCACGAAAACGGGAAGTTGCCCCAAACAATTTAAGCCCTTGACCTCTTGGGAGAGGAGACCAACTGGAAGTTGTAGGTTTTGGAGAGCATCAAGGGAGTGTGTCAGAAAGTGAAGTCATGGCCTTCTCCCCAGCTCGTGGTTAATGCCATATTCTTCATGTCAGCTAATGCTATTTCCCTGAGCGACTATCACACAGCACACAGTTAACCTGATCATAAAATCACAGAAAAATTACGATGCAGAAGGAGGCCATTCGGCCCATTGTGTCCATGCCGGTCAAAAAAGAGCCACCCAACCTAATCCCACCTATAGAGTTTGGGGATTTGTTGCTGTTAATGTGGTTTGCCCTCCATACGCGGTGGCCAGTAAAACCTACAGGTAATTAATCAACATATCTAAAAAAAAGATCTCACTTAGCAACTGCCTCTTCTAACTGTCAGCAGTTACAGCAGACTCTCATCACTCAGGTAATCGCACTAAACACAGTGCGAACAGCTGATTGAAACTGTTGAAGACTCGACTTGGCCTGAAATTAGCAGAGCCTTCGAAACGGGTAAGTGTCAGGCAAGTACTGATTGAAGTGCCGGAAATGGTTGGCGTGTTTAATAGATTATAAGTGGTACCTTTGTAATTGACGCCTATGGCAAATGGTCAGCGCTGTTTGCTGGATGTACGTAGCTACCCATGACAAACATGGACGGTGTAAGTGGTGGGGACTGTGCTCTCATAGATGTCATTTGTGTAAGTTGTTATATTCAGAATAGATCCACAGGACTGTATCGCAAGCTCAAACTGTTGTGACCTTGGTCTCTTTATTCAGACTTCAGAGTGGGGAAGCCGCATGGTGAATCACCTTTTATACCTGCTTGCCCCAGGGTGTACAGGTGACCTTAGGTCTCCCACAGGTATGCCCCCTAGTGTCAAGTCTTTCATTTTGGTAAGGTTTACATACATACATAACAGTTATAATATTGGTGCCATGATTAAGTTGAGCTCCAGAGGAAATGCAATATTTTACACACATCAGGAAACTAAACTGGTGACTTTGTTGTTGGACATATTATTTGGATACCCAAAGAACTGCCCATCAGGCTGTACGTTTCTTTGAGACAATCACAAACCCCAGGGATCGGTCTGCTGTGCGCTGGACTATCAACAAAAGTGTTTTTGTTCATTCAATGTTGATAGACAACTACTCTGCCTTAAGTGAGCAACGAAAAATATGTTGTTCCTGAGGGTGGGTTCAATTCGCAGCCCTCGGTGATTGACAGCTTGGCAGCACAAACCCCTGAACATACAAAGTTACGGGAGGGGTCAGAGGACACCTTGGGCTGGATTTTCGGTACTCTTAGCACTCCGGAGGGGTGGCAATGGTGGCAGAAAGCACTTGTGCACTGGCGGCCAGCTTCCAGCGCCTCCGCTGGGACATTCGGCGCCGGTATTGAAGTGGCGCGGAGCATTACCGCCCGGAAGTGGCGAGTCAGTGTGCAACACTCCTGGTTGCGACATTGGCTTGATTTTTGGCTGCCGCTCAACCCTTAGCACGCCATAGCGCACTCTGTTGGGGACACCTGTGAAAACACACAGTTGTCAGTTGTCCATACAACTGACCACACTCGATCAGCTCCGCTGGTCAGGCCAGACACGAGACTCCCAAAGCAAGCGCTCTACTCGGAACTCCTTCACGGCAAACGAGCCAAAGGTGGGCAGAGGAAATGTTACAAGGACACGCTCAAAGCCTCCCTGAAAAATTGCAACATCCCCACCGACACCTGGGAGTCCCTGGCCAAAGACCGCCCTAAGTGGAGGAAGTGCGTCCGGGAGGGCGCTGAGCACCTCGAGTCTCATCGCCGAGAGCATGCAGAAACCAAGCGCAGGCAGCGGAAGGAGCGTGCGGCAAACTTGTCCCACCCACCCTTTCCCTCAACCACTGTCTGTCCCACCTGTGACAGGGACTGTGGCTCTCGTATTGGACTGCTCAGCCGCCTAAGGACTCATTTTAAGAGTGGAAGCAAGTCTACCTCGATTCCGAGGAACTGCCTATGATGATGAGCGCGCCATAGCGCGCCCTGTTGGAGACGCCAGAGAAAGCGAGTGCTCCGAGCTGTAGCGGCTGCAGTCAGGTAATTAATGCCCACCTCAGGTAAGTGTGATTGTTTTTATTTAAAACATTGCGATTTATGTTGCGGTGGCGTGAGTTATGCATTGGGAATGTTTTTGGTGTTTTCTTCCCCCCCAGGCCTCTGTTACGGCGCTCCGAGGCCGGCTGTTTAGCTCGGGATTTTCGCTTGCTCAGCCGACCTAGCGCCCTAAAAGAGGTGTGCAACGCCTCCCTTGGCGCCCTGTTCCAAACTCCCAGCGCCCAGCTGATGAATTTCACGGCGGCAGCGCAAACCATTTGCCGGTGCAAACTTTAGCACTCCGCCCGGGACATCGCCCCAACTGAGGCGCGAGCAAATTTCCCTCTCTCTTTCCATCTACTCTGGCTCTCAGAGATACCAGCCTGGGAACGGGAACCCGAGTAGTTTCTAACAGAGAAGGACAGGGCTCGTTGGCTTAGGAGTAGCTCACTTGGATGTGCGCTGTCACCCACAGCATCAGTACAGATGGTATTTTAGTTATTTTCATGAAACAGGAAGCAGTGGAGACTTAGAATTATGAAATGCTACAGCACAGAATTAGGCCATTCGGCTTATCGTGCCTGACTTGGATCTTTGAAAGAGATATCCAATTAGTCCTATCCAGCTGCCCTTTCTCCTTTTCAAATATTTCTCCAATTCCCTTTTGACAGTTATTATTGAACGTGGACCCACCTCCCTTTAAGGCAGTGCATTTGAGATCACAACAACTCGCTGCATAAAAATAAATTCTCATCTTGCCTCTGGTGCTTTTACCAATTTTTAAAAATCTGTGCCCTCTGGTTACTGACCCTCCTCTCCCTGGAAACTGTTTCTCCTTATTTACTCTTATCAAAACCCATCATGATTTTGAACACCGCTATCAAACCTCCCGTTGGCCTTCTCTAATCTAAGGAGAACAATCCCAGCTTCTCCAGTCTCTCCAGCTAAATGAAGTCCCTCACCCCTGGCACCTTCTTGTAAATGTCCTCTGCACCCTCTCCAAGGCCTTAACATCCTCCTAATGTGCGATGCCCAGAATTTGACTGATTTCACTGTGAAGCTTCAGTGAACTTAGCATTTTGGCCCCAAAATTCCTGGGTTGGGAGAGGTCCTAAAGTCGATTTCTGCCGGGGGAGAGTGGGGGAAACCAAAGTAATGGTTGGAGCCTGGTTCCACCGGGAGTCCATCCCATTCAGACCGCACTTTTAGGTTTCAGTCGGGGGAGGGCCTTGGTGGATCTTCTGCCCATCACCTGCGTCAAGGGGACATTCCAGGCAGAATTCCTGGGCTTTGCTGGGAGATGATTCCAGGGGTCACAGTCTCCGAATAAGGGGTCGGCCTTTTAGGACTGAGATGAGGAGAAACTTCTTCACTGAATCTTTGGAATTCACTACCCCAGGGACCTGATGAGGCTCAGTCTTTGAGTATATTCAGGACTTAGATCGATAGATTTTGGTTATTAAAGGAATCAAGGAATATGGGACAGAGCAGGAAAGTGGGGTTGAGGTAGAAGAGCGGCCATGATCTCACTGAATGGCGGAGCAGGCTCGAGGGGCCAAATGGCCTACTCCTGCTCCTAATTCTTATGTTCATATGCCCCGTTGAGACATGGCATGAATCTCTTTGAGGCATTCTGAAGGCCCCAAACCCTGCACTAGAATAAGGTAATCAATCAGTAAGGTAATCCAATAAGAGATCAATTATCTTCTCTAGCGGCAGAAGACCGAAGTAATGTTTATTTCCTCGGCCCAGTGGGTCTTTGAGGGGGGGCAAGTTGAGGTGGAACAGCATGGCACTGCTCTGCCTCAAAGAGACAGCGGGTTGGGGTGGAACGAGCCAGGCCGAAGGCTGGCACTGCTGATGTGCCCCTGCAGGCCCCCGGTGGGCAGCCCAGTTGTTTAAACGTCCAAGTCCCCAGGATCTGGGACGGGGATTCCACCCTGGCACTTGGACATGCAGTGGTTCCCGAGGAACCCGACCCTGCCACACAGCACTGCCCCCCCCATTCATCAAAATCCACGGCACGGCCTTGGACAACGTGGACCACTTTCCATATCTCAGGAGCCTACTGTTGTGTATGCAATAACTCAAAAGACTGAATACTATAAACTTCGAGCGGGTACAAACCTGGCTCTACTTTATTCGGGCCCGAAGTGATCACATTACAAATGGCTGACCTTTTATACCTAGCCCACACACACGTGCACACAGCCCAATGACCTCAGACACTGGCGCCACCTGGTGGCTAGTAAACCCAAGCAGGCATACATGACAATATCCCCTTTTAAGATATTAGTAACGGTCTTTTTACAAATTGAGACGGTCCGGGGCTTTCTGCTCCCGAGTTGAATGTCTCAGTTCAACTTCAGCCTTGGGCGAGCGTTCTGAGTCTGTTATGACTGGGGGCTGGGTAGCCAATCTGATGGGAGTGGCAATGACCATGTCAGGGATTGAAAGTGCAGATTCATTGATGACTAGCGGAGTCCTCTGATGACTGAGGGTGGGTTGGTTGGTCACTGATTGTGTCTTCCTCAGACTGTTCCGGTTCATCCGTGTGCCGCAGCTTTATCTGATCATCATGTTTCCTGCATGGTTGCCCATTCTTGAGCTTAACGATAAACATTCTGAATCCTTGGCCATAACAGTACCGGTGATCCACTTGGGACCTTGACCATAATTCAGTCCATACACAGGATCGTTAACAGAAATGTCGCGTGACACAGCAGCGCGATCATGATACCCTTGCTGACTTTGACGTCTGTATTCGACACGATTATTCAAGTCGGGGTGGACAAGAGGTAGCCTGGTCTTGAGACCTCTCTTCATCAACAGTTCAGCAGAGGAGACCCCGGTAAGCGTATGGAGTCTTATCCTGGAACGAAGCAAAATGCCTGACAAGCGAGTTTGTAGTGAATCTTGAGTTACACGTTTCATACTCTGTTTGATGGTTTGGACCGCACGCTCTGCTTGTCCACTGAATGCAGGTTTGAATGGTGCTGACCTCACATGTTTGATACCATTGAGTTTCATGAACTCTTGAAACTCCATACTGGTAAAGCAAGATCCGTTGTCGCTCACAACAATGTCAGGCAGACCATGCGTAGCAAACATGACACGAAGGCTCTCAATGGTAGCTGTGGATGCGCTGGATGACATGATTGTACACTCTATCCACTTGGAATAAGCATCCACCACAACTAAGAACATCTTTCCCAGGAAGGGACCTGCAAAGTCGATGTGGATCCTGGACCATGGTTTAGATGGCCAAGACCACAGACTCAGCGACGATTCTGCTGGTGCTTTATTAAGCTGCATGCAAACGTTGCACTGATGCACACATGATTCCAGATCAGAGTCAATTCCAGGCCACCATACATGAGACCTGGCAATGGCTTTCACCATGGCAATACCGGGATGCGTGCTATGCAGATCATGCACAAATTTCTCTCTGTCTTTCTTGGGCATAACAACACGATTACCTCACAATATAGAATCTGATTGAATGGATTGTTCGACCTTGCGATGGATGTAAGGTTTGGTCTCTTCACACATTTGCTTGGGCAGACCAATCACCACTAAGGATATAGCGTTTCACAACCGATAATATTGGGTCCTGGCTGATCCAGGTCTTAACTTGTTGGGCCGTGACAGCGGTTCCTTCACTTTCAAAAGCATCCATGACTAACAGTAGATCTGCCGGTTCTGGCGTTTCCACCTCCGGTGTGGGCAACGGCAGACGGCTCAATGCATCGGCACAATTCTCAGTGCCAGGTCTATGGCGAATAACATAATCATAGGTGTCATGTATGTAACCATCATGCAACGGTAACCTCCATGTAACTGTAACCTTCATGCAATTCCTGTACACTGTACTGATACCCTACAAATGCACACCCTGACCACAGGGGGTGAACTTGTGGGAGACACTCCTCACCTGGGTTTCCAGGTATAAAAGGGGAGGTCCCACCCAGGGTCAGCACTCCTTGGTCCTGGGAATAAAGGTTAAGGTCACGTAGTGACTGTATCTGCAGTACATGCCTCGTGTGATATTGTAGTAAGGTTCAGGGACACCACATTTGGCGACAAGAAACGGGAATCACCGAACCACGAGGATGGCCACCAGTAGCACAGAGGAACGTTACTGTGTGGGTGAGGACTGGGACAACGTCGTGGAGAGACTCCAGCAGAGCTTTGTCATGAAGGACTGGCTGGGAGCAGCAGCGGCTGACAAGCGGAGGGCGCATCTACTGACCAGCTGCAGACCACAGACGTATGCGCTGAAGACCCGCTCGCACCCCAAAAGCCAGCGGGTAAGTCCTTCGAAGAGCTCAGCCAGCTGATCAGTGAGCATCTCAAGCCAGCGACTAGCATACATATGGCCTGGCACCGGTTCCACACACTGGCGTCGGGAGGGGCAAAGCATCTCGGACTTCGTTGCGGACCTGCAGCACTTGGCCAGTCTCTGTAAGCTCACAGACGCCTGCAGGGGGGAGATGTTAAGGGATTTGTTCATTGAGGGCATTAATCATGCCAGGATATTCAGGAAGCTCATAGAGACCAAGGACTTGACTTTAGAAGGGGCGGTGTTGGTAGCTCAGACCTTCATGGTAGGGGAAGAGGAGACCAAGCTAATTTACACACGCAGCCCTGGTTCCAGCGTGGCGATGGACCAGGGAGTTAACATGGTGAACGCGGCTCGGGACCCCGCAGGCAGGCAAGGGCATTTTGAAATCGCCCAGGCAGCAACAGACTCTAGGGTGGGCCCGCAACAGGGACAATGGAAAGGGGATCAGCAATTCACGCCATCATGCGTCCCGCGATGGGACCATTAACACCAACCATCAGACTGCTTAGAAACAAACAAATGGGCAATCAGAGAGGAATGCCTGGTAACAGTCCTTTTGTTAACAATGATCTCAGCTCATGCTGGAGGTGCGGGGGTAGACATATTGCGAAAAGCTGCAGGTTTCAGCAATATACCTGTAGGATTTGTAACATCAGTGAACACTTGGCCAGGATGTGCAAAAAGGCTGTAGCAAGGCTAATCTGCGAGACAGGGGAACCAGACGAGGGGTCTGCAATGCAGGATGATGCCTGGGGAAAAGCCATGGATGCTGAAGTTCAGCGGGTTCATGTGGCTGACGTCCACAGTTCATACACTAAAATGCCACCCATGATGATGAAAGTTTTATTGAATGGCATCTCGGTGCGCATGAAGCTGGATACCGAAGCTAGCCAGTCAATTATGAACGCCCGACAATTTGAAAGACTATGGCCACACAGAGCTAGCAGGCCCAAACTGGAATGCATTGACACGCAGTTATGGACGTACACCAAAGAGATCATCCCAGTGCTGGGCAGCGCAAACTTTGTGGTAACACATAATGGATCACAGAACCGGCTGCCACTCTGGATCGTACCGGGAAATGGCCCCGCGCTCTTGGAGAGGAATTAGCTAGCCGAGATGAATTGGAAATGGGGGATGTGCACGCCATTTCATCTGTGGAGTGAAGTTCATGCTCACAGGTCCTACAAAAATTCAGGTCATTGTTTCAACCTGGTGTCGGAACTTTCAAGAGCACCAAAGTAGTGATACGCATCACCCCGGACGCCAGACCAGTGCACCACAAAGCCAGAGCGGTGCCGTATGTGATGTGTGAGAAAATTGAAAGTGAATTGGACAGGCTGCTCAGAGAGAGCATAATTTCGCCCGTGGAATTCATTGACTGGGCAAGCCCCATTGTTCCTGCCTTAAAGCGGATGGCTCGGTCAGGATTTGTGGCGACTACAAAGCCACCATCAACCGAGTGTCGCTGTAAGACCAATACCCGCTCCTGAGAGCGGAGGACCTTTTTGCCACGCTGGCAGGTGGCAAGCTGTTCACGAAGCTGGACCTCACTTTGGCCTACATGACTCAGGAACTAGCTGAAGAATCCAAGCTTCTGACCACCATCACGACGCACAAGGGATTATTTGTCTACAACAGGTGTCCGTTTGGCATTTGTTCGGCGGCAGCTATCTTTCAAAGAAACATGGAAAGCTTGCTCAAATCCATTCCTGGAACAATTGTATTCCAAGACGACATCCTTATAATGGGTCGAGACACTGAGGAACACCTCCACAACCTGGAGGAGGTGCTACGCCGACTGGACCGGGTAGGCTTGCGGCTGAAAAAGGCCAAGTGTGTGTTTTTGGCCCCAGAGGTCGAGTTTTTGGGCAGGAGGGTTGCCGCAGACGGGATCCGGCCCACTGAATCAAAAACGGAGGCGATCCGCCGGGTGCCCAGGCCCGGCAACACGTCGGAGGTGTGATCATTCCTGGGACTCTTGAACAATTTCGGGAACTTTCTGCCGAACTTAAGCACATTGTTGGAGCCATTACACATGCTCCTGCATAAAGGTTGTGAATGGCTTTGGGGGGACTGTCAGGAACGGGCTTTCAATAAGGCGAGGAACCTGCTGTGTTCTAACAAACTGTTGACTTTGTATGACCCCTGTAAAAAACTGGTTTTAACATGCAATGCATCATCCTACGGGGTTGGGTGTGTGTTGCAGCAGGGTAATGATGACGGCCGACTCCAACCGGTGGCTTATGCCTCCAGGTCACTCCCCCAGGCAGAGCGTGGACACGGCATGGTCGAAAAGGAAGCACTTGCTTGTGTTTGCAGTGAAAAAGATGCACCAGTACCTTTTCGGTAGACGGTTCGAGCTAGAAACGGACCACAAGCCGTTAACATCCCTGTTGTCTGACAGCAAGGCTGTCAATGCCAATGCATCAGCTCGCATACAGCGATGGGCTCTCACACTGGCTGCGTATCACTATGCCATACAGCACTGGCCAGGCACCGAAAATTGCGCTGACACGCTCAGCAGGCTCCCTCTGGCCACCACTGAGGGGGCATCGGAGCAAAGCGCTGAGATGGTCATGGCCGTTGAGGCTTTTGACACCGCAGGCTCCCCCATCACAGCCTGCCAGATCAAACTCTGGACCAAGAGAGACCCGCTCCTATCCATGATAAAGAAATGTGTTCTGACTGGGGATTGAGCACCCGCACATAGAGCGTGCCCCGAGGAGGTCAGGCCGTTTCAGAGATGGATGGATGAGCTCTCCATCCAAGCAGACTGCCTGCTATGGGGCAGCCAGGTAGTCATGCCCCACAAAGGAAGAGAAGCATTCATCAGGGAACTCCACAGCGAGCACCCTGGCATCGTGTTAATGAAGGCCATTGCCCGGTCACATGTATGGTGGCCGAGGATTGACTCAGACCTGGAACACTGGGTTCGCAGGTGCACGATGTGTGCCCAGTTGGGCAATGCCCCCAGGGAGGCCCCACTCAGCCCATGGCCCCGGCCCCACAGGCCATGGTCACGTATTCACACAGACTATGCAGGCCCGTTCATGGGGAAAATGTTCCTGATCGTTGTCGATGCATACTCGAAATGGATCGAGTGCATCATGTTAAACTTCTGCACGACATCCATCACAGTGGAGAGTCTGAGTACGATTTTCGCGACCCACGGCTTGCCAGACATCCTGGTCAGCGACAATGGCCCGTGTTTCACCAGCCATGAATTCCAGGAGTTTATGTCGGGCAATGGTATCAAACACGTCCTGACAGCACCGTTCAAGCCGGCTTCCAATGGCCAGGCAGAACGTGCGGTCCAACTCATAAAACAGGGCACGCTACGCATCCAAGGACCCTCCCTACAGTACCGCCTATCGCGCCTATAGGTCCCGTCCGCACTCGCTCACGGGAGTCCCACCAGCGGAACTCCTCATGAAACACACGCTTAAAACGCGGCTGCCCCTCATTCACCCAGCCCTGGCAGACATTGTTGAGGGCAGGCGCCAGTCCCAAACCGAGTTCCATGATCGAAACTCAAAGGGGAGGTGTATTGAAAGGGATGACCCAGTATTTGTTCTTAACCATGCTTTGGGACCCAAGTGGCTTGAGGGCACAGTAATTGGCAAAGAAGGGAATAGGGTCATAGTGGTCAGACTAAACAATGGGAAGATATGCCGCAAACACTTGGACCAAGTAAAGAAAAGGCTCAGCATAGACACGGAGGAACCTGAAGAAGAGCATGAGATGTCACCCACACCACTGCCAGTGGACGAGCAACAAGGATATTCACCAACATGCACAGTCCCTGCGGCCAGGCCGGACAGGCCGGAATCACCTCAGGTGACAGAGATGCGTGCTGAGGCTCAGCCACTAGAGCCACAACTGCGGCGCTCCACGAGAGAGCGTCGACCACCTGAAAGACTTAACCTTTGACACAAAAAGACGTAAGGGGGCAGATGGTGTCATATATGCAACCATCATGAAATGGTAATCTTCATGTAACTGTAACATTCATGCAACTCCTGTACACTGTACTGATACCCTAGAAATGCACACCCTGACCACAAGGGGTGAACTTGTGGGAGACACTCCTCACCTGGGTTCCCAGGTATAAAAGGGGAGGTCCCACCCAGGGTCAGCACTCCTTAGTCCTGGGAATAAAGGTTAAAGTCATGTAGTGACTTCGTCTGCAGTACATGCCTCATGTGATTTTGTAGGGACACCATAATAGGCAGATAATGTCAGCGCCCACCTGTGGATGCGGGACGATGCATTGGTATTGATACCTTTGTTTTCCGAAAACAATGAAATTAGTGGCTTGTGATCTGTTTCTAGTTCAAACCGAAGACCAAACAGGTACTGATGCATCTTTTTAACCCCATACACACAGGCTAGTGCTTCTTTTTCAACCATGCTGTAGGCTCTTTCCGCCTTTGACAAACTTTTTGAAGCATATGCAACAAGTTGTAGTTTATCCGACTCATTAGCTTGTTGGAGCACGCAACCAACTCCATAAGATGAAGCATCACAGGCCAATACTTGACGCTAGCACGGATCATAATGTACCAGCAGCTTCTTAGAGCAAAGCAGATTAGTAGCTTTCTCAAAAGCTCTATCTTGAGACGCACCCCAAACCCAGTTGTTGCCTTTACTTAGCAGCATGTTCAGTGTCTCTAATAAGGTGCTCAATCTGGGTAAGAAATTGCCGAAGTAGTTGAGTAGACCAAGGAACGAACGCAGCTCCATCACATTCTGAGGCTTGGGTGCATTTTTGATGGCCTTGGTTTTCGAGTCCGTAGACCTGATACGGTCAGCAGCAATTTTCCTCCCCAGGAATTCGATTTCCGGTGCCATGAAGACGCACCGCGCGTTTCAATCTGAGTCCCACTTTGTCCAGACGATGTAGAACCTCTTCCAGGTTGTTCAGATGTTCAGCGGAGTCACGACCTGTGACCAGTATGTCATCTTGGAACACAACGGTTCTGGGGACGGACTTCAGTAGATTCTCCATGTTCCTCTGAAATATGGCTGCAGCCGAGCGAATTTCAAAAGGGCACCTGTTGTAGATAAACAGTCCTTTATGAGTGTTGATGCACGTGTTGACCAGCTCCTGTGTCATGTAGGCCGATGTCAGATCCAATTTTGTGAACAACTTCCCCCCGGCTAGCATTGCAAACAGGTCATCAGCCTTCGGTAACGGGTATTGATCCTGTTTCGAAACTCGGTTGATCGTAACTTTGTAGTCTCCACAAATCCTGACAGTGCCATCACTTTTCAACACGGGAACAATGGGGCTGGCCCATTCGTTAAATTCAACCGGTGATATGATCCCTTCACACTGCAGTCTGTCCAATTCGATTTCAACCTTCTCCCTCATCATGTATGGAACTGCCCGAGCTTTATGATGGACGTGTCTTGCATCCGAGTCCACGTGGATCTGCACCTTGGCTCCCATGAAATTGCCGATGCCTGGTTCAAACAGCAAGGGGATCTTGCTCAGCATTAGAGCACATGGAGTATCTTCCTCCGACGACAATACTTTGATCTCGTTCCAGTTCAATTTGATTTTTTCAAACCAGTTCCTGCCGAACAGCATTGGACCATTGCCTGGAACAATCCATAACGGTAAATCATGAACCGCAACATCATACGACACCTTGATTACTGCACTGCCAATCACTGTTATGAGCTCTTTGTTGTACGTATCAACTTGGCGTTGACTTGACTCACAGTCTTAGTATCCCACAGCCCGTCGAATGTCCTCTGGCTCATTATTGATTGACTCGCACCCGTGTCCAATTCCATCGATACTGGCATACCATTAAGATTTTACATTAATTATTATCGGTTGGCTCTTGGTTAGGGACGAGTACAGTCTATACACTTCCTCCTCTGGTATCTCAGATTGCATGTCTGGGTCCGTGGTAGACTGGTCATCATCCTCCATGTGGTGTGTCGCAGCACGCTTGCTCAGTTGCGGACACATGCCCTGGAGATGCCCCACTCTCGAACAGCCTTTACAAATATACTGTTTAAACCGACACTGATGATGCCGATGATTTCCCCCACAACGCCAACATGGTGATATCGGATTCATTCCCGTTGGCGGACTTTGAGCAGCCACAGGTTTCGTGTATGCAGTTGGGTAGGCCCTGCCATATGCAGCTCTGCCAAATGATGATATTGTTTACAGTACTTGCTGAGTTCCGTTTTTAATGATATCTGCTTTAAGCTTTTGTCCGTCGTCATGCATGATCGGGAAATCATGATAGCCTTGCTCAAATCCAGCGTCTCCGCCACCAGTAGCTTACGCAGGATCACCTCGTGGTTGGTGCCAACGCAGTTTCGAACTTACACGGTCCAGCTAGACGTCTTAGGTTGGCAACGAATTCCGCTACATCCTGGCCCTCAGAACGAACGTGCATATAGAATCGATATCTTGAGATGATGATGCCTTCATCTGGTTTTAGATGGTCACGTACCAGAGCACACAATGTTGCATAGTCCTTGTCCGTTGGACTTAAGGGCGAGAGGAGATTCTTTATGAGTCCATAGATTTTCGGACTGCAAACCGTGAGGAGGACCGCCCAGCGCCGAACTGCGTCTGCCTCTTTCTCCATTTTGTTGGCCATGAAGTACTGGTTCACGCGGGCTACAAAGTCTGCCCAATCTTCTCCCTCCACGAGTCGCTCCAGAATTCCAATTCTGCTCACTTTTTCATGCGAGGGTTCTTGTCACCAAATGTTGTGTCTGCAATAACTCAAAAGACTGAATACTGTAAACTCCAAACAGGTACAAACCTGGCTCTACTTTAGTAGGGCTCAAAGTGATCACATTACAAGATGGCTGGCCTTTTTTGCCCGGCCCGCACACATGTGCGCACAGCCCAATGACCTCCGACAGTGGCGTCACCTGGTGGCTAGTAAACCCAAGCATACATAAATAGAAACATAGAAACATAGAAACATAGAAAATGAACCTACTATCATCAAATTTGGCGCATGTTTGGTGCAAAGATGCAGCGGGAGATCGTAGCCAAGGTGCGGAGAGTGTTTTTGTAGTGGAGGAGCGGTGAGAGATCGTGGCAGAGGTGCAGCGAATGTGGGTACGGGGCCCAGAAGAGCCGAGGGCCCAGGGGCAGCACGGACCAGCCCACACTGCGACATGTGTGCGCACTAGGTCCGTGCAGCAGAGCAGGTCTCCAGTCGTCCTGGTTAACCCTTGCCACTGGACCAAGACCTAGCTCTGTCAAGCCCGTGTGGTGGCTGATGTGCAACAGTCACCACATGTTAAAAAAATCCACGCACAGGCATCTTCCACCCCCTCAATTGGAGTTCAGGACTGGAACATCAGGTCCTTCATCGAAACACCTGTGAACCCTTGTGGAAGCAAGTCATCCTCGTTTGAGGGACCGCCTATGATGATGAGGCTGACTATCAGCAAGAGCAGACATCGACGACGAGGTCTAACACCGCCTCCAGTGCGCCAGCGCAGCCATCGGCCGCCTGAGGAAGAGAGTGTTCGAAGATCAGGCCCTCAAATCTGGCACCAAGTTCATGGTCTACAGAGCTGTTGTGATACCCACCCTCCTGTATGGCTCAGAGACGTGGACCATATACAGTAGACACCTCAAATCACTGGAGAAGTACCACCAACGATGTCTCCACAAGATCCTGCAAATCCCCTGGGAGGACAGACGTATCAACATTAGCGTCCTCAATCAGGCCAACATCCCCAGCATCGAAGCACTGACCACACTCGAGCAGCTCCGTTGGGCAGGCAACATTGTCTGCATGACTGACACAAGACTCCCAAAGCAAGCGCTCTACATGGAACTCCTACACGGCAAGCGAGCCCCAGATGGGCAGAGGAAATGTTTCAAGGACACCCTTGATAAAATGCAACATCCCCACCGACACCTGGGAGTCCCTGGCCAAAGACCGCCCTAAGTGGAGGAAGAGCATCCGGGAGGGCGCTGAGCACCTCGAGTCTCGTCGCCGAGAGCATGCAGAAAGCAAGCGCAGGCAGCGGAAGGAGCATGCGGCAAACCAGTCCCACCCACCCTTTCCCTCAATGGTTGTCTGTCCCACCTGTGACAGAGACTGTAATTCCCGTATTGGACTGTTCAATCACTGAGAACTCACTTTTAGTGTAGAAGCAAGTCTTCCTCGATTTCGAGGGACTGCCTATGACGATGAGGTTCCCGAGGAAAGTCGGGGCACTTTGTTTTTGTATCAATGGTCTGCAGGCTTCAGCCTCCAAGTGCTGAGTCCACCGTCTTGGCCAGGCTTCCTGCCAGAGTCACGGAGAAGAGCTAAAGTCAGAAGACCAATCACCCTGAGTTGCCTTTACACACCTCCTTGTGGTTAATTACCAGCAGCACCGGGGAAAGCTGGCAACTGGTTAGACACCTATTCTCTTCGAGGTGTTATGGGGTTTCTAAAAAATGGGACATAATACCAAAACAGCTTTTAAAAATTAAAATAAATGCAGCCAGCGACATATAAGAACATAAGAAATAGGAGGAGTAGGCCCTACGGCCCCTCGAGCCTGCTCCGCCATTTAATAAGATCATGGCTGATCATCGACCTCAACTCCACTTTCCCGCCTGATCTCCATATCCCTTGACTCCCTTATCGATCGATCTCAGAGACTCAGCATCCACAGCCCTCTGGGGCAGAGAATTCCAAAGATTCACAACCCTCTGAGTGAAGAAATTCCTCCTCATCTCAGTCATAAATGGCCTACCTCTAATCCTGAGACCCCTTATCCTGCCCCTTGGTCCTAGACACTCCAGCCTCTCTGCATCTACCCTGTCAGTCCCCTTCAGAATCTGGTATGTTTCAATGAAATCACCTCTCATTCTTTTAAACTCCATGAGGCCGATTTTCAGCAAGGCCTCCGCCCGCCCAAGTGCCGCCGATGGCCGGCGAGGTACCGGACGGTACTTTGGGCGGGATATTCATGGCCGAGGTCCCTCGATGGTCGGCGGGCGGCAAATGGACAACGTACGCCGCCAATCTGGGCGGCAGCGGGCGGGAGATCTCATCCTCGGCGGCAGAGGCGCTTGCCGCCCAAGTGCCGCCGAGGATGGAGTCGGGCCCACGGAGGGTCGAAGAGCTGAAAAAAAATCACCAATAAAAAATAAAAAAACTATCGGAAGACCTCCAGGGGACCTCATACAGCTAAGTCGCTGTTGTAAAAAATGATAAAAATGTTCACTTACCTTTTTTGCAGCTTCTTCAGACTGACCGTCGGGGACTGACCAGCCTCCAGCCAGCGATCCTCCCTCGTTCTGCCGCCGAGTCCCGCCGACACCGGCCCGCAAGAATCTGGGAGCTCGGCGGGCGGGAGCTGAGTTGCCCCACTCGGCTGCCCGCTGACGTCAGCGGGCGCTTCCCAGCGTCTCTCCCCTCCCGCCCGCTCCAGGCCGCCCCCAAAGTGGCACTGGGCGGGTCTTCAGGAGGAATGTTGGTGGCACTGGGCGGCAGTCGGCGACAGCGGGCGTGGGCTGATGGATTTCGGCCCTCATATATTCCTGTCATGTGCAGCTAAAAAAAGTTTGTTAATGTATCAGTTTAGCACTGAGATTCACTATTAGCACTGCCATACAGGGTTATAAAATCCCACCCAAACTGCACAAGGCCCCCCCCACCCCCACAAATAAGATTGCCGTGTTGTCAGGTTGGAACTCACTACAGAGAAAGGATTGTGTCTTTACGCTCCCAGCGTAAAACCTTACGGAGCAGGACGACAGATCAGCACAGCCATTAAAATCAATGGACAGAAAATCAGGAGCTCAGTGCCAATAATTTCTCCATTTCCAAGCTTGGACGGACGAGGCTTCGTGACATGAAGGCACAAGCACAAGATTTACCCTTAAGTTACCAGAAATAAGTTACCAGAAATAACCCATCAATAAATTTAAAGCCTGACTGAAGCCAGTCATCATTGAACAGAGACTTCTGTGTCTCCAAGCAACATCAGTCGACTGGAATCGGGGAAGAAACGCTACATCAGGCTCACGTCGACATCTTAACAAACGACCATGTTTGATATGTTGCATTCCTGACATGCCGAAGGATTGCACACACCCTTCCAGCAGAGAGATGACCTGTCATGTAATATCCCAGGAATCAATTGAGAGTTACAGTTTAAGTGAAGAACATAAGAACATAAGAAATAAGAGCAGGACGTGACCCCTCGAGCCTGCTCCGCCATTCAATAAGATCATAGCTGATTTTCTACCTCAACTCCACTTTCCTGCACTATCCCTTGATTCCCTTAATATCCACAAATCTATCGACCTTTGCCTTGAATATACTCAACGACTGAGCCTCCACAGCCCTATGGGGTAGAGAATTCCAAAGATTCACCAGCCTCTGAGCGAAGAAATTTCTACATAAGAACATAAGGCTGCTGCGTGGAAGAATGTGTAATTTGCAGACGCTCCTGCCTGATTTTGTGTGCGTGATGGACCAGGTCGGCAGCTCTGGTTGGACATATTGCTGGAGGTTTCAGCACATGATCGGCAGTGGCCCCACCCCCATGCTCCGCCATTGGTCGATCCACACAGCGCACTGCCTTCCTGTGCCAATTGGAAAGCAAACAGACTTCCTGACTCAATTGGATCATTCTTAGCCGTTAGTCAAAGAGCCCTTTTTTTTAGTCAATCCTCAATATTTTTCATGACTAATAAACAAAAGTGTTCAAAGATAGTGAAAAACAAAGAAAAAGACTTGCATTTATATAGCGCCTTTCACAAACTCAGGGCATCCCAAAGCGCTTTACAGCCAATGAAGTACTTTTGGAGTGTAGTCACTGTTGGAATGTGGGAAACGCGGCAGCCAATTTGCGCACAGCAAGTCCCACAAACAGCAATGTGATAATGGCCAGATTATCTGCTTTTTGTTATGTTGGTTGAGGGATAAATATTGGCCAGGACACCGGGGATAATTCCCCCTGCTCTTCTTCGAAATAGTGCCCTGGGATCATTGATGTCCAGCCGAAAGGGCAGACAGAGTCTCGGTTTAGTGTCTCATCCGAAAGACGGCACCCTCCGACAGTGCAGCACTCCCTCAGCACTGCACTGGAATGTCAGCCTAGATTTTTGTGCTCAAGTCGCTGGAGTGGGACTTGAACCTATGACCTTCTGCAAGGGTGCCACCAATGTGGGAAAAGAAACACTTTTTTTTTAAGCCCAATTGAATTTGCTGCCAGGCTTTGCTCGCTGCGGTGTCCTGCAGATGAATCTTTAATTCCTGGCGACTCTAGGACAACCCTGGAGTGTTGGCACCCCTAGTGATGCAGGGTGCGGGTTCTTTGAAATGATTAAACAGGCCCAACACTAGCCTTGGCCTCATTACACATACACCTGCGTCCATTCATGTGTGCCGCTTAGTCTCCTGCTTAAGTTAAAGTGGTCCACCTCCTGTTTCACTCCATTAAATAATGCTCATTACTTGATGTTAGTGCTCCCATTTTCAGCATGGCCATCAGCCAATAACAACTGTTTCCAGTCCACTCTGAAACAGATATCTTAGATGTGAGAAATATTAGACACGCTTAAGAAGGGAGTGTCGATTCATTGCATATGGTTCAATTCTTCTTTTCCAATTTGGCCACAAAGTAAGTCCTGGACATGTTTTAGAAAGAAAGCAGTGAGGTAATGTTACAGAGTAGGATGACAGATGTCAGCTTAGCAATACAAGGGAGAACCAGGCTAAATATAAAAAGTATAGAGGAGAAGTGCAAAAGGAAATAAGAAGGCCAAAGAGACAATACGAAAATAGATTGGGACTAACATAAAAGGGAATTGATAAGAACATAAGAAACAGGAGCAGGAGTAGGCCATTCGGCCCCTCGAGCCTGCTCCACCATTCATCAAGATCATGGCTGATATTGTACCTCAACTCCACCTTCCCGCACTATCCCCATATCCCTTAATTCCCAAGGTCTTCTATAGGCCTATTAACAGGAAAGGGGTTGTCGGAGGAGTGGGGGCGGGTGATTAGGGACCAAAATGGGGATCTATTGGTGGAAGCAGAGGGCATGGCTGAGGTACTAAATTAATACTTTGCATCGTTGTTTACCATGGAAGAGGACGTTGCCGAAGATACGGTAAACAAGGAGGTTGTCGGGATACTGGAACAGGTTAAAAATAGATATAGAGGAAGAAGTAGAAAGGCTTGAAGTGGGTAAGTCTCCCAGTCGGAATGGGATGCATCCTAGGTCGCTGAGGGAATTAAGAGTAGAAATTGCAGAGGTGCTGCAGCCACTATCTTCCAATCCTCCTTAGATACAGGGGCAGTGCCAAAGGAGTGGGGGATTGCAAATGTTCAGCCCTTGTTCAAAAAAAGAGATGGATAAACCCAGCATCGACAGGTCTGTGCGAGTGTTGGGGAAGCTTTCAGAAACAGGAATCTGGGAGAAAATTAACACCCATTTGGGCAAGTGTGGACTAATAAAGGAAAGTCAGCATGGATTGGTTAAAGGCAAATGGTATTTGATGAAGTTGATTGAGTATTTTGATGGCTTAACAGAGAGCGGGGATGAGGACCGTGTCATTGATGTTGTGTATTTGGACTTTCAAAAAGCGTTTGATAAAGTGCCACGTATTCGGCTTGTTACCAAAATTGAAGCCATGGGATAACAGGGACAGTAGCAACATGGATACAGCATTGGCTAAGGGATAGAAAACAGAGAGTTGTGATGAATGGATGTTTTTAAGACTGGAAGGAGGTATACAGTGGAGTTCCCCAGTGTTCAGTACCAGGACAACTGCTGTTTTTGATACAAGTTAATGACTTGGACTTGGGTATACAGGGCATAATTTCAAAATTGGGAGGGTGCACAAGGCATGTGAAATTCAAAGCAGAAAGGTGTGCGGTGATACATTTTGGTCGGAAGAATGAGGAGAGACAATATATGCTAAATGGTACCATTTTAAAGAGGGTGCAAGAAGAGAGAGACCTGGGGGTGCTGGTGAATAAATCTTTGAAGGTGTCAGGACAGGTTAACAGTAGTATAGTATTAGGCAGTCCCTCGTAACGAGGGTGACCATTTCCACACCAAAAAGGGATGAGTTCACAGGTGTTTCAATGAGGGACCTGACATTTTAGGTCTTGAACTATATCCTGGAGTGTGGATGTGGGTGGATTTTTTTAACGTGGGGTGGCTGTTGCACACCAGCCACCACACGGGCTTGACAGAGCTAGGTCTTGGTCCAGTGGCAAGGGTTAACCAAGACAACTGGAGACCGGCTCTGCTGCACGGACAGAGTGTGCACACATATCGTAGTGTGAGCTGGCCCATGCTGCTCCGAACCCTCGCCTCTCCTGGGCCCCGAACCCTCGCCTCTCCTGGGCTTAACCCTCGCCTCTCCTGGGCTTAACCCTCGCCTCTCCTGGACCTTGAACCCTCACCTCTCCTCCGCCCCGATCTGCTGTAGAGCCACTGCCACTCCCCCGATCAAAAATGGAGCAGTCAGTAACAGGTTGACAAAACAGTTAACGAAGCGGATGGGATCCTGGGCTTTATAAATAGAGGCATTGACTGTGAAACTCAGCACCTTGGCGCCACTTGATAAGGCTGGCTTCGGAGAGGAAATGGCCGCCGCCTCACTTCCGCCATCTTCTGGCAAGTCCCACAGCGGCCACAATTTTGGGCAGGTCGGCAGCGTGGCCGTTGCCTGCGCTCACTTGGGAAATGGTAATAAGGCAGATCGTGAAGTCAATCAGTGTGCAACGCGCGACCTGCTATTTTGGATGTCGTCGCTCCATTTACCTGTTCGGAATGGGCTGTCCACGACCACCTCGTCACAATACCGTTCCCCCGAATGAAACCCCAGATCCCTGTAGCTCACCCACTTTACCATCCCTCTGTCATGGAACATAAGAACTTAAGAACATAAGAAATAGGAGCAGGAGTAGGCCATATGGCCCCTCGAGCCTGCTCCGCCATTCAATAAGATCATGGCTGATCCGATCATGGACTCAGCTCCACTTCCCCGCCCGCTCCCCATAACCCCTTATCCCCTTATCATTTAAGAAACTGTCTATTTCTGTCTTAAATTTATTCAATGTCCCAGCTTCCACAGCTCTCTGAGGCAACGAATTCCACAGATTTACAACCACCTGAGAGAAGAAATTTCTCCTCATCTCTGTTCTAAATGGGCGGCCCCTTATTCTAAGATCGTGCCCTCTAGTACTGGTCTCCCCCATCAATTGAAATATCCTCTCTGCATCCACCTTGTCAAGCCCCCTCATAATCTTATACATTTCAATAAGATCACCTCTCATTCTTCTGAATTCCAATGAGTAGAGGCCCAATCTACTCAACCTTTCCTCATGAGTCAACCCCCTCATCCCCGGAATCAACCGAGTGAACCTTCTCTGAACTGCCTCCAAGGCAAGTATATCCTTTTGTAAATATGGAAACCAAAACTGCACGCAGTATTCCAGGTGTGGCCTCACCAATACCTTATATCATCATCATAGGCATTCCCATGGAATCGAGGAAGACTTGTTTCCACTTTTAGCATGAGTTCTTAGGTGGCTGTACAGTCCAATACGAGAACCACAGTCTCTATCACAGGTGGGACAGACAGTCATTGAGGGAAAGGGTGGGTGGGGAGTCTGGTTTGCCGCACGCTCCTTCCGCTGCCTGCGCTGGATTTCTGCATGCTCTTGGCGACGATACTCGAGGTGCTCAGCGCCCTCTCGGATGCACTTCCTCCACTTTGGGCGTTCTTTGGCCAGGGACTCCCAGGTGGGGATGTCGCACTTTATCAGGGAGGCTTTGAGGGTGTCCTTGTAATGTTTCCTCTGCCCACCTTTGGCTCATTTGTCGTGGACGAGTTCTGAGTAGAGCGCTTGCTTTGGGAGTCTCGTGTCTGGCATCCGGACAATGTGGCCTGCCCAGCGGAGCTGATCAAGTGTGGTCAGTGTTTCGATGCTGGAGATGTTGGCCTGGTCAAGGACGCTAATGTTAGTGCGTCTGTCCTCCCAGGGGATTTGTAGGATCTTGCGGAGACATCGTTGGTGGTATTTCTCCAGTTCCCTGCTTTTGTACTCCATCCCCTTTGCAATAAAGGCCAAGAACATCACAGTGTCCTCCTGGGCACAAAGCTGAAATGAGAGCCACCACAAAACAAACATCATTTATAAAATAATTAATGCCAAACTACACCTCCTGAGCGAGGACAGCAGAATTTTGGATCCGCAACCACTCCCTCGGGTCTGCACCTCAGCATTCCTCGCCCTCTGTTGGAGCGCGGATTGCTGGGCTGCTGTGAGACCCTGCAAGCCTCTTCCCACAATCGTAAACCCCAGCCAGGAAGGCATTATTCTGAGCTTGTGTGGCAGCAGGGCTGAGCCTACATGTGAGCAGTCTGAGCTTGCACTGCGGCACTGGGACATTGGGTGGCTTCTGCTTGCACTGCAATGGAAGCTGAGACCTCGCCCTCCACACCCAGCATCATGGTTGTGTCCTCAAGTGTCCCAGTGGAGTTGCCCATCATTCCCATCCTGGAAAACATCTGCTCGAAGCTTCACACAAATCCCCGTGCAATGTTGGAGCCGGACTCCTCCATGCTGATTGACAATGTCAAACGGTTCTCTGGCAGGCTTGCCATTGAGCCAAGCATTTTAGTGCGCATCTCCCTCACCCTTCTTCTGAAGGCCGCCCTATTGAAGTCATCATCACTGAGTCCTGTGCAGCAGAACTCGTGAGTAAACTCGCCCTCCGGGAAGCTGGCAGCTAAGCTACCTTTCCCCCTAGCCTGGCTGCAGCCCATTCATGCCCGGTGACTGACTCCAATCCGATCCTAACCCTATACCCACCCCCCCCCCGTTAAAGTCCGTGCAGTGCCATTGTCTGAGCGGGAGGCTGCGAGTGTCAGATCGAGCGACAGTGCCTCTTTCACTTTTCTCCTCTGTAATGTCCTGCACAGGCTGGGCTGCTGGCTGTTCTCGGGTATCTGGCTGGAGGAAGGCACAAGGGTCGGGTTGTGGTGAGGGGAGGGGCGTCGGAGAAAGAAGGTGTGCATGCTTGCACCATCAACAGCTTGTAAGTGAGAAGAGTTTGTGGGATAAGGGGAGAAGGATTCAGTGTGAGCATACCGTCATCGTCAATGCTTTCACCCTCACAACTCGCCACGGCCTCAGTGACGGCCCCACCAACAATCTCCAGAACAGTGTCCTTCAGCTCAGTCAGGTTCTGAAATCAGGCTTCCCCTCCGCCTATCTGCTGTTGCTCACGGCGGCTGTGCGTCACCTTTGCCTGCAAGAGAAAGGGACGTGTGTCGGTGAGTGTGGTGCAATGTGTTTGGGTGATGTGCCTGCAATGGTTGAATAACTGGCAGTGTGTGCAAGGTGTGAGATGTGGGTGTGAGTCTTGCAGCAGTGCTAAGTGTGTGAGGGTGAGGTGAGGTTATCATTGTAAGGTATGAGTTGTGGTTGTTCGAGATTGTTGGTAGGCGAGTGATGGGGCTATGGTGCATTGAGCACTGTGTGAGGTTAAAAGAAAAAAGACTTACATTTATATAGCGCCTTTCATGACCACCGGACGTCTTAAAGCGCTTTACAGCCAATGAAGTACTTTTGAATTGTAGTCATTGTTGTCATGTGAGAAACGCAGAATTCAATTTCTGCACAGAAAGCTCCAATTAACATGATTGTGATAATGATCTGATAATCTGTTTTTGATATGTTGATTGAGGGATAATTATTGGCCAGGACACCAGGTATAACTCCCCTGCTCTTCTTCGAAATAGTGCCAAGGAACCTTTTACATCCAGGGCAGATGGGGCCTCGGTTTAACGTTTCATCCGAAAGACAATGCAGCACTCCCTCAGCTCTGCACTGGAGTGTCAGCCTAGATTTTTGTGCTCAAGTCCCTGGAGTAGGACTTAAACCCACAACCTTCTGACTCAGAGGCGAGTGAGCTACCCACTTTCAAAAGAAATATATATAATTTATTCAACATTAAAAACATTTACAATATCGTGATCATTCCATTGTACAAATCCTTTCCGCCCCTCTGCACAGCCGTTCCTCCCAACACATTTTAACAGCAAAATCTGAAGTTTAATTTGCCTCCCATAACATATATTAATCTATTGTACTTTAAAAAATGATCATAACCTAACCTTCTGAACTCTTTCTAGGGTATCCTCATCCCAAAAAGTTTCTTGCAGACACAACAGGTCAGTGCCTTTAAAACACTGCAACAACTGCTGCAATTTCTTCTCCCCCCTCAGTCCGTTCACATTAATCAAGACCAATGTAATCATGACTGCTAATAAAGGAAATGTTCCTGATAATTCCCCCATTATTTAATCTCCGATTATCTGGTCATTGCTTGTGGGAGTTTGCTGTGCGCAAATTGGCTGCCGCGTTTCTGCGTTACAACAGTGACTACACTCCAAAAGTACTTCATTGGCTTTAAAGCACTTTGAGATGTCCGGTGGTCGTGAAAGGCGCTATATAAATTCAAGTCTTTCTTTCCCTCCTCTCATGCTCCTGTCCAACTTTTCGGGCAGCTGTTGCGTTCTCCTGCAGCCTCCGGCTCTTTTTCACTTCCTGTTTGAACTTTCCCTGCAGTTTCAGCCTCTTCCTTACATTAAATTTAGGCCGCGGAACTTCCCCTTCTCCCTCCTTCTGCCCCTCACTAACCTTTTCCTTTCCACATGATGCCCCCCCCCCACCTCCCCCGCAATTCCATGTCTCCATCCCCCTCTGACTCCTCACTCTCAAACTGCTCTGTAATCTCCGGTCCCTGTTCCCCGTCAGATACAGAATCTCCCTTCGAGAGTCCTCCTGCCAAACTGGTTTCTCCAACAGTGCCACTCCCTTCGGCCTCACCTCCACCGCTGACCCTTGCTCCCCGTTTCTTCTCTCTCTGGGACAATGGTGCGTCTCCACCTATCTTGCTCCCTTTTGGAGTCTCTGTCTCCCTGCTCCTGTCCTGCTGACCCTTTAAGGCTCCTGCCTCTTGTACCCTCTCCTGGTCTTGCCCCTCCATGCTCCCCCCATGGACACCTGAAGACGAGCCATATTATGGCTCGACTCTGTCCCTGACCAGTGATGTCCTCCGCTGACTTTGTCCTTTTCCACCACACTTGGTGTGTTTTCCACCATCACATCCTGTTTTCTACTCAGCAATTTTCCGCCTCTCCTTGGGCTCTTTCCTCATTCCGTTCGGCGGCTGTGTCCTCCGCCTGCTCCGCTCTTCTGGCCACTACACTCACACCTCCTGCTCCTTCTCCCATCTCCTCGTCGCTCAAGGAGCTTCCCTCTGCCTCACACCCACAGCGGGTGGGGCCTTTATGACAAACCGCACAGCTCTCTGCCTTGTAGTTCCGAGCGATGTCTCCAGACGTGCCTCAGTTATAACAGCACAGGTTATCTTCTTACTAAATGGTCATGTCCAAGACAGTAATAGCAAACCTTCACCTGGTTATCATGCGGAACCCGGAAGTACTGCACTCCTTCCATTGTCTCGAATTTCATGCTGTAGTGTAATGACTTCACCCCCTCTGGGAACCACACTTTTACATAACGGATTCTATCGGCTACCCGCGTTCCAGGATAGTATCTCCTCTTTATTACTGAGCAAAGTTTAATGTCCCACGACTCCAACTTTTTTATCAGCACATTATCCTCAACATAAACCGACAGATTTAACAATGAGACCACCACCTCTTCAGAATACAGCAAAGTTACATCCAAGCACTTCTCACCAACCTTCAGGCTCAGTAAAAGTCTTTCCACCTCCTCTCGGCCACTGACCGTCACTTCAAACCCAACATTGGGCTTTGGTCGGCAGGCCAAGCAACTTCCCTCCCCGCAGTTCTCATGTACTGCCTGGATAATATCCCAAGCTCGTATCTCCTTATCCAGGCACTGAACCACTACCGTGTTTTCCTTTCCAAACCTCCTGGGGTCCCGGCCCAAATCTTTGGGCCTTTTATTCTCCCTTCCCCCAACATTTTCTCCCCTGATTAAATTCATCCTAGGAGCATTGTCCTCTGAAGGGCCCAGGCCCCTCGGGAGCCATCTGGCTGCTGTTTATGGGCTAAAAATGCCATAAAACCTGAAAAGAACCCAACTTTCTACAAATCCACTCCACCTCCCTGCAGTAATCAAACAATCAGTAGTAACTGCTCACTCCTAGCCCCTCCCACCTGGACAGTGCTGCCTACTGAGCCACAGCTGACACATATGGATATGGCGTTCGAAGACGCATTCACTCACCTTGACCGTTCATGTGAGGTCATTACACTTTGTATGGAACTGGATCCAGATTCTGGGGACAACATTCGTGGCACTGATGGTTTGTACTATTTCCTCCCACAGCTTTCTGGTGTGCTGCCTGGAAGGTCTCCTGCCCTCCACCCACACCCCCCCCCCCCCCCACCACCACCACCACCCCGCCCCCCTGCGTGTAGAGGACCTGATGTCCTCTGTGCTCTCCAGGACCAAAGCCTCCAGTGCCGCATCTGAGAATCTCCTTACCCTCTACAACCCTCCTGCTACAACTGTACAGGGTATTGATGAGACCACACCTAGAGAACTGCGTACAGTTTTGGTCTCCTTATTTAAGGAAGGATATACTTGCTTTGGGGGCTGTTCAGAGAAGGTTCACCAGGTTGATTCCGGGGATGAGGGGGTTGACTTATGAAGATAGGTTGAGTAGGTTGGGCCTAAACACATTGGAGTTCAGAAGGATGAGAGGTGATCTTATCGAAACATATAAGATAATGAGGGGGCTCAACAAGGTGGATGCAGAGAAGATATTTCCCCTCGTGGGGGAATCTACAACTAGGGGGCACAGTTTCAGAATAAGGGGTCATCCATTTAAAATGGAGATGAGCAGGAATTTCTTCTCTCAGAGGGTCGTGAATCTTTGGAATTCTCTGCGCCAGAGAGCTGTGGAGGCTGGGTCATTGAATATATTTAAGGCGGAGATAGACAGATTTTTGAGTGATCCGGGAATAAAGGGTTATGGGGAACGGGCAGGGAAATGGAGCTGAGTCCATGATCAGATCAGCCATGATCTTATTAAATGGCGGAGTGGGCTCGAGGGGACAAATGGCCAACTCCTGCTCCTATTTCTTATGTTCTTATGTTGTCTCTATTCCCTGTTGAGTCATGGTTTCAGAGCGACAATGAGGTGCTTCTGCAACAAAGCACCTCCCCTTTAAGTAGTGAAGAAAGCCTAGGCCAAATTTTATTGGCCAATAGACTGCATACGATATTGGCCCCCCTGTTGAGCGCTAAATCAACCAGCAGCACACTCAGTGCTGAGATCAGCCCTGCAATCAGTATAGTGAGCAGGCAGACAAATTTTGCTCGTTGCCTGCACCACTTTGAACAGGCGCAGACACATCGCGCTTCACGCTCCTTGCGCTGTTTTTAAGGTGTCTTCAGTTTCACCCCCATAGAGTACAAAAGCCAGGACATTACGCTAAACCTTTATAAAACACTAGTCCGGCCCCAGCTGGAGTATTGCGTCCAATTCTGGGCACCACGCTTTAGGAAGGACGTGAAGGCTTTGGAGCGGGTACAGAAGAGATTTACTAGAACGGTTCCAGTGATGAAAGATTACAGTAACATGGATAGACTGGACAAGCTGGGGTTTTTCTCCTTAGGGCAGAGAAGGCTAAGAGGAGATTTGTTAGTTTAAAATCCTGAAGGGTTTAGTTAGGGTAAATAATGAGAAATTGTTTCTAGTGGCTGAAGGGTCAATAACGAGGGGGCGCAGGCTCAAGGTGATCGGCAAATGAGCCAGAGGTGACATGAGGAAAAACGTTTTTACACAATGAGGGGATACGATTTAGAATGCACTGCTTGATGGGGCAGTGGAAACTGATTCAATCATCATTCTCAAAAGGGAATTGGGAAAATACTCGAAGGAACAATAATTGCAGGGATGTGGGGAAAGAGCGGGGGAGTGGGACTAACTAGGTTGCTCTACAAAACAGCCGGCGCAGACTCGATGGGCTGAATGGTTTCCCTCTGCGCTGTACTATTCTGTGATTCTTTGATTTGAAAAAATAAGCTAAGTCCATTTGACATGATTTACTCTTTACAAATCCGGCTGGCTCTCAGATCAGTTCATATTTGTCCAAATGCGTGATCACACTGTCCCTAATAATAGATTCTAGCAACTTCTTCACAACACACATTAGACCAATCGGCCTATAATTTCTCAATATAACTCTCCTATGCTTCTTAAAAAATGGAGTAACGTTGCCATTTTTTCAATCCGAGGGGACAATTCCTGAATCAAGACGGTTTTGGAAGATCATGACTAGATTATCTACAAGGCCCTCATCTTCTTCTTTTAATAACCTGTGGAGGAAACCACCGAGATCCTGGAGATTTGCTTATTTTCAAACTCATTATTTTCTCCTGTACCATTTTTTCACTTTTATTAAATCTAGTAAATACCAACCCTTGATTTATTTTTAGCTTTCCTCATATCTCTGGTACTTTATCCTCAGCCTCTCCTGTGGTCGTACTCTATAATGGCTTGAAATCTAACAATATTGAAATATTAATGTTTGCCTGGGACAAACTATCTGTGCATATTTAAATTAATTTAGCAACCAATAACTCCAAATGTGAATAATTGGGGCTACAGTCATAGTAACATCTTACTGGAAATAGTAAATGTATCCTCCAGCGTTAAAAAAAAACATTGCAAAGATCACAGAATGAAATGATTCATTAATGCAGGCCTCGCTTGAAATATGTTCTCACTGAAAGTCAACAGAAGGATTTATTTCTTATTGCTCTTTGATTTTGTGATTTCCTCTTTCGCTTTCTTCTTCTGTTGATCTGCCCTGTGGTGAGGAGATGGAGGAGAACATCGGAAAGGAAATAAACATCCTTGGTTGAGCCGCTGGCAAGGGATTTGATCGATGGAGGACTAGACAAATTACCGAGCTGAGATAAGCAAAATTTGCAATCGAGGGGACTCCCCCGATGTGCATATCATGGTTGAGAAACGGATACAAACTCAGGTCAACCAATCAAAAGCCCAACAGTGGAACGTTATTAATATCCAGACATTTCCATTGAAGCACGGGCCAGCCCACACTGAGATATGTGTGCGCGCTAGGTCTGTGCAGCAGAGCTGGCCTCCAGTCATCTTGGTTAACACTTGTCACTGGACCAAGACCGAGCTCTGTCAAGCCCGTGTGGTGGCTGGTGTGCAATGGCCATCACATGTTAAAAAAAATCCACGCACAGGCATCTCCCACCCTTCAATAGAAACATAGAAACTTAGAAATTTACAGCGCAGAAGGAGGCCATTTCGGCCCATCAGATCCACGCCGGCCGACAAAGAGCCGCAAGGCCCTCGGTCAGCAGCCCTGAAGGTTACATATAAACCTATGAACAATGAACAATGGCGGAAAGGTAAAGAGCACCCAGCCCAACCAGTCTGCCCCACACAACTGCGACACCCCTTGCACTGAAACATTCTACACTCCACCCCAACCGGAGCCATGTGATCTCCTGGGAGAGGCAAAAACCAGATAAAAACCCAGGCCAATTTGGGGGGGGGGAAAAATCTGGGAAAATTCCTCTCCGACCCATCCAGGCGATGGAAACTAGTTCAGGAGAGCACCCTGGTCGTATTCGATTCCCTTCAGTACTTACCAGCATATCTGCACCGTAATTCGGGACCTGGAATATCAGGTCCTTCATTGAAACACCTATGAACTCATCCCTTTGTGGTGTGAAAGTGGGTCATCCTTGCTACGAGGGACCGCCGAAGAGAGAGATTTCCATTGACACACTTCGAATGAAATGATGGTTACATAGTAGGTGAGATCATACAATCATATGAGGAGGCCATTCGGCCTGCTGTACCTGTACCGTTTCTTTGAAAATTAACCCATCCCCCGCTCTTACCCCCTCGCCCTGCAAAATGTTCCTTTTCAAATATTTATCCAATTTCCTATTGAACATTATTATTGAATCTGCTTACACCACCTTTTGTAGTTCGGGATCTGGAATATCAGATCCATCATTGAAACACCTGTGAACTCATCCATTTTTGGCGTGGAGGCAAATCATCCTTGTTTCGAGGGACTGCCTATAATGATGATGACCAAATCACAACTTGCTGTGTAGAAAATCTCCCCTTGGTTCCTTTGCCAATTATCATGAATTTGTGCCCTCTGTTTACAACCCTCCTGTCAGTGGACACAGGTTCTTGCTACCTACTCCATAAAAAATCCTCAGAATCTTGACCAGCTCCACTGAACCTCTTCTTCACCCTCTCAGCTCGAAGGAGAACACTCACAGCTTCTCTAATCTCTCCAATAACAGAAGTTCCTCACTCATCCCTCGTTATTAGGTGATAATAATGACTTATTTAACACTTCCAAGCACATTTAAATTCTTACCTTCCAGATTTCACATAGTGCTGACAGACAGACACCCCAATATCTTTGGGATTAGACCCAGAGACACTCACATATCTGTCAGCAGCTTTCAATTTCTACTAGCAAGTGAAAGAGAGCATTGCATGAGAAGGCTCTGTACATAAGCAACTTCATTATACAGGGGTACCTGTGAATTGTGACTAACATGTTCAAGTGTGCAAAAATCTACATATTTATTATTCATTATGAATAATTATTATTCATTCTGAATAATGAATTAGTCAAAACAGTTTAAAAAACAAAGTCATACATTGGTCCAAAATCTTTAGATCAGGAGATGTCCTATGGCTGTTATATACTGCTCTACCTAGTGGATTACTGTGATAATGCAGCTATTGTTGTAAATACAATAAAGGCATCAGGTGACAGGTCACCTGATAGGTTCCTGTGTTAAGAGCCATCTTGTAAAGTCTGTGTGTTGTGATGTCATAGAGAACATACCACATTTGGCAATGTAGAGAACATACCACATTTGGCGACGAGGATGGGATTCCTAGATACCCTAGCTAATTTACATTGGTAGCAAAAGCCTCAATTTGCGGCCAGCAGCAGTATGGTAAAACGTCCCGGCTGCAAATCGGACTCTCGGGTCCATTTGAATAGGCTCTGCTTCAGTAATAAAATGTACAACTGATTCCTGCACTTTTGAAAGTAGGCGTGTTCGGATGAGACGTTAAACCGAGACCCCGTCTGCTCTCTCAGGTAGATGTAAAAGATCCCATGGAACTATTTCTAAGAAGAGCAGGGGAATTATCCCTGGTGTCGTGGCCAATATTTATCCCTCAACCAACATCACTAAAGCAGATTATCTGGTCATTATCACATTGCTGTTTGTGGGAGCTTGCTGTGTACAAATTGACTGCTGAATTTCTTACATTTCTTATATTCTTATATTACAACAGTGACTACAGTTCAAAAAGTGCTTCATTGGCTGTGAAGTGCTTTGGGATGTTCTGAAGTTGTAAAAGGTGCTATATAAATTCACTTTCTTATACTTTTTGCTCACTCCCTCTCTCTCTTTCTCCTGCTCTCTCACCTCCTTCACTTCTGCTTGTCTGCCTGTCCCCTCTGACACCCTGAAATGAGCCTGAGGCACAAACATTCAGAGCTGCAGTTCCCTTGTCAGCCACTAGCAGTACCCTGGCTACGAATGGCTTTGGTAGGAGGTCAAGTTCTCTCAAGGTGCCAAACAAGAATTTCCCATTTGTTTCATTTAATACATTTGTTGACATATGTGCCGCTAATTAGACAAGATTGATCTTTGTAAAACAGATTGTATATTAACCAAAGAAAAGAATCATCATCATCATCATCATAGTCAGTCCCTGGAACGAGGATGACTTGCTTCCACAAGAGTTCACAGATGTTTCAATGAAGGACCCGATGTTCCAGTCCTGAACTCCAATTGAGGGGGTGGAAGATGTCTGTGCATGTGGTGACCATTGCACACCAGACACCACACGGGCTTGACAGAGCTAGACCTTCACCCAGTGGCGAGGATTAACCAGGATGACTGGAGACCTGCTCTGCTGCACCGACCTAGTGCGCACACATATCGCAGTGTGGGCTGGTCCGTGCTGTCCCTGGGCCCTCAGCTCTTCTGGGCCCCGTACCCTCATCTGTCGCACCTCCGCCACAATCACTCGCCGCTCCTCCGAAACAAATATTTGCCACACCTCTGTCACAATCTCTCATCAATCCTCCATCATGATCTCTCGCCATTCCTCCGCCAGAAACATTCGCCGCACCTCCGCCATGAAAAGAATATTAACTTGGTGATAGAAAATGCTTCTTCAATTCTGATGAAGCGATACATCCAAAGCATTTTGGAGACTGATCGAGCTGCTGTGCATTGCAAGCTTTCTCATTTTGCCGCCTTGCATTATTCCACAACCTTCTGCACATCACATGCCCGTACCCGAGTCATTTCCTGGTATGAGCTCCCAGGGGAACCAAGGTAAGAGAAGGGAAGCATAGTGATAAAAATGTTTTAGTTATATTCAGTGAAAAATAAGAATGAGGGATGGAGTGGGGCCACTGGAAGTGGGATCGGGTGAGGGCCTGACAACTGATGCTAACACAATGCTGCAGCAATGCTAACTTTTTGCCTCACTTTTTATCAAGGAGGAGACAGGTAACTTATTTGATCTGGAAAGGGAACTATAAAGTGTTTCAGAGGTAAATTGTAACACCATTCGCAGCACTACCAGCATGGTTGCCGAACAGCTGTGCAATCTTAAGGTGAATAAATCTCAGGCAGATAAAATGCATCCGCGGAAGCATACAGAAATAAGTGAGGATATTGCAGGAACTCGGGCATAAATCTGTCAAAAATCACGGAATAGCTGAGGACTGGAGAAAGGTAGATGTTACTCTTATTTTTTTTTAAAGGTAGAGAAAGTGACCCAAGAAATTACAGACAACAACATTAATAACTTGTATTTATATAGCGCCTTTAACGTAGTAAGCTGTCCCAGGGGACATTCTAAAACAAAATTTGACACCAAGCCACATAGAAACATAGAAACATAGAAAATAGGTGCAGGAGTAGGCCATTCGGCCCTTCTAGTCTGCACCGCCATTCAATGAGTTCATGGCTGAACATTCAACTTCAGTACCCCATTCCTGCTTTCTCGCCATACCCCTTGATCCCCCTAGTAGTAAGGACCTCATCTAACTCCTTTTTGAATATATTTAGTGAATTGGCCTCAACAACTTTCTGTGGTAGAGAATTCCACAGGTTCACCACTCTCTGGGTGAAGAAGTTCCTCCGCATCTCGGTCCTAAATGGCTTACCCCTTATCCTTAGACTGTGACCTCTGGTTCTGGACTTCCCCAACATTGGGAACATTCTTCCTGCATCTAACCTGTCTAACCCCGTCAGAATTTTAAATGTTTCTATGAGGTCCCCTCTCATTCTTCTGAACTCCAGTGAATACAAGCCCAGTTGATCCAGTCTTTCTTGATAGGTCAGTCCCGCCATCCCAGGAATCAGTCTGGTGAACCTTCGCTGCACTCCCTCAATAGCAAGAATGTCCTTCCTCAGGTTAGGAGACCAAAACTGTACACAATACTCCAGGTGTGGCCTCACCAATGCCCTGTACAACTGTAGCAACACCTCCCTGCCCCTGTACTCAAATCCCCTTGCTATGAAGGCCAACATGCCATTTGCTTTCTTAACCGCCTGCTGCACCTGCATGCCAACCTTCAATGACTGATGTACCATGACACCCAGGTCTCTTTGCACCTCCCCTTTTCCTAATCTGTCACCATTCAGATAATAGTCTGTCTCTCTGTTTTTACCACCAAAGTGGATAACCTCACATTTATCCACATTATACTTCATCTGCCATGCATTTGCCCACTCACCTAACCTATCCAAGTCGCTCTGCAGCCTCACAGCATCCTCCTCGCAGCTCACACTGCCACCCAACTTAGTGTCATCCGCAAATTTGGAGATACTACATTTAATCCCCTCATCTAAATCATTAATGTACAGTGTAAACAGCTGGGGCCCCAGCACAGAACCTTGCGGTACCCCACTAGTCACTGCCTGCCATTCTGAAAAGTACCCATTTACTCCTACTCTTTGCTTCCTGTCTGACAACCAGTTCTCAATCCATGTCAGTACACTACCCCCAATCCCATGTGCTCTAACTTTGCACATCAATCTCTTGTGTGGGACCTTGTCGAACGCCTTCTGAAAGTCCAAATATACCACATCAACTGGTTCTCCCTTATCCACTCTACTGGAAACATCCTCAAAAAATTCCAGAAGGTTTGTCAAGCATGATTTCCCTTTCACAAATCCATGCTGACTTGGACCTATCATGTCACCTCTTTCCAAATGCACTGCTATGACATCCTTAATAATTGATTCCATCATTTTACCCACTACCGATGTCAGGCTGACCGGTCTATAATTCCCTGTTTTCTCTCTCCCTCCTTTTTTAAAAAGTGGGGTTACATTGGCTACCCTCCACTCCATAGGAACTGATCCAGAGTCAATGGAATGTTGGAAAATGACTGTCAACGCATCCACTATTTCCAAGGCCACCTCCTTAAGTACTCTGGGATGCAGTCCATCAGGCCCTGGGGATTTATCGGCCTTCAATCCCATCAATTTCCCCAACACAATTTCCCGGCTAATAAGGATTTCCCTCAGTTCCTCCTCCTTACTAGACCCCCCGACCCCTTTTATAACCGGAAGGTTGTTCGTGTCTTCCTTCGTGAATACCGAACCAAAGTTCTTGTTCAATTGGTCCGCCATTTCTTTGTTCCCCGTTATGACTTCCCCTGATTCTGACTGCAGCGGACCTACGTTTGTCTTTACTAACCTTTTTCTCTTTACATATCTATAGAAACTTTTGCAATCCGTCTTAATGTTCCCTGCAAGCTTCTTCTCATACTCCATTTTCCCTGCCCTAATCAAACCCTTTGTCCTCCTCTGCTGAGTTCTAAATTTCTCCCAGTCCCCAGGTTCGCTGCTATTTCTGGCCAATTTGTATGCCACTTCCTTGGCTTTAATACTATCCCTGATTTCCCTTGATAGCCACGGTTGAGCCACCTTCCCTTTTTTATTTTTATGCCAGACAGGAATGTACAATTGTTGTAGTTCATCCATGCGGTCTCTAAATGTCTGCCATTGCCCATCCACAATCAACCCCTTAAGTATCATTCGCCAATCCATCCCAGCCAATTCACGCCTCATACCTTCAAAGTTAGCCTTCTTTAAGTTCTGGACCATGGTCTCTGAATTAACTGTTTCATTCTCCATCCCAATGCAGAATTCCACCATATTATGGTCACTCTTCCCCAAGGGGCCTCGCACAACGAGATTGCTAATTAATCCTCTCTCATTACATAACACCCAGTCTAAGATGGCCTCCCTCCTAGTTGGTTCCTCGACATATTGGTCTAAAAAACCATCCCTTATGCACTCCAGAAAATCCTCCTCCACCGTATTGTTTCCAGTTTGGTTAGCCCAATCTATGTGCATATTAAAGTCACCCATTATAACTGCTGCACCTTTATTGCACGCACCCCTAATTTCATGTTTGATGCCCTCCCCAACATCACTACTACTGTTTGGAGGTCTGTACACAACTCCCACTAACGTTTTTTGCCCTTTGGTGTTCTGCAGCTCTACCCATATAGATTCCACATCATCCAAGCTAATGTCCTTCCTAACTATTGCCTTAATCTCCTCCTTAACCAGCAATGCTACCCCACCTCCTTTTCTTTTTATTCTATCCTTCCTGAATGTTGAATACCCCTGGATGTTGAGTTCCCAGCCCTGATCATCCTGGAGCCACGTCTCCGTAATCCCAATCACATCATATTTGTTAACATCTATTTGCACAGTTAATTCATCCACCTTATTGCGGATACTCCTTGCATTAAGACACAAAGTCTTTAGGCTTGTTTTTTTAACACCCTTTGTCCTTTTAGAATTTTGCTGTACAATGGCCCTTTTTGTTCTTTGCCTTGGGTTTCTCTGCCCTCCACTTTTCCTCATCTCCTTTCGGTCTTTTGTTTTTGCCTCCTTTTTGTTTCCCTCTATCTCCCTGTATTGGTTCCCATCCCCCTGCCATATTAGTTTAACTCCTCCCCAACAGCACTAGCAAACACTCCCCCGAGGACATTGGTTCCGATTCTGCCCAGGTGCAGACCATCCGGATTGTACTGGTCCCACCTCCCCCAGAACCGGTTCCAATGCCCCAGGAATTTGAATCCCTCCCTGCTGCACCATTGCTCAAGCCACGTATTCATCTGAGCTATCCTGTGATTCCTACTCTGACTAGCACGTGGCACTGGTAGCAATCCCGAGATTACTACTTTTGAGGTCCTACTTTTTAATTTAGCTCCTAGCTCCATAAATTCATTTCGTAGGAACTCATCCCTTTTTTTACCTATGTCATTGGTACCAACGTGCACCACGACAACTGGCTGTTCTCCCTCCCTTTTTAGAATGTCCTGCACCCGCTCCGAGACATCCTTGACCCTTGCACCAGGGAGGCAACATACCATCCTGGAGTCTCGGTTGCGGCCGCAGAAACGCCTATCTATTCCCCTTACAATTGAATCCCCTATCACTATCGCTCACCCACTCTTTTTCCTGCCCTCCTGTGCAACAGAGCCAGCCACAGTGCCATGAACTTGGCTGCTGCTGCCCGCTCCTGATGAGTCATCCCCCTCAACAGCACTCAAAGCAGTGTATCTGTTTTGCAGTGGGATGACCACAGGGGACCCCTGCACTACCTTCCTTGCACTACTCTTCCTGCTGGTCTTCCATTCCCTCGCTGGCTGTGGACCCTTCTCCTGCGGTAAGACCAACTCGCTACACGTGATACTCACGTCATTCTCAGCATCGTGGATGCTCCAGAGTGAATCCACCTTCAGCTCCAACTCCGCAACGCGGACCGTCAGTAGCCGGAGGTGGACACACTTCCCGCACATGTAGTCGTCAGGAGATATTAGGGCAGATGACCAAATGTTTGGTCAAAGAGGTAGGTTTTAAGTAGCGCCTTAAAAGGAGGAAAGAGAGGTAGAGAGGCGGAGAGGTTTATGGAGGGAATTCCAGAGCTTCGGCCCCAGGCAGCTGAAGGCACGGCCACCAATGGTGGAGCGATTATACTCAGGGATGTTCAAAAGGCCAGAATTGGAGGAGGACAGAGATCTCAGAGAGTTGTGAGGCTGGAAGAGATTACAGAAATATGGAGGGATTTCAAAACAAGGATGAGAATTTTAAAATCAAGGTGTTGCTTAATGATGGTGCAGATTAGTAGTCGGAAGCTCATTTCGGGGGCAAATATGACACCAAGGTTGCGAACAGTCCAGTTCAGCCTCAGACAGTTGCTGGAGAGAGGGATGGAGTCGCTGGCTAGGGAATGGAGTTTGTGGCGGGGACTGAAGACAATGGTTTCAGTCTTCCCAATATTTAATTGAAGGTAATTTCTGCTCATCCAGAACTGGATGTCGGACATGCAGTCTGAGACCGTGGAGGGGTCGAGAGAGGTGGTGATGAGGTAGAGCTGGGTGTCGTCAGCCTACATGTGGAAACTGACGCTGTGTTTATCGGATGATGTCGCCGAGGGACAACATGTAGATGAGAAATAGGAGGGGGGCCAAAGTCGAGGGGCTCCTCGGTGTGTGGGGGATACCAGAGATAACGGTGATAGAGCGGGAATGAAGCCATTGCAGGTGATTCTCTGGCTACGATTAGACAGATAACATTGAAACAGGAGAGAGCTGTCCAACCCAGCTGGGTGTGTGTGGAGGGGCTTTGGAGAAAACTGTGTCAAAGGCTGCAGACAAGTCAAGAAGGGATAGTTTAGCTTTCTCACAGTCACATAGGATGCCATTTGTGACTTTGATAAGAGCCGTTTCAGTACTGTGGCAAGGACGGAAACCTGATTGAAGGGATTCAAACATGGAATTCCGGGAAAGATGGTCACGGATTTGGGAGGCGAAAACACGGTCAAGGACTTTGGAGAGGAAAGAGCGTCCATTGTCGGTAAAGTTACG
The DNA here is from genome assembly GCF_044704955.1 of Pristiophorus japonicus. Classification (NCBI taxonomy): domain Eukaryota; kingdom Metazoa; phylum Chordata; class Chondrichthyes; family Pristiophoridae; genus Pristiophorus; species Pristiophorus japonicus. The sequence goes on along the minus strand of NC_091993.1, from coordinate 39,993,306 downwards.
GAAACCTTTATTAAAGGTAAGATCATGAAGCATATGGATAGAAATAAATTCATAAAAGTTAGCCAATATGGATTCAAGAAGGGGAGGTAACTATTGGCTTTCTTTGAGGGGGTGACAAAGGAGCTTGACAGGGTAATACTTGGATTTCAGTAAGGCCTTTGGTACAGTTCCTCTGCAAAGGCTGATAATGAAAATGATGAAAGCGAGAGTCAGTGGAAATATTTTACAAAGCAAGTGTAATTGGTTGACCGATAGAACCCAGGGAATGGTGGTCCAGAGATTGTCATCAGCCTGGGAGAATGTATCCAGTGGGGTCCCACATGGGTCTGGTTTGAGAACTCTTTTGCTCAATATCTTCATAAGTGATCTGGAGCTAGGACAGTGGCTAAACTTGCAGATAATCTTGGTAGTCTGTCATATCCAACAAAGACGTTGTTGTGCTAATCATCAATGGCATGTGTCTTCAAGTGGCTGTATAGGCCAATTCTGGATGCACATAGTCTCTTGCACACCGTACAAGGGAAGTTTAGTGTGCCTGATGCTGACAGTACTGCCACCTGATGTCGTCTATCTCTAGTGTCCCGCAGGCGTTGACATCGGCTTTCTTCGAAGGTCTAGCAGGCAATCCTCGTGAGGGTTCGCCACTGGATTTTATTAGCTGCTGTATTCTCGAGATCCTTTGGTCGGATGCCACAGTACTGGAGGTTAGCCTTGATGCAATCTTTTTAGTGCTTGTGGGGGCACCCCTGGTGTCTTCGGCCTTCACAGAGCTCGCCGTGAAGCTGATGAGGGATCCTTGACTCATCCATGCGGATGACATGTCCAGCCCACCGGAACTGGGCTCGCATGATCATCACCTCGATGCTAGTTGATTGTGCTCTCTCCAGAACCTCAAAGTTTGACACCCAGTCTTGCCAACGTATGTGGAGTATAGATCTGAGACTGTGCATGTGGAAAGCTTCCAACTTTTTGATGTGACACCTGTAAGGTGTCCAGGTCTCACATCCATAAAGGAGAGATGAGAGAACGACTGCTCTATACACCGACAATTTAGTTGACAGTCGGATGTGGTGGTGACTCAACACCTTAGTGCGCAAGCGACCAAGTGCCTGGCTGGCTTTACAGATCCTTGCATCAATCTCCTTGTCCAAGGACCCATCACTTGATATGGTGCTGCCAAGGTACTTGAAGCTGTCCACTGACTTTAGTTGTATACTGCCGATGAAGACTGTGGGAGCAGGTGCTGTGGTGCCAGGGGCAGGCTGATAGAGAACCTCGGTTTTACTAAGGCTGATGGTTAGGCCAAACAATTCTGTTGCCTCAGCAAATTTGCTGAGTATGAATTGTAGGTCACTCTCCTTGTGTGCCATGAGGGCGCAGTCGTCAGCAAAGAGTGCCTCTAGGATGAGTCGTTTCCATACTTTGGTCTTTGCAGCAAGGCGGCGGAGGTCGAACAGTGAACCATCTAATCGATATTTCAGGTAGACCACAAACTCCAAGTCTTTTATGGCATAGTTCAAGACGCAGGTAAAAAATAGGTTGAACAGAACTGGAGCGAATACACAACCTTGTTTCACTCCATTTGAGATGGCAAATGGGGCCGTGGTTGTGACGTCTGAGAGCACTTCACCTGTCATGTTGTCATGAAACAGCTCGATGATGTGGACAAACTTCCTTGGGCACCCAAGTTTCGTCAAGATTGACCACAGCGCTGCTCTGGTGACAGTATCAAAGGCCTTAGTGAGGTCAATAAATACAGCGTACAGGTCCATATTCTGCTCAATGCACTTCTCCTGCACTTGTCTGAGTGCAAAGATCATGTCTGCTGTGCTCCGACCAGGTCGAAAGCCACATTGTGTTTCTGGAAGATTTGCTTCTGAGACACTAGCTATGAGTCGGTTCAATACTATGTGGGCGATGATCTTCCCAGCAATGGACAGAAGCGATATTCCCCTGTAGTTGCCACAGTCTGCTTTGTTACCCTTGTTCTTGTAGAGGGAAACTATCATAGTGTCACGAAAGTCCTGTGGCATGTCTTCCTCTTCCCAGATGCTGGTTATTATGTCATGAAAGGCCTCGAGAGTTGCTGGGCCTACTGCCTTGTAGATTTCGGCAGGGATTCCATCCTTTCCTGGAGCCTGGGCAAAGCTAATAAAGGTGGTAATCTGAACATGTTAAGCTACAGGAGGATTGAATATACTTGGAAATTACAGAGACAGTTGGCAAATGAAATTCAGTAGAGAAAAGCAATGTGCTTCACAGGAGGACACAAAACATAGCAAGGCACTATTGCTTAAATGGAAAGAAAATGGTGAGCGAAACTTGTAGAAAGGAGATGTCTAGGTTGTCGCCTCTCTTCCTCCTCCTCCTCCTCTAGAACTAAGGGGCACAGTCTCAGGATAAGGGGTCGGCTATTTAAGACAGAGATAAGGAGGAATTTCTTCACTCAGAGGGTTGTGAATCTTTGGAATTTTCTGCCCCAGAGGGCTGTGGATGCTGAGTCTCTGAATATATTCAAAATGGGGATAGATAGATCTTTGGAGTCTAGGGAAATCAAGGGATATGGAGATCAGGCGGGTAAGTGGAACAGATGATCAGCCATGATCTTATTGAATGACGGAGCAGGCTCCAAGGGCCGTAGGCTCTACTCCTGCTCCTATTTCTTATGTTCTTATGTTCCTCAGCTTGTTAGCTGTAAGTTGGTGGCAAGGACTGGCCAGACTGTGCAGCATGCAGCAGATGACCAAAGATTGTTACTGCAGGGCTCCTCCTAAACTGTCCAGGCAGCGGAATCATTGTTTGAGGACACCAATTGTTTTCTCGATGATGTTCCCTGTCGCAGTGTGGCTTTCATTATACTCCTGCTATCCATGTACGCAGGTTCCTGACTGGAGTCATGATCTGTGACAGGAGGGGATAACCCTCGTCGCCCAGTAGCCAGCCTCTAACTTGGAGGACTCTTCTTCTTCCGTACGGTAATAGCAAAGCAAATCAAACACCACTATCCAAGTTGGATATCTAGGCCAAAGCTTCCAGTGTAACAGTATTAATTCCTTGTAGGCTGCCTGTGAATTTTCTCTGAGGGCAGTGCTCGATAATGTGCTCCAGGGTCTGATTAGAAGCTCCACAGTCACATGATGGGGATGCTTTAATCTTCCACCGATGGAGAAGGTGGCAGCATCGACCATGACCGGTTCTGAGGCAATTGATGGTTGTCCACTGTTTGCGAGAAAGGTTTGATCCTTCAGGTTGTATTATGGGGTCCTCGATAAGGAATCCATTCCATATGTCGCAGTTCTTCCAAACATTTTGCTGTCGGTCATCAAGGCTGAGGGGAGATTGCTGAAGGGCTTCGGCGATGGTCTAAAAAGGCCTACTAGATTTGAGACGGATGGGTGGTAGGTTGTTCAAGTTGGCCTGGATTGGCATGCCTTCGCTGGTGTAGCGGTTGTATTCTCTGGAGATGGCATATTCACGGTGTAGGTGAGGTGGGGCGATGTTTGCAAGCACTTGGAGGACTGATTGGAATAGACGGGGCGCAGACACTGTCACAGAATGAAGGAGTCATGATTGCTGCCTATCTAGTGGGTACAGACCTGCATGCTACGCTGCCTGTGGTCACAAACCAGCTGTACATTGAGGGAGTGGAATCCCTTTCCGTTGATGAAGATCGCAGAGTTCTCACAGGTAGCCTACAAGGCAATGTGCATGCAGTCTACTGCATCCTACACCATGGGGAAGCCTGCAATGCATGCACATCCTCGTGCTTGCTCTTCCTGCTTCTCCCCACCGATTGGGAAGGAGATGTACATAGTTCCCTTGGCATCGCATGCCTCAGTAAACTCCCTGATACAGCAGTGCACTGCAAACTGGGAGGTGTTGGCCTTGAAATCCTGCTCCACTGCTTCCTCTGCTAAAAAGATGCACACCTACCTGTTCCTGCTGCATCCACTAACGATCCCGGTCCTGAGGCCTCCTCTCCCGGCGCATCGCAACGCGTGCACATCAGGACGGATGTATGCTGGAGCTGGAGTCACATGGCACTGGGCAGCCAATCCAGGTGCAGTATTTTCTCCATCCTAATAATGGGAACTCCGTAAGTAAAAATAAAAAATCGAAAAAATACATCACATAATGAAGATTCATTTAAATTAAAGTTAATAAATGTCTTAGAAAAAAATATATTTTTCCGATTTAAAAAAAAAATGTAATTACGGTTTAAAATAAACTTACATTAGTGGGCAGGGTTTTTAACATTCTTATGCGTTTTTAAAATTTTATTTTACTATGTTTTTGCATGTTTTAAAACTCTTACGCTGGTAACAGTAGGCTATGTGCCTGCTTTTATCAGACGCAAGAGTTTTCAGAATATTCGCTGGACAAGAGATGGGTAAATGCCACAATCTTGCCCATGCGAATGTCCTGGCTGTGAGGATAAGCCGGTTTTCGGCGCGTGCGCATTGCGTGTCGAAAACTGGCTTTTGCGAGGCCTTCCTGGGTCCATACACACTCCGTACGGACCCGGGGAGGGCAGGATTTTTGCCCCGTTACCAGTACCTGCTGATGAAGCCTGAAATGAGCCTGTTGCATTGAACTTTAGAGCGACGCACATCTTGACAGCCCCAAGCAGTGTTGTCCTTGCCTTGCTTTGAGGTTGCAGCTGTGGCTGCAGCAACTGACATATCTCAGTAACAAGCATCTTGGTGAAACAAAGACACCTTATATACTGTTCCTCACTGATCATACACTGATCCTTTGTGAATTTGGCCTCCTGCTGACTGCCCTCTTCCTCCTCCTCCCCCTTCTGTCCGCTTGTCCCGCTTGGTGGAGTCCTCCTTCATGCTCCCACTCATGTTCTATTCCATGTCTGAAGGTACATCATTTGTGCAGTAGGTACCAGCCAGATCTCTCTGTAACTTACCGAGACTTTCAACAGTTCTACAACTCAACAAAAAACACCTCATCATTGGCAGTCCCACGAAATCGAGGAAGACTTGCTTCCAATCTAAAAGTGAGTTCTCAGGTGACTGTCCAGCCCAATACGGGAATTACAGTCTCTGTCACAGGTGGGGCAGACAGTCGTTGAAGGAAAGGGTGGGTGGGGAGCCTGGTTCTTCCGCGGCCTGCGCTTGGTTTTGGCATGCTCTCGGCGACGAGACTCGAGGTGCTCAGCGCCCTTCCGGATGCTCTTCCTCCACTTAGGGTGATCTTTGGCCAGGGATTCCCAGGTGTCGGTGGGAACTCAAGCAGCAGCCAAACGTAATATTCCAGCAATTTACCTGTGACTCCTGCACTGTAATGCCTGTAGCTCCACACTGTGGATGCCTGTGTTACTGCAGCTAGTGCTGATAATAAAGAGCAGGTCACCTGACCAGCAGGTCAGAAGTTTCTGGAACCTGCAGCCATCTTACAGGTTGCGTGTTGTGTGCTCTCTGAAGATAATTACATTTGACAACGAGAATGGGGTGTAATCGGATAATACAAAGCTGACATTTTTGTTGATGAAAGATTCAGCCAGCCGACAGAGAGACTTTGAGAGCTTCTCTCTTTTTGGAAACAGCAACAAATCCAAGGTAAATTATGAGCACACTTGGTTAAACTGCCAGAGTCAAAATGGCTGCCCCATGGGATTTATAGGGCATTTGGGGGCATTTCAACACCGTGAAAGTTTCAGAGCATATGTGGATCAGCTAAAAATGTTTTTCACTGCAAATAATATCATCGAAATCCCCAGTAATAAAGACAATAACTGAGTGGTGTTGGAAAGAAAAAGAGAGATATTCTTAACTGAGGCTGGCCCCGAGTTGTATGAAACACTGATAAATTTGCTTGTGCCTGACAAGCCAAACGATACAATGCTGAAACAGATTCTAACTAAGTTAGAACAACATTATAGCCCCATTCTGTTAGAAATTGCTGAAAGTTATCGTTTCGGATTACAAAATCAGAAGGGCGAAGAAAATATCAGTGAGTACATTGTAGCATTAAAAAAGCTATCTATTCACTGTAATTTCAGAGACTTTCAGAACCGAGCATTGCGAGACCGCTTTGTTTGTGGGATGAAAAATAATGCGATCAGAAGAAAGTTATTGACGACGCCTAACTTGACTTTTGATTTAGCTTGTCAGACAGCTAGGTCGATGAGCATGGCCGACCAATATTCCCAAGAATTTCATACTAATTTCAGTCATCAGACAACCGAGATGAATCACCTGCAGGTTCAAAGTAAAAGGTGGTGGGGCCCCAAAGTCTCAGAAACTGGAAATGGGAACAGAGCATTGACGTCCTGCTATTGGTGCCTGGGACAACACATTGCTCAAAGTTGTCCATATGTGAAGGCAGAGTGTTTTTATTGCAGGAAAACTGGGCATCTTGCAAAAGCATGCTGACTGAAGGGTAAATCAGCTTTCAAAGCTATGAGTAGAAATCCCCAGAGATTACATAGCATGGAAGAACAACAACAGGACGAGGAAATGTTAGAGTTAAACGTCATCAGGAGCACGAGGTTAATGGACGGTGATTCAAAAAGTATCATAATTCACATAGATGTTGCAGGATTCAAGATACCTATGGAAATCAACACTGGTGTATCCATGAGTCTAGTACCAGAGTCACTATACCTCGACAAATTGCGGGAATTCCCATTGGAGAAAGCCAAGATAGAGCTGCAAGGCTACTCGGGAGAGAACATTTCGGTGGTAGGCCATATCACCGTACCGATGAAATATAAGAATCAAGTTCAGAGCTTGCCTTTAATTGTACTGGCAGGAGACAAGCCTGCTTTACTAGGACAAAATTGGTTGGGATCACTGAAGCTGGATTGGAGTGAGATTTTTCAAGTTGAAATGAGATTTGCGTCAAAGGATGATATCATCAAAAAATTATCCGAAGGTGTTCTGCGAAACGGGCAGTCCGATCCAAGGCTTCAATGCGAGTGTCAGAGTACAGAAGGACGCTAGATCGCGTTCCGTACCATATGCAATCAAGGAGAAAGTTGAGCAAGAACTCAAAAGACTAGAGACTAACATTATTTCTGAGATAGATCGATGTAATTGGGCTACACCCATTGTTGTTGTAGCTACGTCCGATGGTAAGGTAAGATTGTGTAGTGATTATAAAGAAATCATAAACCAGGTTCTAGAGGGTACTGTCCACAATACATTGCCAAATATAGAAGACTTGTTCACAACACTGACAGGGGGTTAGATTTTCTCAAAGTTGGATCTTATGAATGCTTACTTACAGCTTGAACTAGATGAGGCGTCCAAGTCATGCTTGACTATAAATACCCATCAATTTAATAGGCTACCATTTGGATTGTCTTCCGCCCTTGCCATATTCCAAGAGGTGATGAACCAGATTTTGCAAGGTATTGAAGGGGTAGTATGTTATTTAGATGACATACTAATTTCAGCACCAAATAGGCAAATTCATAATAACATATTGAATGAAGTCCTCAAATGGCTAGAGAAGCACAGAGTATTCGTGTCTGCTCGCAAGTGTGAGTTATTTCAAAACTCCATGGAGTAGTGAGGGCACAGAGTAGATAAAGATGGTTTACATCCAACCAAGGAAAAACTGGATGCAATCAGAAATGCACCCACTCCCAAGAATGTCACTGAACTTCGATCATTTTTGGGTCTTTTGAACTATTATGGGAAGTCCCTACCAAATTTGGCTACAGTATTACATCCACTGAATGAACTATTGAAAAAACAGGTCCATTGGAAGTGGTCAAAAGAATGCGATACAGCATTCAAGGAGTGTAAAGACAACTTGGTAGAGAGCACCATTTTAGTTCACTATGACGTATCTCAGGAGATCAAGCTAGCATGTGATGCCTTTCCGTATGGAGTTGGGGCAGTAATCTCTCATGTATTATATAGTGGGGAGGAGAGACCAATTATTTTTGTTTCACGCACTCTCAGTGCCAGTGAGCGTAATTATGCGCAAATTGAAAGGGAAGCTTTGGCATTAATTTTTGGGGTCAAGAAGTTCCACAAATACTTGTATGGTCATAAGTTTACTCTCGTTACAGACCATAAGTCCCTGACAGCAATCCTCCATCCAAAGTCCCCGGTTCCAACATTAGCTGCAGCCCGAATGCAGGGATGGGCTTTGATTTTGTCAGCATATACATATGATATTGAATACAGATGATCAGCTAATCACAGTAATGCTAATGCTATGTCTAGATTGCCTTCCCCATCTCAAGTTGCACCCAAAAGGGAAGAAGTGTTCTATTTTTCATACATTGATGAACTGCCAGTCACAGCTGAAGAGATTGGTCGAGCAACCAAACATGACCCAGTTATGTCAAAGGTGTATGATTATACTGCAAACGGATGGCCAAACCAGGTAACAGACAAAGATATTCATCCATTCTTCATTCATAGGAATGAATTATCAGTCGATAAAGATTGTATCTTGTGGTTATACCAAATAAATTCAGGTTCAAATCATTAGGAGACCTCCATGACCAGCACCTGGGAATGTGCTTGACCAAGAGTTTTGCACGCAGTTATTTATGGTGTCCAGGTCTTGATAAAGATATAGAGTACACCGTGAGTCTGTATACGACATGTCAATCGGTAAGCAAGCAACCACCATCAGTACCATTACAGCCATGGAAATGGCCTCCCAGGGTGTGGCAAAGGCTACATATTGATTTTGCTGAGTTAGAAGGACAACAATTGTTCATTGTGATTGATAGCCATTCGAAGTGGGTCAAGGTGTTTCCGATGTGGAAAATAACAACAACTAAAACATTAGACATTTTGTGAAGATTATTTTCTTAATTTGGCCTCCCAGAAAAAATTGTTTGGATAATGGACCACAATTTTGTTCAGAAGAATTTTCCCAGTTCACGAGCAAAAATGGTGTGAAACATATCAAGATTCCATCATTTTAAAGTAATAAAATATTTACCTTGCATCGCCTTTTACTCACTTCGTCCAACTCCTTGACGCCAATAATGTGGAGCCTCCCAGTTGGCGAGAGGCGGGAGCAGCATTGGAGCGGCCTATAAAAGGCGTAGCGGGTGTTCCACAGGCAGCGGCAGTTGGCGAGAGGCGGGAGCAGCGTCGGAGCGGCCTATAAAAGGCCCAGCGGGTGTTCCACAGGCAGCGGCAGTTGGCGAGAGGCGGGAGCAGCGTCGGAGCGGCCTATAAAAGGCCCAGCGGGTGTTCCACAGGCAGCGACAGTTGGTGAGAGGCGGGAGTAGCGTCGGAGCGGCATATAAAAGGCGTACTTGTACAGCTACAACGGGGAGAGAAGGCAAAAAAGAAGTAGAAAGGAATGAAAAGGTGACGTCACAGCCAAGGGGTAAGTGATTGGCTGGTGATTGGTGAGTAGCTTTTCTTTTTATTTTTTATATCAGTAAGTAAACTGTAAAATTGTTGTGCCAATTTAATTGTATCTCAGGGTTAAGGCATGGCAGGAGAGCTCGGTCACGTGTTATGCTCCTCCTGTACCATGTGGGAACTTAGGGACAATTCCGGTGTCCCTGACGATTACGTGTGTGAGAAGTGTATCCGCCTCCAGCTCCTGACGGACCGCGTTGCGGAATTGGAGCTGAGGGTGGATTCACTCTGGAGCATCCACGATGCTGAGAATGACGTGAGTAGCACGTGTAGCGAGTTGGTCTTACCGCAGGAGAAGGATCCATAGCCAGATAGGGAATGGAAGACCAGCAGGAAGAGTAGTGCAAGGAAGGAAGTGCAGGGGTCCCCTGTGGTCATCCCCCTGCAAAACAGATACACTGCTTTGAGTGCTGTTGAGGGGGATGACTCATCAGGGGAGGGCAGCAGCAGCCAAGTTCATGGCACCGTGGCTGGCTCTGTTGCACAGGAGGGCAGGAAAAAGAGTGGGAGAGCGATAGTGATAGGGGATTCAATCATAAGGGCAATAGATAGGCGTTTCTGCAGGCTGCAACCGAGACTCAGAATGGTATGTTGCCTCCCTGGTGCAAGGGTCAAGGATGCTTCCAAGCGGGTGCAGGACATTCTAAAAATTGAGGGAGAACAGCCAGTTGTCGTGGTGCACATTGGTACCAACGACATAGGTAAAAAAAGGGATGAGGTCCTACGAGAAGAATTTAAGGAGCTAGGAGCTAAATTAAAAAGTAGGACCTCAAAAGTAGTAATCTCGGGATTGCTACCAGTGCCACGTGCTAGTCAGAGTAGAAATTGCAGGATAGCACAGATGAATACATGGCTTGAGCAGTGGTGCAGCAGGGAGGGATTCAAATTCCTGGGGCATTGGAACAGGTTCTGGGGGAGGTGGGACCAGTAAAACCGGACGGTCTGCACCTGGGCAGAACCGGAACCAATGTCCTAGGGGGAGTGTTTGCTAGTGCCGTTGGGGAGGAGTTAAACTAATATGGCAGGGGGATGGGAACCAATGCAGGGAGACAGAGGGAAACAAAAAGGAGACAAAAACAAAAGACAGAAAGGAGATGAGTAAAAGTGGAGGGCAGAGAAACCAAGGCAAAAAACAAAAAGGGCCACTGAATATAAAGGGGCTGCAGGAAGGGTCAAAACTAAAAATCATGCTTTAAAAACTAGGATGAAAACACTCTACCTAAATGCATGCAGCATTCGAAATAAAGTGAATGAGTTGACCGCACAAATCATTACAAATGGGTATGATTTGGTGGCCATTACAGAAACATAGTTGCAGGGTGGCCAAGACTGGAAATTAAACACACAGGGGTATCTGACGATTCAGAAAGATAGACAAGAAGGGAAAGGAGGTGGGGTAGCTCTGTTAATAAAGGATGATATCAGGGCAGTTGTGAGGGATGATATTGGCTCCAATGTTGAATCATTGTGGGTGGAGATTAGAGATAGTAAGGGGAAAAAGTCACTGGTCGGCGTAGTTTATAGGCCCCCAAATAATAGCTTCATGGTGGGGCGGGCAATAATCAAGGGAATAATGGAGGCATGTGAAAAAGGAACGGCAGTAGTCATGGGGGATTTTAACCTACATATTGATTGGTCAAATCAAATCGCACGGGGTAGCCTGGAGGAGGAATTCATAGAATGCATACGGGATTGTTTCTCAGAACAGTATGTAACAGAACCTACAAGGGAGCAAGCCATCTTAGATCTCGTCCTGTGTAATGAGACAGGAAAAATAAACGATCTCCGAGTAAAAGATCCTCTCGGAATGAGTGATCACAGTATGGCTGAATTTGTAATACAGATTGAGGGTGAGGAAGTTGTGTCAGAAATGAGCGTACTATGCTTAAACAAAGGGGACTACAGTGGGATGAGGGCATAGTTGGCTAAAGTAGACTGGAAACAAAGACTAAATTGTGGCACAATTGAGGAACAGTGGAGGACTTTTAAGGAGCTCTTTCATAGTGCGCAACAAAAATATATTCCAGTGAAAAAGCAGGGCGGCAAGAGAAGGGATAACCAGCCGTGGATAACCAAGGAAATAAAGGAGAGTATCAAATCAAAGACCAATGCGTATAAGGTGGCCAAGGTTAGTGGGAAACTTGAGGATTGGGAAAATTTTAAGCAACAGCAAAGAATGACTAAAAAAGCAATGAAAAAAAGGAAGATAGATTACGAAAGTAAACTTGCGCAAAACATAAAAACAGATAGATATAAAACGGAAAAGAGTGACTAAAGTAAATGTTGGTCCCTTAGAAGATGAGAAGGGGGATTTAATAATGGGAAATGTGGAAATGGCTGAGACCTTAAACAATTATTTTGCTTCGGTCTTCACAGTGGAAGACACAAAAACCATGCCAAAAATTGCAGGCCACAGGAATGTGGGAAGGGAGGACCTTGAGACAATCACTATCACTAGGGGGGTAGTGCTGGACAGGCTAATGGGACTCAAGGTAGACAAGTCCCCTGGTCCTGATGAAATGCATCCCAGGGTATTAAAAGAGATGGCGGAAGTTATAGCAGATGCATTCGTTATAATCTACCAAAATTCTCTGGACTCTGGGGAGGTACCAGCGGATTGGAAAGCAGCTAATGTAATACCTCTGTTTAAAAAGGGGGGGCAGGCAAAAGGCAGGTAACTATAGGCCGGTTAGTTTAACATCTGTAGTGGGGAAAATGCTTGAAACTATCATTAAGGAAGAAATAGCGGGACATCTAGATAGGAATAGTGCAATCAAGCAGACGCAGCATGGATTCATGAAGGGGAAATCATGTTTAAGTAATTTACTGGAATTCTTTGAGGATATAACGAGCATGGTGGATAGAGGTGTACCGATGGATGTGGTGTATTTAGATTTCCAAAAGGCATTCGATAAGGTGCCACACAAAAGGTTACTGCAGAAGATAGAGGTACGCGGAGTCAGAGGAAATGTATTAGCATGGATAGAGAATTGGCTGGCGAACAGAAAGCAGAGAGTCGGGATAAATGGGTCCTTTTCGGGTTGGAAATCGATGGTTAGTGGTGTGACACAGGGATCGGTGCTGGGACCACAACTGTTTACAATATACATAGATGACCTGGAAGAGGGGACAGAGTGTAGTGCAACAAAATTTGCAGATGACACTAAGATTAGTGGGAAAGCGGGTTGTGTAGAGGACTCAGAGAGGCTGCAAGGAGATTTGGATAGGTTAAGCGAAGGGGCTAAGGTTTGGCAGATGGAATACAATGTCGGAAAGTGTGAGGTCATTCACCTTGGGAAAAAAAACAGTAAAAGGGAATATTATTTGAATGGGGAGAAATTACAACATGCTGAGGTGCAGAGGGACAAGGGGGTCCTTGTGCATGAATCCCAAAAGGTTAGTTTGCAGGTGCAGCAGGTAATCAGGAAGGCGAATGGAATGTTGGCCTTCATTGCGAGAGGGATGGAGTATAAAAGCAGGGAGGTCCTGCTGCAACTGTATAGGGTATTGGTAAGGCCGCACCTGGAGTACTGCGTGCAGTTTTGGTCACCTTACTTAAGGAAGGATATACTAGCTTTGGAAGGGGTACAGAGACGATTCACTAGGCTGATTCCGGAAATAAGGGGGTTACCTTATGATGATAGATTGAGTAGACTGGGTCTTTACTCGTTGGAGATCAGAAGGATGAGGGGTGATCTTATAGAAACATTTAAAATCATGAAAGGGATAGACAAGATAAAGGCAGAGAGGTTGTTTCCACTGGTCGGGGAGACTAGAACTAGGGGGCACAGCCTTAAAATACGGAGGAGCCAATTTAAAACTGAGTTGAGAAGGAATTTATTCTCCCAGAGGGTTGTGAATCTGTGGAATTCTCTGCCCAAGGAAGCAGTTGAGGCTAGCTCATTGAATGTGTTCAAGTCACAGATAGATAGATTTTTAACCAATAAGGGAATTAAGGGTTACGGGGAGAGGGCGGGTAAGTGGAGCTGAGTCCACGGCCAGATCAGCCATGATCTTATTGAATGGCGGAGCAGGCTCGAGGGGCTAGATGGCCTACTCCTGTTCCTAATTCTTATGTTCTTTATATGTTCTTATACCACCCTGCTTCGAATGGTGCAGCAGAGCGCACTGTACAAATTATAAAACGTGCCCTCATCAAACAAATGTTGGATCCAAATTCCAAAGAAACCACAGTTGTCATTGGACCACAAATTGGTTATTTTTCTAATAATGTATCGTAATACTCCTCACACAACTACTGGTAGAACACCAGCAGAGTTGTTTCTCAAACGACAGCCAAAAACCAGATTCTCATTGTTAAAACCAAACTTGGCATAGTCCAAGTAGAAGAGACACAATTAAGACAGTGGTAGAGTAAAAGAGAGATGTGTGAAATTAAATCAGAAGGTGAGAGTGAAGAACCATCCCCATAAATGGGTAAAGTGGTTACCAGGAAGCTTGGTGAAGATATGTAGTCCTCGCACATATTTGGTCAAGGTGTTTGATAATGGACAGGTTAGGTTTGTTCACATTGATCATATTTTACCCACAGACATGGAAGTAGTTGAGAGTGGGAGTGATTCAATTATTTCTGACTGATCAGACACATTTGATACACCAGTAGTATATCCTAAATCCAATGTACTGGAAACAAATCCAAGAGAAAGTCAGAATTTAAGTCTGAATCCGAGTCAGGAAAGCAAACAGTCTGAAGTTAGAGAAAATTTCAAATGGAAATCAAGGACATCTCTTGGAGGAAAACTTCCCTCAGGATCAGCCTCGAATGAGTTTAAATTCGACACCATGTTTGGAAGGCTCTATTCGAGAGCAAAGGTATCCTCTTCGAAACAGAAAACAAGTGGTTAAGCATGATTTGTAAATATGACAAAATAAGTCCATATCCTTTGTTATGTATAACCATGCAAGTCATGTATGATGATTGTTTGTTATAATAACTTCTTCATTAAGGAGGGAGAAGTGTAATATCTGTAGCTCCGCACTGTGGATGCCTGTGTTACTGCAGCTATGCTGTTTAATAAAGAGCAGGTCACCTGACCAGCAGGTCAGAAGTTTCTGGAACCTGCAGCCATCTTGCAGGTTGTGTGTTGTGTGTTCTCTGAAGATATTACATGCACGATCCCTGTAAATTCCTACAAGTGGGCAATCAATCCTGCCCCTACTCTGGGGAGCATAGTAAGACTTCAGTGATGTTTGCTGCTTCTGGTCATTGCTGGCCAATTGTGGGTATGATGATGGAGGGTTTCTCTGAAATGATGAACGTAACAGTTGTCAACAGTTACCGTATTGCACCCAATGCATCTCAGTCACTGGAAGGTAAAAGTTGCAAAGAGTTCAGTGCTGCTTTAAACTTGCATTTCACTGTTAGGTTGATGATCATTGAGGTGCCTGTAATAATGAGGGGGAATTTCCTGCTCTATCACGAGAGGGAAGGGGGCTTTCACTGAGCATACACTGAAGTCACAGCAGTGGAGCGAGAGAAGACCTGAAGAAATTCACCCCCAGTGGATTCCCCATCAGAAATGAGTCTTTGCAAAGGCTGAAAATTCATCAGAGCTCCAGTAGTTTAAAGGCTAAGTGCGCTTGAGTCAATGGGAAGTCTGGTGTGGAATTCAGACAAACAGATCAAGAAGGTGCCAACTTTCATTCCCTGCTCTGTAGGGATTTAGATCATCTCAACCAGAGTGGCAGTACAGGGACTATACTTGGCCTCAGTATCAGTAGGACAGAGAGAGGGAAATTCAGCCAGGGTTTCTGCTCCTGAGCCCCATTCAGTGACCTCTGCTGGGAGTGATAGTGCATGGGCATTGGGAACAGACAGGACGGTGTTCAGCTATGAAGGTTCCCAAGGTGGAATACCATTCTGCACACGTTGTATGAGCTCACATACTAAGGGGAGGGCCCACTGAAGATTTAATCCATGTTTTCAAAGAGCAAGGGGTGAGGGGATAAAATAGGAGGAAGGGAAAGGAATGATGTGAACCGGCAAATATGAACGCGTTCAGTTCAGGTGCGATGGAGCATCCAGGGCCGAGACTTTGCCTATCGAGATGGGCTCAGTGAGGCCAAGGTGGGTAGAGAGTTGTGGCCCTGCTTCTGGCTCCATCTTGCTCTGTGAGAAGAATTTTCCATTGATGAGGTTTGTTAAGCTTGCCCTGCGAAGTTCGCGACCAAGTAAAAGGAAGCTGATCTGATGACGTGTCCATATTCATTTGACAGTTGTGCTGTCAGTGAGCATTGAGGTGTTGCAAACACTGACAATGACTGCACAGAGGTGCACGACTGCACCCAGGCTCTCACTTGACTCCCTCCATATGGAGGAAGTCACAGCAAGCAGGGAGGTTCTCTTCCCTTCCAATGGACAGAAGTGACCTCCCCAGGACACCAATGCAGCTTGGTTGCACATTGCACAGGAGGACACAAGCAGGGATGTGGTCAGGAGGACCCGGCTGCAGAGGTGCAAACCTTTCAATGATCTCAGTAGATCATGAAACGTTACTGCAAAGCCACTCTCAACCTCATGCTGCTGTGCCACTCATCACATCCCCATCACTCTGCCTTCCCTACCCTACTCCCAAACATCCTTACTCACACCAACTTACCTTGCACCTGCACCCATCCCTCTCTATCTACATCATCACATCCTCATCTCACTAGCCACCCCCCACACTCACCCTCATCCTTGTCCAATCATACCAACTAACAACACATAAGGGCAGGCACTTGGGTGTTTTGCCAATGTTCATGTAAATTTTCTGTTGATGTATTGCCAATCATTGAATCTTTATTTTCAACACTTTGCCATCTTGGACAGATTTGGGTGCACCTTTTTATCCCGTTTCAGTGACTGGTGAGATAGAAGGGTACCCCCTGCAATGGTGATGAGTGTGAAAGGAATGGCTTGGGCATTGCAGGGATGCTTTATGGAGTTGGTGTGGGGTGGTGCCAACCTGGTGCATCATGTGGCAGCCAGGGTGTACAGCGGCAAGTAAAGTAAATGTGTCCATGGTGAGGCCATCCCTGGCCTCCCGGGCAGCAATATGGTCAGGTGCTGATGACCTGTGTACTGTGAAGCATCAGGTGATTGTGGAGAAGGTTGGTGTTGTTGGTGATGCTGGTGTGCCTGGTGATGTTGGTGTTGGGGCTGATCGTGGTGGGATTCTGAGGACCAAGGTGAGATTTTTTCAAGGGTACCAATGCTGATGGAATAGATTGTAGCTGAAGTTGAGATGACAGAAGCGATCTATCAATGGTGAGAGAGGTTGATCCAAGGAGGTGACAGTAGATAGAGAGTTTACTCCAAACACTTCCAACCTGCATAAAGTTGAAAAGTGTATTCCAAATCCTGAAGGCTCTGGCTTCTAACATTGGAAAGTGAACAGCTGTGAAATGGTAGCTTTTATACCACTTTTGCAGCTGTCACCTATTCAGAGCAATGGAGAGTCATTGAAACCCAATCTACTTACCTGACATGATCCCCAAGCGCTGTGAACCTCGTGAAAAAACTGGAAAAATAGTAAGTAGATGGTAAAATGCTGTTTCGGTAGCTTTTAACAAGCTCTTAACTATGTCAATTGGCTCCCTCACCGCTTGGTGTCGGGTCTGTAAAGCGCAGACGGATTCGACACTTGGGAAACTGACATGGCGGCGGATTGACAGTCGGACCCGCCTCCGAACCCACCCTCTGAGCGCCAGCAAAATTCCGGCCCAGATGTGGGAGATGGGAGGAAAATTGGCCCAGTGGGCGATAAATCTCTCTGCAAAGACCAAAGCGACTCTGAATTGAAAAAGAGTGAGAGTCGGGCGGGGGTGGGTGCGGGGGAGGTGGGTGGCGGTCTCATTCTACTTTACTCCAGCTTGAGCTGTGACTCTGGATTCAGGCTTCATTTACATGAAATCTGCAGCGTTATTGAAAACACTTTACACTGATGCTACACTTTACGTAGAATTACATCGGATATACTTATGCTCCACTCGAGCCTCCTCCCGTCTTTCCTCATCTAACTCTGTCAGCATAACGTTCAGCCTATCTTTCTATTCCGCTGTCTCTCATATACTCGACTCGTCTCCTTTTGAAAGTATCCAAGTTATTTGCCTCAACCACTTCCTGAGGTAGCGAGTTCCACGTTCTCACCACTCTGAGTAAAGATATTTCTCCTTATTTCCCTATTGGGTTTATTAGTAACTACCTTGTATTTATGGCCCTTAATTTTGGATTCTACCAGAAGTGGAAACGTTCTCTCCATATCTACCCTGTCCAACTCATTTACAATTTAACACGCCCCGATCAGATCACCTCTAAGTCTTCTCTTTCCGAAAGAAATAAAGGCCCAAGCCCTGTTCAATTTTTCCCAATTACTGTGATCTCTCAGTTCTGGTACCATCCTTGTAAATACCTTTTTGCATTTTCCCCAATGCTTCTATGTCCTTTTTATATCATGGAGACCAGAAGTGTGGCCAGTTCTCAAAGGGCTAGAATTTTGCTGCCTTTGCGACCGGGGAGAGGAGCACCGATGTGCAACACCGCAAATTGCGTTTGCGATCGATTTTTGGCTCTCTCGGGACCCGTGTTCTGCGCCCAGAATTCCGACAGGGTCAAACCGGTGTTGCAGTCCTGCCAGCAGCGGTAAGTATGAAGACATGCAAAAAAGGTAAGTTAAAGGGCACGAAATTGATGAACTCACCGTCCACTGCCGCGACTGCTGCCTACTGCCGCCGACATTCCTCTGCAAGATCCGCCTAGTGCCCCTTTCGAGGTGGGAGGGGAGAGCCGCCGGGAAGCGCCCGCTAACGTCAACGGATGGCCGAGTGGCGCAACTGAGTTCCCACTTCCTGAGATTGGTCGGCCGGAGTCGACGGGAGTCAGTATCAGAACGGGGGTGGAGCATTGGCTGGAGGCTGGTCTGTCCCCAACGGTGAGTATGAAGACCCTGAAAGAAAGGAAAAATGTTTTTTTTCCACAGCAACTTACCTGAAGGTCTTCCTATGAGCTTTTCTTTTCCTGATGATTTTTCGTTGCAGGTCTTCGACCCTTCGTGGGCCCGACTCCATCCTCGACGGCACTTGGGCGGCAAGCGCCTCTGCCACCGAGAATGAGAGTTCCCGCCGTCTGCCGCCCAGATTGGCGGCGTGAGTCCCTCATTTGTTGCCTGCCGACCTTCGAGGGACCTTGCTGATGAAAACCCCGCCCAAAGTTCCGTCAGGGACCTTGGCGGCCATCGGCAGTCCTTTGGGCGGCACTTGGACAGGCGGGGACCTTCACCAATTTTGGGCCCAAAGTTTTTATTTTTTAATTCTTTTTCAGTGATTTAGTAGGTAAGGGTTTTGTGAATGTTTTGTGATTTTATTTTGGTTTTTTGCCCTCCCAAGGCCTTTCTCATGGCGCTAACGGCCCCAGACTAAAGTTTCCGAAGTTCGCGGTTTGCGCCGCGAATTCTCGTTCAACGCCGATTTTTACCGATGAATTAAAGGCCGAAAAGCAGGCCTAAAAATGGTAGCGTAGCAAAAACGGTAATTTTGGCGTCAAACTACCGCTTAAAACCAAAATTCTAGCCCCCTGTTTGGCCGGTTCAATATAACTTGGTTACGTTGTGCTGCCAACAAAGCCTCAGATCACAATCTGCTAATTAAAGATTCTGAGAATCTCTCCCAAGTTGCCAGTGATTGCTACCAGGTCCTTGGAAATGGACCTTTAATTAGATTTGATGGTGCAAATGAAATGATCAAAAAAGATTGAATTGAAGGTGTGCCCTGTGGATTGATTGTAAAGATTCTGGCTTTTCCACTAATTACTTGCCGAGGCCTGCAACAGTTAAATAGCTCCTGTTAATTAGGGAGATGGGCGAGGCTAATTGCCACAGAATGAGGGTCAGGGGTAGGGCTGACCCTGGATTCTTAGACCTGCGCTACCCATCAGCCAGTCTCCCAGTGTAGGAGCACGGAATTTGCTCTTTAATGTCCAGGTATAACGAGTGGACGTTTCAGATGGAGATTTTCCAGCTGCCTTAGATTATGGCCTGCACACTGCACTTTTGTACATGTTCACTCCTTGTACCTAACGATGTATCGGGCTAGGCACTGCATGCTATTGGTTTTTCATATACTCTGCACAATAGTCAGGCTCGCAATGCACAGGAAAGGAGTTAGTTAGGAAACCAAGGAATGAAACATTACATTATTACAGATCAGAGATTCCCCTGTATGTATGGGCTGTATATCAAAGGTTAAATATTTACAGAATGGCAATGATGCTTCTGTACCTGTGTTTTTTGTGCAATAAATAAAAAGTGAGTCCGTGAACCCTTCAGAATGGCCTGAAATGGAAAAGCCCATTTGGTCTATCAGATCCAGCAGTAAAGGTAACTCAAATCACTGTGAAGGGGTAGAGTACAGGTAGATCAGGAAGGGTAGGGCAGTGTATAGGTAGATCAGGAGTAAGGCAGGAGATTTAAAAGGAAGTCTAGCTATTTGGCATTGGACCACAGGGCAGTGGAAGTTTATAGGGGGTGGGGGGATCTAGCGACTAGACATCGGTGACAGTTACTGTAACTCTGCTGTCGGGAATGGGTATCATTGAACCACCGGAAACACAGAGACCGTTCTCACTGACAGAATGGGTCGGATGCCTGATCATATCCGAGTAAAGGTCGGCATCTGGACCCTTGAAAGAATCCGATGAAAATCTGGACACATGGACACATATACATGGATAGGGCTGCTACTTGTTGCCAAGTCCGACACCAGGCAGGATAGAAGTAGTGGTGGCAGGGGGAGAGAGAATCAAGCCTTGAGTTTGATTTTGCTGTGCTCCTGATGGGAATAATTAGTGATTGGAGCATGGGCAGGTACAGCAGGAGTGACGAGGTCGGGCGAAGGAGCGGGGAGAGATTGTAGAACGACGTGATCGGGGCCCAGGAGAGGCGAGGGCCCAGGGGCAGCACGGGCCAGCCCACACTGCGATATGTGTGCGCACTAGGCCCGTGCAGCAGAGCTGGTCTCCAGTCGTCCTTGTCACTGGATCAAGACCTAGCTCTGTCAAGCCCGTGTGGTGGCTGGTGTGCAATGGCCACCCCATGTTAAAAAAATCCACGCACAGGCATCTTCCACCCTTCAACATGTAGTTCGGGACCTGGAATATTAGGACCTGTGAACTCATCCCTTTTTGGTGTAGAAGCAAGTCATCCTCGATACGAGCAACCGCCTAAGAAGAAGACGATCAGAAATGGTAGGAGAGGAAGAGTACAGGTAGATCAGGAAAGTTAGGATTGTAGAATCATAGAATCATACAGCACAGAAGGAGGCCACTCGGCCCAACATGCCTATGCCAGCTCTTTGGTAGAGCTATCCAATTAGTCCCATTGCCCTGGTCAATCCCTGTAAAGAAGACATAGTGTACAGATAGATCAGGAAAGGTAATTCAGAATGAGCAATTCTGTAGCTGGACAGATGATTCAGGCTGAAGGTACATACGGTTTTTAATTGACACCAGGTTGTTACACTTGAAATACTACCACATAAGGCAAAAAACTGAAAGTGGGGAAATTGACTGAAAAATAAGCTTCCTGCCACTCCTTGGAGAGCACTTGCTGGGCCCTTTCCTGGAGCATTTGGCAATACTAGACATCCATTTTATGCAGGCAGGATTGCCAGTGAGTGTAATTTCAAAACAAATGTTTTGAAGGTGTGGGTGACACCAGCAAGGCAGCACGTATTGCCCATCCCTGAGGGCATTGAGTTAACCATATATATCACTGGAGTCACGTGTGAGCCCAGACCAGGTAAGGGTGGCAGGTACCTTCTCTGAAAGACACTAGTGAACCAGTTGATGGCAATCCGGCAGCTTTCATATTTTTTATTCGTGGCATTAGCCGATATATAACCAGATATATAACCGATATATAACCACAACGGGCCGTGGTAGGTTTGAATTCTCGGCCAGAATCACTAAGCTATTGTACCAATCAAAAAACAGTAATCACTTTCACCTCATTGAAATAATCCCGCCTGCTTCTGCAAGAAGATCGGGCGGGCGCTAAAGTAGTTGGGGATCCACCTTCAACCCTCAACCACTTGCCTGGGTGAGTGCAGCTCCAACAACACTCAAGAAGCTCGACACCATGCAAGACAAATCAGCCCACTTGATTGGCAGCCCATCCTCCACCTTCAACACTCACTCCCTCCACCACTGGCGCACCGTGGCTGCAGTGTGCACCATCTACAAGATGCACTGCAGCAACTCGCCAAGGCTTCTTCGGCAGCACCTCCCAAACCCGCGACCTCTACCACCTAGAAGGACAAGGGCAGCAGGCTCATGGGAACACCACTGCCTCCACATTCCCCTCCAAGTCACACGCCATCCTGACTTAGAAATATATCGCCGTTCCTTCATCATCGCTGGGTCAAAATCCTGGAACTCCCTCTCTAACAGCACTGTGGGAGCACCTTCACCACACGGACTGCAATGGTTCAAGAAGATAGCTTACCACCACCTTCTTAAGGGCAATTAGGGATGGGCAATAAATGCTGGTCTTGCCAGCGATGCCCACATCCCAGGAATTAATTTTTTTATAGGGCCAGATGACAATCGGCCAGTATTTATAGGGAATTGCAGGCTTACAAATGGCCAGCCCTACAAGTGAATCCCACTGTGCATGCCTTTCGACCTGGAGAAAGGGATGGCAGTTTTATTTTCCCCAGCTTTAACTACACAACACCACTACTTCACAAGCGGTGCCTGTGGAATAAGATTATATCGATTTCTTTGTGTAGTTCAAAAGCAAGAAAAGTGCGGAATTTTGGAATGCACATGAAATGAGTTCAAAGCAATTAGCTATTACAGCTGGTGTTTGTCATTACTGAAAATAATCTTTAAATGGAGCCCCAAGTGTACTAAATGGGAATACCTCCTTTAAAGTCGGTCCTGCTATTAAGAGACAATGAAAGGTTTTCATCTGCTTGCCAACTATGAGAAAGAATATCTAAAAGTTGAATGCTGTGTGTGAGATGAATCCTAAATGCTGTTGCTCAAGGCAAATTATCACAGATCACACGGAAATGTTGCTGCTCAGAAAAATTTGTATCTTCTCTCTGTACTACCTACAGCAGAGCTTTCCATTTTAATCACATTCCAATTATGAAAAGCTTATCTTTATAATGTAAACATAATCATTATATTGTGTTGAACAATGCTGGTGTACTATTTAAACTGTGCCAATTGGATAGGCTGTCATAATTCAGACTGGATTCCAATACTCGTTCTCAATGCAAAAAATAAATTCTCTCTTTTATTGTCAATTTGCTACTGGATTGTACATAGGATTCCAATATCTCCGACACCACTGCTGGAAGATTGATGGCATCAGCCACACAGGACACTCATCATAACAAATTAACTTATTCAGATTAATTCAAAAACAGAGTTAATCCCAGAAGCGAGCAGTGTAAGTGAGATATTAAAGAGTTTCTCATTAAGATATCCTTCCTTTCCTCCCTCAGGCTTGAAACTGGCCACTCATCCTCAGTGATTCCAACCTCCATCTCAACTCACCTTGCCCTTTCCCCTCTGGGTTCATTGCCCTCCTGCACTGCATACTGTTCTACCTCCAAACAAACTCTCCTACCCATGTTCATGGCCACCTCCTCAACCGCCCCATCTCGCATGGCTTCTCTACTTCCAAAGCCTAGATCATAGGTAAGTCCATCTCATACTGTTACCTTGTGTCCCTTACCACCCACATCCTGTTACCTACTTCTTTCTGCCTCTGCCCCTGGAATAAACTCTGCTCCAAGCCAGTTACTACTACATTTTCAAACTCATAACAGCCTAGCCTTTAACCCTCTATTTGGCACAATATCATCATCATCATAGGCAGTCCTTCGAAATCGAGGAAGACTTGCTTCCACTCTAAAAATGAGTCCTTAGGTGGCTGAACAGCCCAATGCAGGAATTACAATCTCTGTCACAGATAGTCATTGAAGGAAAGGGTGGGTGGGACAGGTTTGCCACTTGCTCCTTCCGCTGCCTGCACCTGGTTTCTGCATGCTCTCGGCATTGAGACTTGAGGTGCTCAGCGCCCTCCTGGATGCGCTTCCTCCAGTTAGGGTGATCTTTGGCCAGGGATTCCCAGGTCTTGATGGGAATGTTTTATCGAGGAGGCTTTGAAGGTGTCCTTGAAACATTTCCTCTGCCCATGATAATTCTGCAGCTGTCAATCTACTCAACTCGTCTCTCTCCTCCATTTTAAGCCCTTACCCCCAGTAAAACCTTTACTCTCTCCCATCCTGGTGTTCCCCCTGGTATAGCCTCCATCTTTGCTCCCTCGGATCTTAGGGATGCATACTTGAGTCTATCTGGCATGCAATTGGTTTAGCTATCCATCGATAACTCTGGTTGGACCACCTCAAGCACGATTGGACCTCACTCTCCTTTAGGATCATCCTGGATAACAACAATAATTGTTGCTTCTTTTCTCCACGACCAATGATAGAAACATAGAAACATAGAAACATAGAAAATAGGAGCAGTAGTAGGCCATTCGGCCCTTCAAGTCTGTACCACCATTTAATATGGATCATGGCTGATCCTCTATCTCAACACCATATTCCCGCTTTGTCCCCATACCCCTTGATGCCTTTTGTTTCTCAAAATCTATCTATCTCCCTCTTAAATATTTTCAGTGACTTGGCCTCCACAGCCTTCTGTGGAAGAGAATTCCACAAGTTCACCAGCCTCTGAGTGAAAACATTTCTCCTCATCTTGGTCCTAAATTTCCTACCCCGTATCCTGAGACTGTGTGACCCCTTGTTCTAGACTTCCCGACCAGGGGAAACATCCTCCCCGCATCCAGTCTATCCAACCCAGTCAGAATTTTATACGTTTCAATAAGATCCCCTCTCATTCTTCTAAACTCTAGTGAATACAGGCCTAGTCGACCCAATCTCTCCTCATACGACAGTCCTGCCGTCCCAGGAATCAGTCTGTTGAACCTTCGCCGCATTCCCTCTGTGGTAAGTATAACCTTTCTTAGGTAAAGAGACCAAAACTGCACACAATAGGTGCGGTCTTACCAAGGCCCTGTATAACTGTAGTAAGACATCCTTGCTCCTGTACTCAAATCCTCTTGCAATGAAGGCCAACATACCATTTGCCTTCCTAACTGCTTGCTGTACCTGCATGTTTGCTTTCAATGACTGGTGTACAAGGACACCCAGGTCCCTCTGTACATCGACACTTCCCAAGCCATCACCATTAACCCCCTCTCCGCTGCACCATGATGATCCATTTAGCTGCCACTGCTGCATCCTCCCTACCCCTTGCCCGCCAAGGAAAACCTTTCCTCCTCCCTCTTCTCCTGCAAGGCGCTACCTCTTTGGCCAAGCTTTTGGTCACCTGTCCTAATATCTCCTTCCTTGGCTACATGTAAACTTGTGTCTGATTGTGTTGCTGCGAGGAGCCTCGGAACATCCTACAATGGTAAAGATGCTGTATGAATGCAAGTTGTTGCTGAGTGGTTGAATCGAATGGTTGAATTTACCCCGGCGGCTTTAGAAAATGCCTTCCGGTTACCTGCTGCAGCTCTCGTTGGGACTCTCTCCACTTATCAATTGTAAAGAGGGCCTCCCCCCTCCACCAATCACGTGGGGTCTCGGAGCTCTGCAAAATAAATGTTTCTGATTACGCGTCAGTGCAGCGATTTGGGATGATTTTTCTACATTCAGGTCGTTATATGAATGTGGCGTTTTTCTTACTCCTCTCTGACATTTTCTTTATTCAGAAATGTCTTTGTTGCATTCAAGGCAATGTGTGGCCTTGTGTGCCCTTTAAGTTGCTGCAGGTCTTTAAGAGCTGCAGCATCAGGTATCTAAGGTACAAGGTCCCAGTGAGAGGTCTTTCAATGCCTGGAGCTCACCCTCATTATTTAAATTAAGCTGACCTGGGTAACTGCAACAAATGGACGTCCCATCCTGCGTCTCCCCACCCCCCACCCCCTCCATCCCCACCACACGGGATGAAAATCAGGCAGATTGTACAGTAGGTGGGCAGTCTGTTCTGCCAGATTAAAGAAAGCACAAACTTGCATTTATATAGCACCTTTCATGACCTCAGGACATCCCAAAGCACATTACAGCCAATTAAGTACTCTTAAATTGTACTCACTGTTGTAATGTAGGAAACACGATAACCAATTGTCCCGCAGCGAGCTCCCACAAACAGCAAAGAAACAGGCACTCTGATTGAGATGTTGTTTAACAATTACATTTTGGCGAGGACACTGGGGGAGTACGCCCCTCTTCTTCTTCCAGTAGTGGCCATAGGATCTTTTATGTTCATCTGAGCGAGTTTAATGTCTCATCCGAAAGACGGCACCTCTGACAGTGCAGCACTCCCTCAGGAGTACCAGCCTGGATTTTGAGCTCATTGCTGGAGTGGGACTTGAACCCACAACCTCTTGCTCGGAGGTGAGAGTGCTATGAACTGTGCAAGGGCTGACATCCTAATCGTTCATGCAGTGGAGGTAAAGATGACTCCCAGAGCCTTTTCTTTAAAGTTAGGCAGACACAGCAATACTACCAATCCGAGACTACTTTAGTGTAATGTGGAATAAATCCTTTAACTGCCTTTAGATAGAGAGACCATGGAGGGGAAATTTGTGTGGTTTGGCGGGGGTGGGTCATTTTGACCCGGGATTGCAGTGGGCCGGTGCTGGGTCCTTGCGGCCTGGGATTGCAGTGGGCCGGTGCTGGGTCATTTTGGCCCGGGATTGCAGTGGGCCGGTGCTGGGTCCTTGCGGCCTGGGATTGCAGCGGCTTCAGTTTCCAGCCCAGCCTCAGCCCTTTTTCAGTTTTCAATCTCAGCCCTTCTGAGCATCCCTCATTACCCTGAGCAACATCAGTTTTTGGAGCAGGCCTTAAACTCCACCATCAAAGCTTAAGACCAATCTGCGCCGCTCCAAATTCAAAGTTAATTCCGGCGAAACTTGGAATTTTTTTTGCGCATTTGGGCCACTAAAAAATCGTACATACCTCTTCAACTGCGCCAAAAATCACTCATATGGGAAATTGAGCCTATTCAAGCTACAACACTTGCTCAGATTAATGGGTGCTGTACTGATAATTGACCAGATCCTCCAGGATGTGCGGCAGAGGGAGAGGAAGCAGTGAGAAAGATGGGAACATGTGTGCTGAGAGAGGAAGAGGGCCATCAGGGCTCTCAATAGGAGGCCTTCCCCTCCGACAGTATTCCGAGAGCATTTCAGCCTGCTGAAGCAATGGTTCCACTGCCTTGACCGCTCGGGAGGAGCCCTCCAGTACCCGGCTGAGCGGGTGTCCCATTTCGTGGTGGTCTGCTGCATGCTCCACAACTTGGCCACCATGAGGGCCCAGCCCTTGTCACCAGGGATTGCGGGGCCACCTCAGGAGGAGGACGAGGGAGAGGAAGAGGAGGAGAATGAGGGGGATGATGAGGAAGAGGAGGAGGAACAGGAGTGAGGGAAGAGGCAGCCACTCAATCAGTCTTTGGGAAGGGCGGTCCATGATCGCCTCATCAGACTGCGGTTCCAATAAATTAAACCCCAGATCCCCGTTGCTCACCACATCCCCATCATTCCATCCCTGTCGCAGGCCATGTCACAGCACAAAGCTGAAATGAGAGACATCATAAAAGAATCCAAACAGAATTAATAAGTGCATCTATACACAGATAACACATATTAACTAATCACCCTTGCACAATCCCTTAATGCCTGTCGGTCGTGTGCTTTTGCCTACTCTACTGCTCCTATGAAGAGCTCTGTCAGCGGCTGCAGCAGGGCTGATGGAAGCCTGCTGACTTTCCATAAGGGGCACGACAGGTGGCCTTACAGGACACCCTCGACCAGCTCTGGACCTAGCAGGCCCAGCTGTAGACTGCACCACCTCAGCATGGGCGGCAGCAGTCTGGGCTGGATGGATGACAGGCAGTGACAAGGGCAATGGCAGAGTGGCAGTGGTGAGAGCAGGAATGCTGTCATCCGGGGAAGCACGTCAGCATCCTTCGCAACGTGTTGGAGCACAGATTGCTGGCCTGCTGCGACACTATGAAAGCCCCGGTCAACGGTGGTAGACCATGATGGCAACAGTCAGAGCTTGTATGGCATCAAGCTGAAACTGTATGAGAACAGTCTGAGATTGGGGGGAATTCCCACTGAAGAACTGTTCGGGCGATCTGGCTCCGCCAAGGATGTCGTCATCGGGCGGACCCCGCCAAGGAGGTGTTGGGGCAGGCCGGCAGGAAGGCCCCGAGGTTGGGCAGCAGTGAGGCCCCGAGGTCGGGCAGCAGTGAGGCCCCGAGGTCGGCAGGTTCGTCCGG
Source organism: Pristiophorus japonicus (assembly GCF_044704955.1). Lineage (NCBI taxonomy): Eukaryota > Metazoa > Chordata > Chondrichthyes > Pristiophoridae > Pristiophorus > Pristiophorus japonicus. Next base: position 39,965,580 of record NC_091993.1, on the reverse strand, counting down.
TCCGGATTCCGGAACATTCTACGGATTCAAGACAACCCTGCCACCAATCGGTCGGGAGTCCAGATTCCGGAACATTCTGGATTCCAGAACTCCTGATCCTCAACGCTGCACCTATATTACTTACATTAACTGCTTGACCAAGAACATAAGAACATAAGAACATAAGAATTAGGAACAGGAGTAGGCCATCTAACCCCTCGAGCCTGCTCCGCCATTCAACAAAATCATGGCTGATCTGGCCGTGGACTCAGCTCCACTTACCCGCCCGCTCCCCATAACCCTTAATTCTCTGATTGGTTAAAAATCTATCTATCTGTGATTTGAATACATTCAATGAGCTAGCCTCAACTGCTTCCTTGGGCAGAGAATTCCACAGATTCACAACCCTCTGGGAGAAGAAATTCCTTCTCAACTCGGTTTTAAATTGGCTCCCCCGTATTTTGAGGCTGTGCCCCCTAGTTCTAGTCTCCCCGATCAGTGTAAACAACCTCTCTGCCTCCATCTTGTCTATCCCTTTCATTATTTTAAATGTTTCTGTAAGATCACCCCTCATCCTTCTGAACTCCAACAAGTAAAGACCCAGTCTACTCAATCTATTATCATAAGGTAATCCCCTCATCTCCGGAATCAACCTAGTGAATCGTCTCTGTACCCCCTCCAAGGCTAGTATATCCTTCCTTAAGTAAGATGACCAAAACTGCACGCAGTACTCCAGGTGCGGCCTCACCAATACCCTGTACAGTTGCAGCAGGACCTCCCTGCTTTGTACTCCATCCCTCTCGCAATGAAGGCCAACATTCCATTCGCCTTCCTGATTACCTGCTGCACCTGCCAACTAACTTTTTGGGATTCATGCACAAGGACCCCCAGGTCCCTCTGCACTGCAGCATGTTGTAATTTCTCCCCATTCAAATAATATTCCCTTTTACTGTTTTTTTTTTCAAGGTGGGTGACCTCACATTTTCTGACATTGTATTCCATCTGCCAAACCTTAGCCCATTCGCTTAACCTATCTGAATCTCTTTGCAGCCTCTCTGTGTCCTCTACACAACACGCTTTCCCACTAATCTTTGTGCCATCTGCAAATTTTGTTCCACTACACTCTGTCCCCTCTTCCAGATCATCTATGTATATTGTAAACAGTTGTGGTCCCAGCACCGATCCCTGTGGCACACCACTAACCACCGATTTCCAACCCGAAAAGGACCCATTTATCCCGACTCTCTGCTTTCTGTTCGCCAGCCAATTCTCTATCCATGCTAATACATTTCCTCTGACTCCGCGTACCTTTATCTTCTGCAGTAACCTTTTGTGTGGCACCTTATCGAATGCCTTTTGGAAATCTAAATAGACCACATCCATCGGTACACCTCTATCCACCATGCTCGTTATATCCTCAAAGGTCCTGCCATTTGTTTTTGCACTGTCCTCCAGACCTCGGGGTGGTCACCATTGCACAGTAATCTTCTGCATTATGGTTCCAGCGTTTCTTCATTTCTTTTGGTGAAACTTTTATCTGATCTCTGCTGGTGTCCAGCTCGTGTCATCTGGCCTCCATCACAGTAACTAGTGCCTCCACTTCATCCTGTGAGAAATGCTTGGTCTTTTAGCTGCGTTGCATCTTGTATTGCAGCTCTGATTTTTCCAATGAGAATTAAAGTTCTCACACGCAACTGGCTCTTTAAAAATGGCTGAATGCAGATCGGGAGCTGTACTGGGCATACGCGCCCATAGGAATCAAGACAGAAACTTATTTTTTTTCGGCGCAGAGATTAGGCTCCACCCCCGAGGCTACAGGACAGGTTGCCCGGCGCCAATTTCAAAAAATAGAACGGGGAAACTTGCTACTTTTTTTTTTGGAGTCGTCAGGGCCAAAACAAAACGGGCATAACTCTGACAATATGCCAAAAAGCGGCATTGGGGAAAATTGAGCCCACTGAATTAATTTAAAATGTAACAGCACAGAAACAGGTAATTCAGCCCAATCAGCCTGTGTGGGTGTTGATTCCCCCACAGCAGTGCTAACACCATGTGGTAGCCGACTATCCCTCACATGCAGTGTTGCTATGGAGATAGAACATGCGACAATTGACATCACTCCATCACTGCTGCCTTATTTGGTTGCACCCGCCCCTTTTTCAGCGGTCTCTTTGGACGGCAGTAGAATTACATCGAATGTACAGTGCCGAAACAGGCCATTTGAAACTGGCCGGAGTTTATGCTCCACACATACCCTACTCCCACCTCCATCATCGAACCCTATCCTTTGATTCCTTTCTCCCTCATGTACTTATCTAGCTTCCAATTAAAAGTGTCTATGCTGCTCGCCTCAACTATTCTATGTGGTAGGAATATCCACATGCTCACCACACTCTGGGTAATGAAAGTTTTCTGAATTACTTATTGAATTTATCAGTGAATATTTTACATTTTTAGCACCTAGTTTTAGACACCCCCATGAGTGGAAACATCTTCTCTACTTCTACCCAATCTTGGGTGAAAGGACAGAGTTTAATGTAGCCAAGTTTGCTGATGATACAAAGATGGGTGGGAAAGCAAGTTGTGAGGAGAACACAAAGAATCTGAAAAGGGATATAGACAGGCTAAGTGAGTGGGAAACATTTGGCAGATGGAGTATAGCGTGGGAAAGTGTGAGGTTACCCACTTTGGCAGGAAAAAAATTACATGGAGAGCATTTACAAAGTGCTGTACTAAAGAGGGACCTGGGGGTCCTTTGCATGAAACACAAACAGTGAGTATGCAGGTATAGCAAATGATCAGGCAGGCAAATGGAATGTTGGCCTTTATTGCAAGGGAGATGGAGTATAAAAGCAAGCAAGTCCTGCTGCAATAGTACAGGGTATTGGTGAGGCCACATCTAGAGTACTGCATACAGTTTTGGTCTCCTTATTTAAGGAGGGATATACTTGCATTGGAGGCACTTCAGAGAAGGTTCACAAGGTTGATTCCTGAGATGAAGGGGTTGACTTATGAAGAAAGGTTGAGCAGGTTGGGCCTATACTCATTGGAGTTCAGAAGAATGAGAGGTGATCTTATTGAAATGTATAAGATTCTGAGGGGGCTCGACAAGGTAGATGCAGAGAGGATGTTTCCCCTCGTGGGGAAATCTAGAACTGGGGGCATTGTTTAAGAATAAGGGGTCGCCCATTTAGAACAGAGATTAGGAGGAATTTCTTCACTCAGAGAGTTGTAAATCTGTGGAATTCTCTGCCCCAGAGAGCAGTGGAGGCTGGGTCATTGAATATATTTAAGGTGGAGATAGACAGATTTTTGAATGATAAGGGAGTGAAGGGTTATGGGGAGTGGGCAGGGAAGTGGAGCTGAGGCCAAGATCAGATCAGCCATGATCTTATTAAATGGCGGAGCATGCTCGAGGGGCCTTATGGCCGACTCCTGCTCCTGTTTCTTATGTTCTTATGTTAAAACCATTCCATAATCTTAAAGACCTGTATCAGGTCACCTCTCAGGCTTCTCTTTTGTAGAGAAACGAGCCCCCACCTGTTCAGTCGCCCCTGATTGTTCTGGGGGTAGAAATGAGCAGAGACCTGTTGGGACAGCCCCCATGCACCCACTCACAGGAGGTACACTGGGGAGCTGGTGTAGCCCAAGCAAAACGCCCAGCTCGAATGTTCTAAAAAAAACTGTGTGAGGTTTCCTTCAACTGAGTCAATAAAAATATAAACGGCCTCAGTAATTACTCCCCACCTGACCTCTAGGATTGATTTAGAAACAGTGATAGATTAAATCGCAAAAGCCTCATGCTGAAGAACAATCGATATGTGGGCAGAATGGATCTAATTAAAGGATTGCTTGCATATTTGACCATGAAACTGACACACTGCCACTTGATACACCAGAGATATTTGATCTCCTAAAAATTCATCACCATCAGTAGTTTCTTTGAGAAAGAAGATCTTCTAACAAGTTACTGAAAGGCTCACAGAAGAACATTTAGAATCCAAGATCTGTCAGACATCCTCTCTATTTTCATGGGGAGATGAGCAGGACTGGAGCTGATAGTTTTGAGTACAGGGGGAGAAATTCGTGCAGTTTGCGCCACATGTTAGCACCACGAGATGGCGCTAAAATGCCGTTGACAGCTGTAACGACAGCATGTTGCCGGTTCCAGTGCCGGACGCCATATCTATATTGCCGGTAGTGCTGCCGCTGAAGTGGGTCGCTGGGGTCCTCGCCATCATGGAGCTCGTGACGTCAGTGAGTGTGCAATGCTCATTGGATGGCCGATCACCAACACTGGATTTAGCCACTTACCTTTACAGCAGCGCAGAACAACGACAGGGAGAGCGGGCGCCCTACCAGCAGGAAGCAGGCTGGAGCAGGGATATTTAAAGGCACTATCCCCAGTCAGCTGGACCTGCCAGGGTTTCGCAGTTTCAGAGACTGTTTGGTACTTCCTGCAACTGAAACAGCTCTCTTTAGTTATTTCAAGTTTTTTTGGTGACAGGGAGTGTTCATTCAAGTGCAGAAGTCATTCTTTATTTGTTAAAGACTTCTGCTCACAACATTTCCTCACTGTCATGGGGGTTGTGGGATTGCAGGATTACCTCAGGTGGATGACGAGGCAGAGAAAGACAAGGCAGAGGAGGAGGAAGATGAGGAAGAAGAGGAGGAGGATGAGGAGGAGGAACAGGAGGAGGATAAAGAGACTGAGGAGGAGGATGAGGAGGAAGAGGAGGGCAAGGAGGAGGAGGAGGAGGAAGATGAGGAGGATGAGGAGGAGGAGGATGAGGAGGAAGAGGAGGAGGATGAGGAGGAAGAGGAACAGGAGGGAGGGCGGAGGCAGTGAGCCAATCAGCCTTCCGGACGAGCTGTCCGTGACTCGCTCATCTGACTCCGATTCGCTGAATGAAACCCCAGATCCCTGCAGCTCACCACATCCCCATCATACAACCCTGTCTCACACCATATCACAGCGTCCTCCTGGCCACAACGGTGAAATCAGAGAGACCACAAAATATTCCAAACACACTAAATAAATGTATCTAAAAACATATCACACATATCACATGAATTCTAATAACGAATGGCCATTGTGCCTTCCATAGTTGAATAGCTGTGAAGGTGTGAGATGTGGGTGTGAGTGTTGAAGTGCTTTACAGACAAAAAAGTACTTTTGAAGCGTGGTCAGAGTTGTCATGTAGGAAACACTCAGTCACTTCCTGATGACTTGTAAACAAATCCCATCACCAAGTTACATTGAATGTACAGCATAGAAACCACCAATCATCCCAACAGGTGTAAGTCGGCATTTATGCTCCACAGGAACTGCCTCCCATCCCACTTCATCTAACCCTATCAACACATCCTTCTATTCTTTTCTCTCTCATTTATCTAGTCAATCTGGAATATCCCAAAGGGAGATTTGTTACTGAGCCAATGTATAAGACCTCAGTTAGAGCACTGTGAAGTTTTGGGGTCCGTACTATAGGACGGATGTTGAGGCTTTAGAAACGCTACAGATTCAGTAAGATGCTGGCCTGATATGAGGAAATACATGTACAAAGAAAGACTTGAAGAATTGTATTTTTTTGGTTAGAACAATACAGATACGATAGAAGTGTTTAAAATTATGAAAGGATGAGTCAGGGTATTTAGAAGCAGAGTCTCTCCAGTAGTTGAGGGGCCTAGAACATGGTGGCCATGGATGCAAAATCTCACAGGTTTGTAGAGCTGTGTGGAGGGGATTCCTGTACGGGTTGCTCTTGCACACTCTTCACGTTGCTATCCTTGTCTTGCCGTCCGGAGGAGGTGGGGGTCCCCAATGGAGTGCTCTCTACGCGGGAGTCCTCCCTCTATTTATTGGGGACTTGGCCTGGAGGATGTTGCATGGAGTAGTCCATGCCGTACATTTTTAACTCGGTTCACGGGATCCCAGGCTGCCTGCAATTTCTGTGGTCTAGAGGAGTCCGTGTTCCACGTGTTTATTGAATGTGTGAGGTTGCAGCCCCTCTTCCAATATTTGAAGGGGCTGCTCCTCAGATTCTGGTTGCATTTCAGTCCCACACTCCTGATCTTTGGGCACTCTGTGCGGAGGGGAGCGGGTAGGTCAGAAGGCCTCCTCGTAGGACTGCTCCTGGGCACGGCCAAGGTGGCCATCAGCCGGTCCAGGCAACGGGCGGTCGAGGGGGTCGTTCAGCCCAACTGCCTGCCTCTCTTCCGCGGTTACATCCGAGCCAGGGTGTCCCTGGAGATGGAGCATGCGGTGTCCACCGGTACGATCGCGGCCTTCCGCGAGAGGTGGGCGCTGGAGGGACTGGAGTGCATCATCACCCCCGGCAACCAAATTTTAATTTGAACCTTTAATGTCTAAAGTTTAATTTGTTTAAGTTTGTCGGTTTTAGTGCCCTCCCCTTTTAGCCAGGGGGCACTTGATTATTGTTTCTATAAAATAGTTGTAGAGCTGATGTGATGTCCAGCATGTGGCCGATGTCATCGAATCGCTAAAAACAGCACTGGGCCCTGACTCCATTCGGCTCAAGCATGTGGGATGATCCCGTCCGAACTGACCCCCGTCCGGATGGAATTATTCATCGACGCCAAGCCCCGAAACCTCCCTCGGGAGCCATTGCCTCACAACTTGAGCCTCCTCCGGGAAACACCCTCAGCGCCTTTCAGTTCTGCGCGGAGGGCTTTCCTGTATGGGCTGCTCTTGCACACTCTCCACTTTGCCATCCTTGTCTGCCGTCCGGACACGCCATGGCGCACCATCTTGCTGTCCGGAGGAGGCGGGGGTCCCCAATGGCATGCACTCTACGCGGGAGCCCTCCCACTATTTATTGGGGACATGGCCTGGAGCGTGTTGCATGGAGCAGTCCCGTGCAATTAGTTTTTAAGTTGGTTCACGGGCTCCCAGCCACCTGTAATTTCTGCGGTCTAGAGGAGTCTGTGTTCCATGTGTATGTTGAGTGTGCGAGGTTGCAGCCCCTCTTCCAATATTTGAAGTGGCTGCTCCTCAAATCCTGGTTGCACTTCAGTCCCATGCTCCTGATCTTTGGGCACCCTGTGTGGAGGGGTGCAGGCAGGTCAGAGGGCCTCCTCGTAGGACTGCTCCTGGGCATGGCCAAGGGGGCCATCGGCCTGTCCAGGCAGCGGGTGGTCGAGGGGGTCGTTCAGCCCGATTGCCTGCCTCTCTTCCGTGCCTACATCTGGGCCAGGGTGTCCCTGGAGATGGAGCACGCGGTGTCCACCGGTACGCTCGCGGCCTTCCGCGAGAGGTGGGCACCGGAGGGACTGGAGTCCATCATCACCCCCGGCAACCAAATTTTAGTTTGAACCAGATGTCTAAAATTTAATTTGTCTAAGTTGTCGGTTTTAGTGCCCCCACTCCCCTTTTAGTCAGGGGGCACTTGTATAATTTCTGTTTTTGGTGCCCTCAAAAAAAAACAAGGAGGCACTTGAAAAGTTTTTGGAGTGTGACCTCCCCCCTCTTTAATGAGGGGGCACTTGATTATTGTGGCTACAAAAATAGTTGTAGAGCTGTTGCATTGTGAGTGGCTTAGCCAGTCACATGATGTTCATAAGACTCAATAAAACCCCAGTCAGTTGAGTCGAGGTCATCCACGATGAGGTATGCAGTTGTGGGCCTAGTGCATGAACTGGTAATGTGATTGTTAAACCTTTGTTAATAAACCGACTAGTTAGATGCAGGAAAAATGTTCCTGATGTTGGGGAAGTCCAGAACCAGGGGTCACAGTCTAAGCATAAGGGGTAAGCCATCTAGGACAGAGATGAGGAGAAATTTTTTCACCCAGAGAATTGTGAACCTGTGGAATTCTCTACCACAGAAAGTTGTTGAGTCCAGTCATTGGATATATTCAAACGGGAGTTAGATGTGGCCCGTACGACTAAAGGGATCAAGAGGTATGGAGAGAAAGCAGGAATGGGGTACTGAAGTTGCATGATAAGCTATGACCATATTGAATGGTGGTGCAGGCTCGAAGGGCCGAATGGCCTGCTCCTGCACCTATTTTCTATGTTTCTATGTTTCTATGTTAATAGCAATCTGGTGCTATGAATTCTTAAGCAAAGAACCCGTGAAGCAAAAACATTACACAGAATTAAAATGGGGGGCTGAATGGGGAGAGAGGAGAGAGTCTAATCCAAACTCTGTTTGGTCTTCAGGCTAAATAAGAACAAGGCTTAAGTACAAACAGGCGGCTAATAGTTGAGAAAATATTGAGAGAAGTATTAACAAGATAGGACGTCACTGAGAGCACCGACAGCTATTCCAGTGGAAGTTTGTATCTGTGGGATCTGTGGCTCAGGCAGGCATACTGATTGATATCGTCTGGGATTACTTTATCCTATCAAATCCTCCACAGGCACATTGCTCCAGGAACATTCAACAAAAGTAGTCTTAGTAATTGTCCAAAGATATTTGGAATCTGCTCATGTTCTTAAAAGCTGCAGCGAAGATTAAGTATAAATTCACCAACCATCTTGTCATCTCAGTACAGAAAGTATGAAATGTCCAGGTATAAACTACACGAGAGCTGCTGAAACCCTAATCAGTGACTTTATTACCTCCAGACTCAATTATTCCATCGCTGCCCTGGCCAGCCTGACCAGGTCGCAGAGTTTATTGTGGTGTGCTGCATGTTGCTGTAAGGAGAGGACAACAATTGCCAGATGGGGCTGCTGGACCACCTCAGGAAGGAGTGGAGGCGGAAGAGGCAGATGACGAGGAGCAGGAGGAGGAGGAGGCTGGTGAGGACCTCAGGAAGGACAATCAGCCTGCTGATGAATCCATGGTCCCATCCCACCCCTCCCCCCCGCCCCCCCCACCCCTCCCCTCCGGAAGACCGGAGAAACCCCGTGGGAGTTACGCGGCTGCAAAGCTGTTGCGCCAGCAGCTCATAAATGAACGCTTTGCAAGAACTTACATTGAGGACAGTCACAGTTACAGTTACAGTCACGGTTAGACAACAGTTGCATTTGCGTTGAGTTATGTTTCATCCTTGCCTGGTCTGGCCTGGCCATTGTTTTACAAAAGTTGCATTCATGCTTTACCTTATTACGTTATTAGAATACAGTGTACTGTAATGAGACAGGATTAATAAACAATCTCCGAGTAAAAGATCCCCTTGGAATCAGTGATCATAGCATGATTGAATTTCAAATTCAGATGGAGGGTGAAAAATTGGATCACTAACCAGCATACTAACCTTAAATAAAGGAGACTATGAAGTTATGAGGGCAGAGTTGGATAAAGTGGACTGGGAAAATAGATTAAAGTGTCGGACAGTTGATGAATAGTGGTGTACATTTAAGGAGATACTTCACTACTTTCAAGAAAAATATATTCCAGTGAGGAGGAAACGGTGAAAGAGAAAAGATAGCCATCCATGGCTAACTAAAGAAATAAAAGACGGTATCCAATTAAAAACAAGGGCATACAAAGTGGCCAAAACTAGTGGGAGGACAGAAGACTGGGAAGCTTTTAAAAGCCAGCAAAGAATGACTAAAAAAATGATTAAGAAAGGGAAGATAGACTATGAAAGTAAACTAGCACGAAATATAAAAACAGATAGCAAGAGTTTCTATAGGTATATAAAAAGGAAAAGAATAGCTAAAGTAAATATTGGTCCCTTAGAGGACGAGACCGGGGAATTAGTAATGGGGAACATGGAGATGGCAGAAACTCTGAACAAATATTTTGTATTAGTCTTTACAGTAGAGAACACTAACAATATCCCAACAGTGGATAGCCAAGAGGCTATAGGGGGGTAGGAACTTAACACAATCACAATCACTAAGGGGGTGGTACTCAGTAAGATAATGGGACTAAAGGCAGATAAATTCCCTGGACCTGATGGCTTGCATCCTAGGGTCTTAAGAGAAGTAGCAGCAGGAATTGTGGATGCATTGGTTCTAATTTATCAAAATTCCCTGGTTTCTGGGGAGGTCCCAGCAGATTGGAAAACTGCAAATGTAACACCCCTATTTAAAGAAGGAGGCAGCCAAAAAGCAGGAAACTTTCGACCAGTTAGCTTAACATCTGTGGTTGGGAAAATGTTGGAGTCCATTATTAAAGAAGCAGTAGCAGGACATTTGGATAAGCAAAATTTGGTCAGGCAGAATCAACAAGGATTTATGAAGGGGAAATCATGTTTGACAAATTTGCTGGAGTTCTTTGAGGATGTAACGAATGGGGTGGATAAAGGGGAACCAGTGAATGTGGTGTATTTGGACTTCCAGAAGGCATTTGACAAAATGCCACATAAAAGGTTACTGCACAAGATAAAAGTTCACGGGGTTGGGAGTAATATATTAGCATGGATAAAGGATTGGCTAACAAACAGAGAACATAGAGTCAGGATAAATGGTTCATTCTCGGGTTGGCAATCAGTAACTAGTGGGGTGCTGCAGGGATCAATGCTGGGACCCCAACTATTTACAATCTATATTAATGACTTAGAAGAAGGGACTGAGTGTAACGGAGCCAAGTTTGCTGATGATACAAAGATGGGAGGAAAAACAATGTGTGAGGAGGACACAAAAAATCTGCAAAAGGACATAGACAGGCTAAGTGAGTGGGAAAAAATTTGGCAGATGGAGTATAATGTTGGAAAGTGTGAGGTTATGCACTTTGGCAGAAAAAAATCAAAGAGAAGATTATTATTTAAATGCAGAAAGATTGCAAAGTGCTGCAGTACAGCGGGACCTGGGGGTACTTGTGCATGAAACACAAGAGGATAGTATGCAGGTACAGCAGGTGATCAGGAAGGCCAATGGAATCTTGGCCTTTATTGCAAAAGGGATGGAGTATAAAAGCAGGTACGTCTTGCTGCAGTTGTACAGGGTATTGGTGAGACCACACTTGGAATACTGCGTGCAGTTTTGGTTTCCATATTTCTGAAAGGATATACTTGCTTTGGAGGCAGTTCAGAAAAGGTTCACTAGGTTGATTCCGGGGATGAGGGGGTTGACTTATGAGGAAAGTTTGAGTTGGTTGGGCCTCTACTCATTGGAATTCAGGAGAATGAGAGGCGATCTTATCGAAATGTATAAGATTATGAGGGGGCTTGACAAGGTGGATGCAAAGAGGATGTTTCCACTGATGGAGGAGACTAGAACTAGAGGGCATGATCTTAGAATAAGGGGCCGCCCATTTAAAACTGAGATGAGGAGAAATTTCTTCTCTCAGAGGGTTGTAAAATCTGTGGAATTTGCTGCCTCAGAGAGTTGTGGAAGCTGGGACATTGAATACATTTAAGACAGAAATATACAGTTTCTTGAATGATAAAGGGATAAGAGGTTATGGGGAGCAGGCGAGGAAGTGGAGCTGAGTCCATGATCAGATCAGTCATGATCATATTGAATGGCGGAGCAGGCTCGAGGGGCTGTATGGCCTACTCATGTTCCTATTTCTTATGTTCTTATGTTTAAGTTCTAATTGTAAAGTTAAATCATTTTTTTAATTTAAAAACATTTTGTTAATTGATGTAACACCCACCCACCCCACAGCACACCCGAATAGTGAACCAACAATAAAAGCAACAATAACAATAAACTCAACAATATAACAATATAACGTGTAACAATTTTTTAAAAAACAATAAAGCACCCCCCTCCCTACCTGCGGCCATGTTTCTGTCCAGATCCTGTAGCATCCCCCCCCCCCCGTATCTTAACCCCACCCCGTTTTGCTCCCAGGGTAGTGCGATGAGTCTGGCGTTTAGCGGGTGACAGCAAGACTTCCTGCCGTGGTGGGAGTGATGGTGGCACGATCACCTGTTGGGGGGGTGTTGAAGGGGAAAACTAAGCTGGGGAATCGCCTTCTGAGTCAGAAGGAAGTGCTTCCTCCTGAGCCGCTTGTGTGCTGGTGCTCGTGGTGTGTCTGACGGCGGCACCTTGGGGTTCAGTGCCGTGTCCCACCAACACCGCGTGCTGCAAGGCATCGATGGAGGTGGTCTGTGCCTACATCTCCAAGGGCGTCTGCTGCAAAACCTCCGCGTGGTGAGCACGCACCCGGGACATGTCCCTCGTGAATACCGCGAGCGCCTGGAGATGCTCGCGACTAATCACGACACTCTCCTCGCACAGTCTGGTCAAGCCCTCGATCCGATTGGCCAGAGCAGGCGTGTGCTGACCTTGCTGACCCTGACCTCCGTGCGGTCGGCGTGTGCAGTATTAAACGCCTTGGCGTCGCCGGCTGCACGCTGCTTGGTCCCGCTACCTCTTCTGTCGAAAACAACAAAGTGGCCACAGGTTCAACTGTCAGGGGGATGCAAGGGGCATCCTCCTCTGTTTCCATAACATCTCCTTCCTCCTCTGGGTCGGTGCTCTCCTCCTCTTCCTCCTCTTCACCACCCGTGGTGAATAACACCTGCAATGGGGCAAGTGCAGGAGAGGGTGTGGCCTCCCTTTGTGCCTCTGGAGCTGGGAGACCTGCAAAACACAATTGAGCTTATTGAGCTTATTAGAACAGAAGGGATTCTTGCACTGCGCTGGCATATGTAGGAGGAGCAGCACTACTACAATAAATGTGATCGAGAGATGTTACATATTAATGCATCATATGGTAGTACATATGGCAGTACATCTATGAGGAATTCACTGCCCCAGAGAGCTATGGAGGCCGGATCAGTCGGAGATAGACAGAATGATAAGGGAGTGAAGGTTTATGGACAGAGAAGGGGACAGATGGCCAGATGGCCTGCTCCTGCTCTTATTTCTTACGTTGTTATGTTGTCAACCTGAGAGTAGCACACAGGTTGCATGCATAACATGACATCATTCGTATATTATAATGAAATGACGTTACATTACTTTAACACTGCTTGACACATTACTCACGTGATGCATGGGAGGGTTCTGCAGCACCACGGGTGGTGTCCGAGCGACTGTGGGTCCCCACAAGTGCCGTGCTCGCTCCTCGAGGTCGGTCAGTGGCTGCAGCTGAGCAGGGCCCCTTCCGGTCCACCTCTGCTCAGAGCGATTGGTAGATACCTTCCTCTGCAAACGTGAAAAGAGCATGGCATAAGCTAATTGACTAGGTAATATCATGGAAAGACAACAGTTTCCAATGTTATATGCTAATAGGGTTTGTATCCACAATTGATGCACGGTTATAATAAAGATCGTCGTGTTTAGGAGCTCATGCTTGACACATACATCTCTCGACTACTGTTGTGTATCTGTAAGGCATGCTCTCCCATGTTCCACCACCAGGGAGCTCATTCCCTGAAGTCCCAAGGGATACCAGCAACCCTCGGGAGCACTGTATATAAGCCGGCGCCTAAGGCGTGTTCCTCACTCTGGAGTGTCTTATTAAAGACTGAGGTCACTGTTACTTTAACCTCCCTGTGTGCAGCCTCATCTGTGTTAGGAACACAATAACTGGCGACGAGAATACGAATCCAAAGCAAAGGTGCAGCAAACTGTGGGCACCCTGAAGATGTTCTCGGAGGGTGAGGACTGGGAAGCCTATGCCGAATGGCTAGACCAGTACTTTGTAGCCAACGAGCTAGACGGAGAAGGAAGTGCTGCAAAAAGGAGAGCGGTCCTCCTCACGGTCTGCGGGGCACCGACCTACAGCCTCATGAAGAATCTTCTGGCTCCAGTGAAACCCACAGATAAGTCGTATTGAGGAGCTGTGTACACTGGTTCGGGAGCATCCTAACCCGAGGGAGAGCGTGCTGATGGCGAGGTATCGGTTCTACACGTGCCAGCGATCTGAAGGTCAGGAAGTGATGAACTATGTCGCCGAGCTAAGATGACTTTCAGGACAATGTGAGTTTGATGGCTACCTGGAGCAAATGCTCAGAGACTTTTTTGTACTGGGCACTGGCCACATCTTCAGGGTGCCCACGAGACCATCCTACGAAAACTTTTGACTGTAAAGACACCAACCCTCAGTAAGGTTATGTCCACCAGTGATAACACCAAACAAATCTCTCAGCACACAAGTGCGAGCAATGTTCATAAATTAACTGGAACTGTGTTTGCAAGCAGAAATGTACAGGGCAGAACCCACGAGTCTGCAACTCAGAATCCCCAACAAAGGATGAATGCAAGGCAATTCACACCTTGTTGGCATTGTGGAGGCTTCCATTCAGCCTATTCATGCCGCTTCAAAGGATATGTTTGCAAGAGCTGTGGAATAATGGGGCACCTCCACCTCCACCTTGCAGATGAGCTGCAAGCTCTGCAAAACCTGCTAACCACCACGTGGCAGAGGAAGATTGATCCATGGTGGATCAAAGCAATTTCGAGCCTCAGAGAGAGGAGGCAGATGCTGAAGTACATGGGGTGCACACATTTTCGACGAAATGTCCACCTATAATACTAAACGTAAAATTGAATGGCTTACCCGTAGCCATGGAACTGGACACTGGCGCTAGCCAATCCATCATGAGTAAAATGATGTTTGAGAGACTGTGGTGCAACAAGGCATTCAGACCAGCCCTGAGCCCCATCCACACGAAACTGAGAACATACACCAGCTTATCACTGTTCTGGGCAGCGCTATGGTCAAGGTCACCTACGAGGGCACGGTGCACAAACTGCTACTCTGGATTGTCCCGGGTGATGGCCTCACACTGCTTGGAAGGAGCTGGCTGGGCAAAATCCGCTAGAACTGGGATGATATCCGAGCGCTATCACATGTCGATGAGGCCTCATGTACCCAGGTTCTTAACAAATTTCCTTCCCTTTTTGAGCCAGGCATTGGAACTTTTCCGGGGCAAAGGTGTTGATCCACTTGGTCCCAGAGGCATGACCCATCCACCACAAGGCGCGAGCGGTACCTCACATGATGAGGGAGAGAGTGGAAATCGAGCTGGACAGGCTACAACGCGAGGGCATCATCTCCCCAGTGGAATTCAACGAGTGGGCCAGCCCGATTGTTCCAGTACTCAAAAGTGATGGCACAGTCAAGATTTGCAGCGATTATGAAGTAACTATTAATCGTTTCTTGCTACAGGACAAATACCCGCTACCTAAGGCAGACGACCTATTTGCGACGCTGGCAGGAGGCAAGACATTCACCAAGCTCGACCTGACTTTGGCTTACATGACGCAGGAGCTGGAGGAGCCTTCGAAGGGCCTCACCTACATCAACATGCACAAGGGGCTGTTCATCTACAACAGATGCCCGTTTGGAATTCGGTCGGCTGCAGCGATCTTCCAGAGAAACATGGAGAGCCTACTCAAGTCAGTACCACACATAGTGGTCTTTCAGGACGACATATTGGTCACAGGTCGGGACACCGTCAAGCACCTACAAAACCTGGAGGAGGTCCTCCAGCGACTGGATCGTGTAGGGCTTAAGAGGTCGAAATGCGTCTTCATGGCAACAGAAGTGGAGTTTTTGGGGAGAAAGATCGCAGTGGCCGGCATTTGGTCCACAGATACCAAGACAGAGGCTATCAGGAACGTGCCCAGTCCACAGAACGTCACGGAGCTGTGGTCGTTCCTGGGACTCATGAAGGCTGACACATCGCTAAGGCTGGAACATCGCCCATTTTTTGGGCACTAGCCAGCTAAGTTGAAAGTCTAACCCCAATTAGAATACACGCCCTGAAAACAGAAATTCCCCAAAATGGTCTCCTGAGTCAAATAAGAATGTAGAAAACGGTCATAGCCCCAGCCAATTGCAAAGAAATGGAGGTCGGAGTAGGGTTAGGGTTAGTGTTACAAGATACTCAGGCTCAGCAGTCAAATTTGTAAAGTTGTAATCATGATAAGTAGTCTTTTTGAAATATTGTATAAATACCTTGCTTCTAAAAAACAGGGGAAGCAGTGTAATGTGTGCACCATATGTGTCATGTATTCAACCAGCATTGTAACCCATGTATAAACTGACCTAAGTTGTGCACCATGAGAACACTGACCACTAGGTGGGAGACACTCCTAACCTGGACCTTCAGGTATAAAAGGGGAAGCTCCACCCACCTTCATGACTTGAGTGCTAAGGAATAAAGGACAGGTCACAGACTGACCTTCTCTCAAGCATCGGCCTCGTGTGCATTTATACTGTGTAGTAAGGACGTATCAATGGCGACAAGAAACTGGGATTTAAACCACGCGAGCATGGCCACTAGCAGAACAGATGAGAGGTACTGTGTTAAGGAATGGTTGGGACAGAGATTCAACATTGTTAAAGCAGCACACAGTTCTCCAGGCAGACAAGGGCAGTCAGGCATGCCCCAACATGTAGTCGAACCCAGAGGGGGAGTTCGACAGAGGCAATGGCAAGCTGAACAGCAATTCACGCCATTGCAAGGGACAATGCGGCCAGTAATGGGGCCATCAACACCTGTTAATGGTGCACTCAAGGACAATAACAGGGGCAGTCAGGGACGATCGACTGGCAAGGGACCTTTTGTTTCAAACCGCAACTCATGCTGGAGGCATGGAGGCATACATTCAGCCGGAGTTTGCAGAGATGAGCAAAATACCTGCAGAAATTGCAGAAATGGACACTGGAGGAAATCGCTGGAAGCTGAAGTTCAGCGAGTTCATGTGGAGCACGTATACAGTTCATACACCAGGACGCCACCGATAATGATAAAAGTGCTCCTCAATGGCATCCCAGTATCAATGGAGTTAGACACGGGTGCCAGCCAGTCCCTGATGGGTATCAAACAGTTCGAAAAGTTGTGGGCATCCAAGGCCAGGAGGCCAAAATTATCGCCGATTGACGCACAGCTACGGACTTACACAAAGCAGATCATTCCGGTGCTCGGCAGCGCCACGGTAGTCGTGACCCACAAAGATTCGGAGAACAGGTTGCCACTCTGGATTGTCCCAGGGGACGGTCCCGCACTACTGGGGAGGCGTTGGCTTGCTGTCATGAACTGGAAATGGGGCGATGTCAATGCAATTTCCTCTGTGGAGCGAGTATCATGCTCACAGGTCCTGGACAAATTTGACTCATTATTTCAACTCGGCATTGGCACTTTCATGGGGGCCAAGGTAATGATTCACATAAACCCGGACGCCAGACCAGTACACCATAAGGCCAGAGCGGTGCCGTACGTGATGCGGGAAAAGATAGAAGGCGAATTGGACCGCCTGTTGAGGGAAGGCATCATCTCGCCAGTCGAATTCAGTGACTGGGCAAGTGCGACCATGCCGGTGCTCAAGGCGGATGGGTCGGTCAGGATATGTGGTGATTACAAGGCCACCATCAATTGGGTGTCACTCCAAGACCAGTACCCGCTACCGAGAGCGGAGGACCTCTTTGCGACGCTATCCGGTGGCAAACTTTTTTCAAAATTGGACCTGACCTCAGCTTACATGACCCAGGAGCTGGCGAGTGAGTCAAAGAAGCTGACCACCATCACGACACACAAGGGGTTGTTTGAGTACAGCAGATGTCCGTTCGGGATTCGCTCAGCCGCCGCGATCTTCCAACGAAATATGGAAAGCCTCCTCAAGTCGATTCCAGGGACGGTGGTTTTTCAGGACGACATCCTCATTACGGGTTACGATACTGAAGAACACCTCCACAACCTGGAGGAGGTGCTACGCAGACTGGACCGGGTAGGTCTGCGACTTAAAAAGGCGAAGTGCGTCTTCCTAGCTCCAGATGTAGAATTCCTGGGGATGAGGGTAGCAGCAGACGGGATCAGCCCTACTGCATCCAAGACAGAAGCGATCGAGAGAGCACCCGGACCCCGTAACACGACGGAGCTGCATTCGTTCCTGGGGCTCCTGAACTATTTTGGTAACTTTCTTCCCAAATTGAGCACGCTGCTAGAGCCGCTACACGTGCTCCTACGCAAAGGTCGCGAATGGGTCTGGGGGGACAGCCAGGAAAGGGCACGCAATTTGTTATGTTCCAACAATCTGTTAACGCTATATGACCCATGTAAGAAACTTGTGTTAACGTGCGATGCATCGTCCTATGGTGTCAGGTGTGTGTTGCAGCATGTCAATGCCAAGGGTCAGTTACAGCCGGTAGCTTATGCCTCCAGGAGTCTGTCCCAGGCAGAAAGGGGCTACGGGATGGTAGAAAAGGAGGCGCCAGTACCTGTTTGGCAGGAAATTTGAGCTGGAGACAGATCACAAACCCCTACCGTCCCTTTTGGCCGACAACAAGGCCATAAATGCAAACGCATCGGCCCGCATACAGAGGTGGGCACTCACGTTAGCTGCCTATGACTACACAATTCGGCACAGACCGGGCACTGAAAACTGTGCCGATGCACTCAGCAGGCTCCCATTAGCCACCATTGAGGGGCTACCAAGCATGGTGCTGAGATGGTCATGGCTGTTGAAGCTTTCGGAAGCGAAGGCTCACCTGTGACAGCCCGTCAGATTAAAGTCTGGACAAATAGAGACCCGCTGTTGTCTCTAGTCAAGAAATGTGTCCTGAATGGGGACTGGGCAGCCACGTACAGGGCATGCCCTGAGAAATTTAAACCATTTCACAGGCGCAAGGATGAACTCTTGATTCAGGCCGATTGCCTACTGTGGGGAAACCGCGTAGTCATGCTCCAGATGGGCAGAGAGGTGTTCATCAGAGAACTCCACAATGGACACCCGGGCATTGTCACGATGAAGGCAATTGCCAGGTCACACGTTTGGTGGCCAGGGATAGACGCAGATCTGGAACTTTGTGTTCGCAGGTGCAACACGTGTGCCCAGCTGGGCCATGCGCCCAGGGAAGCCCCCCTTAGCCCCTGGCCATGGCCCGCCAAGCCTTGGTCACGCATCCATGTGGACTACGCAGGTCCTTTCATGGGGAAAATGTTTTTGGTTGTAGTAGACGCCTACTCCAAATGGATCGAGTGTGACATTTTAAATTCAAGCACATCCTCTGCCACGGTAGAAAGTCTACGGGCAATGTTCGCCGCCTACGGTCTACCGGACATCTTGGTCAGCGACAATGGCCCGTGCTTCACAAGCACTGAATTCCAGGACATCATGGCAGGCAATGGAATTAACCATGTTTGAACGGCACCGTTCAAGCCGGCCTCAAATGGCCAGGCAGAACGAGCAGTGCAGATAATCAAACAGGGGATGCTCAGATTCCAAGGGGGTTCCCTCCAAACCCGCTTATCACGCCTCCTCTTGGCCTATACATCCCGACCACACTCGCTCACAGGGGTTCCACCCGCAGAGCTACTAATGAAAAGGATGCTCAAAACCCGATTATCCCTTATACACCCCACCATGAAAGAAATTGTCAAGAGCAGGCGCCAGTCACAATATCACTACCATGACAGGAATGCGAGGGCGCGATGTATTGATGTAAATGATCCTGTTTTTGTCCTCAATTACGCTGCAGGGCCCAAATGACTCGCAGGCACTGTGGTTGCCAAAGAGGGAAATAGGATTCTGGTAGTTAAACTTACCAATGGACAAATCTGCCGCAAACATGTGGATCAAACAAAAAGGAGGTTCAGCAACCTCAAGAAGAAGCAGAGGAAGAACACGATATAGAGTTCACTCCACCACAGGTGACCGAACACCGGAACCAAAGGGAGGAGAGCCCAGTCACTGTGGGCAGTCCGGACAGGCCTGAGGCACTGCAAACAGCAGACACTCAGGCCAGCGCCCAACAACCGGAGCCCCAACTCAGGCGCTCTACAAGGGAGCGTAAACCACCAGAGAGACTCAACCTGTGATCCCAATAAGACTTTGGGGGGGGAGGTGATGTCATGAATTCAACCAGCATTGTAACCCATGTATAAACTGACCTAAGTTGTACACCGTGAGAACACTGACCACTAGGTGGGAGACACTTCTAACCTGGACCTTCAGGTATAAAAGGGGAAGCTCCACCCACCTTCATGACTTGAGTGCTAAGGAATAAAGGACAGGTCACAGACTGACCTTCTCTCAAGCATGGGCCTCGTGTGCATTTATAGTGTGTAGTCAGGACGTATCAATATGCTCACAGGTTTGTATAACTGTTGCATTGTGAGTGGCTTAGCCAGTCACGTGATGTTCATGACTCAATAAAACCCCAGTCAGTTGGGTCTAGGTCATCCACGATGAGGTATGCAATTGTGAGCCTGGTGGATGAACTGATAATGTGTAGTGTGATTGTTAAACCTTTGTTAATAAACCAACTAGTTCTTAAGAGCAATGTGTTGCTATGAATTCTTCAGCAAAGAACCCATGAAGCAAAAACATTACACAGAATTAAATGGGGGGCTGAATGGGGAGAGAGGAGAGAGTCTAATCCAAACTCTGTTTGGACTTCAGGCTAAATAAGAACAAGGCTTAAGTGCGAACAGGCGGCTAATGGTTGAGAAAATATTGAGAGAAGTATTAACAAGATAGGGCGACACTGAGAGCACCGACAGCTATTCCAGTGGAAGTTTGTATCTGTGGGACCTGTGGCTCAGGCAGGCATATTGATTGATATCATCTGGGATTACTTTATCCTATCAAACCCTCCACAGGCACATTGCTCCAGAAACATTCAATAAAAGTAGTCATAGTAATTGTCCAAAGATATTTGGAATCTGCTTTTGTTCTTAAAAGCTGCAGCGAAGATTAAGTATAAATTCACAGAAAGTATGAAATGTCCAGGTATAAACTACATGAGAGCTGCTGAAACCCTGATCAGTAACTTTATTACTTCCAGACTCAATTATTCCAAAGCTGTTCTGGCCAGCTTCCCATATTCCACCCTCTGTAAGCTTGAGGTCATTCAAAACTCTGCTGCCTGTGTCCTAACTCGCACCAAGTCCCGTTCACCCATCACCCCTGTGCTCGCTGCCCGTGTCCTAACTCGCACCGAGTCCTGCTCACCCATCACCCCTGTGCTCGCTGACCTACATAGACCTAAAGAACAGGTGGTGGATAGAGAAAGCACAGGAGATTTAGCAGTTGGCCGACAGCCATGATGTGCGAGGATTTTTCACCACAGTCAAGGCCATCTATGGCCCAAGCACCCAAGGCCCCATCCCACTGCTGACCAAGAATGGGGAGACACTCATCAAGGATACCGAGGCAGTCAGGACCCGCTGGAAGGAGCACTTCGAAGATCTCCTTAACCGAGACTCTGCCTTTGACACGAGTGTCCTCGACGACATCCCACAGCATGCTACCCTCCACCATTTCAGAAAACCCTAGCCCTGCACGAGGTAGAAAAGGTCATCTGTCAGCTCAAGAACAACAAGGCATCGGGAGCAGATGGAATCCCCACCGAGGCACTAAAGTATGGCGGACAGGCACTATTGGCATGATTGCATGGCCTCATCTCTCTCATCTGGAAAGGAGAAGTGCATGCCTGGAGATCTCAGAGATGTCGTAATCGTGACCATCTTTAAAAAAGGGGACAAGTCCGACTGCGGCAACTACAGTGGAATCTCCCTTTTATCAGCTACTGGGAATGTCGTCATGAGAATCCTCCTCAACTGTCTTTTCCCTGCGGCTGAGGAGCTCTTCCCGGAGCCACAGTGCGGATTTCGTCCCCTACGAAGTACAATGGGAATGATTTTTACAGTGTGGCACCTGCAAGAAAAATGTAAGGAACAGCACCAACCCTTATACATGGCCTTCTTCGACCTTACAAATGTCAACCGTGAGGGACCATGGAGCATCCTCCTCCATTTCGGCTGCCCCCAAAAGTTCGTCACCATCCTCCACCTGCTCCACGATGACATGCAGTCCGTGATCCTGACCAACGGATTCATTACAATCCTCATCCGGACTGGGGTCAAACAGGGCTGCGTCATCGCGCCAACCCTCTTCTCAATCTTCCTCGCCACAATGCTCCATCTCACACTCAACAAGCTCCCCGCTGGAGTGGAACTAAACTGCAGAACCAGTGGGAACCTGTTCAACCTCTGTCATCTCCAGGCCAGATCCAAGATCATCCCAGCCTCTGTCGTCGAGCTACAGTACACGGACGGTGGATGTCTTTGTGCACATTCAGAGACTGAACTCCAAGTCATAGTCAGCATCTTCGCTGAGGCGTACGAAAGCATGGACCTTACACTAAACATCCGTAAGACAAAGGCCCTCCACCAGCCTGACCCCTCCACACAGCACTATCCCCCAGATCCATGGCACGGCCCTGGACAACGTGAACCACTTTCCATACCTCGGGACCTATTATCAACAAGGGCAGACATCAACGACGAGATTCAACACCGCCTCCAGTGCGCCAGCGCAGACTTTGGCCGCCTGAGGAAAAGAGTGTTCGAAGACCAGGCCCTCAAATCTACCACCAAGCTCATGGTCTACAGGGCTGTAGTAATACCTGCCCTCCTGTATGGCTCAGAGACATGGACCATGTACAGTAGACACCTCAAATCGCTGGAGAAATACCACCAACGATGTCTCCGCAAGATCCTGCAAATCCCCTGGGAGGACAGACGCACCAACGTTGTGCCCTCGATCAGGCCAATATATCCAGCATCGAAGCACTGACCACACTCGACCAGCTCTGCTGGGCGGGCCACATTATTCGCATGCCTGATACAAGACTCCCAAAGCAAGCGCTCTACTCGGAACTCCTACACGGCAAACGAGCCCAAGGTGGGCAGAGGAAACATTTCAAGGACACCCTCAAAGCCTCCTTGATAAAATGCAACATCCCCACCGACACCTGGGAGTCCCTGGCCAAAGACCGCCCTAAGTGGAGGAAGTGCATCCAGGAGGGCGCTGAGCACCTCGAGTCTCATCGCCGAGAGCATGCAGAGACAAAGTGCAGGCAGCGGAAGGAGCGTGCGGCAAACCAGTCCCACCCACCCTTTCCTTCAATGACTATCTGTCCCACCTGTGACAGAGACTGTAATTCCCGTATTGGTCTGTTCAGTCACCTAAGGACTCATTTTTAGAGTGGAAGCAAGTCTTCCTCGATTTCGAGGGACTGCCTATGATGATGACATTGGCTCCCGGTCCAGCAACGCCTCGATTTAAAAATTTTCATCCTTGCTTTCAAATCCCTCCATTGCCATGCCCCTTCCTATCTCTGTAATCTCCTCCAGCCCTCTGAGACCTCTGCGCTCCTCCAATTCTGTCCTCTTGCGCAGCCCTGATTATAATCGCTCCACTATCGGCGGCCGTGCTTTCAGCTGCCTGGGCCCGAAACTCTGGAATTCCCTCCCTAAACCCCACTGCCTCTCTAGCTCTCTCTCTCTTCCTTTCCACATTACAACAGTGACTGCACTCCAATGGCTGTAAAGCGCTTTGAGACGTCCGATAGTTGTGAAAGGCGCTATGTAAATGCAAGTTTTTCTCTCTGTCGCCTTCACAAGTGCAGATAACTTGGTGTCAGATTGGCAGGAAAATTCAATCCAGGAAGTTTTATTTAAATACCAGGCTCTTGCCAGTCTAAACATTCATTTGGCAAAGTAGTTGTACTGACCAGGGCATAAATGGATAGATGCCAGGAATGGCCCTTTGGCCTACTTTTGTTTTTTGTTGCCGTGGTGATCTCAGTGACCCCAATCAGCAATAGCAGTGTTCAAGGTGTTGTTGGGTGGGAGGGTGAACTGCATCTCATTGGGTGCCCTGTGTGGTCAGTGCCACTTGAATCCAACTAACCACGTGAGCCACCCTGAACGACTGCCGTCGCATTTCTGTGGCAAAACGAACATTGCCGCCAGATGCAGAGGGTTTCTCCCTGACCCTTTGTACCATGCCACGCCAGGAACTTGAGCACATGAATCTAGGCTGACACCCTAGCGCAGTACTGAGGGAGTGCTGCACTGTCGGAGCTGCCGTCTTTCAGATGAGACATTAAACCGAGGCCCCGTCTGCTCTCTCAGGTGGAAGCAAAAGATCCCATGGAACTATTTCGAAGAAGAGCAGGGGAGTTATCCCTGGTGTCCTGGCCAATATTTATCCCTCAATCAACATAACAAAACCAGATTATCTGGTCATTATCACGTTGCTGTTTGTGGGAGCTTGCTGTGCACAAATTAGCTGCTGTGTTTTCCATATTATGACAGTGACTACACTCCAAAAGTATTTCATTGGCTGTAAAGCGCTTTGAGACATACAGTAGTTTTGAAAGGCGCTATATAAATGCAAGTCTTTCTTTTTTTAAATGTTCCTTAAAACCTAGCCCTTTGACCAAGATTTGGTCACCTGTCCTAATATCTTCTTTTGTGGCTTAGTGTCAATTTTTTTCTGATAATGCTCCTGTGAAGCGCCCTGGGATGTTTTACGAATTTAAAGGTGCTATATAAATGCAAGTTGTTATTGTTGTTGTTGTACCATTTTGATCATTCAATCATTACACAAATGGCTCAATTTGAATGAGTTGGGGCTGCTCCAATTCCCCATCCCATATTGTATAGGATGGCTGCACTGATGTATTTGCCTATTACACTTGCAGCTTGTCGACCTCTTGGAGAGTTCCTTGAGGAGCTGCACCCCTTACTGTTAGTGAAGACTAACCTAAAGAATTTGCTAAGGATCTGCTCAAGAGATTGTTAATAACAATGGGAGACTATGGAATTGGAGGTAACTGTAGGACATTGTTTGCCAATTGACTGGTAGGTAGACAAACTCTGTGCTGGAGTGGAACTAAACTATAGAATCAGTGGGAATCTGTTCAACATTTGTCGCCTCCAGGCTAGATCCAAGACCGTCCCATCCTCTGTCATCGAACTACAGTACGCGGATGACGCTTGCGTCTGCACACACTCAGAGGCCGAACTCCAAGCCATCATCAACACCTTCACCGAAGCGTACAAAAGCATGGGCCTTACACTAAACATCTGTAAGACAAAGGTCCTCCACCAACCTGACCCCTCCTCACAGCATTGCTCCCCGGTTATCAAAATCCACGGTGCTGGCTTGGACAACGTGGACCATTTTCCATACCTCGGGAACCTACTATTAGCAAAGGCAGACATTGATGACGAGGTCCAACACCACCTCCAGTGTGCCAGCGCAGCGCTCGGTCACCTGAGGTAGAGAGTGTTTGAAGACCAGGACCTCAAGTCTGGCACCAAGCTTATGGTCTACAGTGCAATAGTGATACCCGCCCTCCTATAAGGCTCAGAGACGTGGACTATATACAGCAGACATCTCAAAACGCTGGAGAAGTACCACCAGTGCTGCCTCCGCAAGATCCTGCAAATCCACTGGGCACCAACGTCAGTGTTCTCGCTCAGGCCAGCATCCCAGCATCGAAGCACTGACCACATTTGACCAGCTCCATTGGGCGGGCCCCATTGTCTGCATGCCCGACACGAGACTCCCTAAACAACCACTCTACTTGGAGCTCCGACACGGCAAGCGAGCCCCAGGTGGGCAGAGGAAAGGTTTCAAGGACACCCTCAAAGTCTTCTTGATAAAGTGCATTATCCCCACTGACACCTGGGAATCCCTGGCCCATGACCGCCCAAAATGGAGGAAGTGCATCCGGGAGGGCACTGAGCACCTCGAGTCTCGTCGCAGAGAGCATGCAGAAATGAAGTGCCGACAGCGGATAGAGTGTGCGGCAACCCAGGCTCCCCACCCACCCTTTCCTTCAACCACTGTCTGCCCCACCTGTGACAGAGACTGTGATTCCCGTATTGGACTGTATAGTCACCTGAGAGCTCACCTTTAGAGTGGAAGCAAGTCTTTCGAGGGACTGCCTATGATGATGATGATGGTAGGTAGGAGACAGAGAGTAGGGATAAAGGGAATGTACTCGGATTGGTGGAATGTGACCAGTGGTGTTCCCCAGCGATCTTCTTGAACCACTGCAGTCCATGTGGTGAAGGTACTCACACAGCGCTGTTAGGTAGGGAATATTTAACCTGGTCCCATTACAATCTGTGCACTCGCTTTTAGTGATTTGTGTACCTGCACACCCAAATCCCTATGTCTCCTACAGTACAACCGTGACTACACTTCAAAAGAACTTTGTTGACTGTAAAATGCTTTGAGACATCAGTGGTCGTGAAACGCGCTATAATAATGTAGCAGGCCAGGTAGATAAGGTGGTTGAGAAGGCATATGGAATACGTGCCTTTATTAGTCGAGGCATGGAACGATATGCAAGAGCAAGAACGTTATGCTTGAACTGTAAAACACACTGATTAGGCTGCAGCTTGAGTATTGCGTGCAGTTCTGGTCAGCACATTACAGGAAAGGGTGCAGAGGAGATTTCCAAGAATGTTAACTGGACTGGAGAATTTTGGCTCTGAGGAAAGATCGGAAATGCTGGGTCTTCTTTCTTTGGAACAGAGGAGGCTAAGGGGAGACCTGATTGAAGTGTATAAAATTATGAGGAGCCTGGATCATCATAGGCAGTCCCTCGGAATCGAGGAAGACTTGCTTCCACTCCTGAAGTGAGTTCTTTGGTGGCTGAACACGAGAGCCACAGACTCTGTCACAGGTGGGACAGATAGTCGTTGAGGGAGGGGGTGGGTGGGACTGGTTTGCCGCACGCTCTTTCCGCTGCCTGTGCTTGATTTCTGCATGCTCTCGGCATTGAGACTCGAGGTGCTCAGCGCCCTCTTGGATGCACTTCCTCCGCTTGGAGCGGTCTTGTGCCAGGGACTCCTAAGTGCCAGTGGGGATGACGCACTTTATCAGGGAGGCTTTGAGTGTATCCTTGTTACATTTCCGCTGCCCACCTTTGGCTCGTTTACTGTGAAGGAGCTCCGAGTAGAGCACTTGCTTTGGAGTCTCGTGTCTGGCATGAGAAGTAAGTGGCCTGCCCAGCGGAGCTGATCGAGTGTGGTCAGTGCTTCAATGCTGGGGCTGTTGGCCTGAATGAGGACGCTGATGTTGGTGCGCCTGTCATCCCAGGGGATTTGTAGGGTCTTGTTGATGATATTTCTCCAGCAGCTTGAGGTGTTTACTATACATGGTCCATGTCTTTAAGCCATACAGGAGGACAGGTATTACTACAGCCCTGTAGACCATAAGCTTGGTGGCAGTTTTGAGGGCCTGATCTTCAAACACTCTTTTCCTCAGGCGGCCGAAGGCTGCACTGGTGCACTGAAGGCGGTGTTGGATCTCGTCATCGATGCCTGCTCTTGTTAATAGGAGGCTCCCAAGATATGGGAAATGGTCCACGGTGTCCAGGGCCACGCCGTGGATCTTGATGACTGGTAGGGAGTGCTGTGCGGTGAGGACAAGCTGGTGGAGGACCTTTGTCTTTCGGATGTTTAGCGTAAGGCCCATGCTTTCGTATGCCTCAATAAATACGTCAACTATGTCCTGGAGTTCAGACTCTGTATGTGCACAGACGCAGGCATCGTCCACATATTGTAGCTTGACGACAGAGGTTGGGATGGTCTTGGATCTGACCTGGAGATGGCGCAGGTTGAACAGGTTCCCACTAGTTCTGTAGTTTAGTTCCACTCCAGTGGGGAACTTGTTGACTGTGAGGTGAAGCATGGTGGCGAGAAAGATTGAGAAGAGGGTTGGGGCGATGACACAGCCCTGTTTGACCCTGGTCCAGATGTGGATTGAGTCTGTGGTGGATCCATTGGTAAGGATCACGGCCTGCATGCGGTCATAGAGCAGGCGGAGGATGGTGATGAACTTTTGGGGGCATCCGAAATGGAGGAGGATGCTCCATAGACCCTCGCTGTTGACAGTCAAAGTCCTTTGTAAGGTCAAAGAAAGCCATGTATAAGGGTTGGCGCTGTTCCCTGCATTTTTCTTGTAGCTGTCATGCTGCAAAAATCATATCCGTTGTGCCCTGTAGGGAACGAAATCCGCACTGTGACTCCGGGAGAAGCTCCTCGGCCACGGGAAGAAAACGGTTGAGGAGGACTCGAGCGACGACTTTCCCAGTGGCTGAAAGCAGGGAGATTCCTCTGTAGTTGCCGCAGTCGGACTTGTCCCCTTTTTTAAAGATTGTTACGATTTAAAGATGGATTGGAAGGACCTGTTTCCCTTGGCAGATGGGTCAACAACCAGGGGCATAGATTTAAAGTAATTGGGGAGAGATTTAGAGAAGATATGAGTTTCTTCACCCAGAGGTGGTGGGGATCTGGAACTCACTGCCTGAAGGGTGGTAGAGGCAGGAACCCTCATCACATTTAAATGATACTTGGATGTGCACTTGAAGTGCCGTAACCTACAGGGCTACGGAGCAAGAGCTGGAAAGTAGGATTAGGCTAGGTAGCTCTTTGTCGGCTGGTGCGGACACAATGACCCGAAATGGCCTCCTTCCAAGTTGTAAATTTCTATGATTCTATGTTTCTATTATGAGCTGGGTTTTCGGCTTTGATGTTTTTGGGGTTGTAATGGCGGTGGGGCGGTAAAGTTAGCGCATGGGAACAGTTTGCGCCTCAGTCAGTAACATTGGGCAGCTGGGCCCTGAGTCAGGGGGTGCAGCACTAAGGGAGGTGTTGTACACCTACCTTGGGGCGCTAGCATGGGAAACTCCCGAGCTAAAGAGCTAGGCTGGGGGCACCTGGGGCGGTGTGGGGTGGGGGAGAAAAACAACAAATTAAAGGCCACAAAAACATTCCCAAAACATTGCCCACGCCACCACAACACAAACTGCAAAAAATATTAAAAGAAAAACAATCACATTTACCTTTAGGAGTCCATTACTCACCTCTCCACTGTCGATGTCACTGGACTGCCCCGATTTCCCAAGCGCTCACTGCGGGGGGGTGGACCGGTCGAGTCCAAACTCGTGCCTGTGTCACACCCAGGGGCGTTGCAAACCGGGCGCAGCTCTTCCGGGCGGTGCTGCTCCGCGCCGTCGCAAAACCGGATCCGAGGATCGCTGCGGGGCGCTGGAGGCTGACCGCCCGCCCAGAACACCTCACCGCCGTTATTGCCGCCACTCCGGGGCAAAAAACAGCACGCAGAGGAGCCGCAAATCCGCCTCCAAGTCTTTCTTTGCTTTTTCCTCCACAGTTCCTAGTCTCTCACCATTAAGATTACAAAAAGTAATCAAAAATGCTAATGGGAATGCTGGCCTTTATCTCGAGAGGCTTGGAATACAGAATGGCCAGATTTGTGCTTCTGTTGTACAGAGCTCCATCCTGAGTACTGTGTTTCATTCAGGGCACCGTGCCTCAGGGAGGGTATACTGGGGGCATGGCACAGATTGGCCAAAGTGCTACTGGGGCTCAAAGGGTTCAATTATGAGGACAGGTTGCATAAATTTGGCTTGTATTCGCTTGGGTTTAGAAGGTGATCTGATTGAGGTGTTTAAAATGATAAAAAGATTCATGCAGTGATGCAGGGAAGCCATTCCCTTTGGTAGGGGTATCCATAACAAGGAGACACAATCTCCCAAATTAGAGCCAGGCCGTTCAGGAGTGAAATCAGGAAACACTTTTTCACACAAAGGGTAGTTGAAATTCTCTCCCCCTAAACGGCGCGGATGCTGGGACAATTGGAGCTTTCAAGATTAAGGTGGACAGATTTTTATTCGGTAAGGGTATCAAGGGATACGGAGCAAAGGTGGGTAAACGGAGTTGAGGTACAGGTCAGCCGTGATCTAAATAAATGGCGGAACGGGCTCGAGAGGCTGAATGGCCTATCCCTGTTCCTATGTTCCGATAGGAGCTTTTTTTTTGACTCATTCTCGGGATGTGGGCATCGCTGGCGAGGCCGACATTTATTGCCCATCCATACTTGCCCTTGAGAAGGTGGTGGTGAGCCGCCTTCTTGAACCGCTGCAGTCCGTGTGGTGAAGGTGCTCCCACAGTGCTGTTAGGGAGGGAATTGTCAAGTGGGTCCCATTTCTTTAATAGTAATTTCACAGCCATTTGGTCAGCTTGTAGCACTTAGTGCAAAGGCATAATTAATACTCAAGAGGGTGACATCTCCCAATCTGCCACCGTAACAGTAGCAGAGGATCGGCTGGCTATAGTGTTCCTCCGGGGGTTTAGCCAAAGTGACAGCAACAGATCCGTTGAAACTTTAGCCCATCGGGGATTATTTATGTGTTCTTACTAAATAACGGTAAAACCAATCTGTCACTTTTTCAGGGCTATTTCAGGGCAATTTTATGTAAGAAAAATTAAAGACTTGCATTTCACACCTTTCACACTGTCCCACTGCACTTTAAAGGCAATTAAGTACTTTTGAAGTGTAGTCACTGTTGTACTGTAGGAAATGCATTCGGCAAATTACACACAGCAAGTTCCCACAAGCAGATCATTTTTTTTTGTTGGTGATTTTGGCCAGGACAGCAGGGAGAACACCCCTGCTCTTGTGTACAGTTTTGGTCTCCTAACTTGAGGAAGGACATTCTTGCTATTGAGGGAGTGCAGCGAAGATTCACCAGACTGATTCCCGGGATGGTGGGACTGACCTATCAAGAAAGACTGGATCAACTGGGCTTGTATTCACTGGAGTTCAGAAGAATGAGAGGGGACCTCATAGAAACGTTTAAAATTCTGATGGGTTTAGACAGGTTAGATGCAGGAAGAATGTTCCCAATGTTGGGGAAGTCCAGAACCAGGGATCACAGTCTAAGGATAAGGGGTAAGCCATTTAGGACCGAGATGAGGAGAAACTTCTTCACCCAGAGAGTGGTGAACCTGTGGAATTCTCTACCACAGAAAGTAGTTGAGGCCAATTCACTAAATATATTCAAAAGGGAGTTAGATGAAGTCCTTATTACTCGGGGGATCAAGGGGTATGGTGAGAAAGCAGGAATGGGGTACTGAAGTTGCATGTTCAGCCATGAACTTATTGAATGGCGGTGCAGGCTAGAAGGGCTGAATGGCCTACTCCTGCACCTATTTTCTATGTTTCTATGTTTCTATGTTTCTATGTTTCTTCAAATAGATGTATGCGATCTTTTGCATTCACCAAACGGGGCCTCGGTTTAACATTTCAACCAAAAGGTGGCAACTGCGACAGTGCAGAGCTCCCTCAGCGCTGCACTGGAGTGTAAGCCTAGATTTTGTGCTCAAGTCTCTGGAGTGAGACATTGAAACCCAGGCCCCTGTGACTCAGAGGTGAGAGTGCCACCCACTTGGCCACGGCTGACACATAGATTTAGAACTCAGTTGATGGAGTGCACTCCAGTGCTTGTGGCAATTTTCCATTTCTATCACAGAGGATCCCAGACTCATTGGGGCCAAAATTGCCCCTTTGCGCAGGGCCAGTTAGCTCTGCCGGCTGGTGCTAATGGAGCGTTAGCACGTGGGCGTGGCGGCCACATCGACCCATTCGAATTTGCCCCCGGGGCTATGCTGGCGAAAAGT
The DNA here is from genome assembly GCF_044704955.1 of Pristiophorus japonicus. Lineage (NCBI taxonomy): Eukaryota > Metazoa > Chordata > Chondrichthyes > Pristiophoridae > Pristiophorus > Pristiophorus japonicus. Next base: position 39,934,483 of record NC_091993.1, on the reverse strand, counting down.
GGTTTCTGCCCCGCGCGCGGCGATTAGCGCATCGGCACGGCGTACGCATGGCGTTGATGTCATCACTGTGCGCGCCGACCCCTTATTGCCCCTCGCGGGGAATTGCCCCCGGGAGCGAGGTCTGCGCGGGGCAATGCCACCGTCACAGTGAATGTGGCGGCCCGGCTTCCCTTAAAGGGGAGATGCCGCCATCTTTTGTGTGTCAATGGCGGCCGCTGGCTCGGCCGGGCCGCCAACAGGCAGACCTGCGCCGTCTCTTGGGTACCAGGCCACTGGCCCAGCTGACAACCTCCCTGGGGGTCCCATTGGCAGGCACTGAATGTGATGCTCAGATGGCAGAGCCCCTCCCCGCACACACGTCGGGGGATCGCCGTGTTAACAGTTTTTTTTTGCACAACGAGCCCAAAAACCGCGCCGAGGCCAGCACATTCCGCACCAGAGCAAAACAATCTCCGAGAGCGAAATGACCACCCCAAACCCAGTGCCCGACAAATTCTGCCCCATTTGCTCATAACCTGCAACCGGATATTCTGCGGCAGAATACAAAATCGTTATCATTAGGAAACGCTTGCCATCTGCCTGAGGTCTCCCAGATAACTTGCAAATAAACCACTGCAACATGAGTAGCCTGGCATCTTTTCTTAATTAGGTTTTACTCTTCTGGCAATCTTTATAAAAGATCCTGGAAATACTTTCTTTGCATGTACCTATTTTTGTTGCTTTCAACAATATCTTTTATAGCTGTGTGCCTGATGTGATCAGGGAGGAAGGCTGTAAGAATCTGAGTTATTTTATTCAATGTGATTATTTCATATAGCACTCCGTTATTGTCTACGGCCGAGAGCGTGGTGAAGTAACTGACAACTTGTGAAATATTAGATATTTCCTTATCTGATAACATCTTTCCGACGAGACGTTAAACCATGTCGCCCGCTCAGGTGAACACAAAAGAAACCCATGGCAGTATTCGAAGAAGAGCAGTGGAGTTCTCCCCAGTGTCCCGGCCAATATTTATCCCGCAACCAACACCACGAAAAACATATTACCTAATCATAGAAACATAGAAACATAGAAAATAGTGCAGCAGTAGGTTATTCGGCCCTTCGAGCCTGCACCACCATTCAATATGATCATGGCTGATCATGCAACTTCAGTACCCCATTCCTGCTTTCTCTCCACACCCCCTGATCCCTTTAGCCGTAAGGGCCACATCTAACTCCCTTTTGAATAAAGCTAACGAACTGGCCTCAACGACTTTCTGTGGTAGAGAATTCCACAAGTTCACAATTCTCTGAGTGAAGTTTCTCCTCATCTCGGTCCTAAGTGGCTTACCCCTTATCCTTAGACTGTGACCCCTGGTTCTGGACTTCCCCAACATCAGGAATATTCTTCCTGCATCTAACCTGTCCAATTCCGTCAGAATTTTATATGTTTCTGTGAGATCCCCTCTCATTCTTCTAAATTCCAGTGACTATAAGCCTAGTCGATCCAGTCTTTCTTCATATGTCAGTCCTGCCATTCCGGGAATCAGTCTGGTGAACCTTCGCTGCACTCCCTCAATAGCAAGAATGTCCTTCCTCAGATTAGGAGACCAAAACTGTATACAATATTCAAGGTGTGGCCTCAGCAAGGCCCTATACAACTGCAGTAAGATCTCCCTGCTCTTATACTCAATTCCTCTCGCCATGAAGGTCAACATGCCATTTGCGTTTCACCGCCTGCTGTACCTGCATGCCAACTTTCAATGACTGATATACCATGACAACCAGGTCTCGTTGCACCTTCCCTTTTCCTAATCTGTCACCATTTAGATAATATTCTGCCTTCCTGTTTTTGCCACCAAAGTGGATAATCTCACATTTATTTACATTATACTGCATCTGCCATGCATTTGCCTACTCACCTAACCTGTCCAAGTCACCCTGCAGCCTCTTAGCATCTTCCTCACAGCTCACACTGCAACCAGCTTAGTGTCATCTGCAAACTTGAAGATAGTACATTCAATTCCTTCATCTAAATCATTAATGTATATTGTAAATAGCTGAGGTCTCAGCACTGAACCTTGCAGTACCCCACTAGTCACTGCCTGCCATTCTGAAAAGGACCCGTTTATTCGCAGTCTTTGCTTCCTGACTGTCAACCAGTTCTCTATCCACGTCAATACATTACCCCAATACCATCTGCTTTAACTTTGCACACTAATCTCTTGTGTGGGACCTTGTGAAAAGCTGTTTCATTGCTGTTTGAGGAAGCTTGCTGTGCGCAAACTGGCTGCTGCGTTTCCTACATTACAACAGCGACTACACTCCAAAAGTACTTCATTGGCGGACGTCCTGAGATTGTGAAAGGCTGTAGAAATGCAAGTCTTTCTTTAGCGCAGTATTATTGTAACATTCAAGATCATTAAGTTTGCAAAGTAAAGCTAGAGATAAAAAAACCCTTACCAACTATCCCTCAGTATTGTGAATGACAATATTGTGACAGTATTTTGTGCAGACCTACATTAGACAAAGACATACAAAATAAAGCAGATTTTCTTATTAACCAGCTTTAGAATAACCAGAATGTAAATCTTATTCCTGTAGAAAATAATTGCCATTTTTTTTCTAAATGGCATAATCAGCTTCATCCCTGTAGGCTATAAGTTAGTACCTGAAGTTGCACTTTCTAATATCCATATGGTTACATTTTGCTATCAGCTCTTGCAGAAGCATCTGGGAAATGCTGATAAATTCTTCTTACTACACAGCAGACAGGCAGTGCAGCTCGATAAGGAAGCTGAGAGCATTATATATTTAATGTTAGGCTTCAAAGGGAACAATTTGCTCTCCAAGACGGTATATACCTAAATCAGACTGAAAGATCTGAAATGAAGTCACTGGACATGACAGATTAAGATTTTGTTTGATATTACGAAGGAAGAAGCGCGTTGCAATTAAATTATTTTAAATTACAAAATATTGGAGCTGCATGTGGGAGGGGGGAGGGAGGGGGCAGGAAAGGGATGGAATTCGCAATGAATCCCACTGTAGCTTCAGGAAATAGCCTCTGTCATATCAAAGTCTCACAGCTACGTTCAATCAGACTAATTGCAGTGTGTTTCTCCTTGAAATGCTTCCACATAAGTCAGTTGGGAATCTCGAACTGGCATGGTAAACTGTGTGTGGGCTGTCTGGAGGTTTAATTAGTCCAAGGATCGCTGATTGACTCGGGCCTAGCTGTGCAACACGGACATGGCAGGGTTAAAGTAGGCCACGGAGTGCCCGTTTTACACGTGCAACCTAAGGCCCCAAGATGGTGGGCAGGGAGAGCTGGCACGGCGCAATGTCTGCCTCCCCTCCCCCGCCATGTTAAATAAGGACAAACAAGAGGTGTCCTTTACCCATGCCAGAAGCAGGCATTAGGCCCTTTGCATAGCCAAATAAAGGGTTTAAACACCAGGCTCCCCGCTGCAACATTGCTTTATACCCTGAGACAGCCACCGTCATTGCAGGGAAACCACCCCTGAACATTGCATAAATAAAAAAGTAAGTGACTCATTACAATCACCAACCCAATCGCAGCCACTTCTGACCCCGATCTCTCTCCCGCCTCATGCCCGACCCCCGAACCCGCTCACCAACCCCACCCACCGGTCTGATCTCCGATCTCCCTGCCCCCACAGCCCCTCATCCCGATCTCCCTTCTCCGATCTCCCCATACCTCTGGCCCAACGCCTGTCCAAGGCCCCAATCGCTTTGCCCCCCCCCCCCTCCCCCACCCCACGAGTGCCGAGATCCCAATCTTTGCCACCAGTCAGTTACCTGTTCTGCCCACCTCCCACAGCCCGTCTTCAGACGGATGAGATCCAAGGCCCAGTATTCGAGGCCCCTCAGAACCCACCATTTGTGCATTGGGTATTTACCCTGCATAGTGAGGGTGGGGGCGGAGGGAGGGTCACACTCCTGAATTTTTTCCCCATTCATCCTTCAATAATATTGGCTCCATTATTCCAGAGGCAGAGGTCATGGTCCATCTTCTCAGCTGTTAGCAACATTTCCACTCTGCAGTTCGTTACAACAGTGACTTCACTCCACAAGTACTCCATTGGCTGTAAAGAGCTTTGAGACGTCCGGTGGTCACGAAAGGCGCTACATAAATCCAAGTCTTTCTTTCTTTCTTTACAACTACCACCTGTGCGAGAAGTGTCATTGTCTCCAAGGTCACGAATACTTTTCACCTCCTTCATATAGCTTTACTGAGAGCGCAGTACGTATTCAAAAGGATTCAGTTATCAGTTAATCATCCGTACCATCGCCTGTCTCTGCCCCTGCCACAACTCATCTGCTGCGGGAACCACCATCCATGCCTTTGTTACCATCTTCCACCTTCCATGAACTTGAACACATCCAAAACTCGGCTGCCTGTGTCCTAACTCGCACGGTCCCGCTCACCCATCACCCCTGTGCTCGCTGACTTATATTGGATCCCAGATAAGCAACGCTTTGATTTTAAAATTCTCATTCTTGTTTTCAAATCCCTCCATGGCCTTGCTGCTCCCCATCTCTGTAATCTCCTCCAGCCCTGCAACTCTCCGGGATCTCTGCATTCCTCCAATTCTGGCCACTTGCGAATCCTCGATTTTCATCACTCCACCATTGCCGACCGTGCCTTCAGCTCTGGAATTCCCTTTTTACACCTCTCGGCCTCTCTACCTCTCTCTCGTCCTTTGAGGTGCTTCTTAAAATCTACCTCATTGATCAAGCTTTTGGTCATTTGTCCTAATACCAAATGATGTGCCTCCAGGTGAACAATTCGGGTCATTCGCGCCTCTCAATACCATCCCCAGGGGGCACTAATGGAGCGCAAACGACTTTGAGAACGGGCGCAGCGCCGCTAACGACTCCCGCTAAATTCGCCGGGGGTTTAGTGGCGGCGCTACGGCGTTGCGCCCCGATCTCCTGCGCCCAGAGATCGTGACATCACCGCCCTGCGCAGCGACCCGTTAGTGCCCCGGACCCTAAGTTGGGTATCGCCCCCTGAAGCACGTCGGGTGATGACACCGACAGTTTCAGGGGGGCGATTACCATGCGGTCACCCGCTCGCGGGGCGAACGTTAAAGGGGAGGGAGCCCGCTGCTTGTCTTGGGTTTTGTTTTACTCTCCGTTGCCGAATTGGGTGCCGGGTCCGTGCCGCGATCGCTCGGCCCGGCACTCTGCTGATCGCTCGGCCCGGCACTCTGCTGATCGCTCGGCACCCCTCGCTCCCCCGTGGTCCAGGACGGCCCTTTTTATTATGCAGAGTATGCAGCTTGGGCCCTTCCCTTTAATTTAGGGAAGGGCCCCCCTACGGGGCAGCGCTTTCACCATTTCACCGGTCTGGCTACATCCTCCTGAAGCCTGCTATTATCCACCTCGCTCTTTACTGCTTTGTGTCATCTGTATTCTCAAGGCCAGGTCATTAATATGTATCAAAAAGAGCAGTGGTCCTAACACAGACCCTGGGGGACCTCACTCCCGTCTGAAAAACAACGGCGCACTACTATTCCCTGCTTTCTGTCTCACAACCAGGCATCTGCTTGTACAGGTGCCACTTAGCAGCTAAAATAACTGGAACTGAAGCTCCAAATCAATCAAACTGTTTTTTAAATAGGGGTTGTGCTGGCCACAGAGGGAGGGTTGTTGTAAGCAGGGGCTGCACAATCACCACGCGCTGCCTGGAGAGAAGTGTCGAGGTGTGAAGCTGCCTTCCCCAGCTCTGCAGCCAGAGGGCCATGGGCACGTGTATTCCTATATGTGCGTGCAGAGGGTGGGATACTGATAGGACATCACCGACCTCGTGTCCACCGGAAAAATCGTCTGAATCACTGAAGCGCCTTCAAATTTCCAGCTAGGCCATCGCCCCACCCCATCCCCCCACCCCCCCGCCCCATCCCCAACCTCCCGAGCAAAATACATCCAATCCCACCAATCAGACTGGCTGAAGCTTCCTATGCAGTCAGCACTGAGGTAATGTTATCCTGTGTCACAGACAGAAAGTGCCTGTGTGCAGGTCTCCTGGCAAACGATGGTTCTGGCCGTGTGCCACAGCAGATGTTACCACAGAGCAGATAATGAACCCAGGGCATTCTGGGGCATTGCCAATATTTCCTTTTGAGTTCAATCGGGTTATTGTCAATAAATGTGCAGCTGGCACCCGACAGGGGAATCCAGTTAGCAACCAAATGTGTTAAATGATCTTACATTTATTATATTGCAAAGACAAAGTATTACAGGTGACTTCATCAGTCACTATTAGCAGCTAAAGGAAGTCACCATCATCATAGGCAGTCCCTCAGAATTGAGGAAGACTTGCTTCCACGCTTAAAATAAGTGCGTAGGCGACTAAACAGTCCAATATGAGAGCCACAGATAGATAGTCGTTCAGGGAAAGGGTGGGTGGGACAGATTTGCTGCACACTCCTTCCGCTGCCTGCGCTTGATTTCTGCATGTTCTCGCCGATCAGACTCGAGGTGCTCAGCGCCCTCCCGGATGCACTTCCTCCACTTAGGGCGGTCTTTGGCCAGGGACTCCCAGGTGTCGGTGGGGGTGTTGCACTTTATCAAGTATTTACGCACAAATTTGCATTTATCGGTGTGTCACTTGACACATGGCTCGGTGCAAGGCTAGAATGTTCTGAGGCCCCGCTCCCAATATGGCGCCTCGCTTCAGCTGAACGCGGGTCACAGAATCGGCCCGGTGGGGTCATGGCCCGAACACCGACTGTACTCCTGCCCAGTGAGAGCTCTTGCTAATGGTGCATCTCCGTCTAACATCTAACCATCGGAACAACGCTAATGGAGGCGAAAGACATGGCGGGGGCGCAAAAGAAGAGGTATTTCATTGGCCGCCCATTATACATCCCGCCCCATATACAGTCCGACTGACTTTAATCGAATAAATATCGGGCCTGCTGTGTAACGGGCGGCAAAAACAATTCCGTCTGATTTGCCTCCTGCCAATGTCCAATTCCGCCCCCAATGTGTCAGGCTTGGCTCAGCTGTGTCTATGAGTCAGAAGGTTGTGGGTTTAATCCCCGCTATGGATTGAGCACAATCTAAGCTGACACCTCAGTGCAGCGGTGAGGAAATGCTGCATTGTTGAAGGTGCCATCTTCTGGATAAGACATTAAACTGAGGCGCTATCTGCTTACGCAGGTGTACATAGAAGATCCATGGCAGCATTTGAAGAAGAGCAGGCAATTTGTTAACCAACATTGTTCCCTCGACCAACAGCAATAGCAACAGATGGTCACTTCAACTCTGTTTGTAGGAACTTGCTGTGCACACCTTTCTCAGCAAAAATAAATTCATTGGTTGTAAAGTACTCTGGGATGCCATGAACACTTGATAAGGTGTGTTATCCATGCCAATGTCTTCTTTATTTTTTGTTTCAAATTTTAAGAGACACCAGCAATGAATGTTAACATATCTCCTCTGTGAAACAACAATAAATATTAGGGATTCTGGCCTCAAGTACATGCAGGAGAGACGAGACGGTATATTATTACGCAACAGAAAATCCAGCAGGGCCTGCTCACCTTTCAGCCCCAATTCCTGGTGTGTGCTCTTGGCAGGCAGCCCTCCTCACTGTGAGAGAGTGCAGTACACTCTTCCATGGACCCTCAGTGGGACAGTGCACTGTGCACCGTTCCATGGACCCTCAGTGGGCGAGTGCGCAGTGCAACCTTCCATAAATGGGACCTGGCTTGGAATGCAAGACCAAGTTGAAAATAAATTCTTCCCATCTGGTCAGCAGTAAGGGCCCCAAATAGGATGTAGGGAGAGCAAAAGACCATTCATTAAAACGGTCAATCCAACCTACCCCACTCAGACAGTCTTCGACGCATGGATGTTTTGACGACAACTGATACAATTCTACCCTCTGTTGAACGAGCGTTGTGGTAGTTTCTTCCTTCGAATGCTTCAACGAGTTGACCACTTACTGTACCAGGCAGCTGCCTCAATAGGTTAACTACTTTGAACGTGAAAAAAGTACCTCTTTATGTTGCATTTATATAGTGTTTTCTATAATAGGATCCCTTAATTCCTTGCACAGGATCTGGCACAAATTTCTGCATCCACCCACAAATGGTTTTAAAATGTGGCTTGTGATTGCCCCCTCCCCCTCCTTGTCATGTTGGTCTTTCCGCTGAGAACAGATTGCCTTTCTTCATGGATTTGACAATGTTTTCCATTCTTGAAGTCCTTCTTTGAACTCTTTCCAAAACATCAGTTGCCTTCCATGATAATCTCATTGCACACTCCTGCAGTGCATCCTTAGCAAAAACATCCATGTTTGCTTAATGTTTTGCCTTCACAGCCGTTTTATTCCCAGTTTCGCCTCGCTGGTCCCACTCCCATTCTTCCAATTTCAAACTCGGTTCTGTTGCATTTGCTGTGTAATTTTAAAAGCACTTGCTCCAGCCTCCGGCGCAGTTGCAATCTCCAACAATGCGAACAATGTACAAGACACGGGACTTGCTGACATTCCCCCTCAGCAGCCGTATCCACTGCCGGAGAGGAGGAGTGAACATCGTTCAACCAAACACGGAAGGCTCACGGGCCAGCCTGATGGCAAAGAAGACTGATCTCGTCTCCCAACACAGCAATGGACGATAAATAAAGACTTGGATTTATATAGCACCTTTCACGACCACCGGACGTCTCAAAGCGCTTTACAGCCAATGAAGTACTTTTTGGAGTGTAGTCACTGTTGCAATGTAGGAGACATGGCAGCCAATTTAGCGCACAGCAAGCTCCCACAAAAAGCAATGTGATAATGACCAGATAATCTGTATTTTTGTTATGATGATTGAGGGATAAATATTAGCCAGGATACCGAGGGATAACTCCCCTGCTATTCTTCGAAGTAGTGCCGTGGGATCTTTTACATAAGAACCGAAGAACATAAGAAATAGGAGCAGAAGTAAGCCCCTCGAGCCTGCTCCACCATTCAATAAGATCATGGCTGATCTGATCATGGACTCAGCTCCACTTCCCCACCTGCTCCCTATAACCCTTTATTCCCTTATCACTCAAAAACCTGTCTATCACTACCTTAAATATATTTAATGACCCAGCCTCCACAGCTCTCTGGGGCAGAGAATTCCATAGATTTACAACCCTCTGAAAGAAGAAATTCCTCCTCATCTCAGTTTTAAATGGGCGGCCCATTATTCTGAGACTATGCCCCAAGTTCTAGTTCTAGTTTCCCCTATGAGAGGAAATATCCTCACTGCATTCACCCTCATTATCTTATATGTTTCGATAAGATCACCTCTCATTCTTCTGAACTCCAACCTACTCAACCTATCTTCATAAATTAACCCCCTCATCTCCGGAATCAACCGAGTGAACCTTCTCTGAACTGCCTCCAATGCAAGTATATCCTTCCTTAAATACGGAGATCAAAACTGAATGCAGTCGTCTAGGTATGGCCTCACCAATACCCTGTACAGTTGTAGCAGGACTTCTCTGCTTTTATATTCTATCCCTCTTGCAATAAAGGTGAACATTCCATTTGCCTTCCTGATTACTTGCTGTACCTGCATACTAACTTTTTGTGTTTCATGCACAAGGACCCCCAGGGTTCCTCTGTACTGCAGCACTTTGCAATTTTTCTCCATTTAAATAATCATTTGCTTTTTGATTTTTTCTGCCAAAGTGGATAACCTCTTGGTTATCCACTTGAGAGAGCAGACAGGGCCTCGGTTTGACATCACATCTGAAAGACGGCAACACTCCCTCAGCACTGCACTGGAGTGGCAGCCTAGATTTCTTTGTGCTCAAGTCCCAGGAGTGGGACTTGAACCCACAACCTTCTGACTCAGAGGCAAGAGTGCTACTCACTGAGCCCATTGGCTGACACTGAGCAATAACTCAGAAAGGAGTCTGATTGCGGGAGAGGAAATGGCCAAGTAGGCAGCAGGACCCAACTCTCCTGCTCTCCTGTTCTTGCCCCCCGCCAATCCGCAGAGAAGAAACTAAATCAGGGAGTGGATCACCAACTCTCCCAAAGATCCTGGCAGGGATCAGGAAAGGTTATAAAGGGGAAAAAAGCAAACAAACAAAACCTGTTCTTAATTGGATAAATGCAAGATGGTGGGAGGGCGAAGGTGGCCATGGGAGGTCAAACTGGTGGCAACAATTGAAGAACCTGTAATGGTACGATCTGGGTGGGAAAGCCCAGTGTGTCTGCTGGTGACTCTGGGGATATCTTCCTTCAGATCTTATACTTTAACTTGTGCATCAAAATAATAGCCGCCTTTTAACACTTAAAGAAAAAAGATAGTAAGAACTTACATTTATATAGCGCCTTTCACAACTTCAGGCCATCCCAAAGCGCTTTACAGCCAATCAAGTACTTCAGAATCACTGTTGCAATGTAGGAAACGCAACATCCAATTTGCACACAGCAAGATCCCACAAATAGCAACCAGAGAAATGATTTGTTCACCTGATTTTATGCGTTGGTTGAGGTATTGGTATTTTCCAGGACACTGGGGAGAACTCCCCTGCTTTCCTTCGAAGCGTGCCATGGAATCTTTAACCTCCAATTGAGACGGCAGACAGGGCCTCGGTTTAACGTCTCATCCAAAAGACACAACCCGATAGAGTCTCCAGAGTTTGCAGTAATGTTTGGGCATATAATGGCGGGTGAAGACAATCTGGTTTCGTCTTATATCATGTCAACCTTGAAAAACTGCGATTGCGACACTTCAACACCAATTGACTAAGTTGAAGTTGACTTGCTGACTGTCAGGGGCACTTCAGTTAGATGCCTTGTAGGTCCCACATTGCCAGTAAAGCTTTTATTGGAACAGTTCGTTTTTCATGTCCTTTTTTTTTATCAGCTCTTCCTATTCTGCTGAAAGCTTGTAAATGCTTCAATTGCAGTTGGATTTCTGGTAAATTAGCAGACAACATGCAGTTAGTTTAGGTTCCTCGTAACTTACTGCTCGGAGAAAGGGAAGGAAATACCCAAAGATTTTTTAAATAGATCAATAAAAATGAATACAAAATATTAAGGCTAAAAATTCAGACCCTCCATCACTCAGGAACTTCCCTTCTGCCTGTGCCAAGTCGGCTCCCAGCTCAATCCCAGTCTCAATCGTTGGATAATAACATGAGGCTTTATTTCAATTAATTTTAATATTTAAAGAAAGAAAGAACTTGCATTGATATACAATCACAACCTCAGCTCGCCCCCAAAGCACTTTACAACCAATGAAATACTTTTGGAAGTGCAGACACTGTTGTAATGTAGGAAACGCAACAGCCTGTTTGCGCAGTTTGCAGTCATGTTACTCAGTAAGTTAGCAACTGTGCGTTGTTGGTCGTTACCTGCAGGGGGTGTGTGTGGGAAGCTAGCGGTCGGCAGGGATGCATCTAATGTCTGGAAGGAGCTGTCATGCTCCACCTTGCACTCAACAAGCTCCTTGCTGGAGTGAAACTAAACTACAGAACCAGTGAGAGCCTGTTCAACCTCGGTCATCTCCAGGCCAGATCCAAGACCGTCCCGACCTCTGTCGTCGAGCTACAATACGTGGACAATGCCTGCGTCTGCGCACAGAGACTGAGCTTCAAGTCATAGTCAACATCTTCACTGAGGCACACGAAAGCATGGGCCTTACACTAAACATCCATAAGACAAAGGTCCTCCACCAGCCTGTCCCTGCCACACAGCACTGTCCCCCCAGTCATCAAGATCAACAGTGCAGCCCTGGACAACATGGACCATTTCCCATACCTCAGGGACCTCTTATCAACAAGGATAGACATGACGACAAGATTTAATACCGCCTCCAGTGCGCCAGTGCAGCCTTCGGCCACCTGAGGAAAGGAGTGTTCGAAGACCAGGCCCTCAAATCTACTACCAAGCTCATGATCTACAGGGCTGTAGTGATATCCGACCTCCTGTATGGCTCAGAGACATGGACCGTGTACAGTAGACACCTCAAATCGCTGGAGAAATACCACCAACGATGTCAGCGCAACATCCTGCAAATCCCCTGGGAGGACAGACAAACCAACATTAGTGTCCTCGACCAGGCCAACACCCCAGCATTGAAGCACTGACCACACTCAACCAGCTCCACTGGGCAGGCCACATTGTTCGCATGCCAGACACAAGACTCCCAAAGCAAGCGCTCTGCTCCGAACTCCTTCATGGCAAACGAGCCCCAAGTGGGCAGAGGAAACGTTTCAAGGACACCCTCCAAGCCTCCTTTATAAAGTGCAACATCCTCATCGGCACCTGGGAGTCCCAGGCCAAAGACCGCCCTAAGTAGAGAAAGTGCATCCGGGAGGGCGCTGAGCACCTTGAGTCTCGTCGCCAAGAGCATGCAGAAACCAAGCGCAGGCAACGGAAGAAGCGTGCGGCAAACCAAACTCCCCACCCTTTCCTTCAATCACTGTCTGCCCCACCTGTGACAGAGACTGTAATTCTTGTATTGGACTGTTCAGTCACCTAAGGACTCATTTTTAGAGTGGAAGCAAGTCTTCCTCGTTTCCTATGATGATGATGATGGGAGGAGCTGCAGCATCCCATGTTTCCTAGCAGCTGACGGAGGCTTGCATTCCAATTTGCCGTATCGGGTTTGCCTTAATGAATACCTCACTATCAACAACAACAACTTGCATTTCTATAGCGTCTTCCACATAGTAAGGAAACGTCCCAAGGCGCATCGCAGGAGCGTATCAGACAAAACATCATACCGGGTTTTGGCAGAGGAGAGCAGGACTTAATAGTGCTTGTTTTGGTCCAGCCAGATCTGGCGATGAATGGCTAAACCAGTTGTCCGCCATAAATATTCATGTCTGCAACACTTGGACTTAATGGAGCGATGGTGGAGGCCGTACCAGGGAGATAACCAGGGTGCGAGAGACTAAGGATTTTACTGTGATCAATGGTATCAAAGGTGGAGTTGAGGAAATGATTGAGCAGTCAGTAGCTGGAGAAATGTCAAGGCTGAAATTGATGCTAAAACCTAAAAACCAACTCATGCCTGGTGAACGGTTCACTGTGTGAGATACATTGCAGCTCTGGGCCTCTGAGACACACATTGGGAGGAGTTTTAACCCACCAAAATAGGTGGATTTGGGTTGGGTGGGATGTTTAACTGTTAAAATGTTAAAATATAAAAAAATCTCAAACCCAAATCAAGCCCCACTCGAAACTTCCCAGAAGACGGGCCCCTCATTTAAATACTTCAATGAGGCTGCACGGCTCAGAGTTTATCTCTCTTCCAGCTCTAACGCTAGCTGGTGGCAGCTAAAGGGAGGTGAGAACCTGCTGCGTGGAAGAAGAAAGTGGCTTTGCAACACGGCTGGTGGGCCAGGAGAGCAGGAATACATTTCCCCTGGTCCCAAGCAAACCTGTTCCCCACAACACGTGATCAGGAAACCCCAACCCCCACCCCCCGCGATCACTGGCTCCCCCATCTCTGCCCCAATCTCTTTCTGATGCCCCCCCCGCGATCACCCCCCTTACCAGCCAAACCATGCTGTACCCAGCACCCCCCACCCCACCCCACCCCTGCGATCACTGGCTCCCCCATCTCTGCCCCAATCTCTCTCTGATCCCCCTCCGTGATCACCCCCCTGACCAACCAAACCACACTATACCCAGCACCCTCCCCCCCCCCCCACCCCGCAATCACTGGCTCCCCATCTCTGCCCCAATCTCTCCCTGACACCCTCCCCACCCCATGATTATCCCCCGAACAGTCAAACCACGCTATAGCCAGCGCCTCCCCCCACAACCTCTGCAATTACTGACTTCCCCATTTCTGCCCCAATCTCTCTGATCACCCCCCTGACCAACCAAACCATACTGTACCCAGCAGCCCCTCCCCACCCCACGATCACTGGTTCCCTCATCTCTGCCCCAATCTCTCTCTGACCACCCCCCCGCCCCCCCCCCCCCGCGCCACCGATCAATGCCCGACCAGCTACCTGGTCCTGACTGGCCTCTTCTCCATCAGCCCCCTGCCCGACAGGGAGCCAAGCCTTTCAATCAGGTTGGATTCCAGGCAGGGAACTTGTTAAAAACTTCCCGCGTATTCGGGGAAAGTCGGACTTCTGTGTTTCACCGACCAAACTCCTTCCCCCTGCCCCCACTTGGAAATCCCACCCCAGTAAATATCGGGGCCAATGGGTCCAAATTGCCAGATGTTTTACAAGATGATGCTGCACTAGAGATGAGGTAGAAGTTAGCACCTACATCTTTTTCTTGGCTGTTGAAAGTGCAGGTACAGTAAAACTGTTTGATTCGGGATGGCAACAGAACATTGTAGATAACAATAATATTCGCATTTATATAGCACCTTTAACGTGGGAAAACGTTCCACGGTGCTTCACAGGAGTGTAATCAGGTAAAAGTTGACACTGAACCAAAGAAGGAGAAATTAGGACAGGCGACTAAAAGTTTGATCAAAGAGATAGGATTTAAAGAGGGTCTTAAAGGAGGAGGGCAAGGTAGAGAGGTGGGGAGGTTTAGGGAGGGAGTTCCAGAACTTGGGGCCCAGGCAGCTGAAGGCACGGCCACCAATGGTGAGGTAAAGGGAGCGGGGGTTTATAAGAAGCCAGAATTTTCAGACGGTTATAGAGCTGGAGATGGTTACAAAGATTAGGAGGAGCCAGGCCATGGATGGATTTAAAAATGCGGATGAGAATTTAAAACTTGAGGTGTAGGTGTATTGGAATCCAACGTAGGTCAGCGCGCACAGGGGTGAGTGGGACTTGGTGCACAGGACTAGGATGGATATGGGCAGCAGAGCTTGAGATGAAGTCAAGTTCATGGAGGATTTAGAATGGGAGGCCGGCTAGTAATGTAAATTCTGCTTTATTTTTTACGGTGCTAGAACAATAATTGGCCCATTATACAAGCTATGCTCTGACACTGGGGGTGGGCACGAGAACATGGCACTGCTGCTACCAGTGCTGCTCGGATGCCCAACATGACTGCATGCCAATCAGCTGGCCTCACCCGCTGACTTGAGGTCAGTCAGAAGCAATAATGTCCTGCTGCTCTTGGCACCTCATGAGGGCCAGGATGGATATGTCAGCACCATTTCAGGGCACCAGCGGATAGCGAATGATTGCTAGTCCTTTGCAAGACAGGTCTGGAAGGAGATGCCGTGGTTGTTGTCGAGTTTCATCCCAAGCAGCTCCATAACACAGGGCTCTGCGCTCTGTGGACTGTTCCCAGGGACGCACACCGAGACAGACATCATCTTCTGCTGGAGAGCCATCAACTCGGTGAAAGACGCACTTTGGTCTTCTCGAACATGCTGGTCTTCCAGAGCAAGGAGATGTCCATGGCCGAGTGTTGTAGACTGGCGCAATCCAAGGTCCAGGAGGACATGCTGAGGGATGCACTAAAGCTTGGTGCAGTCGCCGCAAAGGTACTGTAAAGTCCTTACTCTACAGTATGAAACCACACGAGGCACATTCTGGGGATAAGGTCACTCTGTGACCTGAACTCTTTATTCACAGGACTCCAAAGACAGTGACCCTGCATGGGACCTCCCTTTTTATACCTGAGTGATCAGGTAAGGAGTGTCTCCCACAAATTCACCCCTTGTGGTCAAGGTGTGCATCTAGGTTGAGTGTATACAGTAATACAGTGGTGTTGCATTGTGCTTACATACATGACATCACCTCCCCCCACAAAGTCTTATTGGAATCATAGGTTTAGTCTTTCAGGTGCTCTACGCTCCCTCGTGGAGCGCCGCAGTTGGGGCTCTGGTTGTTGG
Organism: Pristiophorus japonicus; assembly: GCF_044704955.1. Taxonomy (NCBI): domain Eukaryota; kingdom Metazoa; phylum Chordata; class Chondrichthyes; family Pristiophoridae; genus Pristiophorus; species Pristiophorus japonicus. The sequence continues at coordinate 39,918,705 of NC_091993.1, read as the reverse complement.
ACACTGACGTGAGTGTCTGTCACCTGTGGTGATTCCGGCCTGTCCGGGCTGACCGCAGGGACTGTGCATTCTTCTGATTGCTCTTGTTGCTCGTTCACTGGCGGTGTTGTGAGCTCCAGCTCATGGTTTTCTTTAGGTACCTCCGTGTCGGTGCTGAACCTTTTTTTTACTTGGTCCAGATGCTTACGGCATATCTGACCATTGTTGAGTTTTACCACGATGACCCTATTCCCCTCTTTGTCAATTACAGTACACTGGCGTGATTGAGGACGAATACAGGATCATTTATTTCTATGCATCTCCCCCTCGCATTACGGTCGTGGTACTCGTTTTGTGACTTGCGCTTGTCCTCAACTATGTCGGTCAGGACTGGGGGAATGAGGGACAACCGAGTTTTGAGTGTCCATTTCATTAGTAGCTCTGCGGGCGGAACCCCCGTGAGCGAGTGCGGTCAAGATCTATAGGCCAGCAGGAGGCGCGATAGGCGGCATTGTAGGGAGGGCCCTTGAATCCTGAGAATACCTTGCTTAATGATTTGGACCGCACGTTCCGCCTGGCCATTGGAGGCCGGCGCAGTCCTGACATGGTTGATGCCATTGTCCGACATAAACTCTTGGAATTCGTAGCTTGTGAAACATGGGCCATTATCACTAACCAGTATGTCCGGCAAGCTATGGGTTGCAAAGATCGCACGTAGGCTTTCCACGGTGGTGGATGACGTGCATGAATTCAGAATGATGCACTCGATCCATTTCGAGTACGCATCTACCACAATAAGGAATATCTTTCCCATGAACGGGCCCGCATAGTCAACATGAATGCGTGACCATGGCCTGGTGGGCCAGGGTCACAGGCTGAGCGGGGCCTCACTGGGGGCATTACCCAGCTGGGCACACGTCGTGCACCTGCGAACAGTGTTCAAGTCTGAATCAATTCCAGGCCACCAAACATGTGACCAGGCAATGGCCTTCATCAGCACAATGCCTGGGTGCTTGCTGTGGAGTTCCCTGATGAATGCCTCCCTGCCCTTCTGGGGCATAACTACCCGGCTGCCCCATAGTAGGCAGTCGGCTTGGATGGAGAGCTCATCCATCCGCCTGTGGAACAGTCTGACCTCCTCAGGGCATGCTCCGTATGCAGGTGCCCAATCCCCAGTCAGGACACATTTCTTAATCAGGGGTAGGAGGGGATCTCTGTTTGTCCAGGTTTTGATTTGGCGGGCTGTGATAGGGGAGCCTGTGCTGTCAAAGGCATCGACAGCCATGACCATCTCGGCGCTTTGCTCCGCTGCCCCCTCAGTGGTGGCCAGTGGAAGCCTGCTGAGCGCGTCAGCGCAATTTTCAGTGCCGGGCCGGTGCCGGATGGAGTAGTCATAAGCAGCCAACGTGAGAGCCCATCGCTGTATGCGAGCTGATGCGTTGACATTGATAGCCTTGCTGTCTGACAACAGGGATGTTAATGGCTTGTGGTCCGTCTCTAATTCAAACTTCCTACCAAATAGGTACTGATGCATTTTTTTTACACCGTAGACACATGCAAGCGCTTCCTTCTCGACCATCCCATATCCACGTTCTGCTTGAGAGGGCGACCTGGAGGCATAAGCCACAGGTTGTAGTTGACCCTCAGCATTGCCCTGCTGCAACACGCACTCAACCCCATAGGACGATGCATCACATGTCAGAACCAATTTTCTACGGGGGTCGTACAGGGTCAACAACTTATTTGAAAAAAGTAGGTTTCGCGCTCGATCAAAAGCCCGTTCCTGACAGTCCCCCCAAAACCAATCGCAACCCTTACACAGGAGCACGTGTAGCAGCTCCAACAACGTGATCAAGTTCGGTAGAAAGTTCCCGAAATAGTTCAACAGTCCCAGAAATGAACGCAACTCCGATATGTTGCAGGGCCTGGGTGCTCGTCGAATCGTCTCTGTTTTGGATTCAGTGGGCCGAATCCCATCTGCAGCAACCCTCCTGCCCAGAAACTCAACCTCAGGAGCTAAAAACAAACATTTAGACCTTTTGAGTCGCAGGCCTACCCGGTCCAGTCGGTGTAGCACCTCCTCCAGTGTCTCGACCCGTGATGAGGATGTCGTCCTGGAATACGATCACTCCAGGAATGGATTTAAGCAAGCTTTCCATGTTTCTTTGAAAAATCGCAGCCGCTGATCGAATGCCAAACAGGCACCTGTTATAAACGAACAGTCCCTTGTGCGTGGTGATGGTGGTCAGTAGTTTAGATTCGTCGGCCAGTTCCTGGGTCATGTAGGCTGAAGTAAGGTCCAACTTGATGAACAGCTTGCCGCCTGCCAGCATGGCGAAAAGGTCCTCCGCTCTCGGGAGCGGGTATTGATCTTGTAGGGACACCCGATTGATGGTGGCCTTGTAGTCGCCACAGATCCTGATAGAGCCATCCGCTTTTAGAACGGGAACGATGGGGCTCGCCCAGTCACTGAATTCGACAGGCGAGATGATGCCCTCTCTCAACAGCCAGTCCAGTTCGCTCTCGATCTTTTTCCGCATCACATACCGCTCTGGCTTTGTGGTGCACTGGCCTGGCGTCCGGGGTTATGTGTATCACTACTTTAGTGCCTTTGAAAGTCCCGAAGCCAGGTTGGAATAGTGAATCAAATTGTTGTAGGACTTGTGAGCACAAACTTCGCTCCACAGATGACATTGCGTGAACATCCCCCCATTTCCAGTTCATCTCGGCTAACCAGCTCCTCCCCAACAGTGCGGGACCATTGCCCGGGGCAATCCAAAGCGGCAGCCAATTCACTGACCCATTGTGTGTGACAGCCAACATTGCACTGCCTAGCACCGGAATTATTTATTTCGTGTAAGTCCGTAATTGTGTGTCAAAGCGTGCTAATTTGGGTCTACTGGCTTTAAGTGACCATAGCTTCTCAAATTGCTGAACGCCCATGAGTGACTGGCTGGCCCCAGTGTCCAGTTCCATGCATACAGGGATACCGTTTAATAAAACCCACATCATCATTGGTGGCGTTTTTGTGTATGAACTGTGAATATTCGCCACATGGAGCCGCTGTACCTCGGCATCCATCGATTTGCCCCTAAGGTCATCCTGCCTCAAAGAACCCTCTTCTGGTCCATCCGCCTCATATATTAGTCTGGTTGCAGGCTTCCTGCACATTCGAGCTAGGTGACCACTGAGATTGCAGTTCCTGCAGACAAACTGTTGAAATCTGCAAGATCTAGCTGTGTGTTTTCCCCCACACCTACAGCATGAGTTAAAGTCTCCATTGTTGGGGACAAAAGGGCTGTGGCCAGGCATTCCGTGCTGACTGTCCCTTTGACTGCTCTTCAGTACCCTATTAGTGGGTGTCAATGGCCCCATTCCGGGCCGCATTGTCCACTGTGATGGCGTGAATGTCCGTTCAGCCTGCCATTGCCTCTGTTGAAGTCCTGCTCTGGGGTCTATTGCTTTGGACTGCCCCTTCCTGCCTGCGGGGCTCTGAGTTGCATTGATGATGTTAACTCCCTGATCCATCGCCGCGTTAGAGGCAGAATTGCGCTCGTATATTATTTTCGACTCTTCCTCCCCGCCATGAAAGTCTGAGCCATCATCGCCGCCGCTTCCAAGGTCAAATCCTTGGTCTCAATTAATTTGCAGAAAATTCCCACATGACCGATGTCCTCGATAAAGAAGTCCCTTTACATCTGCCCCCTGCAGGCATCTGTGAACTTACAGAGGCCAAACGCCGGAGATCCGCTACGAAGTCCGGTATGCTCTGTTCTTCTTGATGTCGGAGGGTGTAGAATCTGTGTCGGGCCATATGTATGCTACTCGCCGGTTTGAAATGCCCCCCGATCAATTTGCTAAGTTCTTCAAAGATTTTGTCCGACGGCTTTTCAGGTGCTAGTAAGTCTTTCATGAGCGCGTAAGTCTTTGGTCCGCAGCTGGTCATGAGATGAGCCATTCGCTTGTCGGCCGCTGCATCCCCCAGCCATTCTTTCGTAACGAAGCTTTGCTGAAGCCTCTCGACAAAATCGTCCCAGTCTTCCCCAAACAGTACCGTTCCTCTCTGCTACCGTTGGCCATTCTCGTGGGTTGTGAATTCCCGTTTCTTGTCGCCAATGTAAAGTCCTTACTCTACGGTATGAAACCACATGAGGCACATTCCGGGGAGAAGGTCACTCTGTGACCTGAACTCTTTATCCACAGGACTCCAAAGACAGTGACCCTGTGTGGGACCTCCCTTTTTATACCTGAGTGATCAGGTAAGGAGTGTCTCCCACAAGTTCACCCCTTGAGGTCAAGGTTGAGTGCATCTAGGTTGAGTGTGTACAGTGATACAGTGGTGTTGCATTGTGGTTACATACATGACAGGCACGATGGGGAAGAGCCACAGTTTAAGGCCCTTCTGCCACAGTAAACCCAGGGGATGGAATCAGACACCCCTCGGGCTGTACTTGTTAATCTGCTTGTATACATAGAGTACCATGTACTGAAAAACACCTGTGTTGTGCCATGTATAATGAAAGTCTCTGCACTGTTTAGTAACTTGTAAAGAAATGTAAATGTATTCTTATCCGTTCCGTGTACTGTTTTCATTTGCATAATGTAACGTGATTCAAGATCGGTATTGAAATGTATCCTGGAATATAATGTAAACCTGTTCTTACCTGCTCCATGCAATCCCCTTATTTGCACAGTATTACATGTAATGTGATTTATGGATTGTACTAAACCGTACCTGAAATGAAATGTATGCTAGTGCATTATATGAAACTGCTCAGCATCCAAACAAATTGTATGGAATTGCTGACCGCATGGTACTGAACTATTTTCCAATGTATTGTGAAAATCTTATATGAATAAAGTATATTTTTGAAAAAAAAATGATTGCTAGTTGTCATTAAGCAGCAGCATGTTTTATGAGGGAGTGAGTGGGGGATGTGGAGGCAAAATATGGCATTGGGGAGGGAGGGGAAGGGAGGAGTGAGAGAAGGGCAGAGGGCCAGCCAGGGTTATTGTTTTACCAACACCGCACCTTCAGTGCCCATTACCAACCAGACTGCCAGGCATACCAGTAGCCTTGTGAGGAGCCCGTCCAATTGGACTAAATCTCAGGGCTCTAATAAGCCTCTGTACAGTTAGGGTTGCCAACCCTCCAGGGTTGTCCAGGAATGAAAGATCGATCTGCAGGACACTGCTGTGAGCAACCCGAGGGGAAAGTCATCGGGATATTTTTTTCATTTTCTTTGAATAAGTTTGTTATAAAAGTGTTGGAGATGGCGAGAGAGGGCGTTTGATCGGGTGGGGAATTTGGAGATGGGAGGTCATGTGAAAACCGCCAAGAATATGTCCAACTGAAGCTAGCAACCCCATGTACCCATCTCCTCAAGAAACCAACTCTCGATCCCTCCATCCTTGCTAGCTATCGCCCCATCTCCAACCTCCCTTTCCTCTCCAAAGTCCTTGAACGTGTTATCCCCTCCCAAATCCGTGCCCATCTTTCCCACAATTCCATGTTTCAATCCCTCCAATCCGGTTTCCACCCCTGCCACAGTACCGAAACAGCTCTCATCAATGTCACAAATGGCATCCTTTGTGACTGTGACAAAGACAAACTATTCCTCCTCATCCTTCTTGACTTGTCTGCAGCCTTTGACAGTTGACCACTCCATTCTTCTCCAACGCTTCTCCACCGTCATCGAGTTGGGTGGGATTGCACTCGCTTGGTTCCATCCTTATCTATTTAATCGTAAGCAGAGAATCACCTGCAATGGCTTCTCTTCCTGCCTTCCCCCACCCCCCCCCTCCCCAATCATTACCTCTGTTGTCCCCCAACGATCTATCCTTGGCTCCCTCCTATTTCTCATCCCTTGGCAACATCATCCAGAAACATAGCATCAATTTCCACATGTACGCTGATGACACCCAGCTCCACCTCACCACCACTTCTCTCGACCCTTCCACGGTCTCTAAATTGTCAGACTACTTGTCTGTCATCGAGTTCTGGATGAGTAGAAATTTTTATCTATTGAATATTGCAAAGACTGAAGCCATTGTCTTCGGTTCCTGACACAAACTCCGTTCCCTAACCACTGACTCTGTCCCTTTCCCCAACTTCTGTCTGAGGCTGAACTAGACTGTTTGCAACAAGCTTTTATTGCCCATCCCTAGTTGCCCCAAAAAGGTGGGGGTGGGGCTTCACCTTTGTTTTTGTTATAACTGCGTGGTTTGCTGGACCACTTCCAAGGGCCATTACGAGTCAACCACATTGGTGCGGGACTAGAGTATAGACCAGACCAGACCAGCAGGAGTCCTTCCCTAAAGGACACTAGTGAAACCAAAATACAATGGGCCATAAATTGCAGCCTCTCTGGGTGAGTACATTAAAAATTCTGTCCATTAAGATAAGCTTATTTTTAACCCTATTAAACCATTTTTAAAACATTTTCAAAAAATATAATTTTTTCCTAAAACATTTAATTTAATTCAATTTCAATTCATTTTAAATATGTGAGTTTGTTTTAATTCATTGTGTTGTGTTTCTGTGTTTTTAGGGGTATTCTCATTGATAGTAATGGGAGCTCGTAGAAACGGAATCACCATTATTATCAATGAGAATACTCCATGTTGGTTGGTGGTCCAGGCCCACGTGATCCCAGGTTGCACTTACGTTCCTGGGCTGCGTGGGTCCCTACACTGGGCTGTGAGAGGAGGCCTCGGACCCCAAGTATACGTTCCTCCAGGACCACCAGGTACTTTTGGAATTAAAACATTTCAGTCGGAGGCGTTTTCCCACAGGAAGCCTCCAACCGTAATATTTGGGCTAATAATTACACTATAATTGCATTGTATTAAAATATAATATATTTATTATACTTTTCTGCTCATGGTATTACTTCAGATAGGAGTTCGAAGAACTTATAAAGGTTTGGTTAATGCTGCATTGTGTTTGTATCCTTTAAAATTTACATTACAAAACCATCACATGGTTTCCCTGTCATTGTGAATGTTAGGCATTATTGAAAAATCTTTATTTGCAACTCACTTTGAATAAAGCAAGCTCAAGCTATCACACCACTCTATTCTTATAGTCTGCAAATTGTGTCATCTCCAGTGTTATCATATAAAAATTGGAGTTTAAAGCTGACTTGTTTTGATGGATTTTGCGACATGGAGTATGAATCTATGCAGTATTTTAATGTGGTGCTCTGATTTTGTGTTAGGGCATTTAGGGCAGGGTGGGATAAAGATGGTGTGTAATTTAAAACTCAGGACATGAAGTGCAAGGAAGAAAATGGATGAGAAGAGAGATTGCCTCGTAAGAGGGTCTGGGTGCAGCCACAGTCTTATACAGTAGGAATGTTAGCAGAAGACAGATTGAGCCTCATGCAGTTTTACAATAAGCATCATTTTGAATGGAATCAGCTGTGGGGTGTTCATTAAGAAGCTTTTTGAGCAAGAAACAGATGGTCGCAATTGATCAAGAACGACACAATGATTTATAATGGTCACTTAAGGTTGGGTTAAATGGAGAGTTTGTAGCCAGACATCAGAGATAATGGAAACATCCTTTCTGTTGAATGTTCTCTCATTTTAGTGCCTTTATGGCAAGGCTGATGGATTCTTTGACCTGATGCACCCCTCTTTTCACGATTGATCATAGTTCTTTAAGACAGAAATATGACCTGTGGCGAGGTGATATCTCTTTTGAAGCACGCTGAAGTGCCTTTAAGTTGGTCGTTTGCAAACATCCCTGCTTGAAATTGGTACTACAACAACACAAATTAATGTTCCATCTTTTTCAGAACTTTGATCTTTGTTAGTTGCATCTCAGAATCGTACAACACAGGAGGAGGTCGTTCGGCCTATTGTGCCTGTGCCGGCTCTTTGAAAGAGCTGTTCCATTAGTCCCACTCCCCACTCTTCCCTATAGCCCTGAAAATATCTCCTCTTCAAGTTTTTATCCAGCTCCCTTTTGAAAGTTACTACTGAACATGCTTCCACTGCCCTTTCAGGCAGTACTTTCCAGATCACAACAAACTTGTTGCATAAAACAAAAATTTCTTCATCCCCCCTCGGGTTCTTTTACCAAATATCTTAAATCTGTGTCCTCTGGTTACTGACCCTCTGCCAGTGGAAACCGTTTCTCCTTATTTACTCTATCAAAACCCTTCATAGTATTCAGTGAGTCGCCCAAAACAATCACAAAGTAAGTGGCTTTTCCAATACTCTCTTCTGAATTTCCCATCTTTGTGGTGAAATAGTCAGATCTGAATATATTGTTGGATTTGAGGAGTCCGTTAAACAGGTGATATAGTCAGCATCTCCCTTAAAATCGGAGACAATCGCCTCGCTTGCTCTCTCCTTCTTTATTTGCGTGTTCCACTTCTGTTCCTGAAATCCTTTTAAATTCCAGAATCACATGAGGTGAAAAATGCAGACAAAAAGGAAGAAGAACGTGGATTTAAAATGAGAGGAAAGCTCCATGTAATTACTTGTGATAATCAAACCTTCATTTATTTTAAATGATTTGCATACATTCATTAACAAAATAGATCTGTAACGATTTTCTGTGGGCAATTTTACATTCCATATAAAGTGTATTGATTTTTTTCAGAGCTAAGGAATATTGAAAAGAATTAAAACAGAAAAGAAATATGGGGCAAACTTTATGCTTTCGTGCATTTAGCACAGAGCTTTGCAAATTAGGGGTGATTCCGTGATCCAGAATTCTTAATGGGGAGCATTTTAATATGGCTGCATAGAGTGGTGCCACTATTCCCAGTCAGAATGCAGATGATTGGGTAATACCCCTTCAATCACTCCTGGAGACCGCACTGCTGTAAGTGACTGGGATTACATCGGATATACAGGCAACTCTCGATTATCCGTACACAGATCCGTACACGGAAAACCATTGTAACGAGATTTAACATTCTGTTGCTAACAAGTGAAAAGACAGCCCCAAATAATTTGGAAAAATTGCCTTCCAAACACTGTGCTCATTTGTATTTGCTCATTCTCTCTCTCACACAATCTCCCTCTTTCTCACACTCGCACATTCTCTCTCCCTGGCCGACCCCATACCATCCGCTTCTGTCCCTGGCCGAAGGGACCCCATACCGGCCGCTTCTGTCCCCAGACGAAGGGACTCTGCACCGGGGGGACTCTCTCACTCACCATAAAAATCACCCCCCTCTGCCCGTGCTTTGTTGGCGTGTGTGTGTGCGAGCTGCTGCAGCTGTCTCTCGCGGCCGCCGCTGATGTTGGGAACGGGGGCAATGCCGGCACCGGGTTCCAGGCACAGACTTTAATCAGAAGACAGCTAACTTCACCAGCGTACCAGCAAACCAGGCACAGAACCTGTACATGCATGCTGGTAATGTCCATCTTTTGTTACTGGTTGTAGCTGATTACATTGATTCATTAAAGTTTTAACTCGCCCTAACGGAAAAATCGTTTACCCGGAATAGCCCAATCCCCGAGGGACCCGGATAATCAAGAGTTGCCTGTACATCGGAAATATGGCACAGAAACAGGCCATTCTGCCCAACCAGTCCATGCCGATGTTTATGCTCCACTCGAGCCTCTTCCCGTCCTTTCTCATCTCACGCTATCAGCATAACCCTCTATTCCCTTCTCCCTCATATCTTGTCTAGTCTCCTCTTAAATGCATCGATACTATTCGCTTCAACCACTCCCTGTGGCAGCGGGTTCCACATTCTCACCACTCTCTGGGTAAAGAAGTTTTTCTGAATTCCCTATTGGATTTCTGGTGACTATCTTATATTGATGGCCTCTAGTTATGTTCTTCCCCAGAAGTGGAAACACTCTCTCTGTGTCTACTCTACCTTTCATAATTTTAAAGACCTCTATTAGGTAAGCCTCAGCCTTTTCTTTTCAAGAGAAAAGAGACCCAGCCTGTTCACCCTTTCCTGACAGGTGTAACATCTCATTTCTGGTATTATCCTTGTAAATCTTCTCTGCACCCTCTATAGTGCCTCTATATCCTTTTTATCATACGTCGTAAAGCAACTTGCATTTATATAGCGCCTTTCATGGCCTCAGGACGTCCCAAAACACTTCACAGCCAAAGAAGTATTTTGGGAGTGTAGCCACTGTTGTATTGTAGGAAAGGCGGCAGCCAATTTGTACAGAGCACGATCCCACAAACAGCAATATGATAATGATCAGAACATTGGTTGAGATTGATTTTATGCAACTTTCCTTCATTCACTGCATTTTTCTGGAGAAATCACCCTGCTTTTATCGGGAGGCTTTGCTGCAGCTTAAGTCACGAGTTCTATTTGCTGTTCTTCGTGGAGACACTTTTTACGACTTTGTTTGTTGTAAGAGCGACTGTTTGCCATAAGTCCCACCCCGCCTCCAGCTCATTGCCTGACACTGTGGTGTAAACACTCACTTTGTATTAATATAGACAGAGTGGGAGCGGTAGTGAAATTTGCAAGTAATATCAAAATAGAAGGTAGAGTTCATTCTTTAGAAGACCAAAAGAGGCTTAAAAGGGGATATTGATAAGGTGGGCCAATGGGTTAAAAACTGGCAGATGGAATTCAGGCTCAGTAACTGTGAGGTAATGCATTTCTGTAATAAGAGCTGTAATTATACTGTGAATGGGAGTAGGCTCTGTTCTGTGGATGAGCGGAGGGTTTGGGGTGCACAGGATCACAGGATATTAAAGAAAGCTAAGGGAATTCTAGGGGTTTTACCACAGCAGGTATAGAATCTAAAAGAAAAGAGGCAATGATGAGTCATAGTTTTGTGTGCAATATTGGACTCCACACTATAGAAAGGATATTTAGAGAGGGTGCAGCGCGCATTCACTAGGATCCTACCTGGAAATACAAATTCAAAGAAAGACTTCAAAAATTGGTTCTCGTTAGAACAACACGGATTACAGGTGATAGGATAGAAGTGTTTAAAATTAGGACAGGACGGCGACAGGGTATGCAGAAGCAGTTTGTTTCCAGTGATTGAAGGGTCTAGGACGAGAGACCATAGATAAAACATAAGGGGCTAAAAAATCGGCAACATTGCTCCCGGCTTTTTGCCGATATTTTGCCGTTTCTGGCAAAAAATGGCAAACCAGGAGATTCGCTGAAGTCTTGCGCCGGCGGTTTTTAAGTACCGGAGAGCAGGCCGCCAGCGTGCAAGACTCGAAATAGCGCTTTCGCCAAAAATGTGGTTCGCAGCACGCCCATGGTTCAGACGGAAAAAAACGTCCGGGGAAAAAACCTGCGTCGCAGCCCTTGGAACAGCGGTAGGTATGTAGACCTGCAAAAAAAGGTAAGTTAAGGTTTTTATTTTTTAATTCTTTTGCAGCGATTCGATAGGTAAGTGATTTTTTTTACTTTTTGTTTTTTGCAATTTTTGGGTGTTTTCCGCCACCGCCCCCCCCCCACCCCCCCTCCCCACCCCCCCCCCCCCCCCCCCCCCACAGGCCCAACTCTCGGGGTGGTACCGGCCTCGGAGAAAAGTGCAATCCTCGTGCATCGACAATTATTACTGCTGGGCGAACTGAAGCCCGAATTTTAGGCCTCGTAGTGGTAGCGGAGTCATGGTGGTGTGTTTGGAGAAAAAATGCCGCTATCACCCAAAAACAAATTTTTTAGAACAGCAGGAAGAAGAAACAGAGAGTTGTGAGGCTATGGGATTCACTTCCAGGGTTAATGGTTGAGGCATAAACTACGACAACAATCAAGATTAGATTGGATAGGTGTTGAAAAAGAAAAACAAAAGACTTGGATTTATATAGCGCCTTTCACAACCACTGGACATCACAAAGTGCTTTACAACCAATGAAGTGTAGTTTGGAGTGTAGTCACTGTTGTAATGTGGGAAACGCGGCAGCCAATTTGTGCGCAGCAAGCTCCCACAAACAGCAGCGTGATAATGGCTAGATAACCTGTTTTGGTTATGTTGATTGAGTGATAAATATTGGCCAGGACACTGAGGATAAATCCACCTGCTCTTCTTCGAAATAGAAGATCTTTTATGTCCACTTGGGAGAGCAGACAGGGCCTCGGTTTAACGTCTCATCCAAAAGACGGCACCTCCGACAGTGCAGCACTCCCTCGGCACTGCACTGGAGTGTTAGCCTAAATTTATGTGCTCAAGTTCCTGGAGTGGGACTTGAACCCACAATCTTCTGACTCATCAGAGGCGAGGGTGCTGCCCACTGATGGTGAAGGAAAAGGTGATAAAGAGCTATGGGATCAGAGTAAGTATATGTGAGTAGAACTATTTGTTCATATGGAGGATAAACACCAACATGGGCTCATTGGACTATTTTCGTGTTATGTATTTTTATGGAGTCACATTACAGGAAAAAGTGGGCACGCAGTTTGCGATTTTCTGTCTATTCATTTTAATTGACATTAAATAATGGGCTGTGTGCCAGTGATCAGAAAATGAGCACTACCAGGAGTTTAGATGCAATGGTTCGTGTGCCTGTTTACTGACCATGTGATCCTCCAGCCATTAAAACTGGCCCCAAGCCTGAATTCCAGGGCTGGCTGTGCCATTGCCATGTCCGAAGCCAGTGCCGAGGTCAATGTGGGGTGGTTCGTCCGGTTTTATTCTTATTATTATTTTTCGTAGAGTTTTTTTTTAAACTGAGCAGCTTGCTGGGCCATTAACCACGTTGCTGTGGGTCTGGAGTCACATATAGGCCAGACCGGGTAAGGGCAGCAGATTTCCTTCCCTAAAGGGCACTAGTGAACCAGATGAGTTGTTACAACAATCCGGTGGTTTCATGGTCACCATTACTGACACTAGCTTTGTATTCCAGATTTATTCAATTAACTGAATTTAAATTCCCCAGCTGCCGTGGTGGGATTTGAACACACGCCTCCGGATTATTAGTCCCGGCCTCTGGATTACTGGTCCCATAACTTAACCACTATGTGACTGTTTCTGTTTATTGACTTGGGACTTCCCAATCCATTGTACCGTAAACCTTGTAAAAGGAAAACCTCAAAATCCCTTTTTCCTGATTATTCCTGTCATCATTTATCTTTTTTCGCGTTGTGATAGTTCAAGAATGGTTATGAAACAAAACAGTCTGCAGCTAATCCACAATTGCATGGCAAACTCGGTCAGTTCAATCAACAGGGACAATAAGAATAATACAATTCATTTTTCTTCATCTGCAACAGTACCAGACACGATATTGTACAGTGCAGAGCCCGCTCGAACTGCAAGAGACCACCATCCGTGGCAGGTGGGGATAAAAGCAGGAGCTAGCCATCGCAGGGAGCAGCACAAGCCGTTCTAGGAGGGCGAGGGATTCTAGGAGGGCGACTGGATTGACATCACTAAAATTCAGGTTGCTGATCAGAGCATGGACGAGACCATCAGTGGCGTCAGGACCCAGGTGCTGGAGGAGAGGCAGCGAGCAGCCAAGGAGCGATGAGGTCAGGGCCGAGGAGAGACGAGAGATCGTGGCCCAGGAGCGGCAAGGTGGGGGATGGGGAGAGGCGAAAGATCGGGGCCCAGGAGCTGCAAGAATTCTGGGCCGAGGAGCGACGAGTTCAGGGTCCAGGAAAAATGAGAGATTGGGGCCCAGGAGAGATGAGAGAGATCGGGGCCCAGGAGAGATGAGAGAGATCGGGGCCCAGGAGCGGCGAGGTCAGAGTTAAGGAGCGCACTCGGTCCGTGCAGCAGAGCTTTGTCTCCAGTCGTCTTGGTTAATCCTTGCCACTGGACCAAGACCTAGCTCTGTCAAGCCCGTGTGGTGGCTGGTGTGCAACGGCCACCCCACGTTAAAAAAATCCATGCACAGGCATCTTCCACCCTTCAGGATGTAGTTCAGGATCTGGAATATCAGGTCCCTCATGTGAACTCACTTTTTTTGGTGTGGAAGCTGGTCATCCTCGATACAAGGGACTGCCTGATACTAGACTACAGTGAGAGCCAAAATAATCCAGAACAGCAAATGCTGTCATTTATTTAAATTTTAAAAGTCACATTATTAAATAAATTACCTTTAAGAAAAGAAGGACTTGTGTTTCTATTTTACGACTTTCTAATGCGCTTTATATCATCATCATCATAGGCAGTCCCTCGTATCGAGGATGACTTGCTTCCACGCCAAAAAGTTCACAGGTGTTTCAAAGAAGGACCAGCCACCACACGGGCTTGACAGAGCTAGGTCTTGATCCAGTGGCAAGGATTAACCAAGACTAACTGGAGACCAGCTCTGCTGCACGGACCTAGTGCGTACACATATCGCAGTGTGGGCTGGTCTGTGCTGCCCCTGGGCCCTCACCTCTTCTGACCCCCAGATTCACGCCTCTCCTGGGCACCGGTCACTTTCCTCTACAGACTATCCAACAATACAGTAACCCTAGAACACCGAGGCCTGGAGTGTCCGTGCGACTGGGCCAGGTTTTCTCAGCGCAATTCCCGCGATAGCGACATAACCAGAGGAAAAGATCGCAGAATTATAAACATAAATTGCGTTCGGTGCAACTCGAGTTTCCGCAATCATTTTGCACTGGTTTTAGAAAAATGCCGCTAGAATCAGGACCCGCCCACAACACTAGCCACACCCCTCACATGCCCCACCCACACACTGGCTGCACCCCCAGGCCCCGCCCACGCCCCACCCACACTGGCCACACCCACAATATAGCCAATGAAGTGAAGTCATTGTTGTAATGTGGGGAACACAACAGTCGATTTGTGAAAAAAATAAATAAAGACTTGCATTTATGTAGCGCCTTTCATGACCTCAGGACATCCCAAGTGCTTCACAGCCAATGAAGAGCTTTTGAAGTGTGGTCAATGTTGTAATGTAGGAAATGCAATATCCCACACTGTGATAAATGACCATACAATCTGCTTATGTAATGTTGGTTTTGGGTTAGGGTTAAGGTTCTTGCTGGTCCCCAGGATCAGTGATCTCTGGGGTAGAGGTCATAGGCCTCAAGGTCCAGTGATAGACCCTTAAGTGGGCAATTTCTTGCAGTCTTTTGGGTCATGGATGCGACTCCCATCACTTCAAGGGCTGCAGCACCGCTGAAATTTCACTGAGGGGCACTGGTAGGCTCGCTCGTGCTGGTGGGATTACCATCGGGAAGCTCAAATGACCCCCAACCCAGGAAATTGGCCCGAGGTCATGGAGTGGTTGGGAGGCAGGCAGAAATCCTGCCCCTGAAGGTGTAGGGGCAAAATGATGGAAATTCAGCCCCGGGTTTCTCCCTCAACCAGCACCACCAAAGGTGAATTAATTGGCCATTTGTCTCATTGTTCTTTGTGGGATCGAGCTGTGTACAAATTGGCTATTGTGTTTACGGTAATGTGTGCACCCGTGAGTATGCTCACAGGTTTGTTGAGCTGTTGCCTAGGGCGGAAGGCCTCTTCGTCGGACTGCTCCTGGGCATGGCCAAGGGGGCCATCAACCGGTCTAGGCAGCGGGTGGTGGAGGGGGTGTTCAGCCCGACTGCCTGCCTCTCTTCCACAGTTACATCCGAGCCAGGGTGTCCCTGGAGATGGAGTACGTGGTGTCCACCGGTACACTCACGGCCTTCCGTGAGAGATGGGCGCCGGAGGGACTGGAGTGCATCATTTCAACTGGGAACAGAATTTGAATTTGATTTAATTTGATTTGATTTGACAAAGGGTCCCTTTATGTTCAATTGTTAATTTGTGTTTTTAGTGCCCTCAAAAAAACAAGGTGGCACTTGAATGAAAGTTTCTACCAAAATAGTTGTAGAGCTGTTACATTGTGAGTGGCTTAGCCAGTCACGTAATGTTCACAAGACTCAATAAAACCCCAGTCAGTTGGGTCTAGGTCATCCACGATGAGGTATGCAGTTGTGAGCCGAGTGGGTGAACTGTAATGTGTCGTGTGATTGTTAAACCTTTGTTAATAAACCAACTAATTCTTAATAGCAATGTGTTGCTATGAATTCTTAAGCAAGGAACCCATGAAGCAAATAAATTACATTTACCTGCCTAACAGCAGTAACTGCACTGTAGAAGTGACTCATTAAATATAAAACACAGGAATATTGTGAGGCCTTTATATAATTGCAAGTTCATTCTTTCATCTTACCCTTTCTTCGTGACACAGTCATGTGATGACAGTTCTTTGATTGTTCTTGGTGATGTAGGGTCTCGTAATCAAACATAGAATATGATTAGTTAAGTGCTTCAGGAGGAATCATGATTACTTTAATGGTACATACTCCACAGATAGTTCCTCCAGTTCGAGCTAAATAGTGCATAAATTAACCCTTCCACAATTACACAGGGCAAGACATAAGAACATAAGAAATAGGAGCAGGAGTAGGCCATTTGGTCCCTTGAGCCTGCTCCGCCACTCAATAAGATCATGGCTGATCTGATCTTGGGCTCAGTTCCACTTCCCCGCCCGCTCCCCATAACTCTTGACTCCCTTATTATTCAAAAATCTGTCTATCTCCACCTTAAATATATTCAAAGACCCAGCCTCCACAGCTCTCTGGGGCAGAGAATTCCAAAGATTCACGACCCTCTGAGAGACTAAATTCCTCCTCATTTCCGTTTTAAATGGGCGGCCCCTTATTCTGAAACCATGCCCCCTAGTTCTAGATTCCCCCACAAGGGGAAACATCCTCTCTGCATCTACCCTGTCGAGCATTCTCAGAATCTTAGGCATCAAGCTCATTCAACCTATTCTAACCTCCCCCTACAATTAGGCCCACATCTAGGGGCTGATTTCCATCTGCCCCACCAAGGGGGAACGGGGAGGGGGGTAGCACGATTTAAATAGCAGTGCCGCACTTACCAACCTGTTCCTGCCGACATCCGGCCCATTTTGTTTGGGCCTTGAAGTGGAGGTCCCAGCCGCCCACTGGGAACTATTGGGAGCCTCATTAGCCCATGCAAATTGGGGTTCTATGATGGCGATAAGACCCCGATGCAAATTTGAAGTATCAATGAGCGAAACTTACGTTGCCCATACTGTGGCCATCGGTACATGGTGGTGAGAGATCTAACCAGAGGCTTTTCCGCTTTGGACTGCTCAAACGATGTTTAAAAAACAGGTTTCTAAATGATTTTTGATGGGTCAGCAGAAAGGAAGATTTGCATTTGTACAGTACTTTTCATGATCTCAGGATGTCCAAAAGCACTTTACAGCCAAGCTTTTGAAGTGTAGTCATTGTTGAAAAGTAGGAACCACAGCAGCCATTTTTTGCACAGCAAGATCCCAACACATCACTCTCATAGTTCCTCGGAATCGAGGAAGACTTGCTTCCACTCTTAAAATAAGTCCTTAGGTGGCTGACCAGTCCAATACAAGAGCCACAGTCCCTGTCACAGGTGGGACAGATAGTCGTTGAGGGTAAGTGAGGGTGGGACTGGTTTGCCGCACGCTCTTTCTGCTGCCTGCGCTTGATTTCTGCATGCTCTCGGCAATGAGACTCGAGGTGCTCAGCGCCCTCCCGGATGCTCTCCCTCCACTTAGGGTGGTCTTTGGCCAGGAACTCCCAGGTGTCGGTGGGGATGTTGCACTTTATCAGGGAAGCTTTGAGGGTGACCTTGTAACGTTTCCTCTGCCCACCTTTGGCTCGTTTGCCGTGAAGGAGTTCCGAGTAGAGCGCTTGCTTTGGGAGCCTCGTGTCTGGCATGTGGACAATGTGGCCCGCCACAAACTGCAATGTGATAAACGACCAGATAATCTGTTTTAGCGATGTTGGTTGGGGGATAAATATTGGCCAGGACACCGGGGAGAACTCCCCTGCTCTTCTTCGCAATACTGCCACAGGATCTTTGACATTCACCTGAGAGGGCAGAAGGAGGGGAACGAATGCTTCACCTGAACCCACATGCCGAAGCCCATGACTTCGTGACCCTGGGCTTGGCAGTGGAGTGGCTCCAGACTCTTGGCCCCCTCCAATCGGCGTGCTGCTCCCCACCATGAAAATCAGTCGGGCCTTAGTCGGGCTTTGGAGCTCGGTCAATCGTTAATTTTAAATCTGAGATTGGCAAGGGATATGGGGCAAAGGTGGGTATATGGAGTTAGGTCACAGATCAGCCATGATCTCATTGAATGGCGGAACAGGCTCGAGGGGCTAAATGGCCTCCTCCTGATCCAATGTTCCAATCTGAGGACAGGGCTACCTATCCCAAACTCCTCCCCTGTAGAGGCTGTCAAACAGGGATTCAACCCTCTGGTTTAGATTTCCTTGCTTATTTAAAGTATTTGCTGCTGTCTCCGTGATAACTCAGAAACACTGCCCCGTGGGTCGCGCCCTGGACAGCCGCACAAATGCCGATGAAGTTATCGCCGTGCGCGACGACCCCTTAGCGCGACGACGCGCGCCGATCTCTTTCCACCAGGTGCCAGAAATTGGCCAGTGGCTCGTGGGGCTACCACGATCAGTGTCAGCACCAGCCTCGCATTCCAGGAACTGGGCTGTCAACCGCTCACGGGGGCTAGAAGTTAAAGGGATGGTGGGGAGCGCCGCGCGCCGCCATTTTCTTCCCGTCTCATCCGAAAGACGGCACATCCGACAGTGCAGCATTCCCTCAGCACTGCACTGGAGTGTCAGCCTAGATTTCTGTGCTCCAATCTCTGGAGTGGGACTTGGACCCACAACCTTCTGACTTAGGCGAGAGTGCTGCCCACTGAGCCACGACTGGCAATAATCCAGATGCTTGCCAATATAATTGGGAAATCGCCTCACCGTTCGATCACTCAATCGCACTCACATAATTACCCGTTTGGCTCATTGTTTCCTCGAAGCCTACAGCAACGGCTCATTCTGTAGGTGTCCGCTTAGGGTGGTCAACCCTCCAGGATTGTCCTGGCTCCTGGCACCTCCAGGAAGTGAAGATTAATTTCCAGGACGCTGCTGTGAGGAAAATTATAGGAGCATTAAATGACAGTGTGGGTTTTTTTTCAATTTCTTTGAACACTTTCATTTATTAGTTGTAAAAAAATCTAGTAGTTGGGGGAGAAAGGTTGTTGGCCAGTCATTGTCATCAGGCCGGTGGGCGGGAGTCGGGTGAGCAGCCTGTGACCCCTGGAACACCTAACCCTAACCCTAACCCTAAGGTGGGGAAGTAGGCGATCGCTGGAGGAACCATTTCCTGTGGGGCCTGGGGGTGCACCCTTGCTCCTCCTGGCGCACAAGGAAACCTTTATTGTAAACAATGGCCCTGAAATCCCAGCCTCCCCGGGTCTGTACGGAGTGTGTATGGACCCGGGAAGGCATCGGAAAAGCTGGTTTCGGCACGCAATGTGCATGCACTGAAAATCTGCTTTTCCGATCTGTCAAGTTTCTGGCTTGACAGATCTCGTGCATCTCGGGGGCGAGGACATTTGCATGGGCAAGATTACGGGATTTAGCCTGATAAAAGCAGGCGCATAGCTTACTTTTACAGGTGTAAGAGTTTAAAAACATATCAATAACATGATTAAAATAAAATTTAAAAAAACATATTTATGTTAAAACCCTGCCCACTCATGTAATTTCATTTTAAACCATAATTAAAACTTTTTTTTTAAATCGGCAATTTTTTTTTCTTTAAAAAACATTTCTATCTACTTTAATTTCTATAATGCATTTATGTGAGGTGTTATTTTAATGTTTTATGAAGTGTTTGGGTGTTTGGGGGTGTTTCTCATTCATAGCAATAGGAGTTTCAGACTTATGAAATACCTATTACTATGAATGAGAAAATACTTTACTGTGATTGGGTGTCCAGGCCCATGTGACTCCTACAGACATCCCAACGTGAACGTGCTCCGTTGCGCAAAAAGAGGAGGCCTTGTGTCCGGGATCTTAGGTGGGCATTCAACCAAAAGGTAAGTGCGCATCTTTTCTCCTATTTTTAGTCGAACACCCGCGGGAAGAAGAAACAGGAATTTCTGGGCCAATATATACACTTACCGTCTCGGCCCTCTCGTCGGCCTGCTGTTCCTTGGTGCGCCGAGCACCTGGCGAGGCCAGCAATGGGCGGCAAGCACAGCCATGGGGGTTTAAAATATTGTCGGGGGTCTGAATTACATCATCAGACCCCACTTCTGAATTTCAAGGAGGCCTTCGCCTGCTGGTGCGAGGACCCCACTGGCTGGCCAGAACATGCCTGTAATAATGGGGAATGACATTAGGATCAGGTGAGTAGGTCGGAACAGCATTTTTATCCCCCGCATACCCTATTCCCTTTGGGCGTAGCGAGTTAAAATTTGGGTTCGAGGGTCCTGCGTTCATACATATCGAGAATAGGCATTGCAAGCAGGGTACTTAACTCAAATAAGGAGCATGGATCATTCCCAGAGTGGACGAACTGGTAATGTGTAGTGTAATTGTTAAACCTTTGTTAATAAACCAACTATGTCTTAATAGTAATGTGTTGCTATGATTGCTTAAGCAAAGAACCCATGAAGCAAATACATTTCACCCAGCAGCTCTAAGTCTTAAAGGTTCAGCTCAGTGGGTAGCACCCTTGCCTCTGAGTCAGAGGTTCGTGGGATCAAGCCCCAATTTAGACACTTGAGGACATAATTCCTACTGATGCTGCAGTCCAGTACTGATGGAGTGTTGCACTGTCAGAGGTGCTGTTCTTCAGATGAGACCAAAGCCCCATTTGCCCTCTCAGTGAGAGAATCCATGTCACCTTTTGAAGAACAGTAGGGGAGTTACCTGTGGGATCTTGCTGTACGTAATTTGGCTGCCGTGTTTTGTGTTGTGTTGTGTTGTGTGAAGTGCTTTGAGACGTCCTGAAATCATGTAAACCACTATACAAATGCAAGTTATTTCTTACTCTGACTATTCCATTTCTCTTTCCAACTGTTTAACAATCATCATTGTTTGAATTTCATCCCAAGCTCTCTTATGCATCTCATGACTAAGATTAAAAGCGGTGAATTTATTTACTTGCAGACACAGGATCAATTTATGAATCTGTAGCTAATAAATATCCCATTTAAACCACAGTACAGAACTGAGAGAGAGCTTTTGGAGGTGCTGTCTTTTGGATGAGACGTTAAACCGAGGCCCCGTCTGCCCTCTCAAGTGGGCGCAAAAGATCCCACGGCACTATTTTGAAGAACTGTGGAGTTCCCCCTGGTGTTCTAGCCAATATTTATCCCTCGACAAACATCTTTAAAATAAATTATTTGTCCATTTTACATTGCTGTTTGTGGGACCTAGCTGTTGGATTTTGGCTGACATATTTCCTAGATTGCAACAGTGACTATACTTCAAAAAAATAGTACAGGCAACTCTCGTTTATCCGGATCGCTCAGGGATTCGGCAATTCCGGGTAAACGATTTCTCCGTTAGAGCGAGTTGACATTATAAAGTTAAAACTTCAATGAATAAATACTGTACAATCAGCTACAAACAGTAACAAGGCAGTTAAGTATGGATATTACCAGCATGCATGCAGGTGGCCTCGAGGAGGAGATTGTTTAGCTCCGGACTTCCGGAGCGCGCTGCCTTCCCGGGTGGAAAGGACTCCGATGTCAGCGGCCCTGTCATGTATTTAACCATCTTGCAATGACATAGTCATGTAACTGTAACTCAGGTACACTGTACCTGCACCCTAGAAATGCACACCCTGACCACAGGGGGTGAACTTGCGGGAGATACTCCTCACCTGGGTTTCCAGGTATAAAAGGGGAGGTCCCACCCAGGGTCATGACTCCTTGGTCCTGGCAATAAAGGTGAAGGTCACAGAGTGACCGTGTCTGATATATCCATGCCTTGTGTGAGTTTGTGGTAAGGTGCAGGGACACTACAGGCCCGATGCCTTCCCACCCGAAATTTTAAATCCCGTTACAACAGTTTCCCGTTAGATCCATGTGCGGATAATCGAGAGTTGCCTGTAATTGACTGCAAACCACATTGGGACATCTTGAGGTGCTGAATTGCGCTATAGAAATGAAGGTCTTTATTTAAGCTGAATGCAGCTAGATGTAATTATCTGGCCAATAGCCATTCACAGCAAATCGGAACCACAGTAAAAGTGACACTGGTTGGTCACTTTGTATGGTAATGTTAAAATCACTAAATTAGGGAGGACCAGGGTCACAAATTAAGTTGTATAAGGCGAAATCTAGGTTAGACGTCAGAAGATGGTTCTTTTCTCAGAGAATGGTGGACCTCTGGAACAGATTGCCGTCTCGAGCCGTGGATGCAGACTCGCTGAATTCCTTCAAGAAAGAGCTGGATTTGTTTTTGGCTGGGGTGTAGACCACCTCTTTTAGAAGGTAGGTACTGCAGAGAATTCAGGTCCTGTGTGATCTCCTGGACTAGGTTCAATCACCTAGATGGCTCAGAGAGGAATTTTACAGATTTTTTTATCCCAAATTGGCCTGGGGTTCTTTTCTGTTTTTTCGCCACTCCCAGGAGATCACATGGTTTCAGGTGGGGTGGAGAGTGCACATATCGTGATAGACAAGGTATCGTAATTGTGTGAGACAGGCTCCGTGTCATGAGAACTTCAGTGTTCTTGGTCAGGCCAATATTCTCAGCATCGAAGCACTGATCACACTCGACCAGCTTCGTTGGGCGGGCCACATAGTCCGCATGCCCGACATAAGACTCCCAAAGCAAGCGCTCTACTCGGAGCTGTACATGGCAAGTGATCCCCAGGTGGGCAGAGGAAACATTTCAAGGACACCCTCGCAGCCTCCTTGATAAAGTGCAACATCCCCACTGGCACCTGGGAATCCCTGACCAAAGACCGCCCTAAGTGAAGGAAGAGCATCTGGGAGGGCGCTGAGCACCTCGAGTCTTGTTGCCGAGAGCATGCAGAAATCAAGCGCAGGCAGCGGAAGGAGTGTGCAGCCAACCAGACTCCTCACCCACCCTTTCCTTCAACCACTGTCTGTCCCACCTGTGACAGAGTCTGTGGTTCTCGTATTGAACTGTTCAGTCACCTGAGAACTCACTTTGAGAGTGGAAGCAAGTCTTCCTCGATTTCGAGGGACTGCCTATGATAATGATGGACCAGAGAGTCTTTACCTGTTCATCATTGTTCGTATGTTTGTAATTATGGTATTTTTCAGGCATCTGCATTGGCCAATTCTGATACATTGATGGCATAGCACACAGACACAGTGGGGCAGTTTTACAGCAGCATTTGGGTTTTCAGATGTGTGACAATGGGTGAGTTAATTAATGATTGTTCTCACACGGACAGCTGTAATCCTGTCTATTGACTGTTTGGCACCTCTGGGATTGTCTGCTATTACGAAATCTTGACCAGTAACATCTTGTAAAGTAGTTCAATCATGCTGCATGGACCATTAAGTTAAGAGCTTCCAGTATCATTCAGAACCTCCAGCAATTTGCTTCGGGTTCACACCTGCAGCTTACACTGGGCTGGAAATATTGAGGCCTCACCTTAAACCTTTGAACTAGTCATTTGCGTAAAGTTCTGTGTACTTGGTTGCTAAGCAAAGTCTCTGCGATTTCTTCCCTGATTACCTCATCAGTCACGTTTCCATTTTGTTCCCAGTGCTGTGTAAATCAACAGAACAAAGATGCCTTAAGCCCAGTGTATTTGGGCCTTTGAAGTCTCTTTGCTTCAGAAGATATTTCTCTCTCCTGGGGGTAATCAACACATTTATTGGCAAAATCCATTCTTTTCTTGACTTTGTTTAGGATCGTCATTGCCAAAAAAAAACTAATTTTGTGGTTTTGCCCTCCCACGCTACAGCAAATCCTGCTCTGCTCCATTGCTGCCGTTTCCTGCCATTCTGCCTCTGCTGGAGATTTCCTGGCTCAGAGGAATTAACGGCGAATGCTGTAATTTACACCATTTCGAGTGCCCATCTTCCCATTGCGCACTTACTCCGAAATGTCCTGCCAAAGTTAGTTGAATAAACTTCGGGGAGCATTGCGGCGAATCATGGAGCTCATAAACGAAGTAGCCAATAATAGGCCTCAAAAGCCTTAGCACGCCATGGTAAGCAAGTGTTGGATAATAATAATAGCTTTTCTGATGCTGTATTAAAAAGTTCAATAAAAGTGGTTTTTGTGGGTAATTTCCAAAATTCCATAGAACGGTTCCTGTGGATTGGAAATGTAAGCTATTAAGAAGGAGGGAGAGAGAAAACGGGAAACGACAGACCAGTTAGCCTGTCATCAGTACAGGTTGAACCTCCCCCTTATCCGACAGCCTCGGGACCTGGACTGTGCCGAATAAGGGATTTTGCCGGATGAGGGGAGGTCAACGACCCGAGGTCGGGGAGGGGGGGTGGGAGGAGGTCGGTGCCCCGGGCAGACCCGAAGTGTCGGCGGGCCCTCGGCAGGCCACAAAGTTTCGGCGGGCCATGAAGGAAGTGTTGGTGCGGCCCCAGCGGGCCGGGTGTTGGCGCGGCCCCAAAGTCGGGGTGGATGTCGGCCACGTTCTGCGCATGCACCCCCGGCCGCCGGAATCATGCCGGACGAGGAGTGGTCCCGGATAAGGGAGTTCCAGCCTATAGTAGGGAAAATGCTGGAATCTATTAATAAGGACTTGGTAACAGGGCACTTAGAAAATAATAATAGGATTGGGCAGTGTCACCATGGATTTATGAAAGGGAAATCATGTTTGACAAATCATTTAGAGTTTTTTAAGGCTGTAACTAACAGAATAGATAGGGGGGAACCAGTGGATGTGGTGTATTTGGATTTTCAGAAAGCATTTGATAAGGTGCCACACAAGAGGTTATTTCGCAAAATTAGGACTCATGGGATTGGGGATAATATATTAGCATGGATTAAGGATTAGTTAACGGACAGAAAACAGAGAGTAGGAATAAACGGGTCATTTTCGGGTTGGCAGACTGTAACTAGTGCTTAGGATCGGTGTTTGGGCCCCAGCTATTCACAAACTATATCAATGATTTGAATGACGGGACCAAATGTAATACAGTTCGAGTGTCCAAAATCCAGAGTTCCAAAATCCGGAATGTTCCGAAATCCAGACATTGCGCTGATCCGTGGCGGCATCGTCCGGAATCCGGAAAATGTTCCAAAATCGGAATTTGTTTTAACCGATTACCGCTGCGAGTTGGGTCGGAGTTCGGGGGAGGGGCTGGGGGGGGACACCCAATAAAAATCTCCGCCCCCCCAAAAAAAATTCACAAAACATTCACAAGACCCTTTTCTAGCAAATCGCTGCAAAAGAATTATAAAATAAAAAATAAAACTTACCTATTTTGCAGGTCTTCATACCTACCCCACTGTCCCAATGGCTGCAACGCAGGTTTTTCCCCGAGCAGTTATTTTCTAACTAACTACGGGTCACCGCTGAGCCAAATAGATTTTTTCGTAACAGTAAATAATTCCCAGCCTGTCCGCATCTCCCCCCCGCCCGCCCCCCCACTATCCCCCACCACACCCCCCACCACATACACTGGCCTAATCAGAACTCTCAGCTGGCCAAACTTCCCTAAATGGCCAGAATTGGCACGGGTGGCAGGTTGCGCCCCCTTTGGTTGAAAAAATAACTGACCAAAAAAAATCATAACCAACTGAGTGAAGCCGGTGCAAATTGATTGGGGAAACTGTGGTTGTCTAACTTAGGCCAAATAAAGCAGCCTGCTCAAAAAAAACGGCGCAAATCACTGGAGAAAATTGAGCCCTATAGAAACATAGAAATCTACAGCGCAGAAGGAGGCCATTTCGACCCATCGCGCCGGCCGACAAAGAACCGCAAGGCCCTCAGTCAGCAGCCCTGAAGGTTACACATAAACCTATGAACAATGAACAATGGCGGAAAGGTAAAGAGCATCCGGCCCAATCAGTCTGACACACACAACTGCAACACCCCTTGCACCGCAACATTCTACACTCCATCCCAACCAGAGCCATGTGATTTCCTGGGAGAGGCAAAAAAACAGATTAAAAACCCAGGCCAATTGGGGAAAAAAATTTGGGAAAATTCCTCTCCGACCCACCCAGGTGATCAAAACTAGCCCAGGAGATCACTCTGGCCATATCAGATTCCATGTTGTACTTACCATCGTGTCTGCGCCAGCCAACAAGAGGTTATCCAGTTTAATCCCACTGACCAGCTCTAGGTCCGTAACCCTGCAGGTTACGGCACTTTAAGTGCACATCCAAGCACTTTTTCAATGAGGTGAGGGTTTCTGCCTCTACCACCCTTCCAGGCAGCGAGTTCCAAACCCCCACAACCCTCTGCATGAAGAAGCTTCCCCTCAAAGCCCCTCTAAACCTTCCACCAACCACATTAAATCTATGCCCCCTAGTAATTGACCCCTCCACCAAGGGAAATAGACCCTTGCTATCTGCTATATCCAGGCCCCTCAAAATTTTATACACCTCAATGAGGTCTTCCCTTAACCTCATCTGTTCCAAGGAGATTAAACCCAGCCTATTTAAAAAAGGAGGCAGGCAAAAAGCAGGAAATTATAGACCAGTTAGCCTAACATCTGTCATTGGGAAAATGTTGAAGTCCATTAGTAAAGAAGCAGTAGCAGGAATTTGGAAAAGCAAAATTTGGTCAGGCAGAGTCAGCATGGATTTATGAAGGGGAAGTCATGTTTGACAAATTTGCTGAAATTCTTTGAGGATGTAACGAACAGGGTGGATAAAGGGGAACCAGTGGATGTGGTGTATTTGGACTTCCAGAAGGCATTTGACAAGGTGCCACATAAAAGGTTACTGTACAAGATAAAAGGTCACGGGGTTGGGGGTAATGTATTAGCATGGATAGAGGATTGGCTAACTAACAGAAAACAGAGAGTCGGGATAAATGGTTCATTCTCTGGTTGGCAAGCAGTAACTAGTGGGATGCTGCAGGGATCAGTGATGGGACCTCAACTATTTACAATCTATATTAACAACTTGGAAGAATGGACTGAGTGTAACGTAGCCAAGTTTGCTGACGATACAAAGATGGGAGGAAAAGCAATGTGTGAGGAGGACACAAAAAATCTGCAAAAGGACATAGACAGGCTAAGTGAGTGGGCAAAAATTTAGCAGATGGAGTATAATGTTGGAAAGTGTGAGGTTATGCACTTTGTCAGAAAAAAACAAAGATTATTTAATTGGAGAAAGATTGCAAAGTGCTGCAGTACAGCGGGACCTGGGGGTATTTGTGCATGAAACACAAAAGGATAGTATGCAGGTACAGCAAGTGATCAGGAAGGCAAATGGAATCTTGGTCTTTATTGCAAAGGGGATGGAGTATAAAAGCAGGGAAGTCTTACGACAGCTATACAGGGTATTGGTGAGGCCACACCTGGAATACTGCATGCAGTTTTGGTTTCCATATTTACAAAAGGATAGACTTGCTTTGGAGACAGTTCAGAGAAGGTTCATTAGGTTGATTCCAGAGATGAGGGAGTTGACTTATGAGGAAAGATTGAGTAGGTTGGGCCTCTACTCATTGGAATTCAGAAGAATGAGAGGTGATCTGATCGAAACGTATAAGATTATGAGGAGGTTCGACAAGGTGGATGCAGAGAGGATGTTTCCACTGATGGAGGAGACTAGAACTAGAGGGCATGATCTTAGAATAAGGGGCCGCCCATTTAAAATTGAGATGAGGACAAATTTCTTCTCTGAGGGTTGTAAATCTGTGGAATTCACTGCCTCAGAGAGCTGTGGAAGCTGGGACATTGAATACATTTAAGACAGAAATAGACAGTTTCTTAAACAATAAGGAGATAAGGGGTTATGGGGAGCGAGCGGGGAAGTGGAGCTGAGTCCATGATCAGATCAGCCATGATCTTATTGAATGGCGGAGCAGGCTCGAGGGGCCTGTAGGGGAGGACGAAAAACCCCTCATTTTACCCAGAAGGAAAAGGGCTGTGGGATCAGTCTGGGCTGTGAATTGAAACCGATGGAAGGAAAACTTTGGGACACAAATGAATTTTAAAAGGGCAGACAAGGCCTGCAGGGGATAAAAGGGGGTGCATTCATGGAGACCTCCCCCCCGCACAGTGTTTGGACTCATAGGAAAGGGAATTTAATTTGGAACTATCTACCAGAAAGTTTGAAATCCTAAAGTGCACATGGAAGAAACTACGAACTTTAATCGAATTTGGGATTTTTAAAAGGTGTGTGTTGGGTCTGCAAGAAAAGGGGTGGGGTCAATATCAAAAGGGCCAGTTTGGATATTGGAACTAATCAAATTGTCTGGGAACTGTATACCCTCGAAACTTGCCCCTTGAAAACATTAGCATTTAAACAATGCCACATACATATTCCAACACCTTTTTCATCAGGCATAGAAATATCTGGCTCAGGCCAGACTAGCACAATGGCTACAGGAGGCCAATGCAATCAACACCCACTCAAACTTGAGTAGGTTAACATCAGTGGAAAAAAAAAACCAATCTAAAACTACAGCATTTTTCAAAATCAAAAAGTCCACCAATGAGAAGAATCGACTTCAGCAGGAGAGGCGGACTGGATAATCTGGCTATAAAAAAGGAGTTTCTGACGTAGTGAAAAAAGAAGTGATGATTTTCCCTGTCCTCGTCATCCAACAACCACAACCACAAGCCTCTCGACACTGAAGGAAAACCAGTGTCCGAAGACACCGAAGATAGAAGAAACAAACCACCAGACTGCGGAAGGCACAGTAGTGAGTATAACCTCTGGTCCCCAGAACTCCCAACTCGGTTAGGCTAGGAAAGGTGGGAGGTTGGGCATTGTACTGCTACACTTGTGTAAAGATTTTCGTTGGGTCCGTTTTAGTGGGATTTAGGGGGATTGTTTTGTTGGTGTATTGCTGTTTGTTGAGTTACACCTTGTCAAATAAATTGGAAGCCTGAAGTTCCTCTTGGAATCACCTTGTCTCAGTTCTATTGTATTACATCTCCTGATCGTGAGTCTTATGTCAGAACCGTGTAAGGGAAGCTAGGAGCGCCTCGAAAACGCTCAACTGTGTGTCACAGGCTAGGGAAGAAGGGGTTAGGAATATTTGACACTCACAGGTGCCTCACAGGCTAAGCATAAGCTGTGGGGACGCACGAGTCTCAAAACCCCCTTCATAAGCTGTGGACACAGTCTCTCCAGGGATGCTCTTGCAGCACTTAGGGTACCTCACAGGCCAGGCATAAGCTGTGAGGACAGAAGCCCAGAGAGAGACACCCAAGGCACAACAACCCTGTGAAAACCCCTTACAGGCCATATGGCCTGTTCCTGTTCCTATTTCTTATGTTCTTATGTTCTTGTCCAATCTGTCCTCATAGCTAAGATTCTCCATTCCAGGCAGCATCCTCGTAAATCTCCTCTGCACCCTCTCTAGTGCAATCACGTCCTTCCTACCGTACCGTGACCAGAACTGCACACAGTATTCCAGCTGTGGCCTAACCAGTGTATTATACAATTTAAGCATAACCTCCCTGCTCTTTTATTCTATGCCTCGGCCAATAAAGGCAAGCATTCCTATGCCTTCTTGACAACCTTATTCACCTGGCCTGCTACTTTCAGTGATCTGTGGACAAGCACTCCAAGGTCCCTTTGTTCATCTACACTTCTCAGTGTCCTACCGTTTAATGGTAAGGTTCCTTATTAGTCCTCCCAAAGTACATTACCTCACACTTCTCCGAATTAAATTCCATTTGCCACTATTCTGCCCACCTGACCAATAGATTGATATCCTTCTGCAGTCCATGATTCATTATTTCCTCTTCATTATTAATCACACAGCCTATTTTAGTGTCATCTGCAAACTTTTTAATCATACCCCTTATATACAAATCTAGATCATTGATATATACCACAAAAAGTAAGGGACCCAGTACTGAGCCCTGCGAAACCCCACTGGAAACATCCTTCCAGTCACAAAAACATCCATCAACCATTACCCTTTGCTTCCTACCTCCAAGCCAATTTTGGATCCAACTTGTCACTTTGCCCTGGATCCCATGGCCTTTTACCTTCGTGACCAGTCTGCCATGTGGGACCTTATCAAAAGCTTTGCTAAAGTCCATATACACTACATCATACGCACTACCCTCATTAACCCTCCTGGTTACCTCCTCAAAAAATTAAATCAGGTTAGTCAAACACGATCTTCCCTTAACAAAGCCGTGCTGACTATTCCTGATTAATCCTTGCCTTTCCAAATGCAGATTTATCCTGTTCTTCAGGATTTTTTCCAATAATTTTCCCATCACTGACGTTAGGCTGACAGGCCTGTAATTACTCGGCCTATCCCTTTCTCCCTTCTTAAACAAGGGTACATTAGCAGTCCTCCAGTCCTCTGGCACCATGCGTTAATCCAAAAAGGACTGGGAAATGATGGTCAAAGCCTCTGCTATTTCCCCTCTTGCTTCGCTCAACATCCTGGAATGCAATTCCTCCGGGCTTGGGGACATATCCACTTTCAAAGCTGCCAAACCCCCCCAGTGCCTCCTCTCTCA
Source organism: Pristiophorus japonicus (assembly GCF_044704955.1). NCBI lineage: Eukaryota > Metazoa > Chordata > Chondrichthyes > Pristiophoridae > Pristiophorus > Pristiophorus japonicus. The sequence goes on along the minus strand of NC_091993.1, from coordinate 39,888,374 downwards.
CTATGTCTATTTCGTCCAGAATTTCACACTCCTCCTCGATAGCAGTATCTACATTACCCCTGTCCTTTGTGAAAACAGACGCAAAGTATTCATTAAGAACCATACCCACATCTTCCGCCTCCACACACAGATTACCCTCATGGTCTCGAATAGGCCCTATTCCTTCTTTTGTTATCCTCTTGCTCTTAATATATTTGTAGAACATCTTTCTGTTTTCCTACTAAATCGCTGAAAAAGAATTAAAAAAGTAAAACTTTAACATCTTTTTTGCAGGTCTTCATATCTTCCACTGTCCCGAATCTGGACCCGCAGAACCCGGACCCACACCCACCGCCGCCCCGGATCCACCCCCACAGAACCCGAACCTTGGCCCAGGCTTTTCTGGATTCGGGACGTCAGAAAGATGTTCCGAAATCCGGAAATACCCGAAATCCGGAACAGCCTCAATCCCGAGGTTTCCGGATTACGGACGCGCTACCTGTATATACAAGTTTGCTGATGATACAAAGCTAGGTGGGAATGTAAGTTGTGAGGAGGATGCAAAGAGACTTCAAGGGGATATAGACAGGCTAAGTGTATGGGCAAGAACATGGCAAATGGAATATAATGTGGAAAAATGTGAAGATTTCCACTTTGGTAGGAAAAATACATTTACATATTTTAAAGGATCTAACAATAAACTTACCTTATTTAACAGGATTTTAAATGTTTAAATTATTTTTTTTTAACGTATTTTTCTGTACTTTAAAAGTATTAGTTGTAAGAATTTGAAGGGCATTCGCTGGGCAGGAGTTGAGCAAATAGCCCAACTCTCCGCCCGCAGAAACCCTTTCGTTTCGGATGCGGTGGTTCTATCAAGAAAATTCTTGACAGATCGCAAGTTCCGGGATTAGGCGCATGCGCTTTGCATACCTGAACCCAGAACTTTCGGTGACCCTAGGGGCATGTGCACACCTCGTACGAGCCCCTGGGGAGCGTGAATTCAGGCCCAGGGTAGATAAACACAGATTGTTTCGACTGATCGAGCAGTCTTGAATGAGAGATCACAAATAAAACATTAAATGTAAGAGATTTGGGACAGAGAGCAGGATATATTTTTTGCACAGAGAGTTGTGAGGCTGTGGAATTCACGACCTGAGTTAATGATTAAAACAGGGACCCTGGCAACATTTAAGAATAGATTATCGAGGTAATTGAAGGAAAGAGGGATAAAGGGATCTGGAAACAGGACGGGCACATGGAATTCATCATCATCATAGGCAGTTCCTCGGAATCGAGGAAGACTTGATTCCACTCTTAAAATGAGTCCTTAGGTGCCTGAACAGTCCAATCCAAGAATCACAGTCTCTGTCACAGGTGGGACAGATAGTCGTTGAGGGAAAGGGTGGGTGGGACAGGTTTGCCGCACGCTCTTTCCGCTGCCTGCGCTTGATCTCTGCATGCTCTCGCCGTTGAGACTCGAGATGCTCAGCGCCCTCCCGGATGCCTTCCTTCACTCAGGGCGATCTTTGGCCAGGGACTCCCAGATGTCAGTGGGGATGTTGCACGTTTTCAGGGAGGCTTTGAGGGTCTCCCTGTAATGTTTCCACTGCCCACCTTTGGCTCGTTGCCGTGAAGGAGTTCCGAGTAGAGCGCTTGCTTTGGGAGTCTCGTGTCTGACATGCGCATGATGTGGCCCGCCCAGCGGAGCTCATCAAGTGTGGTCAGTGCTTCAATGCTGGGGATGTTGGGGATGGAATCCCTGCTGAGGCACTGAAGTATGGTGAAAAGACACTGTTGGCGTGAAGACACGACCTCATCTCTCTCATCTGGAGGGAGGAGAGCATGTCGGGAGATCTCAGAAATGAAGTGATCGTGACTGTCTTTTAAAAAGAGGACAAGTCCGACTGCAGCAACTACAGAGGAATCTCCCTGCTATCAACCACTGGGAAAGTCGTCGCTAGAATCCTTGTCAACCGTCTTCTCCCCGTGGCTGAGGAGCTGCTCCCGGAGTCAGTGCGGATTTCGTCCCCTACACGACACAACGGACATGATTTTTGCAGCGCAACAGCTGCAGGAAAAATGCAGGGAACAGCAGCAGCCCTTATACATGGCCTTCTTCGACCTTACAAAGGCCTTTGACACTGTCAACCGCGAGGGTCTATGGAGCGTCCTCCTCCATTTCGGATGCCCCAAAAGTTCATCACCATCCTCCGCCTGCTCCACGACGCCATGCAGGCCGTGATCCTTACCAACGGATCCACTACAGACCAATCCAGGGTTGCGTCATCGTTCCAACCATCTTCTCAATCTTCCTCGCTGCCATGCTCCACCTCACAGTCAACATGGGATTAGGATACAGCTCGTGTGGAGGATAAACATCAACACAGACTGGATGGGCCGAATGGTCGGTTTCTGTGCTGTATTTTCTATGTCATTCCAGTGGCAGGATTATGAGTGAATCAATTGGTTACAGAGGCAGTGATTCATTTCTGTCAACAAGGAGTTGGATAAGTTCCTTGTTTATTGTCAGTCACAGGACAGTCGACTCAAAGTGTACTGAGGAGGAACTTGGTTCATCAGCTCGACAGAAGGGAGGTGCGATAAGAAATCAATTATAGTATTAGCCGCTCCTCTGAAGAGAGTCAGGTGACAGGGAATGTGCTGGGAATGTTCTAGAGAGAAGGGCAGGGGTCATTTTACAAATCTACACAGCTGCTGGGCCACATTCCCTGGGAGCTGCGCTTTGCTCTGTGCGGTCTGTTTCCTTTCATGTGCGGTCCCTTTAAATTTCAGCGCTGTGTGGTAATTACATCGGCCTGCAAATCCCGGCCTCCTCGGGTCCGTACGGAGTGTCTACGGACCTGGGGAGGCATCGGAAAAGTCGGTTTTCCAAACTGTGGGGTCAAATTTCGGGTCGCGCCTAGAACGGCGCAGCCCCACAAGCCACGCCTGATTTCCACGCTCAAAACCGCGGCCAAAACTTACCTCGGTATTCTCCCCGCTGCTGGAACGTTCCAGGCCCTTGGCGCAGCACAGCACAAGCTGTGGGGGACGAAGCCGGAACCTCTGCACATGCGCGCTAGAATGTGCGCACATGTGCAGGAGCTCCAGGCAACCGAGGCTGCGTGGGAGGGGCCCGAAGCACGCCGCCCTAGCCCTGGCCAAATGGGCTCACTGGGGTGGCGAAAATCGAACTCAGGCCTCCTCGTCTTGAGCTTCAGCTCCCGCTCGGCTCCCTTCCACCCCCGTTCAGCTCCCGCTCCGGTTCCCCCCACCCCCATTCAGCTCCCGCTCCAGCTCTCTCCCCCCCGACCCCCGACCCCCCCCCCACCCTGTTCAGGTCCGCTCCGGCTCTTCCCCGCCCCCCCCCCCCCCCGGGCAGGTCCGGTCTGGTCCGCTCCCCCCTTCCCTCCCTTTCAGCCGTTCCCCCTCCCTCCACGTTCTCAGCGGGGCCCGCCCGCCCGGCATCTTGCCGGGAGCAGGCCCCGTCCGATGTTTTCGGCCCAGCTTCCTCTCGTCGGCCGGGCCCATTCAGCCTCTCACCCCTCCTCCCTCCTCTCCTGCCCCCCTCCCCCCTCCCTCCTCTCTTCTCCTTCCCTCCCTCCCTCTCCTCCTCTCCTTCACTCCCTCTCCTCCCCCCTCCATCCTCTCCTCCCCCCCTCTCCTCCCCCTGTCTCCTCCCCTCCCTCCCTCCTCTCCTCTCCCCCTCTCCCTCCCCCTCCCCCGCTTCCTCCTCCCACCCCTCGCTGTCAGAAACACAGAGAGACACTGACAGACAGAGAGAGAGAGACACTGACAGACAGAGAGAGAGAGACACTGACAGACAGAGAGAGAGAGACTGACAGAGAGAGAAAGAGAGACACTGCGGGGGAGGGGGGGGCAGGTCCCAGCATGCGGTTGGAGGGCTCCCGGTGCTGCAGTAGGTGAGTAGAAACTTAATTTTTTAATTATTGATTTTTTAATTATTTTTTTATTTTTTATTTTTTTATTTCTTTTATTGATTTATTAGTTGATTTATTAATTTATTTATAATTTATTATTCATTATGGCTCCTTATCTGTAAAAGTGATGTGTTTCATGTTTGTAAACTTCCCTTTCCTCCCCCGTCCCCCCATCTCTCGTTCCTTACGCCTGATTTCTAAGTGTAGGCAAGATTTTTCTGAGCGTACAAAAATCGATACTTACTCCATTCTAAGTTAGTTTGGAGTACGTTTTCGCTGCCTAAACTTGCAAAACAGGCGTAAGTGGTGGGACACGCCCCCTTTTGAAAAAAAAAAATCTGTTCTACAATGAAGCTATTCTAACTCACTAGAACTGGAGCAAACTAAATGCTGAGCATTGCGATTTCTAAGATACTCCATTGTAAACTAGTTGCTCCAAAAAAACAGGAGCAACTCAGGCCGAAACTTGACCCCTGTCAAACTGATGCTTGGCAGATGATCCGCATCTCGGGAGCGAGGACATTTACTTGGGCAAGATTGCGGGATTTAACCATCTCTTGCCCAGCAAATGTCCTCAAAACTCTTGCGCCTGATAAAAGCAGGCGCATAGCCTACCTTTACAGGCGGAGGAGTTTCAAAACATACATAAACATAATAAAATTAAATTTAAAAAACACATTTTATTGTCAAAAACCCTGCCCACTACGGTAAGCTTATTTTTAACCCAAATTACAAAACTTTTTTAAAAATCGGAAAAATATGTTTTTTTCTAAGACATTTATTAACTTTTATTTCAATTAATTTTAATTATGTGAGGTGTGTTTTTCATATTTTATTATGGTGTTTAGTGTGTTTTTTTCTCATTAATAGCAATGAGAACTGGTAGATACGGAGTTCCCGTTGCTATTAATGAAAAAGCTGTGGCATACTGTACCTGATTGGCTGAGCAGTCAGACGTGACTGCACCGTCTCCGTGGGAGCCTGGAGGACGGGAGTGCGTTTCGCAGCGCGGGAAGAGAAGGCCTCCCCACCGGAATCCCACGCTCCTCCCGGACCACCAGGTAAACTCATTAAAATTTTCCGGTCGGAGGCGTTCGTCCGAAAGAAGCCTTCGACCGGGATTTCTGGGACGATGTAAAAGCCGGTGAGCGGCCTGCACGGGATCTTTGAGATTACTGTGCAGGTTAGCGGGAACATTGGTGGTGGGGATCTGTGTCCGATGGCAGTTAGCGGAATTTAGGTCAGAAAATCGAGCATAACGCTCATCTGAATTCCCAATTACGTTGATAATGGGGAAGACTCCCTACTTTCAACATGCACACCTGAAATCACCTCTTGCCTGCGGGTTTGTAAATCAGAAGCAAGTTTCAACACAGTCCTGTTCAGCTGATAAATCTGTATAAAGATCCCTGCCTATTTTTTTTTTTCTCTTTGAGTAGAAACTTTAAATCAAGTGCCTGGAACAGCTCCACAATTATTTTTGTGAATCTATAAATCAAGTGCCCCCTTGTTAACGGTGGGTGGGGCGGGGGGGGGGGGGCGGCTCTAAAACCGGAAAATTAAACAAATTAACTTTTAAACTTTGCCAATCAAATTAAAATTTGGTTGCCGGGGGTGACGATGCACTCCAGTCCCTCCGGCGCCCACCTCTCGCGGAAGGCCGTGAGCTCCATCTCCTGGGACACCCTGGCTCAGATGTTACTGCGGAAGAGAGGCAGGCAGTCGGGCTGAACGACCCCCTCGACTGCCCACTGCCTGGACCGGCTGATGGCCCCCTTGGCCATGTCCAGGAGCAGTCCTACGAGGAGGCCCTCGGGCCTATCCGCTCCCCTCCGCACAGGTCCCTGCCTATTTACTGGACAGCTGTGTAAGGAAAAAAACATGATAATTAATCAGGCTGAAGGGTGAGCCACGACACCGTACCCAGTCCTGAAAGATCACAAGCGAAGGCACCGACCGTTCAAAGGAAGGGTGGATCGGTGTGGGCATCGCCCGGTTGTACATCTGACACATGCCCACCAGCAAGGGCAACCTCTAAAGGTATCCCCTGCCCCTTCCCCCTCCAGGGTAAATCCCAATCTTTATTTTTGCAAATGGCTATGGAAAATAAGAAAAGAAAATCTGTGACAATGGATCGTTACTTTACCGCGGGCAAAATAACTGGCTTGGAGGAAGCATCAGGCCTCACAGACTAAGCTGCAGGTGATAGACCGCTGAACAAGAAGGATGGTTCCATTACCTCTTATGTCTGCTCAGTATGGCTGCCATTCATCAACTCTTGTCTTACCACCAGCAGGCCTACGGAGGACTGATCATTTCGATAAACTACTTTACCAGTGGGTATATTAAAAGAGGGACGGTGGAGAAAGCAGTAACACATCTTGATATAACGCTGCACTTTGAGTTTTATAGTGCAGGTTCAAACCCCAGCTAGAGGAATCGGGTCAAGGACCTGCTGTCCTTAGTGATCGTTAAGACGACGTTCAAGAGTCTCAGTCCATTTCTCCGTGGATGTGAGAGTCTGCATCAAACTCCAGCTTTAACTATATGCAGAATGCAGCTATTCTCATAGAATCCATAAGGATTAAGTGCAGGAAATAGGAATATATTGATGCAGCATGGAGTTCTCCTCTGAAGTCAGATGTAAGATATATCATCTGCACATTGGGCTCACAACCCTCCCTGGCCAATATTTATCCCTCAGTCATCATAACAACAAAAGTTTATCTGGTCATTATCACAGTGCTGTTTGTGGAGCTTCGGGGAGAGAGAGACTGGGGAATGGGGGCTGGGGGGGAGAGAGAGACTGGGGAATGGGGGTTTGGGGGGAGGGAGAGAGACTGGGGAATGAGTGTTTGGGGGGGGGGAGAGAGAGACTGGGGAATGGGGGCTTGGTGGGGAGAGAGACTGGGGAATGGGGGCTTGGGGGGGAGAGAGAGACTGGGGAATGGGGGCTTGGGGGGGAGAGAGACTGGGGAATGGGGGCTTGGGGGAGAGAGAGAGAGACTGGGGAATGGGGGCTTGGGGGAGAGAGAGACTTGGGAATGGGGCTCGGGGGGAGAGAGAGACTGGGGAATGGGGGCTGCGGGGAGAAAGACTGGGGAATGCGGGCTGGGGGGGGGGGGAGAGATGGGAATGGGGGCTCGTGGAAAAAGGGAGACTGGGGATTGGGGGTGGGTGAGGGGACCCAATGAGTGGGAGCGGCACTGGGCGAGGAGCAGTCAATAAAGGGCTGAGTGAAACCTGGGAACCTCGCTGTGGGTAAATAGTGAAAGATTGTTTCCACTGGCAAATGGGAAAGTAGGGAACGGAAACCAAGGATTGTCACTGGAGAAACAAGAGCGGGGGGGGGGAGCAGGAACAGAGGACTATTAGACCACGGGCTATTGAGGAAATTGAGGTAGAGACCTAAAACCTAATTTCAAAGTCAAAGGGATAAATATTTGAAAAAGAGGATTGTAAAAAGTATCTGAGGGGAATGGGCTTACAGGAGAGAATGCCAGCACTGGGGGCCGAACGACCTCCTCCTGTGCTGTAAGTTCTATCATTCTAAGAAAAGTCCTTTACTGAGGAGCCCAGGGAGTGGTTGAGAATGTTGGTGCAGAGCCCAGTTTGTGGCGATGTGCCCTATGTGTATTGCCCCAAACACCGATCCCTGTGCCACCTCTCGGTTTGGTTCAGGTCAGCCTGTGCCGGACGGCTTTGACGTATAAAGCCCAAGTCAGATCGACACTGACTGAGGCTCCCAGTTCACCGTCATCACCTTCAGAAACAGATCCAAGGAGATGGGGAGAGAGCACGGGCCTGCTAAAGTGGTCCGGACTGGGGTGCCTAACCACACATTGTGCAGTGCAGAGGGATTCTGATTTTGGTTTTAGGGTGAATATCAGCGGGTTATTGGATTACTACTAGTTACAGGTAGAATAGCGGGGCACTACCCCTATTACTACCAGTTACATGTAGACTATCGCGATTAGTGAACAGGAGCCAATGTAGCGAGCACAGAGGTGAAGGCCGAACGTGATAGCATATGGGCAAGAGTTTTGGATGAGCTCAATTCTGTCCCCAAAAGGATGGCCAGATAAAATCAAAACAACAATCGCGCCTATAACACAGTAAAATGTCCCAAGGGGTTTCATAGGAAATTCATTGTTGTATGTGCAGAGTGGCAAGGGTCGGAGCAAGTTGTCCACGACATTGTTGGCAAGGAGTAAGACAAGAAGAATTGAAAGAAAATAAATGGAATGCTACCAATGTTCCCTCTGATTTTGTTCGGCTGTTTGAAGAGGCTCCGAGGGCCATGCATGTGTGTTTTTTGTATTGGAGCGCTGCACGGGTTCGTTGGAGCGCTGCGTGGCCACACGACTTAAAGGGAACATTGGGTGCTATCCTAACACAGACAATTCAAAGGGGGACAATTTGCCCCCACCCCAAGAACAGGTGGGCTTGGGTCAGGTGGGAAGTAGAAACATTTAAAATTTCCAACCCACCCACTTAAGGTTTTAACGGAGGCGGGTCAAGGGACTGGCGACCAATCGGCTCTCAGGAGGCGGGTCGGTCACTGAAATGCTTTAAGGAGGCTGCGTGCCTCCATTTTAACACGAGTTTTATTTTCAACTAATGTTGGGCGTTTTTCCCGGGGCACAGAATCCCAGCAGGTAGACAGAGGTGAGAAGGGACAGAGCCATGAGGTACATGCCTTTGTGGCACAGCTTACGTGCCGGCAAAAGCTGAGGCTTTCTTGCAGGCCCAACAAGCAAATATCTATAAATTCCCCTGTGATCTCCGAACCACCCCAGCACCCCACCACCACCGACCACCTTTGAAGCTACCCTACCCCGATAACCGACATCAACCCCCCCGATCTCCGACTCCCCCACCCCGATCTCCCCCACCCCGATCTCCCCCACCTCGATCTCCGACTCCCCCACCCCCACCCCCCCACCCCGATCTCAAACCCCCCCACCCCGATCTCCAACCCCCCCACCCCGATCTCCCCCACCCCGATCTCCGACTCCCCCACCCCGATCTCCAACCCCCCCACCCCGATCTCCAACCCCCCCACCCCGATCTCCGATCTCCCCCACCCCAATCTCCCCCACCCCGATCTCCCCCACCTCGATCTCCGACTCCCCCACCCCCACCCCCCCACCCCGATCTCAAACCCCCCCACCCCGATCTCCGACTCCCCCATCCCGATCTCCCCCACCCCGATCTCCCCACCCCGATCTCCGACTCCCCCACCCCGATCTCCAACCCCCCACCCCGATCTCCAACCCCCCCACCCCGATCTCCCCCAACCCGATCTCCAACCCCCCCACCCTGATCTCCAACACCCCCACCCCGATCTCCAACCCCCCCACCCCGATCTCCCCCACCCCGATCTCCAACCCCCCCACCCCGATTTCCAACCCCCCCACCCCGATCTCCGACTCCCCCACCCCGATCTTCCCCACCCCGATCTCCAACTCCCCCACCTCAATCTCCAACCCCCCCCGATCTCCAACCCCCCCACCCCGATCTCCAACCCCCCCACCCTGATCTCCCCCACCCCGATCTCCAACTCCCCCACCCCGATAACTGACATCAACCCCCCCGATCTCCGACTCCCCCACCCCGATCTCCGACTCCCCCACCTCGATCTCCGACTCCCCCACCCCGATCTCCAACCCCCCCACCCCGATCTCCAACCCCCCCACCCCGATCTCCAACTCCCCCAACCCGATCTCCAACCCCCCCACCCCAATCTCCAACCCCCCCACCCCGATCTCCAACCCCCCCCCCACCCTGATCTCCGACTCCCCCACCCCGATCTCCGACTCCCCCACCCCGATCTCCAACCCCCCCAACCCGATCTCCAACCCCCCCACCCCAATCTCCAACCCCCCCACCCCGATCTCCAACCCCCCCCCCCACCCTGATCTCCGACTCCCCCACCTCGATCTCCGACTCCCCCACCCCGATCTCCAACCCCCCCACCCCGATCTCCAACCCCCCCACCCCGATCTCCAACTCCCCCACCCCGATCTCCAACCCCCCCAACCCGATCTCCAACCCCCCCACCCCGATCTCCAACCCCCCCACCCCGATCTCCAACCACCCCCCCCCACCCTGATCTCCGACTCCCCCACCCGGATCTCCGACTCTCCCACCCCGATCTCCAACCCTCCCACCCCGATCTCCGACTCCCCCACCCCGATCTCCAACCCCCCCACCCCGATCTGCAACTCCTCCACCCCGATCTCCGACTCCCCCACCCCGATCTCCAACCCCCCCACCCTGATCTCCGACTCCCCCACCCGGATCTCTGACTCCCCTACCCCGATCTCCAACCCCCCCACCCCGATCTCCAACCCCCCCACCCCGATCTCCCCCACCCCGATCTCAAACTCCCCCCACCCCGATCTCCCCCACCCCGATCTCCAACCCCCCCAACCTGATCTCCGACTCCCCCACCCGGATCTCTGACTCCCCCACCCGGATCTCCAACCCCCCCAACCTGATCTCCGACTCCCCCACCCCGATCTCTGACTCCCCCACCCGGATCTCCAACCCCCGCACCCCGATCTCCGACTCCCCCACCTCGATCTCCAACACCCCCACCCCGATCTGCAACTCCCCCACCCCGATCTCCGACTCCCCCATCCCGATCTCCAACCCCCCCCCCCACCCCGATCTCCGACTCCCCCTCCCTGATCTCCGACCCCTCACACCGATCTCTGACTCCCCCACCCCAATCTCCGACCCCTCACCCCGATCTCCAACCGCCTCACCCCAATCTCTGACCCCCCACCCCGATCTCCCACTCCCCCCCACCCCGATCACCAGTCTCCCCACCCCGATGCCCAGATCCCCTGCCCCGATCTCCAGCCCCCACCCCCCCCCACCTCCGCTGACCATGATCTCCTCGATCTCCGACTCCCCCACAGCCAGTTAGCCGCTCCCTGGCTGCTTTCCTGCCCGATAAGCAGGCAGTCAGTCAATGTGGCTGGCGGTCAAGCGAGAAACCGACTGAAAAAATTTAAAAAACGCCCTGCAGTTAAATCCTGTAAGGCCTGCGGGAAACCCAAACTTCTGGGTTTCCCGCCTGGAAATCCTCCTCCCCACATGCCCCCGAACCGCTCTCTGCCCTGCCCCAGGTAAATATCACGGCCAAAACGCCTGAATGAAGACGGGATTGTCCCTGCAAGCTGATACTATCATAAAACCCACCGGTGGCCAAACTATCAAAGCAGGATATACATTTGATGAAAGGGGAATCGTGAAGCTGGTCGCACAGTGGATCATAGAGTGGCAAGGTGCCATCACAAAGAACAGCCAGACTCTCGGGCTGGAAGCAGACAGTTAGTTCCCAATCTAATTGCCAGCTGGCTTTAAAGGAGCTTCCAGTCAGGAAGCGAGGGGCAATCAGCGGGAAGCCGAACGCTCCACCAGCTGGTTCCAGACCAGCAGGAACTGGCACTCTTTGCCCTTCAATTGGAGGCGGCGCATGATCGAGATCACAGGGAAGAAGACACACGAGGAGGCCCAAATGAATACTGGAAAGAAGGCTGCAACCATTTTGGTAGAACAAGAATCAAGTGCCCCTTGAATAAAAGGGGACTAAAACTGACAAATTAATCAAATTCACTTTAAGTTTACCAGAAACTTAAATCAAATTAAAATTTGGTTGCCAGGGGGGTGATGATGCACTCCAGTCCCTCCGGCGCCCACCTCTCGCGGAAGGCCGCGAGCGTACTAGTGGACACCGCGTGCTCCATCTCCAGGGACACCCTGGCGCGAAAGTAACCACGGAAGACAGGCAGGCAGTCGAAAGAAAGGCTGCAGCCTTGTTAATAGGTTTTGTTGTATGTCAAGTGTAAAACATTTATCCCCACCTCATCCAGTTTTACAACCCTCCAAGAGATCTCTGTGCTCCTCCAATGCTTGTCTCCAGGAAATCGCCGACTTTCTTTGTCCCAGCATCGGCGGCCGTGCCTTCAGCTGTCCAGGCCCTAAACTCTGGAATTCCCTCCTTAAACCTCTCTGCCTCTCCACCTCTCTCTCCTCCTTTAAGACGCCCCGACCTCTTTGACCAAGAAGTTGGTCATCTGATATAATAGTGGGAATTTTAACCTAAAAAATGGGAGGGTTTAGAGCGTGGGGGTCGTTAAATTCCTAAAAATCGGAATCCCGACCTCAACCTGCCCCCTTCCAGTGTTAATGGAGGCGGGGACGGACGGGGGGAGTGGGGGGGGGCAGGGCAGTCAACCAATCCACTGCCAGGAGGCGGGAGGCCAATTTCACTATTTTAATGAGGCTGGAAGCCTCCTCTTTAACCTCCATTTTGTGTTTAACTGTAGCTGGTCGGGTTTTACACGCATCGTAAAACTTTCCAGTTACAGCAAGGTGGGGACCGCTGAATCCAGGAGGTAAGTGGCTTTATACCCACCTCCTGGATCCAGGGTCCCTGCTGAGACCACCCCCGATGATCAGGGACCCCCCCGGTGATCAGGGAACCCCGCGATCTTGGACCCCCCCGGCGATCAGGGACCCCCCTCGATCAGGGACCCCCCCGGTGATCAGGGACCCCCACGATCTGGGACCCCCCAGCGATCAGGGACACCCCGGTGATCAGGGACCCCCCAGTGATCAGTGACCCCCCTGGCGATCAGGGACCCCCTGGTGATCAGGGACCCCCCACAATCAGGGACCCCTCGGTGATCAGGGACCCCCCATGATCAGAGACCCCCCTGGCGATCAGGGACCCCCTGGTGATCAGGGACCCCCCACAATCAGGGACCCCTCGGTGATCAGGGACCCCCCATGATCAGAGACCCCCCCGGTGATCAGGAACCCCCCGACGATCAGGGACCCCCCGGTGATCAGGGACCCCCTGGCGATCAGGGACCCCCGGTGATCAGGGACCCCCTCACGAGTCCTCCAAAGGCCTTCCTGCACCCCCTCTCCCCCACTGATGATCCTAAGGCTGGTCCCAAATTTCTCTTCGCTCTCTGGCCCCCCAATCTTCCTGATGCTGGTCCCAATCATCCTCCTCCTTACCCCCGCTCCCCCACCCCCCGCCCTCGATCCTCCAGAGGCCCCGATCATCCCCCACCCCCACCCCATTCCCCGCCCTCCATCCTTCAAAGGCCCCGATCTTGCTTCTCCCCCCCTCCCCACGATCCTTCGGAGGTCGTCACCAGCCCCCACTCGATCCCTCCCTCGCTCCTCTGTGGGGCCTAGTGCCACTGACCTACCAGCCCCGGAGCCAGTCAGCCTCTCCATCTGACTTTCGGTGGGTGGGAAACAGAGGTATCAGATGCAAAGCAGGCCCTGCCGTTAAAGTCGTTCTCTCTGGTTTTCCCCACCCGCATCAGAGCCATCCCCCCACCACCGCCCCTGGCCCCAGGCCCAGCCCCCCGCCCCCGACCCCCCGCTCCCGGCCCCCGGCCCCCCACCCCCGCCCCCGGCCCCCCGCCCCCACCCCCGGTTCCCAGCCCCCCAACCCTGCCCCCACCCCCTCCCCCGACCCCCCACTCCCGGTCCCTGGCCCCCCACCCCTGCCCCCAGCCCCTGACCCCCACCCCCGCCCCAGCCCCCGGCCCCCAGCCCCCCACCCCTGCCCCCGGCCCCGGCCCCCAGCCCCCCACCCCAGCACCCGGCCCCCAGCCCCCGGCCAGCAACCCATTAAAATTCTGCCCAATATCTCCTTATGTGGCTCAGTGTCAACTTTTCTTTGATAACCACCCCTGGTGAAGTGCTTTAGCACGTTTTACTACATTAAAGACGCTGTTCCGACTGTCCCCAACTGCTCCGTCTCACAAATACACTTGTCTTTCTGGAATCACACTCACTCCTTTCAAGCACGCAGTATATAAATTTGTGATAATTAGTCAGCTATTCAAACAAAAATAAATCCGTCTGGTACAGAATTCGGTCAGCTTTTTTTATATCTTAAAACAGCTTGAAATCAAACTGGATCACCGAGGAGCCGCTCTCGAACCTGCAGGGATTGGCAGGTTAAATGAGGTTTGAGTTAAATTGTACAGGGTACTTCAAAGCTTTGTTTCATGTTTTGCAGTAAAGATATGATGCATTAATACTGCATTGACATCAAATACGTAAGATCAAGAAAGTTTCTCTTCAAAACCACAAAAAAGAATAAAATGTAAAAAAACATGAATTCATTTAAAGCCAAAAATTTCAACAATGTAATAAGTAGTTAGAGCTGCAACATGTTACAACTCAGCAGGTCTGCCATTCAACTGGGCCATGCTGCAAAATGGCTTAAAGGGGCACTGCCTTCTTAAGGCTGTTGGTGAAATCAGCATTTTTTGCTGTTTGCTCTCATCATCATAGGCAGTCCCTCGGAATCGAGGAAAACTTGCTTCCACTCTTAAAATGAGTCCTTAGGTGGCAGAACAGCCCAATACGAGAACCACAGTCCCTGTCACAGGTGGGACAGATAGTCATTGAGGGAAGGGGTGCGTGGGACAGGTTTGCCGCACGCTCTTTCCGCTGCCTGCGCTTGATTTCTGCATGCTCTCGGCGATAAGACTCGAGGTGCTTAGCGCCCTCCACTTATCACGGTCTTTGGCCAAGGACTCCCAGGTGTCGGTGGGGATGTTGCACTTTATCAGGGAGGCTTTGAGGGTGTCCTTGAAACGTTTCCTCTGCCCACCTTTGGCTCATTGGCCGTGAAGGAGTTCCGAGTAGAGCACTTGCTTTGGGAGTCTCGTTTCAGGCAATGCGAACAATGTGGTCTGCCCAGCGGAGCTGATCAAGTGTGGTCAGTGCTTCAATGCTGGAGATGTTGGCCTGTTCGAGGACGCTGACGTTGATGTGTCTGTCCTCTCAGGGGATTTGTAGGATCTTGTGGAGACATCGTTGGTGGTATTTCTCCAGTGACTTGAGGTGTCTACTGTACATGGTCCATGCCTCTGAGCCATACAGGAGGGCGGGTATTACTACAGCCTTGTAGACCATGAGCTTGGTGGCAGATTTGAGGGCCTGGTCTTCAAACACACTTTTCCTCAGGCGGTTGGTTTACACACAACACAATGGTATAAATTCTGTCAAAATACATCATTGTGATCCCCATTATTGCATTGTTTGCAAATGGCACAGATATAATGGGAAGAAAGAACTTGCAATGATGTAGCACTTAACACAACCTCAGGAGGTTCCAAAACACTTTGCAGCCAATGAAGTGCACTCAAAGTGTAGTCACTGTTGTAATGTGGGAAACGCAGCAGCCAATTTATGCACAACAAGCTCCCACAAACAAGCAATGTGATAATGACTAGATAATCAGTTTTAGTGATGTTGATTGAGGGATAAATATTGGTATGTACACCTGGGAGAACTCCCCCTGCTCTTCTTCAGAAAAGTGCCGTGGGATCTTTTACAATTCACCTGAGACGGGTCCTCAGCTTAACGTCTCATCCGAAAGGCGGCACCTCCGATAGTGCAGCACTCTCTCAGCACTGCACTGCAGTGTCAGCCTAAATTTTGTGCTCTCGTTTCTGGAGTGAGACTTGACCTTCTCACTTAGGGGTGAGGGTATTACCACTGAGCCATGTTGAATCTGCTGTAATATGCAGCCTTGTTACATACATTGGCTTTATTCAACATTTATGAGCAGATAAACAATGGCAAACATTCATAATTCTCAACGAATATACTTTCCCTGGAGAAATGTAGCCCCCACTGGAAAATTGATATAACCATGGCGATGGATGATCAATAAATATTGACCTTGCCAGCAAGGCCTATATCCCAGGAGCGAATAAAAATAGGATGTGTCTATTTGTACTGCCAAAATGGCTGCCTTGTCTCTGATTGGCTCTCCATGACCTATTGCTGATTGGTCCCTTGGCGGATAAGCCACACCCAGAAGTTTCTCTGGAATGTGTAACTGGAACCATCCAGTCCAAGTTCTGGCTGACTTTGCAAATTGGAATTCGATCCATTATGTCTTCAGAAGTCACAGAGGATAGATCACCCCCCAAAAAAAACAAGTTCCAGCCGAAGTCCCTTACCCAAGCATGACCTTACCCTCCCCCCCCCCCTCCCAAGCTCTCTCTTCCACCCTCCCTCACTCCCTCTCTCCCTCTCTCCCTCCGTCTCTCCCTCTCTCATTCCCTCCCTCCCTCCATCCCTCCCTCCATCCTTCGCTCCCCTGGCTGCCCGCCGCCGCTCTCCCCCACTCACCGCCACCACCACTGCTCAGCGGAAGGCTTCGGAGGCTCGGGGCTCGGGGCCCGGTTGGAGGCTCAGGGCTCGGTCGGAGGTTCGGGGCCTGGTTGGAGGCTCGGGGCTCGGTTGGAAGCTCGGGGCTTGGGGCCCGGTCGGAGGCTCGGGGCTCGAGGCTCGGGGCCCGGTTGGAGGCTCGGGGCCTAGTTGGAAGCTCGGGGGGCGGGGGGCTCGGGGCCTGGTTGGAGGCTCGGGGCCCGGTTGGAGTCTCGGGGCTCGGGGCCCGGTTGGAGACTCGGGGCCTGGTTGGAGGCTCGGGGCTCGGGGCCCGATTGGAGGCTCGGGGCCCGGTTGGAGGCTCGGTCGGCGGCTTGGGGACCGGTTGGAGGCTCGGGATCCGGTCGGAAGCTCGGGGCTCGGGGCCCGGTTGGAGGCTCGGGGCCCGTCGGAGGCTCGGGTCCCGGTTGGAGGCTTGGGGCCTGGTCGGAGGCTCAGTGCTCGGTTGGAGGCTCGGGGCTCAGGGCTCAGTTGGAGACTCGGGGCCCTGTTGGAGGCTCAGGGCTCGGGGCTCAGTCGGAGGCTTGGGGCCCGGTCAGACAGCATGGTCAGTTCAGAATGACCGTGTTCGGGGCCCCACTTCTGGTTCCGGTTCCGGTTTCGGGCGGGAGGCATCGGGGGCGGAGACTCGAGAGGGCGCAGGCGCAGAAGGACAGAGAAATCCAGTCCCATAAAAAAATACTAGAGAAGTTAAGGATAGTATTCGATTAAAAGAAGAAGCTTTTAATGTTGCCAAAAAGAGTAGTAAGCCTGAGGATTAGAAAAGTTTTAAAAATCAGCAAAGGATGACTAAGAAATTGATAAAGAGGGAGAAAATAGAATATAAGAGTAAACTAGCAAGAAATATAAAAACAGATTATAAGAGTTTATACATGTATATAAAAAGGAAGAGATCGCGAAAATAAACAGGGGTCCCTTACAGGGAGAGACAGGAGAAATTATAATGGAGAATAAAGAAATGGCAGAGCCTTTAAACAAATATTTTGTATCCGTCTTCACAGTAGAAGACACAAAGAAGATACTGGAAATAGTGGGGAACTGAGAGTGAGGAATTTGAAGTAATTAATATCAGTAGTGAATTAATGGGATGAAAAGCCGTCAAACCCCCTGGATCCAATGGCCTACATCCTAGGGTTTAAAAGAGGTGGCTGCAGAGATAGTGGGTCCATTGGTTTTGATCTTTCAAAATTCCCTAGATTCTAGAACAGACTCCATGGATTGGAAGGTAGCAAATGTAACCCTGCTGTTCAAGAAAGGAGGGAGAGAGAAAACAGTGAAAGATAGGACAGTTCGCCTGACATCAGTAGTCGGGAAAATGCTGGAAAATCTAAAGGTAATCTATCTCTCTTCGTCCTTCTCGACCTGTCTGCAGCCTTTTACATGGTTGACCACATCATATTCCTCCAACACCACTCCACCGTCATCCAGCTGGGTGGAACTGCACTCGCCTGGTTCCATTCTTATCTATCCAGTCGTAGCCAGAGAATCACCTGCAATGAATTCTCTTCCCGCTCCCACATTGTTACCTCTGGTGTCCCCCAAGGATCTATCCTTGGCTCGCTCCTATTTCTGATCTACTTGCTAACCCTTGGCGACATCATCTGAAAACAGTGTCAGTTTCCACATGTACACTGACGACACCCGGCTCTACCTCACCACCACTTCTCTTAACCCCTCCACTTTCTCTAAATTGTCACACTGCTTGTTCGACTTCCAGTACTGCATGAGCAGAAATTTCCTCCAACTAAATATTGGGAAGACCGAAGCCATTGTATTCAGTCCCCGCCACAAACTCCGTTCCATAGGTACCAACTCCATCCCTCTCCCTGACAACTGTCTGAGGTTGAACCAGACTGTTCATGACCATGGTGTCATATTAGCCCCTGAGATGAGCTTCTGACCATATATCCGTGCCATTACTAAGATCGCCTCTTTGCAACTTCAAAACATCGCTCGACTCCACCCCTGCCTCAGCTCATATGCTGCTGAAACCCTCATCCATGCCTTTGTTACCTCTAGACTTGTCTATTCTAACACACTCCTGTCTGGCCTCCCGCTTTCTATGCTCCGTAAACTTAAGGTCATCCAAAACTCGGCTGCACATATCCTAACTTGCACCAAGTCCTGTTCACCCATCACCCCTGTGCTCGCTGACCTACACTGGCTCCCAATTAAGCAATGCATCGATTTTGAAATTCTCATCCTTGTTTTCAGATCCCTCCATGGCCTCACTCCTCCCTATCTCTATAACCTCCTCCAGCCCCACAACCTTCCGACATGTCTGCTCTCCTCCACTTCTGCCCACTTGAGCATCCTTGACTATAATCGCTCAACCATTGGTGGCCGTGCCTTCTGTTGCCTGGGCTCCAAGCTCTGGACCTCCCTCCCTAAACATTTCCACCGCGCTACCTCTCTTTCCTCCTTTAAGATGCTCATTAAAACTTACCTCTTTGATCAACCTTTTGGTCATCTGCCCTAATATCTCCTTATGTCGCTCGGTGTAAATTTTGTCTGATGACACTCCTGTGAAGCGCCTTGGGATGTTTTACTATATTAAAGGCACTTTATAAATACAAGTTGTTGTTGTGGTAGAATCTATTATTAAGGACATGGTAACAGAGCACTTGGAAAATCGCAATATGATTAGACAGAGTCAACATGGTTTTAGAAACATAGAAACATAGAAATTTACAGCGCAGAAGGAGGCCATTTCGGCCCATCGTGTCCGTGCCGGCCGACAAAGAGCCACGCGGCCCTCGGTCAGCAGCCTTGAAGGTTACATATAAACCTATGAACAATGAACAATGGCGAAAGGTAAAGAGCATCCGGCCCAACCAGTCGGCCCCACACAACTGCAACACCCCCCGCATCACAACATTTTACACTCCACCCCAACCAGAGCCAAGTTTTAGTAAAGGGAAATTGTGTTTGACAAATCTATTTGAGTTTATTGAGGGTGTAGCTAGCAAGGTAGATAAAGGGGAACCAGTGGATGTGGTGTATTTGGATTTTCAGAAGGCAATCGATAAGATGCCACACAAGAGGTTGATACACCAGATTAGGGCTCATGAGTTTGGGGTAACATGGATTGAGGATTGAATAAAGGACAGAAAACAGAGAGTGGGAATAAATGGGTCATTTTTGGGATGGCAGGGTGTAGTGGGGTACTGGAAGGATCAATGATTGGGCCTTAGCTATTTACAATCTATATTAATGACTTAGATGAGGGGACTAAGTGTAATATATCCAAGTTTGTTGATGATACAAAGCTGGGTGGGACAGCAAGCTGTGAAGAGGACACAAAGAGATTGCAAAGGAATATAGACAGGTTAAGTGATTGGAAAGTAGGTGGCAAATGGAGTACAATGTGGGGAGGTGTAAAATTATTCACTTTGGGAGGAAGAATGGAAAAAGTATATTGAAATGTGAGAGACTAGTAAAATTGATATTCAGAGGGAATTGGGTGTCCTTGTACATGAATCACAGAAAGTTAACATGCAGGTACAGCAAGCAATTAGGAAGACAAATGGTATGTTAGCCTTTATTGCAAGGGGGTTGGAGTACAAGAATAAGGAAATCTTGCTGCAATTATATAGGCACTGGTAAGACCACACCTGGAGTACTGTGTACAGTTTTGGTCTTTGTACCTAAGGAAATATATACTTGCCTTAGAGGGGGTGCGACAAAGGTTTCACTAATTGATTCTTGGAATGAGAGGACTATCCATTGAGGAGGGATTGAGTAGAATGGGTGTATATTCTCGGGAGTTTTAAAGATTGAGAGGTGATCTCATTGAAACGTATAAAATTCTCAGATGGCTTGACAAGGTAGATGCTGAGAGGCTGTTTCCCCTGGCTGGAGAGACTAGAACTAGGATTCGCAGTCCTAGGCTAAGAGGTCAGCCATTTAGGTCTGAGAGGAGGAGAAATTTCTTCACTCAGAGTTATGAATCTGTGGAATTCTCTACCCCAGAGGGCTGTGGATGCTCAGTCGTTGAGTATATTCAAGACTGAGATCGCTAGATTTTTGGGCACTAAAGGAATCAAGGGATAGTGGAATTGATGTATAAGATCAGCCATGATCTTATTGCATGGCAGAACAGGCTCGAGGTGCCATATAGCCTACTCCTGCTCCTATTTCTTATGTTCTTATGTTCTTATTTACAATATCGTGATCATTCCTTTGAACCATATAATCATTCCTTTACAGTTTTTAGTTACAGAAATTAAAGTCATCATTAGAGAAATGAATAACATTGTCATTATTCTGTTATACTGAACATTGTTTCCTTTACCATTTATTAGCTTCAGAAATTCAAGTTCAATTTGCTGCACATATTAATCTATTGAACTTCAAAAACTGGTCAAAAAATGCTATCCTTAAAGTATTTTCCTAATAATAAATCCCCAGAGCCTTATAATGCTCTTTTAGTCTACATTTTGGAATACTCTCTCAGGTTTATTCTTCTCCTCTGCTAAAACAGAGCATTCCATCATTGCACAGTCACGAATCTGACCACACAGATTAAATTAATCGCAGCTCTGGCAGACTTTCCTGCAATCCCCATCTCAAAATAGAATCCCACGGGATTCCCATTCCTGCTCTTCGGCCCCCGCCCAGCACAAAAACCTCACACAACTGCCAAACATGGTACTTAAAATCCTTTAACTGTGGACGTAAGACCAGTAAATGGGATAGAGTCTTGTCCCATGTCCCACACACTGGGCAATTTGCCACCTCCACTCGCCCCACTTTACATAAAACAGTCATGGTAAATATCCCGTGGTGGCCAATTTAAAATCCGGTTCAATCCACTTTGGGCATTTAAGATTCGCCCACACTCCTTTCCAAATCCTGATAAAGTCTAGCTGTGGCTATTTACACTGCCAAAACTCCTGACCAGCAGGTGTCTTGAATCCCCCTTTTCTAAATGCCCCATAGAAATCTCCAGTGTTGCAGTTTTCTAATTGAACAAACTCATCACCTCCCTCCAGCTGAAAGTTTGGAAAAGCGAGACGCACTTTACTTCCTCTGGAGAATCCCGCCTTTATTTCTTCCATCCAATCCTGTGGCATTGCCCTCAGAATCTTCTCGTACATGACCCCTTTTGCTTTTTTCCTCAACCTCCTGATCTGCCTCTCCCCAGACCATGTCCCTCATGACCACCTCTGGCACCCAACCTGGAATCACCTCATATAATATCTTCCACGCATATAATCCCAACCTTTATAAAAGTTTGATTAAATAATGCCTTCCCTTCAAACTTTAACCACCTGTTTAAAAATAAGGGCTGCTCTACAACGAAACATTCCTCGGCACCATTGGGTATGGACTAGACATTTTTTTAAGCATTGGGCCCAAATCATTGTATTTCATTAAAAAAAATATTTGCTGTCTTCCCAGCCTGCTTTGTTTTTAAAAATACTCAAAACAACCCTTCCAAAAACTTGTATTTGATGCCTGAAGAGATGTCTTCACCAATTTGATTCTAAAGGATTTTTTCTTCAAATCAGTGTCTGGGAATCTGAACCCTTTTTGATCTCTCCTTCCAATGATGACATTGTAAACAACCAAGGCCGGTTTCCCTTCCCATAAAAACCTCACACAAGCCGCTCAGATGGACTTTCTGCCCATCCAGGAACATCCTCTACCATCAATATGTACCATAGTTTGGATAGCAGGAGAGCTGACACTAATGCTACCCTTCTTTGGGCTTTCAAACACCCATCTTCCCCAAATCTTTATAATTTTCCTAACCATCGGTTCCCAATTTAATCGATCCATTTCATCACTGTCTTCCTTGCCCCGTCCTCATATGAACCCCCAGAACTTCCAGAATCTCCATCACTTTAAAGGGGCTTTCTGCCAACCACTCCCCTTTCCCACAACCAGGCACTGGGATTTCACAATTGGGGTCTGACGAAGGGTCATCGACCTTCAATGTTAATGAAACGTGAACTCTGTTTCTCTCTCCACAGATCTGACTGACCCGCTGAGATTTCCAGTATTTTCTGTTGTTATACTTGGGATTTACTATAGTTCACTCTGGCTCCCAAAGCCCAACCATACTCCTCCACTACTTCCTTATCTTTCTTCACCAACTCCTCATCTCTCAATGTTAATGTTGTGTCATCCACATCATCATCTTCATAGGCGGTCCCTCGAATGAGGATGACTCGCTTCCACACCAAAAGGGATGAGTTCGCAGATGTTTCAATGAAGGACCCAATATTCCAGTCCTGAACTCCAATTGAGGGGGTGGAAGATGCCTGTGCGTGGATTTTTTTAATATGTGGTGACCGTTGTACACCAGCCACCACACGGGCTTGACAGAGCTAGGCCTTTATCCAGTGGCAAGGGTTGAACCAGGACGACTGGAGACCTGCTCTGCTGCACGGACCTAGTGCACACACATATCGCAGTGTGGGCTGGTCCGTGCTGCCCCTGGGCCCTCAGCTCTTCTGGCCCCGTACCCACATTTTCCGCACCTCCACCACGTTCTCTCACCGCTCCTCCGCCATAAACATTCACCGCACCTCCACCACGATCACTCACGCTCCTCTGCCACAATCTCTCGCCGCTCCTCCGCCATAAACATTCACCGCACCTCCGCCACGATCACTCACCGCATACACAATACATTCCATGACTATTCAAACATCCATAGTAGCATCCACATAGTGACACCAGCCCAGAACCACAATCCCAACTACTCCATGTTCTTCTTGCATCGTGTAACGTAATGGTTCTGCTACCAATGTGTCCAGCAATGGGGACAAGGGGCAACCCTTTCTCACTGACCCCTATATCGGAAAATACTACCGTAAAGGGCAGACAGGGATTTGGTTTAACATCTCATCCAAAAGGGTATATACAGATATAGCTGGAATATTTGTAGTGTTTATATCATCATACGCAAGTTCACCATTTTGGCCTGCTACACAGTCTAAGGTCAATTCCTTTTCTTGTACAATTTAGTTTCAATCAAACCAAAAAATACTTTCTACAAATTTACATTGAGATGAGTTGAATCTTAATTCGCGCTAACTTTAACAGTGATCCACTGTCACGCTTCGCATTGCTTCACTTGAAGACAGACTGAATTCAATTCTGGGAAGGTTGAGTGGCCAGCAGAGCTGAGCAGCATGATGACTGAACTTCAAAAGTAGTCCATTGTCTGTAAAGCGCTTGGGACACTGTAAGATTGGGAAACGGATATATAAATGCAAATCTTTCCCTCCTGGTTTTTTTTAACCTGCAAAACAGAATCAGGAAAGAAACAGAAGGCAGTTGAGAAAAGAGCAAGCAGTAGGTTTTAAAGTCTACACCTCCATGTGAATAAACTTTGAGAAATTCGTCGTGAGTATTTACCTGACATGCATAAATGCAGAAACCTGCATTAATCTTATCACAAATAAATCATTGTCGCTGAATACAAATTGTACTCTGCAGTAAACAATGTTTCTAAATGATCTGCTGGTAAACGCAGAAGGTTTGGAGATTGCATGCAGACTAAGTGCTGGAAAAAAACAGATTTGGGAATTTCTTCAAAACCAAGCGGGAGAAATTGGCCTAGTTTGCGCCTCCCACTAGCGCCTGCAGGGGGCAATAGTGGGGCACTAATGGATCACCGATCGGGTGCGGCGAAATCACCTAGCAATAAAACTTACCGCCTCGCCATCTTGCGCCCCGAGATCATGGCGCCATCCAGTATGCAGCGCCTCGGATGTAAAGTTTGCTCCCACCCCCTGCGGCATCGCTGGGCATCACCAACGGCAGCTGCAAGAGGCATGGTCACCTCGGCTGGCCGCTTGGGGAGCGATATTTAAAAGCAGCAGTGGTCAGGTAGGGCAACATTTAATTATGTCCCCATTCTGGTGCCTCCTGATGTCTTTAGCCCCCTGCGATTGCTCAGCCCCACTCTCTCTAATAGTGCTTAGAGCTGCTATGCACGCAGCGCAGGTGCCGGGGCCCAACAGACACATTCCTTCAATGCAGCATTGGCCCGTCCCTTTAAGGGAGGGGAGGAGCCTGTACAGACGGCAGCGTTGCCCCGAACATTGCTCAGTGCTCTGCCAATACTGCCCCTCTCACTCCCTTTAGCGCTCTAAGGGAAGTGGTAGCTCTTGATCTACAGTTTCTAGCCCCAAGGATATTATCCCAATGTTACTTGCAAAGGATAATTGTATGAATTCACACTCCCGATGCAGAGTTTTGCCCAGTTAGAGCACATATTGGGAATTCAGTCCCTTGCTCTCAGTGTTCTTGGTGGAGAAATACTGGACTGGGGGTGTAAATCAGTAAAATTGGCCCCACATTGCATGATTTACTTGACTTGACTATTCCAACGCACTCTTGGCTGGCCTCTCACATTCTACACTCCATAAACTTGAGGTAACCCAAAACTCGGCTGCCCGTGTCCGAACACGCACCAAGTCCCGCTCACCCATCACCCCTGTGCTCGCTGACCTACATTGGCTCCCGGTTAAGCAACACTTTGATTTTAAAATTCTCATCCTTGTTTTCAAATCCCTCCATGGCCTCACCCCTCCCTATCTCTGTAATCTCTTTCAGCCCCACAACCCCCCGAGATCTTTCGCTCCTCTAATTCTGCCCTCTTGAGCATCCCCGATTTTAATCGCCCACCATTGGTGGCCGTGCCTTCAGTTGCCTCGGTCCCAAGCTCTGGAACCTCTCTAAACCTCTCCGCCTCTCTTTCCTTTTTTAAGACGCTACTTAAAACCTACCCCTTTGAACAAGGTTTTGATCATCTGCCCTAATATCTCCATGGCCGAGAAATCCCCGACCATAACGCCATAAGTTAGTGCCGCAACACTGGTGAAAAACGCCCGCCGTCACTCTGACACCTTTCTCTGGAGCGGAATGTGGAGGCCCCAATTTGGTGAGGCATTAATGTGCCGATAGCAGCGCTGACCGTGGTGATGCAAATATGGAGAGCGTGACATCACTTGGCGTGCAATGTCACGCTCTGCAAACTTCAACCTTAGCACTTCTTCAAGGGACACACATATTGTTCATGTAAGTTTGCATTTAAGCTTTGGACTGGATTTTAAAATTTTATTGAAGAAGTGGCTTGGTGCAATGCATGTAAAAGCTTTTTAAGTGTGCAAGGAATGCTGCTGGATACTTGCAAGGCCACGTATAGAAACATAGAAACATAGAAAATAGGTGCATGAGAAGGCAATTTGGCCCTTCGAGCCTGCACCACCATTCAATATGATCATGACTGATCATGCAACTTCAGTACCCCATTTCTGCTTTCTCTCCATACACCTTGATCCCTTTAGCCGAAAGGGTCACATCTAACTCCCTTTTGAATAAAGCTAACAAACTGGCCCCAACAAGTTTCTGTGGTAGAGAATTCCACAGGTTAACAACTCTCTGAGTGAAGAAGTTTCTCCTCATCTCAGTCCTAAATGCCTTACCCCTTATCCTTAGACTGTGATCCCTGGTTCTGGACTTCCCCAACATCCGGAACATTCTTCCTGCATCTAAGCTGTCCAATCCCGTCAGAATTTTATATGTTTCTATGAGATCCCCTCTCATTCTTCTAAATTCCAGTGAATATAAGCCTAGTCGATCCAGTCTTTCTTCATATGTCAGTCCTGCCATCCCGGGAATCAGTCTCGTGAACCTTCGCTGCACTCCCTCAATAGCAAGAATGTCCTTCCTCAGATTAGGAGACCAAAACTGTACACAATATTCAAGATGTGGCCTCACCAAGGCCCTGTACAACTGCAGTAAGACCTCTCTGCTCCTATACTTAATTCCTCTCGCTATGAAAGCCAACATGCCATTTGCCTTCTTCACCACCTGCTGTACCTGCATGCCAACTTTCAATGACTGATGTACCATGACACACAGGTCTCATTGCACCTCCCCTTTTCCTCATCTGTCACCATTCAGATAATATTCTGTCTCCTGTTTTTGCCACCAAAGTGGATAACCTCACATTTATCTACATTATACTGCATCCGCCATGCATTAGTGCACTCACCTAACCTGTCCAAGTCACCCTGCAGCCTCTTAGCATCCTTCTCACAGCTCACACTGCCACCCAACTTAGTGTCATCTGCAAACTTGGGGATATTACATTCAATTCTTTCGTCTAAATCATTAATGTATATTGTAAATAGCAGGGGTCCCAGCACTGAACCTTGCGGTACCCCACCCACTAGTCACTGCCTGCCATTCTGAAAAGGACCCGTTTATTTCTACTCTTTGCTTCTTGTCTGCCAACCAGTTCTCTATCCACGTCAATACATTACCCCCAATACTATGTGCTTTAATTTTGCACACTAATCTCTTGTGTGGGACCTTGTCAAAAGCTTTTTGAAAGTCCAAATACACCACATCCACTTGTTCTCCCTTGTCCACTCTACTAGTTATATCCTCAAAAAATTCTAGAAGATCTAGAAAATCATGCTTGATTTCCCTTTCATAAACCCATGCTGACTTGGACTAATCCTGTCACTGCTTTCCAAATGCGCTGCTATTACATCTTTAATAATTGATTCCAACATTTTCCCCACTATCGATGTCAGGCTAACTGGTCTATAATTCCCTGTTTTCTCTCTCCTTCCTTTTTTAAAAAGTGAGGTTACATTAGCTACCCTCCAATCCATAAGAACTGATCCAGAATCTATAGAATGTTGGAAAATGACCACCAATGCATCCACTATTTCTAGGGCCACTTCCTTAAATACTCTGGGATGCAGACTATCAGGCCCTGGGGATTTATCGGCCTTCAATCCCATCAATTTCCCTAATACAATTTCCTGACTAATAAGGGTTTCCTTCAGTTCCTCCTTTTCGCTAGACCCTTGGTCCCCTAGTATTTCCGGAAGGTTATTTGTGTCTTCCTTAGTGAAGACAGAACCAAAGTATTTGTTCAATTGGTCTGCCATTTCTTTGTTCCCCATTATAAATTCATCTGATTCTGATTGCAAGGGACCTACGTTTGTCTTCACTAATCTTTTTCTCTTCACATATCTATAGAAGCTTTTGCAGTCAGTTTTTATGTTCCCTGCAAGCTTACTCTCATACTCTATTTTCCTCCTCCTAATTAAACCCTTAGTCCTCCTCTGCTGAATTCTAAATTTCTCCCAGTCCTCAGTCTTGCTGCTTTTTCTGGCCAATTTATATGCCTCTTCCTTGAATTTTACACTTATCACTAATTTTCCTTGTTAGCCACAGTTGAGCCACCTACCCCGTTTTATTTTTACGCCAGACAGGGATGTACAATTGTTGAAGTTCATCCATGTGAATTTTAAATGTCTGCCATTGCCTATCCACCATCAACCCTTTGAGTATCATTCGCCAGTCTATCCTAGCCAATTCACGTCTCGTACCATCAAAGTTACCTTTCAGGACCCTAGTATTGTAAAGGAAGGCCTCTGAGAAGACAGAAAATGCTGAAAATACTCAGCAGGTCTGACAGCATCCATGAAGAGAGAAACAGAGTTCACGTCTCAGGTCGAGATGCTGCCTGACCTGCTGAGTATTTCCAGTATTTTATGCTTTTATTTCAGACTTACAGCATCTGCTCGCAGAGAGAAGAGGAAGATGCAGAAGGAAGGATGCAACCCAGGCAGCTGCTTTCTGGCTGTGATACCCAGGATGGAATCATCCAACTGCAGTACCAGTCACCACAACTCCAATTCCCCTTTCACCATTAGGCCCACTCCTTACCTTCCCTCTGTTACTGACCATCCCAGCGTCCTCTGAAATAAAAGCCAGTACAAAGCAAACTATCCAATCCAACTTTATACATCTATCCATCTAATGTGACATCAAGAAATCAACTTATCATCACCCTTATGCATTCTCTTAGTGACTGTTTTGTATGTGCCTTTGCCTATCCTACTGATGACACACAGTCCTCATCATCATAGGCAGTCCCTCGGAATCGAGGAAGACTGGCTTCCACTCTTAGAATGAGTCCTTAGGTGGCTGAACAGTCGAATACGAGAACCACAGTCCCTGCCACAGGTGGGACAGATAGTCATTGAGGGAAAGGGTGGGTGGGACTGGTTTGCCACATGCTCTTTCCACTGCCTGCGCTTGTCTTCTGCATGCTCTCGGCGATGGGACTCGAGGTGCTCAGCGCCCTCCCGGATACACTTCCTCCACTTAGAGCGGTCACGCAGTGGCTGCAGCATGGCTGGTGGAAGGCTTCTCACTTTCAGTGGGGGACACTGCAAATGGCCTTGCTGGGCGACATTGAGGAGCTGATGGCTGGGAGTGTGAAATCAATCTTCTTTTTATTCTTCTTCTTATTCTTCTTTTTATTATTATTATTCACTCTCCTCTCCCTCTTTTTGGTCAACCAGTGGCAGGTAAAATGAGGAAAGCACAAGGGTGGAGTTGTGGTGAGGGGAAGGCGGGAAAGTAAGAGGTGCATGCAAGAAAGAGGATAACGTACAAGGATACCAACAATGTTTAACCTTTCAGCCCCGCTTCTGGCCAAGGGCTCAGCCATGCCCCTGCCAAGAACGGCCAGCGCCGTCTCCTCCAAGAGTGTAAGGTGAGGCTAAGAATGGGAGGTGTGCCTTGTGTTTGGTACAGATTGTTGGCAGGTGAGTGATGGGAGGGGCGGGGTTTGTGCATTGAACAGTGTGTGAGGCTAATGGTGCAGTTGGTCGGAGATGGCTTTTGAAAATACACTCACTGACCTTGATCACTGGTCTGAGGTCCTGAAGCTTCTTTGGGCACTGGAGCCAGTTCATGGGGGCGGCACAGGTGGCAGTGATGGCCTCAGTGGTCCCACATTGTTCTTTCTGGAGGGCCTCCTGGCCCCTGTCTTGCAGTGTTGAACCCCTGGAGTGCTGCATGCGAGATCCTGGGTGCCCCTTCCCTGGCCTGTTGAGCCAAAAAGTGTTAGTGCTGAAACACTTTTATCATTTGTTTATTTGCGGAAGGTATTGCAGTTTTAAAAGCTGAAGACTTGCATTTGGAAAATCTTTTTAATGTTAATTTTTTCCCAGAAGGCAGTTGAACTGTAAGGGCTAAAAACTGCCTATTTTTATATTTTTCATTTCAGAAGGCAGTTTCCCTTTAAGGGACCGACACTACTTCCTGAACTGACAGCCTTGCTTTAAGAGCAGGCTGTTCTTGCTGCAATGGCACTATGGCGACGCTACATTGGGCCTCCTGCCGGGACTAACGCCACCAGAACGGTCTTGCACGGTAAGTTTAACACTGGGCTAATGTTAATTATCCACCAGCGCCAATTTACCGCTGCTGGCAGTGCCATTAGTTTTGGCAGCCATTCATCATCATCATCATTAACACCGGTGTCACTGGCAGGTTTTTAATGATGTGGAATTTCGAGGCCTTTATGTGGCTCGGTGTCAAATTGTGTTTGATAACGCCCCTGTGAAGCGATTGGGACGCTATATAAATGCAAGTTGTTGTTGTTTCGGATGTGATTATTATTTACATGTTAATAAAAATCTTGTTAAGATATATATGGGCTAGAAATTCGGTTTTGGATCATTGTGTTTTTTTTCCGCAAAAAAAACCGCTACGACTCCACTATGATTTCGAGGCTGAACATTTGGGGAAAATGGGAAAAAATGCACCTAGCGGGAAAAATCAACGTTGCACGAGGATTCATGATGCACACCGCAAATTTTCTCTGAGGCCAATACCGCTGCGAGTTGGGCCTAGGGAGGGGGAGAACACCAACATTTTTTTACAAAAAGCAAAAAATTTTAAAAAATCACAAAACAGTCACAAGATCCTTTTCTAGCAAATCTCTGCAAAAGAATTTAAAAATAAAAACTGTAACTTACCTTTTTTGCCGGGTTTCATACTTAGTGCCGTTCCAAGGGCTGCTCCGACAGGTTTTTCCCGGGCGGGTTTTTTTGGTCCTACCTACGGATCACCCGCTGAGCCAAATATCGGGCGAAAGCGCTTTTTCCCGGTCTTGTACGCCGGCGGTCCGCTCCCCAGCGGGATTTCAAAACCGCCGGCGCAAGACTTCAGGGAATTTCCCGCCACACTGTTTTCCACCCAAAACAGCAAAATACCGCCGACAAATCTGCCACAAGGCTGCGGAGTTTCGAGCCCTAAGAGTGTAAATAGAAAGCTGTAATCTGCGGTTGCACTTTATAACGCTATTTAATAGAAATGGTTTAACTCCATATTGTAAAACCTCAGAGAGAGGGGGAAGCACTGAACATCAGGAGAGGAGAAGAAAGGGAGTTCCTTCCCTTCACCCCCATCCGTTGCCCCCTCAGCAAATGGAGGCTCCAGATTTGCTTTTCCCTCTCCG
Source organism: Pristiophorus japonicus (assembly GCF_044704955.1). NCBI lineage: Eukaryota > Metazoa > Chordata > Chondrichthyes > Pristiophoridae > Pristiophorus > Pristiophorus japonicus. Next base: position 39,857,918 of record NC_091993.1, on the reverse strand, counting down.
TTATTATGTTTAAACAGAAAGCAATCAGCAGGAACATAACTGGATTTTGCCCTGTAGCCTTTCTACCTTCAGTAGCAGAAGATTGATTATTTGCAGACACCCAGAAGACTGTCAGAGTAATGTTGATTCATCCTCTGGCATAAAAATCACAGCGAGGTGATCTCTAAGCAGCTAATTTTCGAGTTGGAGACTTTAAGGCCTTTCAGGTTCAGCCCAGAATTTCACGGAACCTCCCTATGGGATGGACTTCAATGCCTCTCGTCCAGCGGAAACCCGGCAGTACTGCCCCGAAAATGGCAGCCGATGATCGAGTGCCCCATTGTCGCCATGGCAACGTTACCTGGGGCCTACCACTGGGCAGCCTGATTGTTGCCGAGAGCCAGGCATTCGGCCTGCATAAGATGCTAATCCAGGCCCTATAACGTACATTGGAACCTCATCGACTTTTTTTGTCTGACCTTGGCAGAGTGTGCGCCAGGCACCTCTTCATTTTTTTGTGGGGGGTGGGGGGGGAGCAGGAATGTCCCAGCAGGCTCCACAAAGCCGGGCTGGGCCGCTAATGCTCCCCACTTCTCCATGGATATCGGTCCCTTCCCTTTTATCACTTACCTTTGTACGATCCGGATGGCCTTGCGGGTTCACCCGATGTCGCGGCAGCCCAGAGCCGCAAGGCTGCCCCAGGCGGTCCTCACTCTCTAGTCGCAGCCCACCAGACCAATGAGGCTCGGGCCTCAGTCCAGCAACACCAGCCGGCACGAGTCCACTCGGGACGGGGGGTGAAAATCCACCTCATGTGAGGATCGGATAGGGTTGCCAACTCGGGTTGGGTGTATTCCTGACGGTTTCATCACATGACCTCCTGCCTCAACCCCCCGCACCCTCCCCTCCCATTGGTCCATCCCACAGGCACACCAACGTCCCAGGCCAATGGGAATGCAAACAGACTCTTCGTTACCTGATTGAACCAATCTTGACTGTTATTCAAACAGCCTTTTCTTTCCATCTCCAATATTGTTGATAACTAATAAATTAAACTGTTAAAAGAAGCTGAAAAAAAACACAAGTTTGTTCAATGCCTCGATGATTTTCTCCTGGGTTGCTTGCAGCGGTGTCCTGGAGATCAACCTTCAATTCCTGGAGGCGCTAGGGCAAATCCAGGAGGGTTGGCAACCCTACACCCGGGAGAGCTCCACCAGAAGTCACGTCCATTCGTTCTATCTTAGCACTGCTCCCCGGTACAACCATTGGTGTCCCAATCTGAGCCCTTGCGCTGGATTTTCAGCTTTTCTGTTTTCGGGGCGCTAATGGCGGTGGGGCGGGAAAGTTAGCGCCGAGAATAGTTTGCGCTTCAGTATGTAAGTTTAGGCATCTAGGCCCTGTGTCAGGGGGCACAGCACTAAGGGAGGCGTTGTACACCTCTCGTGGTGCAAGGGAGGGAAACTCCCGAGCTAAAAGGCCCTCCTGGGAGTGCTCCGACAGAGGCCAGGGGGGGCAGGGGAAAACCGAAAAAATCCACAAAAACATTCCTAAAACATTGCCCACGCCAGCACAACACAAATTGCACAAATATTTAAACAAAGAACACTCGCACTTACTTCTGTAGTACTTTATCTCCCTCTCCGCCGCCGGCTACGCTTGACCGCTCTGATTTCCTAGGCGGTCATTGGGGGCGTACCTCCGGAACTCCTACACGGCAAGCGAGCCCCAGGTGGGCAGAGGAAACGTTACAAGGACACCCTCAAAGCCTCCTTGATAAAGTGCAACATCCCCACTGACACCTGGGAGTCCCTGGCCAATGACCGCCCTAAGTGGAGGAAGTGCATCCGGGAGGGCGCTGAGCACCTCGACTCTCATCGCCGACAGCATGCAGAAAACAAGCGCAGGCAGCGGAAGGAGCATGCGGCAAACCAGTCCCACCCACCCCTTCCCTCAACGGCTGTCTGTCCCACCTGTGACAGGGACTGTAATTGTCGTATTGGACTGTTCAGCCACCTGAGAACTCACTTTTAGTATGGAAGCAAGTCTTCCTCAATTTCGAGGGACTGACGATGATGATGATGACTTCTGGGTAAACGGATCGGGCAAGACTCAAATCTTGTTGGATTTTGCTCTTGTGAGGAATGTATAGGGCAGGTTATGGTTTTATAGGAGATTGCAAAACATGGTAAGACTCAGAAAAAACCCTCCCGTGCGGCTTTCGTTGATTTGCCTCAGCTTTTCGACTTGTTTCCTCTTGCAGCCCCCATGTTGGAAGCTGGACGCTGTGGGAGCGCATGGGCCAATCTCGGATTTTATGCAGGCAAGATTGTCCTGTGTCACCTGCTCCCTTTGATGTTTTCCTCAAGGATCCATTGTCGAGGCACTTTTGGAACGTTTGCTGCAGGTATTTCTGAATGAGTTTTAGTGCTTCATTTCAGAGATGACATTGTGAATCACCTGTTCACTCAGTGTGCTCTAACTCACCCTCTCAAAGAACAGCAACTTGAATTTATATAGCGCCTTTAATATAGTAAAACGTCCCAAGGCGCTTCACATTTGTGTAATCGGACAAAAATTGGCACTGAGCCAAAGAGGGAGGCTGTGGGCCAGGCGATCAAAAGCTTGGTCAAAGAGGTAGATTTTAAGGAGCATCTTAAAGGAGAAGAAAGAAGTAGAGAGGCGGAGAGGTTTAGGAAGGAAATTGCAAAGCTTAGGCCCCAGAAGGCACAGCCACCACTGGTGAGGCAAAGAAGTCTGAGATGCACAAGAGGCCAGAGTAGGAGGAATGCAGATATCTCGGAGGCTGGAAGAGGTTACAGGGATGAGGCCATGGAGGGATTTGAGCACGAGGATGAGAATTTTAAAATGGAGACTTTGGTGGACCGGGTGCCAGTGTAGGTCAGCGAGCACAGGGGTGATGGATGAATGGGATTTGGTGCAAATTAGGACACGGGGCAGCATAGTTTTAGATGAGCTCATGGTTATGGAGGGTGGAAGATGGAAGGCTGGACAGAAAAGCATTGGAATAGTTGAGTCTGGAGAAGACAAAAGCATGAATAACCAATGGATGTGATGGTGGATGCAACCATTGGAGTGTTATGGGTTGAAAGGCTCAAGCAGGAACTTCAAAGGTATTGCTTGGATAATACAAGGGTTTCTGTCCTATTTATTGGTTCACATCAGCATCAGGGATTCTGATGGATGCCAACTTTAGCTTGGACACAATTCTTTGAGACTGTGCTAAGAAGGGTACATAATTTTTTTTTAAATAGGATAAACCATTTTTTTAAAAAAGGCTTTATGGGCAGGATTCTCAGGGACACTGTTCCTCAGGTAGTACTAACCAATATCATCATCGGCAGTCTCTCGAAATCGAGGAAAACTTGCTTCCACTCTAAAAGTGAGTTCTTAGGTGACTGAACAGTCCAACACGGGAATTATATTCTCTGTCACAGATGGGACAGACAGTGGTTGAGGGAAAGGGTGGGTGGGACTGGTTTGCCGCACGCTCCTTCCACTGTCTGCACTTGTTTTCTGCATGCTCTCGGCGACGATACTCGAGGTGCTCAGTGCCCTCCCGGATGGTCTTCCTCCACTTAAGGCAGTCTTTGGCCAGGGACCCCCAGGTGTCGGTGGGGATGTTGCACTTTATCAGGAGGCTTTGAGGGTGTCCTTGAAACGTTTCCTCTGCCCACCTACGGGGCTTGCTTGCCGTGTAGGAGTTCCGAGTGGTGCGATTGCTTTGGGAGTCTTGTGTCAGGCATGCGAATAATGTGGCCCGCCCAGTGGAGCTGGTCGAGTGTGGTCAGTGCTTCGATGCTGGGGATGTTGGCTTGGTCGAGAACACTGACGTTGGTGCGTCTGTCCTCCCAGGGGATTTGCAGGATCTAGCGGCGACATAGTTGGTGGTATTTCTCCAGCGACTTGAGGTGTCTACTGTATATGGTCCACGTCTCTGAGCCATACAGGAGGGCGGGTATCACTACAGCCCTGTAGACCATGAGCTCGGACCGGCGTCAAGCAGGGCTGTGTCATCGCGCCAACCCTCTTCTCAATCTTCCTCGCTGCCATGCTCCACCTCACACTCAACAAGCTCCCCACTGGAGTGGAACTAAACGCAGAACCTATTGTGTATATAAACACTCTGTTCATGACTCCACGAGGCAGGGCTATAGCACTTGAACTGTATAGACTGTAGTCTTTTATTGCAGCTCCTAGAGTGAGGACACCAAGAAGTGAGCTCCCTTTTATATTGGGTTACCTGCAGTGTACAGGTATGGTATATACAGGGTGAAGGTACATTCAGGTCTAGTGTTATAGTACATCATTGATATGCATACATAACAGAACCAGTGGGAACCTGTTGAACCTCCGTCATCTCCAGGCCAGATCCAAGACCATCCCAACCTCTGTCATCGAGCTACAGTACGCGGACGACGCTTGCGTCTGCACACATTCAGAGAGTGAACTCCAAGTCATAGTCAACATCTTCACTGAGGCATACGAAAGCATGGGCCTTACACTAAATATCCGTAAGACAAAGGTCCTCCACCAGCCTGACCCCGACACAGAGCACTGCCCCCCCAGTCATCAAGATCCATGGCGCGGCCCTGGACAGCGTGGACCACTTTCCATACCTCGGGAGCCTGTTATCAACAAGGGCAGACATCGACGACAAGGTTCAACACTGCCTCCAGTGCGCCAGTGCAGCCTTCGGCCACCTGAGGAAACAAGTGTTCGCAGATCAAGCCCTCAAATCTGCCACCAAGCTCATGGCATGTATAAGGATGCAGCTTTCAGCTTGCATAGGGAATGAGTACAAAGGTTTAGAGAGAGTCTTAATCATAATATTCGATAGATACTTGGGGTAAATTATACAACTGGTTCAGAGGTCAGTTCAATGGGAATGTATATTAGAAATCCAATCAAGGGGGTCGGTGCATCCAGTTCACGGCCCACGTGATTAATAGGCTTACCCCATAACAGAATGTGCTTCAATCCACTGCAGGGACAGGACTGCACCATGGGTGAACCCAATGTTTATTGACCCAATTCCTTACTTTTGTGTGACAGCCTTGACTCAGTAGTAGCACTGTTGCCTCTGTGCAAGAAGGTTGTTGGTTCAATCCCCACTTCAGCCGATCTTTTAATGCAGTACCGAGGGAGTGCTGCAGTGTGAGAGGTGTCTCGCCAGAGATGAGGCAGTGAACTGTTGAGGTGGATGTAAGGGTATCAAGGGATATGGAGCTAAAGCGGGTAAATGGAGTTGAGGTACAGATCAGCCACAGTTTAATTGAATGACAGAACAGGCTCGAGTGGTTGAATGGCCTCCTCCTGTCCTATATTCCTCTGTTCCTAGCTTGTGGTGCTAATTGGAGAAGTCAAGGGGGCTGAAATCGATGGCCTTACCGCCGAGATCCGCCAACATTCCTCCTCGGGTTCCGCCCTGCGCGAGTTTCCATTTGGTGCGGAGCGGGCAGGAGGGGAGAACCTCCGGGAGCTGCCCGCTGACGTTAGCGGGCGGCCAAGTGGTGCAAGTAACCTCCCACCCGCCGAGATGCTAGATTGGTGTGGGCGGGAGTCGGTGCCAGAACAGGGAAGGATCGCTACGAGGAAGCTGGTCTATCCCCGACGGTGATTTTGAAGACCTGCAAGAAAAGGTTGGTAAACATTTATTTAAATTTTCTTTACAGTGACTTACCTGGATGGGATCCCTTGAAGGTGTTCCGTTTTTTTTAAAATTTCCAGCTGTGCGACCCTCCCTGGGCCCGACTCCATCCTCGGCGGCACTTGAGCGGCAAGTGCCTTTGCCGCCGAGAATGAGAGCTCCCGCCTGCTGCCGCCCAGATTGACGGTGTAAATCCCTCTTTTGCCGCCGGGCACCCTTTCAAAGGACTTTTTGCCGGAACTCCCGCCCAGAGTACCGTCAGATCTCTCGGCGGTCATCGGCGGTCCTTTGGGCGGCCCTTGCCCTTCACCAATTTCGGCCCCAAGCAATTCTATCCAATTTTCTTAACACAACTAAAAAACATCTGGTCATCATCAGTTGTTGTTTCTGGGAAGTCGCTGTGTCCAAGTTGGCTGCGGTGTTTGCCTATTAAACAACAGTCACTGCATTTCAATAGAGGTCACCCTGGGTTTATGATCAGATATTCCATAAATGCTTTCTTGATAAAGGGTTTTCAATATAAATAACATGAATGAACTCAGTATTCAAAATGTGCCTCTGATTTAGTAACCCTTCAATATTGTGCTCTGAAATGTTTGAATATTGTGTGGTTTAGTTAAACAGATTCACAGGGCACGCTTACTGACTGACTGAGCTGAAAACGCCACCACAGTACATTCAGATTTGACTGATTTGAATCTGTTCATCAATGATTATTATTTCTCTGGAGATTTTCCAAATCCAAGTTAGGCTCACTTGCATTTAAATCAATAACTTTAAGTTATAACCAGAATCATTTTTGCAATTAAGAAATCAGATGTTGAATATATTATTGATTTTGTATTGTAAGATCTGATAACTTCATGTAATTATGCGATACATGGATTGTTATGATTTGTACATTCTATTTATGCTCACTGCAAAGGATAGCCTCGATAAGTAAGCCATACCTGTAATGAATCAAAACTCAACTTATGCATGAAGTGGCTAAACCGAGTGTACTTCAGGATTAACATTTCACTCCTACACAGATGGATTTATAATAGAAGCAGCACAGAGCCTTTCAATAGGTGGAAAAACACAACACTGTATAGCTCAGGCTAAAATTACAAATCAGGTTTATTATGAGAAAGGAGTTTACACACACACGATTTAAATCAATAAATAAAATGCAGTAAATAGCTTTTTCTGATAACTAAAGCATCTTTCTAAAATTACATAACAAAACATACTGGGGCCAAAATTTCCCCTCTCCTTAAGGCCTATTACCATCTGAAATCAACAGCCATGCTGCTGAGTGAAATGGCTGCTGATAGCCCAATTGCCCTTCCGTGTTTTCCCGGTGGTGCCCCCGATCTCCCCCAATCCGTCTTAAGCACCTCATCACCGTGTGCACTGCTGATCTACTCCCCACCACCTGACGGCGACATTCTCCAGGGGAAATCTTTGTCCCGCCCAGCGGTGCCAAAACCTGTTTTTTCCCAATGGTCCAGTGAGGCTGTGGCCTTCAGCAATGGTGGTGCGGCTTCCCTTAAAGGGGAGGTGGCACTGCCACAGCTGCCATGTTTTTATTTTTGTTGGCCAACTGCCAGGTTGGGCCAACAATTATTCCCCTGGGTTTGGCCGGGCCGCCAGCAGTCAGCCTGGCACCCCCTCTTGGTCTATAACCCCTATTTCTAGTCTCTCCAGCCAGGGGGAACAGCCTCTCAGCATCTACCCTGGCCTGGCCAAAACCCTCCCTGGTGGCCCAGTGGGACGAAGTTTTAAAATCGCGAAGGCTCTCCCCTTTAAGTGAAGGGGAGAGCCATGATGACGCGGCGCCGTGATGATGTCATCGCGACGGTCACTCTGTACCGCCCCCAACTTCCACCCCTCAGTTGCTATCACCGCCGCGTCTTTGCCCCTCAGGTGTAGTCACTGCCCCCCAGTTATGATCGGGTTCCGGATCGGAGAGTAAACAAACAAAGAGCCGAAAGTCGCTCAAGAGGCGACCTGAACCGCAGCTGCGGTTAAAAACCATCGAAACGGGGTGGGAAGCATCTCGTTTCGGGTGGGAGGCAATTTCTACCCCACTGAATTCTCTGGGGCAGAAATTGCTTTCGGCCGATTTGGCTCCTAAATGGACTGTGCGCCCTAACCGGGTACGGCCTAAAATTGGGCTTTGAGCCTCTTTAACATTATTCGAACACACTGCCTGTCATGGGCAAACTTGGATATATAGCTCCCTATTCCTTCACTCAAGTCATTTGTAAATGTTGTGAAAATCTGAGGCCCCAGCATAGATCCCTGGGGGACACCACGAGTCATGCCCTATTCCTCCTCACACCAGTGTGAAATGCCTTGGAATGTGTTTCTACATTTTAAAGGTGGTATATAAATGTAAGTTGTTGTTGCCAGGAAGTCCATGGGAGTCATCAAATGCACACACATGTTGTCTTCGTTTGACGCTGAAGATCAAAGAAGCTCCATCCAGGTTCCTTGCTGTCTTTGCATCGAAACAATTTTGCCAGTCATTTGGAAATAATATGTAGAACTGAATGAACGAAAGACATGGTGAAAAGCCAATGTAACTACAGCAAAAGCAAAATACTACGAATGCTGGAATCTGGAATAACAACAGAAAATGTTGGAAATCTCAGCGGGTCAGGCAGCGTCTGTGGAGAGAGGAAGCAGAGTTAACGTTTCAGGTCGATGACCCTTCGTCAGAACATCCAATGTAACTACACCTGGCCCTTTACACTTCAAGACAAAAGACGTTTCTTTGCAAGTTTCTTTGAAGAAATCCCAAATCCTTTCACAGTAAGTAATCAGACAAGGTATTAACCAATTAGATCTGGGGTCAGATAGAACGTGAGCTGTTGCCTTTTGACAACTACACAGGTTTTCAATTTTCCAACACTTGATTGAAATTCTAAGTAGCTTCTTTCTCAGCAACCATAATGTGCCAACGTTCACTGTGAAAACCCTGCATCTATGAACATTCCAGCAGCCTGAGGTGTGTGGCCAAGGGATCTGAACCTAATGAGGGATTGTTTAGGCACAAAGGGAGCGATTTTCCACAGATACTTTAGACGCTCAAGAGCTTCCAATGTGGCAAAGTTGAGGTCTTAAGCAGAAAGACCACTTTAGCCTACGTTTAGCGCCAGACGCCATCTTGGTAAAGGAGTTGAAGTGGGCACAAGGAATGGTCACCTGGAGGGTCGCAAAGCAGCTGATGTTGTGTATGCATGCCTGTTTACTGTGTGATGTCTATAACACTGTTATGCCACACTGAATGTACTCTTATACTGTACACACCTTACCTGTACACCAGAGGGTGCTGCTGCTGGAGACCTAGGGGTTGCCTGCACACGGCAGGTAACGCAGTTTAAAAAGGAACTCACAGCTTGTTGTCGTCACTCAGGAGCTGCAAATAAAGCACTACAGGTCTACACAGTTTAAGTATCATACCCTGCCTCGTGGAGTCATTACTAAAGGTGCCTACATACACAACAACTGGCGACGGGAATACGAGGTCACGAACTACACGCTCAACGTGTCTAACCTCAGCAATTTACAGAGGGGGAAGATTGGGACGCTTTTGTGGAAAGATCGGAACAATTCTTTATAGCCAACGACCTGGACGGGGACACACCGGCCATACTACCGAACAAATGCAGGGCCATCCTGCTTAGCAGTTGTGGGCCCATCATCTATTGTCTCATCAGGGACTTACTAGCCCCGGAGAAGACAACCACCAAGAGCTATGAGCAACTTGTAACAATCATACAGGAACAACTAAAACCGAAAGAAAGCATCCTCACAGCCAGGCACCGGTTCTACACTTACCGGTGACCTGAGAGCCAAAAAATTGCAAAGTATGTTGCACACTTAAGAAGACCAGCTGTTCCATGTGATTTTGGCAACCACCTTAATGAAGCACTAAAGGACATATTTGTCATTGGAATCGGCCACGAAGGCCTCCTCCACAAATTGCTCTCTGCTGACATCACGGTCGCCCTGCAGAAAGCAATTCAAGTGAGCCAGGCCTACATGGTTTCGGCCGGTGACTCTGGGCGAATACTGACCCAGGACTCTAAACCGGCAAGCGCAGTGCACAGCATGGATACTTCTAAAGGCAGAAATGCTGCCCCTCGTCCCGCAACTCTGAGTCCACCACATAAGGCAAACCGGATGGCCCCATGCTGGCGCTGTGGAGGAAACCACAGGGCCCACCAGTGCCGCTACAAAGACTATACATGCAAAGGCTGCAAAAGAGAAAGGGCACCTTCAGAGAATGTGCAGAAAATGCTTTACTCACCACGTCTCTGATGAGCTGGCTGATCAACCGAGTTCTGACACAGATGAAGAGGAAGTTGCTCAAACCCAGGAAGTAGAGTATGGAATCTTTACCTGCTCCACCGAGAGTTCTCCATGGATGATGGAAGTGGACATTGACAGGGTCCCAATCTCCATGGAAATCGACACAGGGGTGAGCCAGTCTGTGATGAGCCAAATGACCTTTGAAAAAATTTGGATGAATTCCACCACTTGACCAAAATTGTCTCCTGTCCAGGTGAGGCTGCTCACCCATACCAAAGGTAAAATCCAAATCGTTGGCAGCGTGGACATCCAGGTCTCCCAGGGCAGCGTGTTGAACAAACTCCCCCTCTGGATAGTAGCCAGCGACGGTCCCACGCTGCTAGGCAGGAATTGGATGAACCAGGTCCACATCAGGCGAAGTGGCCCTGTGGAAGAAAAGACCACCACAGCCCACCTGCAGGAGAGCCAGGAAATGGCTGCAAAACCAGCACCACGATGAGAAAAACTTGTAATCAAAATGGCCACAACCATGCCATGAGGAGCATCACGTGACACCGAGCGGCCAATCGGATTTGAAGGCACCCTTAAGGAGACCGGTAACCAAAAAAATTTAAAGGGCAAGTTTCAACTCTTTGAGTACATGGACTTTAAAGCTAAAGATGCAATTAAAGGGTGCAAGTATGAAACTGTATGCAATGTAACCATGGATTGTGATGCTGGTTTAACTAATGTGACTAATGATATGAATGCAGGTGTTAGTAAGGTTAAGAACAAGTTTATTATGCTTAACAATAATGATAGAGAATGTGAAATGCCTAACGTAACCATGTCTGTTGAAACCAGGACACCCAAAAGTGATGCAAATGCTAGAATGTATAATGCAGGCTCAACTATGTGTGATCAGAGCCAAGGTGTCATGTATACCGGTCGGACACTGCCAAAGGACATTGGGTCCTACAGGGACCATGCTGATGCCAATGGAATCCCCCTGTGGGAGACCCCCAGGTCCAGCAGGCTACCTGACCATGTAACCTGGACCTTTGGAACGAATGAGATGCCCCTTGCAGGACACACATCCAGTGGGAGCAGACCCACCACAGGGACAGTGGTCAATGGGCAGCCCAGCCACCACCAATGGCAACCTGCACCAGACCAGCTCTACAACCCCTGGCCACCAGGGCCAACACCAGGAGCATGAGACCAATACCCTCCAGTTTCCCTGGCAAACCCTGGGATGACCTGACTCTCATCCCAATTGGTGGACAAATAGCCCACGCAGTCTTGTGGCCCTGCCCACCACCCCACAACAACCCACATCACAGTGTAAACACACCACCCACGGCTGCCGTGGCTACCCACCCGAGGGATCCCACAACAGTAACACCCACATGGTCTGTGTGTGAGGGAGGGAAAATGTACAAGGCCAGCCTCAAGCACAGGGGTCACACCTGGCAACCACACAACCCTCACCACAACCTCCCATAGCCCACCACTGATCACCTCTCCTGGCCATGCCAATAAGGATATGAAAAATGCTTAGGGGGGAGTATTGTTGTGTATGCATGCTTGTTTACTGTGTGATGTCTGTAACACTGTTATGCCACACAGAATGTACTCTTATACTGTACACACCTTACCTGTACATCAGAGGGTGCTGCTGCTGGAGACCTAAGGGTTACCTGCACAGGTAACCCAGTATAAAAAGGAACTCACAGCTTGTTGTCCTCACTCAGGAGCTGCAAATAAAGGACTACAGATCTACACAGTTTAAGTATCATACCCTGCCTCATGGAGTCATTACTAAAGGTGCCTACATACACAACAGCTGATTGTCACTTAACTTGCCTGCTCATGCTCATTAAGGAGGCTGCGCAGCATTTCAGTGGATACCACTTGACCTAACACCTTCTCCTAATGGTGGCCAGCTGATTGGGTGTAAACTAGTCCTCAGAAAGCCTTGCATTTATATAATGCCTTTCATGACCACCAGACATCACAAAGCACTTTACAGATAATCTGTTATTGTTATGTTGACTGAGGGATAAATATTGGCCAGGACACCGGAGATAACTCCCCTGCTTTTCTTCGAAATAGTGCCATGGGATCTTTTACATCCACCTGAAAGGGCAGACGGGGCCTCGGTTTAACATCTCATCCAAAAGACAGCACCTCCGACAGTGCAGCATTCCCTCAGCACTGCACTGGAGTGTCAGCCTAGATTTATGTGCTCAAGTCTCCAGAGTGGGACTTGAACCCACAACCTTCTGACTCAGAGGTGAGTGAGCTAACCACTGAGCCACAGCTGATGTTGAGCGTTACTGAAAAGTATATCATATTTTACTGTTGACTTGCTGCTGGAGGTTTGAAGAGAACTTTTCAAATACATCAGGAGACTTTCTGCGACAATTTGTCAAGACTTCACCAACATTTGCTCCAGAAATTATCTGAAGCCTTCACCTAAAAGAGTAAGTGCTGAGCTACTCCACCTTATTGGACACTTTATAGGAGTCACCAGGAGAAAGGAGTGCTTGGTCATCAGCACCTTGCTAGGGATCTCCCTTGGTCTACAGGAGGAATGGGAGGAGGACACGAGGCCAGGCAGAGCAGCACTAGCTGCTGCAGGAGAGAAGGACGGGAGGGCGAGTTGGACTGCTTCTCCTCTGCGGCTACAGGACATCCTTCGTCCTCTGCACCTCCTCCGTCTGGACCACCAGGATCTCCAGTCCCCTGTCCGAGATCCTGTGCGCCCTCTGCCTCGGTCCCTGAGCCACCCTGAAACAGGCTGCTGTGTGTCAGCCAGCACACTCCATACCTTCAGTGGGTGAGCGGAGCCCACATATACTGCTTCGTGAAAATTGTGTCTAATCAGCACTTGAGTGCTAAGTCGGCAGAAGTCTCTGATTTAGCATTTCCAGGCAAATTCAAATTATGATAATTGGCAATTAGGATGAAAATTGCGTGCTAAAACCAGACTTTCAAACAGGCTGGTCTTATTAGCACAGCACCAGTGTGGCACCTGTTTTCACCTTCTCACCAAAACAACCCCCTCAGAAGTCAACAAAGCTGGGCTGAGCTCTTTTGCTCTTCAAAGTCAAACACTGTGTGTGTGTTCTTGATGACATTCAGGACTTCTTGCCAACAACAACTTCACCATCTTAAAACGTAGAAAAAGATCCCAAGGCACGTCACACAGCTATGCAGAGAAATGGACACCTGCACCAAACAAGGAGAGATTAAGAAGAGGTGGTGAAAAGATTTGTGATAAGTTTTAAGGAGAGCCTTAAAGGATGAAAAGGAAGTGAAGAGGTAGAGGGGCTTTACAGAGAGAATCAAGATAAAGGACAATGGGATTCAGTCATGCCTCATTGGGCAGCACACTCGCCTCTGAGTCAGAAGGTTGTGGGCTCAAGTCCCACTCCAGAAACTTGAGCACACAAATCTAGGCTGCCATTCCAAAGCAGTGCTGAGGGAGTGCTGCACTGTCGGTGATGCCGTATTTCGGGTGAGACGTAAAACCACGATTCCATCTGCTCTCTAAGGCGGATGTAAAAGATCCCGCGGCACTATTTCGAAGAAGAGCAGAGCAGTTCTCCCTGGTGTCCTGGTCAATATTTATCCCTCAACCAACATTACGAAAACAGATGATCTGGTCATTATCACGTTGCTGTTTGTGACAGCTTATTGTGCGCAAGTTGGCTGCCACGTTTCTTACATTGCAAACGTGACTACACTCCAAAAGGTATAAGTGTAACGTCCCGAATCCGGAACTCCGAAAAGCAGAATTGTCCAAAAACCGGACATTTTGCGCATAGCTGATGGAGTCGTCCGGACTCCAGAATTATTGTTCAAAAACCGGACATTTTTTAGGCAAAACCCAAAATCCGGCACGGATTCAGTCAAGGATTCCAGATTTCAGACTCTTGATTTTCTTGTCTGAAATCCAGAAGAAAACAAAATCCGGAAAGGATCAAGTCCCAAGGAGTCTGGATTTCGGACATTGTACCTGTACTTCATGTGTTGCAAAACGCTTTGGAATGTCCTGAGGTCGTGAAAGACGCTGTCTAAATACAAACTATTTCTCTCTCGCTCTCTCTGAGCAGAAAGACCATCTAGGCTTCATTTTAAACACCTCACTGCCAAGGCCTACATCATCATCATCAGAGGCAATCCCTCGGAGCTGAGGATGACTTGCTTCCGCTCTAAAAATGAGTTCTCAGGTGACTGATGAGTCCAATGCGGGACCTACAGTCTCTGTCACAGGCCGGGCAGATGGTGGTTGAAGGAACGGGTGGGTGGGGAGGGCTTGGGTTCTATGCACTCCTTCCACTGTCAACGCTTGGCCTTAGCTTGCTCTCGGTGAGGAGACTCGAAGTGTTTAGCGCCTTCCCGGTTGCTTTTCCTCCACTTTGAGCGGTCTTAGGCCAGGGATTTCCAGGTATCGGTGGGGATGTTGCACTTTTTCAAGGAGGCTTTGAGGGTGTCCTTGAAGCATTTCCTCTGCCCACCGGGGGCTCGCTTGCCGTGTAGGAGTTCCGAGTAAAGCGTTTGCTTAGGGAGTCTTGTGTCGGGCATGCGGACAATGTGGCCTGCCCAATGGAGCTGATCGAGTGTGGTCAATGCTTCGATGCTTTATGCAGGCCGACATAAAGTCAAATGAAAATATACAATATAGAAATATTTTATCATTTCTAACCAGTTGGAGCCCCATTTCCGTCACATGGACAAGTTGATGACAGGGGTTAATGTCCGTGCTTTAGGCTTCCAGCTGGGAGCTTGACCCACAGGAGCCTACATCAGAAAATCAAAAAAATACCTTTCTATTGGCTGAAGGCCCGCCTGTAAAATTCACTGATGGGCCTGTTACCCAAATTGGTTGGAATAAAGAAGGAAAGAACAAATTTGCATTTATATAGTGCCTTTCACGACCCCAGGACATCCCAAAGGGCTTCACAGCCAATGAAGTACTTCTGAAGTGTTGTAATGTAGGAAACACAGCAGCCAATATGCGCACAGCAAGCTCCCACAAACTACAATGAAATAAATGACAAGATAATGTATTTTAGTTGTTAGTCACGGGACAAATGTTGGCCAGGACACTGGCTGAGAATTCATTCCCCTTTTCTTCTTTAATAGTGGCCATGGGACCTTGTACACCCTCCTGAGAGAGCACATGAGGCCTCTGTTTAACGTCTCATGTATAAGACGACACCTCCGTCTGTGCAGTACTCCCTCAGTACTGCCCTGTAGTTTCAGCTTCGATTATGCGTCAAGTCTCGGGAGTGCAGCTTGAAACCATGAGCTTTTGACTCAGAGGCTCAGTTACCACTGATGCAAGGCTGACACATATATAAATATATAGACATATATATAGCTATCTATATAGGTGCAGCTTTTTCTGAAGCAGGACAGCTGGTGGCTGCTCCATTAGTTAGACGTGTTTTGCACGTTTAGATGTTAAATTGCTTGCTCACAGGTTGCTGGAAGTGCGGCAAGGGCAACGGTGCATCTGGGACCTTGATGAATGACGGGACAAACCGTGTATCTCCTTCACCAAAGAGATTTCCTGGCCAACATTTGTCCCTGAACTGACACCTAAAACACATTTTATGTGGTAATTTATTTCATTGCTGTTTGTGGGAGCTTGCTGTGCACACGTTGGCTGCCCCGCTACCATACATTACAACAGTGACTACACTTCCAAACCTACTTCGTTGGCTGTAAAGCACTTTGGGATGTCCAGTGGTCGTGAAAGGTGCTATATAAATGCAAGTTTTTCTTTCTTCCCTTTTAAGAATTGAGACATAAACAGAGTACGGGCTGAGAAGGAGGGTGAATTAGAGTGGGTGAAATCAATGTTAAATCAGGGACAGAAAGAGAAATAAAGAGAGGGAAAGTTGAATTAAAAAGTGACAGTAACAAGAGACAGAAAGAAAAATTTTTTTTTTAATTTTTAATATCTCCTAAAACAATTCATAACCTGAAGGAATGAAACTCCACATTTATAATTGTTCATTTTCTGGGTTGATTGGAAGTCATTAACAATTAACCAGTTGTTGAAAGGTTATTACGCTGTTAATTACTAGACTAAACAAATTACACTGGTAGGGCACAATTTTGATGTTGTGTGCTCGTGTAAAATGGGTAATAGTGAGCCAGCAGTCCCTTTTATGTCAAGTCAATGGAAATAAAAATGGGGAGAGAATTAAAGCTCGGTATCACCCACTTTACATTATCACACAAAGTCAAAATTAGCCCCATATTGTGCACATTACACAGCAAAACTGCCTATGCCATTATACAAAGATATACAACTGAATTTGACATTGAGCAAGAGTTTGAGAGGAGGGTTGGGAGTAATTGAAGATGGTGTTGAGGAGGGAGATTATGAAGCATCTTTAGAAAGTTTAGAGAAATGTGGCAAGGAGAGGGAATTCCAGTGTGGAGACAGCTGATGACTGGAGCCTCTGCCTCTGATAGTGGAGCAGGAGGATGTGGCAACGTTTAGGAGACCAGAATCAGAAAAGCAGGGGGCCCTGCAGGACGCCGAGATTGCACATGGTCAGGTGCAGCTCCAGCAAGCAGCCAGGACGAGGGATGGAATCAAGGACTAAGACATGAAGTTCCTGGTGGGAATCAAACAGGATGGCTTTGGTCTTTCCAATGTTGAGCAGGAGCCAATTCCATCTCAATAATGGCTTGATGTCAGATTGGCACGGATAGGACGGCAAACGTCATTGGCCCAGAAATTAGACTTGCGCCCAAAACGGGTGGCAGGTTGACGAAATGCTTGCCTCATGCGCTTGTGCATGACGGCCTGCGCACTAATCAATATTTGGCACCAGACCTCATTTCAATTCAACCACGAGCTGTGGGCACCAATCGGGCTTTCGGGATGCAGCCCAGGAATTCGGCCAGTTCCAACACCGAGCCGGTTAGCCGGCAAGTAGGTCATGGGGGGAAAGCGGAGTGGGGAAAGGGGTGAGCATAGCCCAACAGCAGCCCACGGTATTTTTTGTGGAACCTGATGACCACTCCTCCTCCTGCTGCCTCCACAGAAATGTATTTTTTAACATATTCTCACCTTTTCTTGAGTGGTCTCCAGTGGCCCCTTTAAGGGCCGCTGCTTAGGCCGCTCAAGATCCGCCTCAACTGGGCGGAGCCTACGTGGCACAATCTCCACCCATTTATACACCAATTTCAATCAGAGTTCTACGTGCGGCATTAGGATCCTGACCTGTGCGGGCAGGGCATCTAATGCCTCTTTCAGGCACGTCGAAAGATCTCCTGCTTCCAGTTTGACACTCAGTGCTTCCAGGCGGAGATCGAGCGTGGCCGATCCCGACCCAGAACTGGTCTTCCCAGCCTACATATAACACCCCAAAAAGTGGCCGAAACCATCTTGAATTTCAGCCACATGGAGTCAAGGATGGTGGTGCACAGGTAAATCTGGGTGTCATCAATATATATCAAGTTGACTCCATGCTTGAGGATAATGTGGTGGGGAGGTTCTGGAGGTGATCGTAAAGGGCTTCTGACTTGTACAAGTTACTTAAATCTAAATTATCCAGAATGATAACAAAATATTATGGTATTGGGTGTTGGAGAAGATAAAAATATTATCCAGATATAAATTCATCACAGGCAAAAGATCCAAAAGTTGTGTTTATCTGTCTGAGGCTAAACCAGACTGTACGCAACCTTGGCGTCATATTTGACCCTGAAATGAGCTTCGATCACATATCCGCAGCATAACTAAAACCATCTATTTCCACCTCCGTAACATTGCCCGTCTCTGCTCCTGCCTCAGCTCATCTGCTGCTGAAGCCCTCATCCATGCCTTTGTTACCTCTAGACCTGACTACTCCAACGCACTCCTGGCTTGCCTCCCACATTCTACCCTACCTAACTTGAGGTCATCCAAAACTTGGCTGCCCGTGTCCTAACTCACACCAAGTCCTGCTCACCTATCACCCCTGTGCTCAGTGATCTACATTGGATCCCGGTTAAGCAACACCTCAATTTCAAGATTCTCATCCTTGTTTACAAATCCCTCCATGGCCTCGCCCCTCCCTATCTCTGTAATTTCCTTCAGTCTCACAACCCCACGAGATGTCTGTGCTCCTCAAATTCTGCCCTCTTGAGCATCCCGGGTTATAACTGCTCAACCATGGGTGGCCGTGCCTTCAGCTCTGGGACTCCATCCCTAAACCTCTCTGCCTCTCTATCTATCTTTCCTCATTTAAGACGCTCCTTAAAACGTACATCTTTGACCAAGCGTTTGGTCATCTGTCGTAATTTCTTCTTTTGTGGCTCGGTGTCAAATTTATTTGTTTTGTCTTATCCATCATAGGCGATCCCTCGAACAAGGATGACTTGCTTCCACAAGAGTTCACAGATGTTTCAATGAAGGACCCGATGTTCCAGTCCTGAACTCCAATTGAGGGGGTGGAAGATGCCTGTGCGTGGATTTTTTTTAAATGTATGGTGACCGTTGCACATCAGCCACCACACGGGCTTGACAGAGCTAGGCCTTTATCCAGTGGCGAGGATTAACCAGTGCTGCATGGACCTAGTGCGCACACATATCGCAGTGTCGGCAGGTCCGTGCTGCCCCTGGGCTCTTGGCTCTTCTGGGCCCCGTACCCTCATTTGCCGCACCTTCGCCACAATGTTCCAGGGCCCGGCGCTCCAGCTCTATCTATAGCCCTGACCTGCGGTGGTGTACTCACACAGGTATAACTCTTCTGTGAAGCGCCTTGGGACATTTTACTACGTTAAAGGCGCTATATAAATACAAGTTGTTGTTGTTGTTTATAGTCAATCGAGTTTCATAGCCTTAAAACTGACCAAAATGTCTATAACTATAACCTTGCACGACCACAGGTTAAAATGTATGTACAAAGGCCTGTACAATTGATGTGGGTACTGAATAATTGTCTTTCCCTTTTGCGAAGGGCCAATATAACCCCTGTCCCAAGGAATACTGGGCAATGACATCTATCTCCCATTCGCTGTGTCAATACCCCCCATCGCTCAGATATACGGAGGAGGGGCTACAAAGTCTGAATCCACTGAGAACAATGACTCCCCATCAATATTTTAAATTGAAATTATAATCTGATTGATTTTTTTGGTTCATTAACACGGCAACTGGGATTTCTCATTTGCATACTGAATTCATTTTGCGAGCTGTGGCAATCTAGTGCTGACAGGAATTTGTGCTTTGGAAGAATGAGCTTGCTGACTATAAAGAATGAGAAAAGGCAGCTCGGCACATTGGTTGTGTATCTCTGTCTTCCCGTTCAGATGGTTCAAGGTCTGAGTCCTGAGGGGGTGGAAATTGTCTTGGACTTCTTTACGTGCCCATTACCAGTGGCGCACGATCTGGGAGAGCGGCCCAATATTGGTCTTCAGGCCTCATTAATAAGTATTGCATGAGCTGCCAGCACCTGTCTCACCTCCACAGACAGCTTGTGCATTTGTATTAGGTCCTGGGAAGGGTGGAGGGAGTGGGGGGTGATATATCATTACAACATCACTAACAAACACACTCTACACAAGATGGCTCCAACAGAAAACTGTCATCATGTGACCCTGCCACATGATCCTTTATTATTTCCATCAGTAGTCGCAGTACATCAGTAGTCCACTAGGCAGAGCAGTAGTCCACTAGGGGGAGCTCTATTACAGGGGGAATTTAGCAATGTGCGATTGTGAGGAACACTCCTGCCCCTCCTCCCTCCACAGGAACGTTTTTTATAAGAACATAAGAACATAAGAAATAGGAGCAGGAGTAGGCCATACTGCCCCTCGAGTCTGCTCCGCCATTTAATACGATCATGGCTGATCCAATCATGGACTCAGCGAATGTACATTTATATAGCGCCTTTCATGACCTCAGGACATTCCCAAAGCGGGTTGCAGCCAATTAAGTACTTTTGAAGTGTAGTCACTGTTGTAATAAAGGAAATGCGGCAGCCAATTTGAACCCACAACTTTCTGATCCAGAGGCAAAAGTGCGACCACTGAGCTAAGACTGACACGAGCGGCCTGGTGGGAAGAGAACGAGAGAAACGCTGAGGGAAAGCACTTAGAAAAAGAACAAAGAGATCTAATCAGAAGAAGTTTTCTAAATGGAATTCTCTGAGGGAAATTAATAAAATGTAAAGGAACAAGTGGAGGTCTCGGAGGAGTAATAGGCAATTGCCTTCGCACTAATGATTAACACAGTGCAGTTGGTGATCGTGACTTACATACTTTAATTCCTGTTGCTGCTCTATGTACCAAAATAGAAGCAGCTTTGCTACCTACAGAGTGTCTGGAGCCTCTGTGTGTGACACAGATTGGTCTGTAAAACAAAATGAAAGGCAATCTATAAAGGCAGGGTTTTATCCATTAAATCAGCCATTTCAGCTGAAAACAGAACTGCTGAAAACTGTATCAAGATGCATTTAAAGGAAAAGAAATGTCTCTACTGGGCAAAGCACTGCCTCCTCCATCCCCTTACTTTAGTGCAGTGCTTTCTAGTTCATCACCCAATTCAGGGGTGTTTTCAGGCAACGTTCTTTGCAGTAAGGGCAGTGAAAATCTGGAACTCTCCCCACAAAAGCTGGGAGTCAATTGAAAATTTCAGGAATGAGATTGATAGATTTTTGTTAGGCAAGGATATTAAGGGTTATGGAACCAAGGTGGGTAAAAGGAGTAAGATACAGATTGAACATAAGAACATAAGAACTGGAGCAGGAGGAGGCCATTCGGCCCCTTGAGCCTGCTCCGCCATTCAGTAAGAACATGGCTGATCTTCTATCTCAACTCCACTTTCCTGCACTATCCCCATATCCCTTTATTCCCTTAATATCCAAAAATGTATCAATCTGTCTTGAATATACTCAACTTCTGAGAGGGCCCGAAATTCAGTCCTATTGGAAAGCGGGTGCTTCCCCGCCCCCCCCACCCCCGACCTTTTTGTGGCCATTAGCGCCAAAATGTTTGAGTGACTGGGCCATCCCATATTCAGCTCCAAAAGTGAACAAATGGGTTCCAGCGCTAATGAACACTTCCAAAGTGGATTTTTCAGCGGTGTTGCTGTCTTAATGCGAGTGTTATCACCACTGAGAAATTCAGCATGCAGGTAAGGCTTTCTAATGAGCCAGCTGCTCCCTGGTCTAAAGGTCCGGGTTTGCAGCAAGGCCCTGAGGGGGGAAGGAGTTTTGAAGGATGGCTGGTGCAAGGAGAGCCAACAGGTTCACTGATATGGAGCTGGAGACACGGATGGACGGTGTGGAGGACAGAAGAAGAATACTGTTTCCTGACGTGGGGAGACCTCGCAGACCGCCAGTATATAATGCATGGAGGGAGATTGCAGGGGAGGTGTCAGGCACCTCCATATATGTGAGGATGCACCCTCCCAGGAGGGTGCTGGCCAGTCTGCATCCGGTCCTTCCAGGCCCAGAGGTGTTCCAGGGCATCCTAGAAGGACAGCTGTAGGTCCCAGTCAATAACCACAGCAGCCTGCCCGGACCCATGATGCAGCCACGGGGAGACAGTTAGGCGTAGTGTTAGGGTAGTCACGTGTAACAGGTGTTATAGTGGGATGCACAGGGGTAACAAATGATTACAGTATTATATTGTTCTTTATGTTCTGTTTTTGCAGTGTTTTGGATAATTTGATGAATCTTTATTTTTGGCACATATATCTGGCCAGGTGTTTCATTTGGGAGTGGGCAATTCTGCGTTAAGGTACTCACTGCGATGGCCATTGGAAGTGGGAGCTGAAGGGTCATGTGTGGATGGGATTATCTGAAGCGAGCAGCGATGAGACGCAGCAGCACCTCGCTTCCAGGGTTGCGATGGGGACAATGCCTCCTAGCTCTGGGGCGACGGGGATCCTCCTCCTGCTCCTCCTGTGCCTCCTTCTCCTCCTCCTCAGGTGGTACTGCTGGTTCGACCTCCAGCGGCTGTCCCCTCATGATGGCCAGGTTGTGCAGCATGCAGCAGACCACGCCGATTATGGAAACCCGTTGAGGAGAGTACTGCAAGGTGCCACCAGACCGATCCAGGCAATGGAACCTCTGTTTGAGGATCCCGATGCAGTGCTCGATGATGCACCTGGTGGCAGAATGAACGTTGTTGTAGGCATGCTCTGCCACTGTCCTAGGGTTCCACAGTGGAGTGAGCAGCCAAGTGGACAGGGGATATCCCTTGTCGCCAAGCAGCCATCCACAATCATGATTTGGGCCGGTGAAGAGGGCGGGCACACTGGTCTGGCGCAGAATGAACGAATCACGGCTGCTGCCTGGGTACCTCGCATCAACTGTTAGGATCCAACGCTGGTGGTCACACACGAGCTGCACGTTCAGAGAGTGGAAGCCTTTGCGGTTCACACAGATCTCGGGGTGATGTTGTGTCGCCCTCAGCCCAACGTGTGTGCAGTCAATGGCACCCTGCACCCTCGGGAAGCCTGCCATTTGGGCAAATCTGGCCTACCGCTCAACCTGTTTGTCCCTTGTCATCGGGAAGGAGATGTACTGGACCCTTCTCCTGTACAGTGCATCTGTGACCTGCTGGATGCACCGATGTGCCGAGAATTGGGAGACGTTGCCAATGTCTGCAGTGGCAGACGGAAAAGACCCCGTGGCGATGGTGACCTTGGTCTCCACGGTGAGGGCGGACCTGAGGCGTGTCTGAGACTACAGATCTTCTCGCAGGACAGTGCAGAGCTCCCTCAGTATTTCTTTCTGAAATCGTAGCCTTCGCAGGCATTGCTCATCAGTGAGCTGGAGGAAGGAGAACTGAGGTCTGTAGACCCTTTGAGGGTTGGGCCTCCTTCCCCCACATCTGCATTGGCCCCCTCCCCTGGCACCTGGCCTGCTGGCCATCTCTCTGGCCATCCTCATTCTCGGGCTTCTGTTGAGGCTCTTGCTGGAAAGGCCCCTCTCCCAGTATTTGGTGGGGTGGGGTCAGCATCCCTCCCCCTCCTACTGATGCCATCTCCCTCTAGTTGTAGGTCTGTGCACATCTGCATGTCCTTCTCTCGGTTGTGCAGCCATGGCTGCTGCCTCCGTTGCCCGCTGCCTGTCTGCACGGTGCTGACGGCGATACCTTCTCCCGCATGCCGCCCTGCTTCTGACCAGGTGTACCAGGTGTCACCCTCACAACACTCCTCCCATCCTCAGGATGAACCCTGCCAAGCAGGGCTCTACAGCCCACAATGGGGCCTACAGGCCTCCACTAAAGACTCAGACCTGAAAGTTGTACAAAAGTCTGTGAAAACCTCTGAGCAGCACTCAGCAGGTTTAATGGAGCCAAAACAATTACTAAAACTATTTTACCTACCAAACGGACCCGATCGCGGCGACACTTCAGCGGTGTCGCGTTCCTGCACCGTCTGGAAAACCTTACCTGAAGAAGTCTTCGGTTTTTGGTGCTGAATATCGCGGTTATGGCCATTGTCCAGTGGCCCACCCGCTGATGACCTCACCGTGCCACTAACTCCTTTAGCGCAGTTTCACCGCGGCGATTCCGGCGGAAGTGCGCACCGCTCAAATCCCACCCCGAGCTGAATATGGCTCAGGGAAGGAAAAACACCCGACCGTCGCAGCCCATTGATCTTTTCCATTGGCCGCCCAAACCCCACGGTAGACGTCCCTTCAGAGATGGTGAATTTCGGCCCCTGAGCCTCCACAGCCCTCTGGGGTCAAGACTTCCAAAGATTCACTACCCTCTGAGTGAATAAGTTTCTCCTCATCTCAGTCCTAAATGGCCGACCCCTTGTTCTGAGACTGTGATCCCTGGTTCTAGATTCCCCAGCCATGGGGAAACATCCTCCCTGCATCTACCCTGTCAAGCCTGTAAGGATTTTGTATGTTTCATTGAGATCACACTCATTCTTCTAAACTCTAGAGAATATAGGCCTAGTCTGCTCAATCTCTCCTCATAGGACAATCCACCCATCCCAGGAATCAGTCTGGTGAACTTTCATTGCACTCTCTCTATGGCAAGTATATCTTTCCTTAGGTAAGGCGACCAAAACTGTACACAATACTCCAGGTGTGGTCTCACCAGGGCCCGATATAATTGCAGTATGATGTCTTTACTCTTCTACTCAAATCCTCTTGCAATAAAGGCCAACATACCATTTGGCCATGGTCTAAATGGTGGAACCATCTCGAGGGTTGAATGCCTATGCCTGTCCCTATATTCCTAATTTCCTATGTTCCTAATTTCCTATGTTTCTAATTTCCTATGTTCCTATGCTTTCATCCTCAAAGGGGCACCTCCAGCACTCCCTCAGCCGAGATTAGGATCTTAAGGCCTGGTAGTGGGGCTTGAACCCACAACCTTTCATCTCAAATGCGTGATCACGATCACTGAGTCGAGGCTGACACTGATGAGGTGATATCGTAATTTTTCATTGGAAATATTTTACCTTGTGGAGTACTGTGATGTTTCAATCTGTTCCTTAATCAGTCCAGTAATATAACACACCCTCCTGCCAAGCTTCTCAAATCATGCTCAGTTTGCAGGAGGTCCTGTGTGTTCAGAGTGGTTCGACTGATTTTGAGGTGTGAGCCTCAGGTACAAAGATAATCACTGCGCACTGCTTCAGTACTCAGTCAGTCGTGTTTTGTATGGGGTTGGGAGGCTCCAAATGGACCAGCAGATCAGACTGACACAGCAGCTCATGTTAAAACCAGTAACGCCTCTCAGGCCACTGCAGCAGGGGCCCCCTCCTCCCATAACCTACCTCACTGGACCAATTAAGGAAGAAATGAAAAAATCATACCACTCCACAAGATAACAAATTTCCAAATATAAAAGTACGATATCACCTCATCGATGTCAGCCTCGGCTCAGTGATCATGATCATTCATTTGAGGCAACTGGTCATGGGTTCAAGCCACACATCAGCTCTTACTCTCAGCTGAGGGAGTGCTGGAGGTGCCCCTTTTAGGATGATATGTTATCACTCGGGGGGAGAATTTCGGCCGCGCCTCAGTTGGGGCAGTAATCCAGGCGGAGCGGTAATTTTAGCACCTTGAATAGGTTTGCGCCTCCCGCAAAGACATTTGTTGGAATTGGGCGAAGAGCTGATGGGGAGCTAAATCAGCCATTACACACCAGGGCTGCGGAGGGGGGCGGGGCTAATGAAAATACCAGCGATAAATTTAACCGAGTCATTGCGCATGCACCAATCTCCGATTGCGATCCTGGGAAAAGCCGAGTCTTAAAGGCACCGTATAGTAATGCACCCATTAAAGTTTTCAAATTCACTTGTTTTCAAGCCGCATTGTTATGTCTCTGCCGCTGCAAACTCAGAGGCTCACGCACCGTGCTGTGTGTAAACGTTGCACTCACTGTGACCCCCGAGGGAAGCGCTTCCTCATCCCTTTAAGTAGCCGCCGGTTAACGACTCTGCAAGCCTGCACCGACTGTTTTTCCTGACGCTGTTATTGGTGGGCGCTCAATGAGGCGGCTGCACCGATTTTACCGACCGGGACACAAGCGTGCGCGTTGCACCAGGAATACGTCATGATCGGAGTAATCGTCAGCAGCCGGGCGCTACTGGTTTGCACCCCCCACTAAACCTCGAATGAATTCTCCGACGGGGTGCTAAATGCTGCACTCCCGCTCGCTGAGCTCCAACGCTCACATTACTGCTCCTTCTGGGTGCCAACTGAGGCTATGGACAACCGACAATCCAATCCAAGGTATGAGTGAATGTAAACCTTCATATAACACCACTGGAAGAAGGGCAGTGAAGTTCTTCCAGTGTTCTGGCCAATATGTGTCCTCCATCCAACATCACTAGAAGAGTCATTTTTGGTCATCTATCTCCATGCAATTTGTGTGTAATTCCCGACATTATAACAGTGACGGCACTACAAACGTACTTCATAGGCTGTGAAGTGTTTTGGGACGTCCTGAGGACATGAAAAGTGCTAAATAAATGCAAATTATTTGTTTAACCTGTGGGTGACTGCGCTTCAGCAAAAGATAGGAGAGTATCTGTTCAGTGAACCTCCTCTTTCCTTCAAAATGCCCCTGTTACATTATAAAGAAACATCCACTGACATAACCAGAAATGAATTCACTCCGAGAATGTTTCCTGCGTGAACCTTCACCTCACATTTTTCATGTCAAGACCAGGTACATAAAATTAAACACTGTTCAACATCACTTGATTGAGGCAAACAATTGCGCTGGTATTAGTGCCCCCAGGCCGCCTTTCTCCATCAGCTCGGCCCCCTGGAAGGTCCTAACCTGTTTGAAAGCTGGAAGGGCTTATACAAACAGTACCTTGAAAGATTAATTGAGTGTAAAAGGTCAACGCTTCAGACTCCACGAATGATAACTAACCCCTGTAGATTGCAAAAATACAGCGACCAGTGTACCGGATTGATAAAAACGTATTTTACTGGTAGAGAGAAGATTTAATCTCAGTTCATTAAAATAATGGGGCACTAAAACTGTCCGTTAGTCCCTCTATTTTTGTAATTCCCTTTTCTTCCCGGCCTCCACTCCAGGAAGGGCTGGCTCTCACTGCGGTTCGGGATTCACGAACACCAGCAGCATTACGGGGGCTCAGTGGGTAACGCACTCACCTCGAGGTCAGAAGGTTGCACCATTCAAGCCCATAATCGATGCTGATCCGTCAGTGAAGTCCCGGATGGACATAGACGTATAACTAAGGGCTGGAGGATGACATTGTTCTTGGATGGTTGCTCAGAATGGGCGCTAGCGAATCGGCAGCCTGGTTCACGTCCATTGAAAAGGCAATCAGCTGGGACTCTCAGGTGGATGTAAAAGATCCCATGCCACTATTTGGGGAAGAGCAGTGGAATGCTCCCCGTATTCCTTGCTTATTTGACACTGAAATGAGCTTTCAGCTACATATCCGCAGCATAACTAAGACCGCCTATTTCCACCTCGTAACATTGCCCCTGTCTCCGCCCTTGCCTCAGCTCATCCACTACTGAAGCCCTCATCCATGCCTTTGTTACCTCTAGACTTGACTATTCCAACGAACCCTTGGCTGGCCTCCCACATTCTACCCTACATAAACTAGAGGTGATCCAAAACTTGGCTATCAGTGTCCTAACTCACATCAAGTCCAACTCACCCATCACCCCTGTGCTCGCTGAACTACATTGGTTCCGGTTAAGCAGCGGCTCGATTTCAAAATTCTCATCCTTATTTTCAAATCCCTCCATGGCCTCGCCCCTCCCTATTTCTGTAATCACCTCCAGCCACAACCCCCCAAGATGTCTGCGCTCCTCTAATTCTGCCCTCCTAAGCATCGCTGATTATAATCGCTCAACCATCGGTGACCGTGCCTTCTGTTGCCTCGGCCCCAAGCTCTGGAACTCTCTCCCTAAACCGCTCCACCTCTCTACCTCTCTTTCCTCCTTCAAGACACTCCTTAAAACCTACTTCTTTGATCAAGCTTTTGGTCACCTGCGCTAATTTCTACTTATGCAGCTCGGTGTCAAATTTTTATCGCATAATATTCCTGTGAAGCGCCTTCACTACGTTAAAGGCGCTATATAAATACAAGTTGTTGTTGTTATTGCTGTTTGTGGGAGCTTGCTGTGCGCATGCTGGTTGCCGCGTTTCCTACTTTACAACAATGTGTACACTTCGAAATAACTTCATTGGATGTGAAGTAGTTTGGGACATCATGAAAGGTGCTATATAAATGCAAGTTCTTTCTTTCTCAAGAGAATCAATGCTAAACATAACCAATGAATGGAGAGCAGCAATCGGATGTTGACCGACAAAGCCGAAACAATCAGAGGAGGTGATAATCAAACTTTATAGTGCTCTGCTCAGACATGGGCCCAATTCTGATCACCAGGAAATGAGGCATTTGCGTGTTGGGA
This sequence comes from Pristiophorus japonicus, assembly GCF_044704955.1. Taxonomy (NCBI): domain Eukaryota; kingdom Metazoa; phylum Chordata; class Chondrichthyes; family Pristiophoridae; genus Pristiophorus; species Pristiophorus japonicus. The sequence goes on along the minus strand of NC_091993.1, from coordinate 39,830,087 downwards.
CAATGTGGAGAAAAGACACCAGCTAATCCCCAGAGGAAAGGTTTGGAGAGACATAGGTTTTTCAACCTGGAAAGGAGCCATCTGAAAGGTGATCCTATAGAGGGATATAAGATTGTTAATGATTTCCAGAAAGTTAACCTGGAATATTGCTTTAGATTGAACTGCAGTAGAACAGGAAAATTCAAGTTCTAAATCGTAAGAAATAAGTAATTTTAGGATTGGTATCAGGAAATTCTTCTTCACATTGAAAAGCAGACAAGTTATGTTAAACGAGTATAGAACCTTGGCTAGACCACACTTGGAAGGGCGAGACTTTCCACTTAGCTGGCTATCGCCCAAAAAATGTGCGATGTTCCAGCTTTAGCGATGTTTCAGCTTTCAGGAATGCCAAATATATTCCAGGTGAGGCCTCACCAAGGCCCTGTACAACTGCAGTAAGACCTCCCTACTCCTATACTCAAATCCCCTCGCTATGAAAGACAACATGCCATTTGCCTTCTTCACCGCCTGCTGTACCTGCATGCCAACTTTCGTAACTGATGTACCATGATACCCAGGTCTCGTTGCACCTCCCCTTTTCTTAATCTGCCGCCATTCAGATAATATTCTGCCTTTGTGTTTTTGCTCCCAAAATGGATAACCTCACATTTATCCACATTATACTGCATCTGCCATGCATTTGCCCACTCACCTAATCTGTCCAAGTCAACCTGCAGCCTCTTAGCATTCTCCTCACAGCTCACACCGCCACCCAGCTGAATGTCATCCGCAAACTTGGAGATATTACACTCAATTCCTTCATCTAAATCATTGATGTATATTGTAAATAGCTGGGGTCCCAGCACTGAGCCCTGCGACACTCCACTAGTCACTGCCTTCCATTCTGAAAAGGACCCGTTTATCCCGACTCTCTGCTTCCTGTCTGCCAACCAGTTCTCTATCCACATCAAAACATTACCCCAATACCATGTGCTTTAATTTTGCACACCAATTTCTTGTGTGGGGTCTTGTCAAAAGCCTTTTGAAAGTCCAAATACACCACATCAACTGGTTCCCCCTTGTCCACTCTACTAGTTACATCCTCAAAAAATTATAGATTTGTCAAGCATGATTTCCCTTTCATAAATCCATGCTGACTTGGTTCGATCCTGTCACTGCTTTCCAAATGCGCTGCTATCTCATCTTTAATAATTGATTCCAACATTTTCCCTACTACCGATGTCAGGCTAACCGGTCTATAATTACCCGTTTTCTCTCTGCCCCGCTTTTCTAAAAAGTGATGTTACATTAGCTACCCTCCAGTCCATAGGAACTGATCCAGAGTTGAAAGACTGTTGGAAAATGATCACCAATGCATCCACTATTTTTGGGCCACTTCCTTAAGTACTCTGGGATGCAGACTATCAGGCCCTGGGGATTTATCGGCCTTCAATCCCTAACACAATTTCCTGACTAATAAGGATTTCCTTCAGTTCCTCCTTCTCGTTAGATCCTCGGTCCCCTAGTATTTCTGGAAAGTTATTTGTGTCTTCCTTCATGAAGACAGAAACAAAGTATTTGTTCAATTGGTCTGCCATTTCTATGTTCCCCGTTATAAATTCACCTGATTCTGACTGCAAGGGATCTACGTTTGTCTTCTCTAATCTTTTTCTCTTCACATATCTATAGAAGCTTTTGCAGTCAGTTTTTATGTTCCCAGCAAGCTTCCTCTCATACTCTATTTCCCCCTTCCTAATTAAACCTTTTGTCCTCCTCTGCTGAATTCTAAATTTCTCCCAGTCCTCAGTCTTGCTGCTTTTTCTGGCCAATTTATACGCCTCTTCCTTGGATTTAACACTATCCCTAATTTCCCTTGTTAGCCACGGTTGAACCACCTTCCCCTTTTTATTTTTACTCCAGACAGGGATGCACAATTGTTGAAGTTTATCCATGTGATCTTTAAATGTTTGCCATTGCCTATCCACCGTCAAACCTTTAAGTATCATTCGCCAGTCTATTCTAGCCAATTCACGCCTCAAAGCATCAAAGTTACCTTTCCTTAAGTTCAGGACCTTAGTTTCTAAATTAATTGTGTCACTCTCCATCTTAATAAGGAATTCTATCACATTATGGTCACTCTTCCCCAAGGGGCCTCGCACAAGATTGCTAATTAGTCCCTTCTCATTACACATCACCCAGTCTAGGATGGCCAGCTCCCTAGTTGGTTCCTCCACATATTGGTCTAGAAAACCATCCCTCATACACTCCAGGAAATCCTCCTCCAACGCATTGCTACCAGTTTGGTTAGCCCAATCAATATGTAGATTAAAGTCACCCATGATAACTGTTGTACCTTTATTGCATGCATCCCTAATTTCTTGTTTGATGCTGTCCCTAACCTTACTACTACTACTGTTTGGTGGCCTGTACACAATTCCCACTCGTGTTTTCTGCCCTTTGGTATTCCGTAGCTCCACCCATACCGATTCCGCATCATCCAAGCTAATGTCTTTTCTTACTATTGCATTTATTTCCTCTTTAACCAGATATGTCAACCCGCCTCCTTTTCCTTTCTGTCTATCCTTCCTAAATGTTGAATACCCCTGGATGTTGAGTTCCCAGTCTTGGTCACCCTGGAGCCATGTCTCCGTGATGCCAATTACATCAGATCCGTTAACTGCTATCTGCGCAGTTAATTCGTCCACCTTATTCCGAATACTCCTCGTATTGAGGCACAGAGCCTTCAGGCTTGTCTTTCTAACACACTTTGCCCATTTAGAATTTTGGTGTAATATGGCCCTTTTTTCTTTTTGCCTTCGGTTTCTCTGCCCTCCACTTTTACTTTTCTTCTTTCTATCTTTTGCTTCTGCCCCCATTCTACTTCCCTCTGTCTCCCTACATAGGTTCCCATCCCCCTGCCATATTAGTTTAACTCCTCCCAAACAGCACCTGCAAACATTCCCTCTAGGACATTGGTTCTGGTCCTGTCCCACCTCCCCCAGAACCGGTTCCAAAATCCCAGGAATTTGAATCCCTCCCTTGTACACCACTCCTCAAGCCACGTATTCATCTGAGCTATCCTACGATTCCTACTCTGACTAGCACGTGGCACTGGTAGCAATCCTGAGATTGCTACTTTTGAGGTCCTACTTTTTAGTTTAGCTCCGAGCTCCCTAAATTCGTCTCGTAGGACCTCATCCCGTTTTTTACCTATATTGTTGGTACCTATATGCACCACGACAACTGGCTGTTCACCCTCCCTTTTCAGAATGTCCTGCACCCACTCCGAGACATCCTTGACCCTTGCACCAGGGAGGCAACATGCCATCCTGGAGTCTCGGTTGCAGCCGCAGAAACGTCTATCTATTCCCCTTATAATTGAATCCCCTATCACTATAGTTCTTCCACTCTTTTTCCTGCCTTCCTGTGCAGCAGAGCCACCCACAGTGCCATGAACTTGGCTGCTGCTGCCCTCCCCTGATGAGTCATCCCCCTCAACAGTACCAAAAGCGGTGTATCTGTTTTGCAGGGGGATGATCGCAGGGGACCCCTGCATTACCTTCCTTGCACTGCTCTTCCTGTTGGTCATCCATCCCCTATCTGGCTGTGTACCCTTTACCTGCGGTAAGACCAACTCACTAAACATGCTATTCACATCATTCTCAGCACCGTGGATGCTCCAGAGTGAATCCACCCGCTGCTCCAGGGCCGCAATGCGGTCCATCAGGAGCAGCAGCCGGATACACTTCCCGCACACGTCGTCATCAGGGACACCGGAAGCATCCCTGACTTCCCACATAGTACAGGAGGAGCATAACACGTGTCTGAGCTGTCCTGCCATGACTTAACCCTTCGATAAAAAATTGGCAACAACAATGCTACAGGTTACCTACTGACACAGAAAAGAAAAAGAAAAACTACTTTCCAATCACCAGCCAATCACTTACCCCCTTGGCTGTGATGTCAACTTTTGATTTCTTTCTACTTCTTTTTTGCCTTCTCTCCCTGCAGCAGCTGCACCAGCTGGGCCTTTTTATAGGTCTCCCCACACTGTCCGATCTCCCGCTGCCTCTCACCGAGCTCACCATGCTGGGCCTTTTTATAGGACTCCCCACACTGCCTCCCCAGGCTACTCGATCTCCCGCTGCCTGTTTCACCACTTTCCAGTATTAAAAAAGATTTACAGAATATTAAAGAGGTGTTCTGCCTGTTTGTGCAGTAGCCCAGGGACCTGATTCCTTGGCTGTGACTGCTATTCTCCCTTTTGGTTTGGTCAGTACTATAAAAGGGTTCTTGACTTGAGAGATTTAGGTTAATATAGCGCCTTTAATGACCTCAGGACATCCCAAAGCGCTTTACAGCCAATGAAGTTCTCTGGAAGTGTAGTCACTTTTGTAATACAGGAATCACAGCAGCCAATTTTGCACACACCATGTTCCCCACAAGCAGCAGTGAAATAATAACCAGATAATCTGCTTTATAGGTGTTGGTTGAGGGATCAATAGGGAGAACCACCCTGCATTACTTTGAAATATTGCCATGGAATCCTTTACATCTAACTGTGGAAACAGATGGGACCTAGGTTTAATGTCTCATCTGAAAGATAGCAACTCCGACAGTGTCGTGCTCCCTCCATTCTGCCCTGGGGATTGTCAGCCTGGATTATGCGATCAAATCTTTGGAGTGGGACTTGACTCCACAACCATTTTGCTAAGAGGTGAGAGTGCTATCACTGAGCCAACTTGACACCGTGACTACCAACGTTATTCAAGTTGGTCGCAGACTTGCCTCTGAATCAACAAGTTGAAGCACCACTCCAGGACTTGATTGCACAATCCAACCTGGCATTCAGTGCAGTAGATAGAGTGCTCCATTGTCAGAGGCGTTGTCCTTTAGATAAGATATTGCACTGCATCTTGCAGTGGTTCAGAAGGATGTGGAAGACCGCATGGGACTACTTGACAAGCAGAGAGATCTCATCGTCCTAGGCGGTCCCTCGAATGAGGATGACTTTCTTCCACACGACTTCACAGATGTTTCGATGAAGGGCCCAATGTTCCAATCCTGAACTCCAATTGAGAGGGTGGAAGGTGCCTGTGCATGGATTTTTTCAATGTGGGGTGACCGTTGCACACCAGCCACCACACGGTGCCTTTTCCAGTGACAAGGCTTAACCAGGAGGACGGGAGACCTGCTCTGCTGCACGGACCTAGTGCGCACACATATCGCACTGTGGGCTGGCCCGTGCTGCCCCTGGGCCCTCGCTTCTTCTGGGCCTCGTATCCGCACCTCCGCCGCGATTTCTCGCCGCTCCTCCGCCACAAACCTTCGAGCATCTTCCTGGTCACTCACCTCACTGTTTGGGTGCAAATTTGCTGATCCATTTGCATCAACAGTCATTGAGCTCCAAAGGTACTTTGTCAGAGAAGTGGATTAAGATCATTTGAGATGTGATCAGCCATTGTGTAAGTGCAAGGCTTCCTTTCCTCCTCTTCAGATGAAGGGTCTGCACCTCAAACATTAATTTGGCTTTTCTCTCTCAAATCAGCCGAGCATTCGCTGCATTTTTTTTTCTTCGATGACAGCTACTTTGGTGAAGCTTTATCCGGTGGACATCTTTGTGTTAGAAATAAGGGTTTACTTAAAATCAAGAACAAAAGAACAATGCTCACCTGTAGCTCCATGTGATTGAACTCCACAGGATGGCCTTACAGTGTAATCATGTGCTCATTACCTACTTGTCAGAGACTGAACTGAAAGTGTGAATTAACAGGAGTAAGCTGTATTTAAATGGTAACTTTGCACATTAGATTTTCAACTTTTATGGTTTCTCTAATTTTGAAAATGCTATATATGTGAACTTGTATTTACTCTGTACAGCCACCAGAGGGCTCATCCCCTGGAGTCCCAAGGGATCCCATAAGCCCTTGGGAGCACAGGTATTTAAGGAGGCTTCCTTAGAGGCACTCTGGAGACCTGCAATAAAAGACTATGGTCACACTTTACTTTGAGCTCACAGTGTTCAGTCTGACTCTTTCTCCATACACAACAACTGGCGATGAGATACAGATAGCGAACCAAAAGATGCAGAGAACAGTGGGCATCCTGGAGAAATTTTCGGTTGGAGACGATTGGGAAACTTTTATGGAGCGACTCGACCAATATTTCGTGGCCAACGAGTTAGATGGGGAAGAGAGCGCTGCCAAACGAAGGGCGATCCTCCTCACCGTCTGTGGGGCAGAAACGTATGGCCTCATGAAGAATCTGCTCACTCCAGCGAAACCCACGAAGAAATCATACGACGGTTTATGCACACTGGTCCGAGAGCATTTGAACCCGAAGGAAAGCGTTCTGAAAGTGAGGTACCGGTTCTACGCCTACAAAAGGTCTGAAGGCCAGGAAGTGGTGAGTTATGTCACCGACCTAAGACGCCTTGCAGGACATTGCGAATTTGAAGGAAATTTGGAGCACATGCTCAGAGACATTTTTGTACTTGGCATTGGCCACGAAACCATACTTCGCAAACCTTTGACTCTAGAGACCCTAACCTTGAGTAAGGCCATAGCGATAGCCCAGGTGTTCATTGCCATCAGTAACAATACAAAGCAAATCTCTCAGCACACAAGTGCTGCTACAAGTACTGTGAACAAAGTGATGCTGTTTTCAAATCGTAAAGTACAGGGCAGGTCACACATACCTGCAGCTGCACATCCGCAGATGTCTCAGAGTCCACCATCAAGAGTGGTGAATGCAAGGCCATTAACACCTTGTTGGCGTTGCGGGGGTGATCATCGTTTCCATTCATGCCGATTCAAAGAGTATGTTTGCAAGAGCTGTGGAACAATGGGACACCTCCAACAAGTGTGCAGGTGAGCTGCAAAGCCTGTTAAACCTGAAAACCACCATGTTGCAGAGGAGGACAGATCCACGGAGGATCATGACGAACTAGAGCCTCAGATAGAGGAGGCAGAGGTACATGGGGTGCACACATTCACCACGAATTGTCCCCCAATAATGCTGAATGTTGAACTTAAATGGACTCCTGGTATCAATGGAGCTGGACACAGGCGTGAGCCAGACCAACATGGGCAAAAAGACTTTTGTGGTGCAACAAGGCCGCAAGGCCAGTCTTAACTCCAGTTCGCACGAAACTAAGAATTATGCTCAAGAACTGATTCCTGTAATCGGCAGTGCTACCGTAAAGGTCTCCTACGATGGAGCGGTGCACAAACTACCACTCTGGACGGTACAGGGCGATGGTCCCACGCTGCTCGGCAGGAGCTGGCTGGGAAAGACACGCTGGAACTGGGACGACATCCGAGTGCTATCGCCCGCTGATGACACTTCGTGTGTCCAGATCTTAAACAAATTTCTTTCGCTGTTCAAACCAGGCATCGGGAAATTCCAAGGAGCAAAAGTGCAGATCCACCTAATTCCTGGGCCACAACCCATCCATCATAAGCAGTACCTTACATGATGAAAGAAAGGGTAGAGATCGAGCTAGACCGGCTGCAAAGAGATGGCATCATTTCACCGATCGAGTTCAGCGAGTGGGCCAGTCCTCAAGGGTGATGGCACCATCAGAATCTGTGGCGATTATAAAGTAACTATCAATCATTTCTCCCTGCAGGACCAATACCCACTACCAAAGGCCGACGACCTCATTGCAACACTGGCGGGAGGAAAGACGTTCATGAAGCTGGATCTGACTTCAGCCTACATGACGCAGGAACTGGAGGAATCATCAAAGGCCCTCACCTGCATCAACACGCACAAAGGTCTTTTTGTTTATAACAGATGCCCATTTGGAATCCGATCAGCGGCAACGATATTCCAGAGAAACATGGAAAATTTACTGAAGTCGGTCCCGCACACCATGGTCTTCCAGGACAACACCTTGGTCACAGGTCGGAACACAGTCGAGCACTTACAGAACCTGGAGGTGGTTATTAGTTGACTCAACCGCGTGGGGCTCAGGTTAAAACACTTGAAGTGCGTTTTCCTGGTGCGTGAAGTGAAGTTTTTGGGAAGGAGGATTGCAACGGATGGCATCAGGCCCACCAACGCGAAGACGGAGGCAATCAAGAACACATCTAGGCCACAGAACGTGACGGAGCTGCGGTCATTTCTGGGACTCTTGAACTACTTTGGTAACTTCTTACCGGGTCTCAACAAACTGCTAGAACCACTACATGTCTTATTACGAAAAGGGGGTGAATGGGTTTGGGGCAAAAGCCAAGAAAACGCCTTTGTAAAAGCAAGAAAATTGTTATGCTCAAACAAATTGCTTGTGTTGTATGATCCATGTAAGCGTTTGGTACTAGCATGTGATGCGTCGTCGTATGGCGTTGGGTGTGTATTGCAACAAGCTAATGATTTCGGGAAACTGCAACCAGTTGTTTATGCATTCAGGAGTCTGTCTAAGGCTGAGAGAGCCTACAGCATGATTGAAAACGAAGCGTTAGCGTGTGTCTATTGGGTAAAGAAAATGCATCAATACCTGTTTGGGCTAAAATTCGAATTGGAAACTGACCATAAGCCACTTATATCCCCGTTTTCCGAGAGTAAAGGGATAAATACCAAAGCATCGGCCTGCATCCAGAGATGGGCGCTCACATTGTCCACATACAACCACTCCATCCACCACAGGCCAGGCACAGAAAACTGCGCCGATGCTCTCAGTAGGCTGCCATTGCCCACCACGGGGGTGGAAATGGCGCAGCCCGCAGTTCTAGCCATGGTTATGGAAGCATTTGAGAGTGAGCAATCACCCGTCACTGCCCGGCAGATCAAAACTTGGACAAGCCAGGACCCCTTATTATCTCTAGTCAAAAGCTGTGTGCTTCACGGGAGCTGGTCCAGTGTCCAATGGAAATGCAGGAAGAGAAAAAGCCGTTCCAGCGGCGCAAGATGAAATGTCTACACAGGCCGACTGCCTTCTATGGGGCAATCGAGTAGTGGTCCCCAAGAAGGGCAGACACCTTCATCAATGATCTCCACAGTAACCCCCCAGGCATTGTAATGATGAAAGCGATAGCCAGATCCCACGTGTGGTGGCCCGTTCACAGATGTAATACATGCTCGCAGTTAAGCAATGTACCCAGGGAGGCGCCGCTAAGTTTATGGTCTTGGCCCGCCAAACTGTAGTTTAGGGTGCACGTCGACTATGCAGGCCCGTTCTTGGGTAAGATGTTCCTTGTGGTCGTAGACGCGTACTCCAAGTGGATTGAATGTGAGATAATGTCGGCTAGCACATCCGCTGCCGCTACTGAAAGCCTGCGAGCCGTGTTTGCCACACACGGCTTACCCGATGTCCTGGTGAGCGACAACGAACCATGTTTTACCAATGCTGAGTTCAAAGAATTCATGACCCGTAACAGAATCAAACGTGTCACATCTACCCCGTTTAAACCAGCGTCCAATGGTCAGGCAGAGAGAGCAGTGCAAACCATCAAGCAAGGCTTGAAGAGGGTAACTGACGGCTCACTGCAGACTCGCCTATCCCAAGTCCAGCTTAGCTACTGCACGAGACCACACTCACTTACTGGGATCCCACCTGCTGAACTGCTCATGAAAAGGGCATTTAAGATAAGGCTCTCATTAGTTCACCCTGATCTACATGAACAGGTAGAAAGCAGGTGGCTTCAACAAAGTGCATACTATGATAGCGAAAATATGGCATGCAGGATTGAAATCAATGATCCTGTATTTGTATTAAATTATGGACAAGGTCCCAAGTGGCTTCCCGGCACTATTGTGGCCAAAGAGGGGAGCAGGGTGTTTCGGGTGAAACTTTCAAATGGACTCATTCACCGGAAACACTTGGACCAAATCAAACTCAGATTCACAGACTATCCTGAGCAACCCACCTTGGACCCTACCTTTTTTGATCCCCCAACACACACACGGTTGACCACGAAGCAGAACCCATCATCCACAGAAGCCCTGCAGAGCCCAACACACCAGGCAGCCCAGCAAGGTCAGCTGCACAACAGCCCAGCGAGGGCTCAACAAATGATTCAACAACACCAGCTTTCACACTGAAACAATCAACTAGGGCAAGAAGGGCCCCAGATCGAATCACATTGTAAATAGTTTTACACTATTGACTTTGTTGGGGGAATGTTGTTATATATGTGGACTTGTATTTACTCTGTACAACCACCAGAAGGCTCATCCCCTGGGGTCCCAAGGGATCCCATATTCCCTTGGGAGCACAGTTATTTAAAGAGGCTTCACAGGTTGGAGAGGCACTCTGGAGACCCGCAATAAAAGACTACGGTCACACTTTACTTTGAGCTCACAGTGTTCAGTCTGACTCTTTCTCCATACACCACAGAAAATATCCTTGTTAAATAGTTCCCTTTACTGTACTGGATGGAAGTTATCTTTCCTTTCCCACAGTCTTATTTTCAAATGCTTCTTTTTGTTTTTCTGTCCAATTCTGGGTCTTGCGCATCACCAATTTTAATCGATCCACCATTGGTGGCCGTGCCTTCAGCTGCCGGGGCCCCAAGCTCTGGAATTCTCTTCCTGAACCTCTCCGCTTCTCCCTCCTCCTTTAAGACACTCCTTAAAAACTGCCTCTTTGACCAAGCTTTTGGTCACCTGTTCTAATATCACTTTATGCGGATATATTTAGATGAGGAAAGGCAGGAGGAGGCTCGAGTGGAGTATCATGGTTTGGCCCAGTGTCCTGTGTCTGTGTCGAATATCCGATGTGATTTATGTGTCTCAGTGTCACGTTTTGTTTGATAATTGCTCCTGAGAAGCACCTTGGGGCATTAAAGCCGCTCTATAATTGCAAGTTGTTATTTTTTCATCTTGTATATCTCAGTAGTTTCGTTTAACACTATGGTGCTATGGATTGAATGTCTGCAGGTCAGGAGCATTAACATTTTCAACACGAGTTCATCTGTTTTTTTTTGGAAGTGTTGATTGAGGGATGAATCGTTCACCAGTACAGCAAGAGTCAGCGATTGGTGCTGGGACCACTGTTTTTCATGATTCACATTGACGATTTGGACGCGGGACTCGGAAGTATAATTTGTAAATTTGCGCATGATACCAAATTGGGGAGGTGCAAAGAAAGATTGTGACAAAATGCAAGAAGATATTAATAAACTTGCAGCATAAGTGTTTAATTGACAAATTAATTTCAATAAAGCTATGTTTGAGACTTTGGTAGGAAAGATAAGGAGGACACATACTGCTTGGATAATGGGTTAGAGGAGCAAAGGGATCTAGGGGTACAGATACACAAATCACTAAACGCAGTGCCGTAAGTCGATAAGGCCGTTAAAAAGCAAACCAAGCACTGGGGCTATTTTTTAGAAGGATGAAATTTTAAAGTAGTGAAGTCATGTTAAATTGATAAAGAACCTTGGTTAGACCACACTTGAAGTACTGTCAGTGCATAGTTCTGGTCTCCTTATTACAAAAAGGAAGTAGAGGCTTTGGAGAAGGTGCAAAAAAGCTTCACAAGGATGACACCAGAACTGTGAGGTTATAATCAGGAAAGACTAAATAGGCTTGGGGCTCCTTTTTCTAGAAAAGAGGTTGAGGGGAGACCTGATAGAGATCCTTAAAATGATGAAGGGGTTCGATAGGGTCGACATAGAGAAGATATTTCACCTTGTAGGGGATTCAAAAACTTGGGACCACAAATATAAGATAGTCACTAATAAATCCAATAGGGAATTCAGGAGAAACTTCATTACCGAAAGAGTGGTAAGAATATGGAACGTACTAACACAAGGAGTAGTTGAGGCAAATAGCATAGATGTAGGAAACTGTGAGATTATCCACTTTGGCAGAAATAATAGAAAAGCAAGTTATAATTTAAACAGAGAAAAATTGCAAAGTGCTGCAGTACAGAGAGACCTGGGGGTCCTTGTGCATGAAACACAAACAGTGAATATGCAGGTACAGCAAGTGATCAGGAAGGCAAATGGAATGCTGACCTTTATTGCAAGGGGGATGGATTATAAAAACAGAGAAGTCCTGCTACAACTGTACAGAGTATTGGTGAGGCCACACCTGGAGTACTGCATTCAGTTTTGGTCTCCATATTTAAGGAGGGATATATTTGCATTGGAGGCTGTTCAGAGAAGGTTTACTCGGTTGATTCCGGAGATGAGGGGATTGACTTATGAAGATAGATTGAGTAGGTTGGGCCTATACACATTGGAGTTCAGAAGAATGAGGAGGCTCGACAAGGTGGATGCAGATTGTATATTTCCACATAGGGGAAATTAAAACTAGGGCACATAGTCTTAGAATAAGGGGCCGCCCATTTAAAACTGAGATGAGGAAAAATTTCTTCTCTCAGAGGGTTGTAAATCTGTGGAATTCTCTGCCCCGAGAGCTGTGGAGGCTGGATCATTGAATATATTTAAGGCGGAGATAGACAGATTTTTGAGTGACAAGGGAATAAAGAATTATGAGGAGCGGGCAGGGAAGTGGAGCTGAGTCCGTGATCAGATCAGCCATGATCTTATTGAATGGTGGAGCAGGCTCGAGGGGCTAAATGGCCTACTCCTGCTCCTATTTCTTATGTTCTTATATGTATTTAAGGGGAAGCTAGATAAGCACATGAGGGAGAAAAGAATAGAAGGGTAGAGTTAGATGAAGAAGGCTGGGAGGAGACTCGTGTGGAGAATAAACAGCGGTATAGACCAGGTGGGCCGAATGGCCTGTTCCCATGCTGCAGACTCGATGTAACTCGATGTAAGAGAACTCCACTGCAGAGAAAGCCAGGTGGTCCAGTATGTTCACTTCAGCAGGCAGGCAGGACCTCGACTGGAAATTGCAGCTGAAAGATAGAACTTCAAACAATGCAGCACTCCCTCAGTACTTTTCAAGGACACCCTCAAAGCCTCCTTGATAAAGTGCAACATCCACTCCAGCACCTGGGAATCCCTGGCCCACAACTGCCCAAAGTGGAGGACGAGCATCCAGGAGGGCGCTGAGCACCTCGAGTCTCATTGCCGAGAACAAGCAGAAACCAAGCGCAAACAGCGGAAGGAGTATGTGTCAACCCAGGCTCCCCACCCACCCATCCCTTCAACCAGCATCTGCCCCACCTGTGGCAGAGACTGTAGGTCCTGCACTGGACTCCCCAGTCACCTGAGAACTCACTTTCCCGGGCCGAGAAAGGGACCGGGCTGATTTTAGTCGCCAGCCCGCCCAGTTTCTGTCGGGCAGCAAGGGTTAAAATTGTTCCCATAGTACTATCACAATCACTGTGGCATTAGGCCTTGACTAGGCCAACATCCCCAGCATTGAAGCACTGACCACATATGATGATTACGATGATGATGATGCCTCCCTCAGTACTAGGTTATGTGCTCAAGTTCCTGGAATGGGGCATGAACCCATGACCTTCTGACTCAGAGGTGAAAGTGCAGCCATTGGGGCAAGCTGACGCTATAAATGCTTAGATAATAATTTCCATTACACATAGTATATTCTTTCCTCTGTATTTTTCTGAACGCTTTTTTTTTTGGTTTATTCACAAGGTTCGGAAAATCCAGCACATGCTCACAGTCCTTTTGTGGACAGAATACACATTTTGGGGCATTTAGTATCGTCGGTTGGACTGCTCAAGACCCGGTTTGGTTTGGTTTGTGCTGACAGGCATTAGGTGAGTCGGTGAAATTCGTGGTGAGTCAGCTGCCAGCCGCTCCGGGCCGGGAAAGGGACCAGACTGATTTTAGTCACCCGCCTGCCGGGTTCCTGTCGGGCAGCAGGGGTTAAAATTGCTCCGATAGTGCTATCACAATCACTGTGGCACAAGGCCTTGACCAGGCCAACATCGCCAGTGTTGAAGCACTGACCACACTTGATCAGCTCCGCTGGGCAGGCCACATTGTCCGCCTGACAGACACAAGACTCCCAAAGCAAGCGCTCTACTCGGAAATGCTTCACGGCAAACGAGCCAAAGGTGGACAGAGGAAACGTTTCAAGGACACCCTCAAAGCCTCCCTGATAAAGTGCAACATCCCCACCGACACCTGGGAGTCCCTGGCCAAAGACCACCCTAAGTGGAGGAAGTGCATCCGGGAGGGTGCTGAGCACCTCGAGTCTCATCGCCGAGAGCATGCAGAAACCAAGCGCAAGCAGCAGAAAGAGCATGCGGCAAACCAGTCCCACCCACCCTTACCCTCAACGACTGTCTGTCCCACCTGTGACAGGGACTGTGGCTCTCGTATTGGACTGTTCAACCACCTAAGGACTCATGTTAAGAGTGGAAGCAAGTCTTCCTCAATTCCGAGGGACTGCCTATGATGATGATGATGATATGGCACAAGGGGATACTGATGCTAAACTACAAAGCCCAGGATTTTCTTGTGTTCATTACCCCAACCTATTCAATACACCCAGGTATCAAACCATGAAAATCTACCCTCACAACCTGCACCATTGCTCACAGTGAGTTCGCAGAGGTACTGCCGGCCTATCCTGCCACCCCAGCCACATCATCCCTCCCACCCCATCCCTCCCTACCCACCCCATCCCTCCCTCCCCATCCCCCCCACCCCATCCCTCTAACCCCATCACTCCCTCTCCCATCATTCTAACCCCATCCCTCTAACCACATTCCTCCCTCCCCATCCCTCCCACTCCATCCCTCCCTCCCCACCCCCCACACCCCATCCCTCCCTCCCCACCCCTCCCTCCCCATCCTCTAACCCCATCCCTCTAACCCCATCCTTCCTACCCCATCCCTCTCACCCCATCCCTCCCACCCCCTCCCTCCCCACCCCATGGACTTATCTCTGGCCCTCAGCATTGGCCAAAATTGACCTTGACAGGCGTCTGTGAACCTGATTGACGCCTGCAACCAGCCTGAATTATTCTGTTGAGGCCCGAGGACGAATTTAGCTTGGTCTTCGGGCCTCTCCATTCCAGTGCGTTGTCATTGCACACCGTCGGAATTGTGCCCAATTTAGGACAATAAAGAATTTAGGTCCCATAAGTTCCAAGACCAGGCTTTTGGCTTGACCGAGGCCTTCAATTAAAAACTTGAATGAAGTTATTACAACAACACAAAAATTAATTCACTGAATAAATTGAATCATATTATTAAGAAATTTATAATTTTTGGATTTTTTAAATTGCGTTTAAACCCATATTTTAAACATAAAGATTTGGTTGCTAAGAAACAAAATGGCAGCTGAACACTTGTCAGAAAGAGCAATTTGTCAGGAAAAGATAACACAGCAACACCTGGTGGGCGGATTCTCCAATTACAGATTGTCGAATTTACACAGCGGGTGCCATTCTAAATATGGACAGAATCATTCATAATCGGAAAAATGTGACAAAAATCACGATGACAGAAAATAGCTTTTCTAGGCAGGAAGTGCACCCAGATGCAATATTTCTTAATGATATAATACCTATTTACGGTAAAAGCCACCCCACTCCATATCCCTCCCCACCCCATGGACTTATCTTTGGCCCTCAGCATTGGCCAAAATTGACTGCGACAGGCATCTGGGAACCTGATTGGTGCCTGCAACCATGGTGATTTGTTCGGTTGAGGCCCAAGGACGAATTTAGCTTAGTCTTTAGGCCTCTCTGTTCCAGTGCGCTAAGGGGTACATTTTCCTGGTTGAACCTTGGTCCGTGTTTGATTGTCTGGTGGGAGGGAGAGCTTCGCTCCATATGGGAATCCATCTGGTTTCTATTCATAAATTGAAATAGATGCGAATAGCGTGGTCTACCTTATGGGCATGTGCTGCTCCTCACCTGATCTTCCTGTATTTGTTGCACCCTGGCTATTCAGTATGCCCAGGGCAGGACCAGCACAATCTACCCTAACCCCCACCATTGCCCAAGGTGTGTTTGCAGAGGGATGTTGTCAGTAAATGGAGACAGGGAATGTGTGACAGTGAAAGTGTAACAGGAAGTAAGTGTAATATTTACAGGAAGTGTGCATTCAATATTGTGTGGCTAGACTGAGCCTTTTGGAGTGGGCCTGTTTTCTTCTGCAAGTTTGTACCATTCTGCTGAGCTCAGCCCCACCCTCACCATTAGCTTGCATTTAGATAGCACCTTTCACAACCTCAAGACATCCAAAAGTACTTTACTTTTGAAGTGTGGTCACAGTTGCAATCATTTGCACACACAGCAGGATCTCACACACAACAATGTGATCAGATAACCAGTTTTTATAGTGTTGTTGGTCGAAGGATAAATATTGGCCAGGACACCGGGACAACTCTCCTGAAGAGCGCCATGGGATCTTTCATGTCCACATGAGAGGGCAGACGGGACCTCGGTTTAATGCTTCATCTGAACGATGGCACCTCCGACAGCGCAGCTTTCCCTCAGCGCTGCACTGGAGTGTCAGCCTGGATTTTGTGCTCAAGCCCCTGGAGTGGGACATAAACCCACAACCTTCTGACTCAGAGGCGAGATCGCTACCCACTGAGCCATGGCTTACACCTGATTATTGACAAAATGGATGGTGTAATGGATGAAGCCCTGACTGGTGCAGGTACCAAACTTCATTTGGTGCAGGTTGGAGGAATTGCTGTGTAATTTATTTATTTTTATCTGTGCCAGCACAGAGAATAGTGAAATATGGTAACACTCTCGCTTCTGAGTCACAAGGTTGTGGGTCCAAGTCCTACTCCAGATACTTGAGCACAAAATTCTAGGCTGAAACTCCAGTGCAGTGCTGAGGGAATGCTGCACTGTCCCAGGTGCCGTCTTTCGGATGAGATGTTAAACCGAGGCCCTGTCTGCTCTCTCAGATGGTCGTAAAAGATCCCATAGCACTATTTTGAAGAAGAGCAGGGGAGTTATCCCCAGTGTCCTGGCCAATGTTTATCCCTTGTCGACATCACCAGAACAGATTATCTGGTTATTATATTGCTGCTTGTGGGAGTTTGATGTGAGTAAATTGGCCACCGCGTTTCCTACATTACAACAGTGACTACACTCCAAAAGTACTTCATCGGTTGCAAAGCACTTTGGGATGTCCCGAGGTCGTGAAAGGCGCTATAGAAATGCACATCTTGCTTTGTTTTACTTGGGAATGCAGATTTCAGGAACTGAGTGACTCAATTGGGTTGTCATTCGATGCAGAGTCAGCAGTGACAGTTTGGCAGAGCTCATTCTAAGAACAATGGACTCCAGCCTTGTCCATTAACGTGTAGCAGGCATTGGTTGATTAGCGATGTTGGTCATTTAATACCAGTCAGTGCCCGGACATTGCCTGCACGATACAAACCAGGTGTTCTCTTTATGTATTTATGAGCCTTGGCCAATTGTATCCCTGTAACTGTGTAAGGTGGTTTCTTTATATGGTACACGGGGCTCCCGCAGAGACTGAGATTTTACAGTCGGCCATTAATCCAGGAGCGGACTTTAACTGCTCAAGTTATATTGCTTTTCTTCAAGGAACAGTGAAAGATACTGAGGGGCTGGACAGGGTAGATGCAGAGAGGATGTTTCCCCTCGTGGGGGAATCTACAACTAGGGGGCATAGTTTCAGAATAAGGGGTGGCCCATTTAAAACGGAGGTGAGGAGGAATTTCTTCTGTCAGATGGTTGTGAATCTGTGGAACTCTCTGCCCTAGAGAGCTGTGGAGGTTGGGTCATTGAATATATTTAAGGTGGAGATAGACAGATTTTTGAACGATAAGGGAGTCAAGGGTTATGGGGAGCGGGCAGGGAAATGGAGTTGAGGCCAAGATCAGATCAGCCGTGATCTTATTGAATGGCGGAGCAGGCTCGAGGGGCCAAATGGCCGACTCCTGCTCCTATTTCTTATGTTCTTATGGAAATGTATTTTTTTTCTTTATAAACGGTTAACTTTTGCAATTATTATTCATATATTTCCCAAAATAGCAGCAAATTTATGTCACGAGTGCTGGCAATGAACTTTTGAAACCTCTCCTTGGGGTGTTAGGGTCAATGTGCTTTCTTAAAAATAATGATGTCTGCTTATCAAGGTGAGATACGCCAGTGCTGAGAGATTGGAACACGATCATTTCAGGGACCCAGTGCTCACGGTTCTGGTACAGCCAATGGCAGAGTAAACGACACTTGGAACACAGGAACAGGAGGAAGCCATTCAGCCCTTCGAGCCTGTTCCACCATTCAATTAGATCCACATCTTAACTCCATGTACCCGGCTTGGTTCCACATCCCTTAATACCTTTATAAAAATCTATAAACCTCAGTTTTGAAATGTTCATTTGATCTTACCTCAACAGCTACTTGAGGGAGCAAGTTCCAGATTACCGCAACCCTTTGTGTGAAGAAATGCTTCCTGACATGACCCCTGAGCGTTCTAGCTTTAATTATAAGGTTACGCCTCTTGTTCTGGATCCCTTCACCAAAGGAAATAGTTTCTCTCTATCTACCCTATCAAATTCTTTACATTTCTTAAACCCCTCTTATGCCCGCCATTCTACTGTGACAATGTGCCTTAGTCCCAATCTCAGAGGAGCACTCTCTTCTGCATCAGGGTGGAATTTTTTTCCCATTTCCCTCAGTATCCTTTCTTGGGTCTAGCTGAACGTCTTACTGAACTTGTATAGAATTAGGGGCCCTTTTGTGCGTTAGCTGCTGATCACTGGGGACTGGATTGGGACTGCCCAAGCTCACATCATACAGGACCCTTACAGCCAATGGAGAAAGTCATCCCATCAGTGTGCACGGGACGAACCCAGTTGCCAGAGGTCTAAACCAGCCAGTTCCCTCGTCTGAGATTCTTATATCTCGCTTGCTTTGTCTGAAACAGTTATACAAGAAATACAAGCCTATCGTTCATTCATAGGCGGTCCCTCGTATCGAGGATGACTTGCTTCCATGCCAAAAAGGGATAAGTTCACAGGTGTTTCAATAAAGGACCTAATATTCCAGGTCCCGAACTACATGTTGAAGGGTGGAAGATGCCTGTGCGTTGTTTTTTTTAATGTGTGGTGGCCGTTGCACACCAGTCACCACACGGGCTTGACAGAGCTAGGTCTTGGTCCAGTGGCAAGGATTATCCAAGGCGACTGGAGACCAGCTCTGCTGCACGGACCTAGTGCGCACACATATCGCAGTGTGGGCTGGTCCATGCTGCCGCTGGGCCCTCGCCTCTCCTGGGCGCCGATCACTTCCCTCTACGAACTCTTGCCCTTCACCCCGACTTCGCCACTCCTGCTGTACCTGCCCGCGCTCCAATCAGCGACCTGGATCCTGGTGATGTCCAATCCAGTCTCCCACTTCAAAGCCGTCACCCTCCTGCAGTAGCACGCACTGCTCCCTGCAGTGGCACACCGCCACACGTTACTCCCGCTAATGACCCCGGCCTGCTGCTGGTCTTGTAGGCCGGGCCTGCGCCGATTTCCGGGCCGGGCCACCGCACGTTGCTCCCTCTCTAATGGCACAAGAATATACTTCCAACGCAGTGTACATCGTCACTGGGTCAAAATCCTGGAATTCTCTCCTTAACAGCACTGTGGGATTTCCTTCACCACACAGACTGCAGCGGTTCAAGAAGAAACCACACCACCACCTTCTCCGGGGTAACTCGGGATGGGCAATAAATACCAGCCTCATCAGCGACGCCCACATCTCGAGAATCCATAAAAAAATACATACCAGCACTGAAACTCAATGGGTGTAGGAGGTCTGGTTTTGATTTGACTATTTCGACAAATTTAACCTGAAGCAAATTAAGCTCAAATATAAACAGAAACCGCTGGAAGTACTCAGCAGGTCAGGCAACCTCAGTGGAGAGAGAAACAGAGTTAACTTTTCAGGTCGATGACCTTTTGAAACGTTAACTCTCTTTCTCTCTCCACAGATGCTGCCTGACCTGCTGAGTGTTTCCAGCATTTTCTGGTTATATTTCAGATTCCCAGCATCTGCAATTTTTTGATTTTGTGTTACAGATTAAGCTTATCAAGTTTCAAATTTCAACACTGCTGATTTTACGACAGAACTCAGCAGTAAATGAAAATTTGCTTCAACTCCAGCCGCTCTATTCCATTTTTTGTCAAGATAGAAAGAATTTGCATTTATATAGCGCCTTTCACAACCTCAGGACGTCCCAAAGCGCTTTATAATGAAGTGTAGTCACAGTTGTACTGTAGGAATATACTGGTGCAATATAGACAAAGGACTTAGGGGCTAAAATTGCCCTCCGACCAAAACGGGGCGCATTCACCATTTTCCTTGTTGATTTACCGCCCCAATCGTTGCGGCGGTGTCCGGAACGGTTTTGCCCATGTTTTAATTTTTCTCCTGTCGGGGCAGTGAAGTCGGACTGCGGCGGGGCAGTCATCACGCAGGCGCATCACTACATCCTTCCCCTTCAGTTAAAGGGGAGGGCCGCTGCAATCTCTGCGCAAAGTTTAGTTCGGCCCACTGGACCACCAGGGAGGGTTTCGGCCAGGCCAGTGACCCGATACCCAAGAGGGGGGTACCGAGCCGCCTGTTGGCGACCCGGCCGAACCCATGGCCACCATTGTTGGGCCAACTTCGGAGTCAGAAGACTATTAAAACAAAATGGTGGCCGCGGCAGCATGCCCTCCCATTTAAGAGCGGACGCACCGCCCAGCCACAAGCAGCTGCCCGCCGGGGAAAGCTGTCAGGGGCACCGAGCGGCGGTCCTCCACTCCCGCGGGGTGATTTCCTGCGTGGGGCGGAAAGGGGTTGTCGCAGGTTGGTAAGGGGTCAGCACATGCCCAATGTGGGGGGAACATGGGCCGGACGATAGCGTGCACTGCCACAAAAATAAAGGAGGGCAATTTCTCAAATGTCAGCACCACTGCCTCGACTGAGCGGTAGGTGCTTACCGACCCGTTACCGCCTCTTTAATGGCTCTTAAACAAAGGGTCACTTTCATAAGAACATAAGAACATAAAAAATAGGAGCAGGAGTAGGCCATACGGCCCCCTAACCTGCTCCGCCATTCAATAAGATCATGGCTGATCCGATCATGGACTCAGCTCCACTTCCCTGCCCGTTCCCCATAACCCCTTATCCCCTTATCATTTAAGAAACTGTCTATTTCTGTCTTAAATTTATTCAATGTCCCAGCTTCCACAGCTCTCTGAGGCAGCGAATTCCACAGATTTACAACCCTCTGAGAGAAGAAATTTCTCCTCATCCCAGTTTTAAATGGGCAGCCCCTTATTCTAAGACCATGCCCTCTAGTTCTAGTCTCCCTCATCAGTGGAAACATCTTCTCTGCATCCACTTTGTCAAGCCCCTCATAGCCTTATACGTTTCGATAAGATCACCTCTCATTCTTCTGAATTCCAATGAGTAGAGGCCCAACCTACTCAACCTTTCCTCATAAGTCAACCCCCTCATCGGGCCCGTAGTGTCAACTGTGTCTGATCTGTCTTCATTTATCCTCAACTGAGGATTCCCCTCCTCTGTGACTGACAGGGCTCTCGACCGTGTCCGTCCTATTCCCCGTACTGCTGCTCCCACATCTTCCCCTTGCTCCCAGAACCCCCTCACCACCCCCCACCAGCCTCCACTATGTCCGCCACCTCCAGAGTGATGTCACCACCAAACACATCTTCCCCTCCCCCTCCACTTTCAGCACTTTGAAGGGACCATTCCCTCCACGACACCCCGGTCTACACTTCCATTCACCACCAACACCCACTTGCCTTCCCATGCAAGTGCAGGAAATGTCAAACCTGCCCATTCATCTCCCACATTTTTGGGCTGTTATCTAAAAACTGATGCTTCGGTTAGTGCTGAATTTTTTAATATCCGGTAACCTTTACCGTCCATCGGTTACTTGGCAGGAGCCGTCTTTTAGCTTGGCTCTTGAATTGTCATTTAGTGGACCCTGAGTTACTGAAGCAAAATAACCCATATATTTCATTATCTGAATCTGTATTACACAGAACAAAGCCTCCAATATAACTTTCCTTTTAATTGACAGTCAGTGAATGTATGGTTTGGCTCCTGTCGTTCGCCAGCATGAATTAAGCCAAACCACTAAAATGTTGGGAGTTGTGAGCAATCAGCTGGGAACCTCTGAGTTTTTTTTATTACAGAAGCATAAGGCATTGCTCTGTCATTTTACAATAAATTTAAACTTGAAACAAGCCCAGCTCAGGTTTGGCCAGAGCAAACCAGGCCAATTCACAGCAGCTTGGAATTCTGGTCTGCATTTGCACTTGCCCTAACATTCACCTCGAAGGAGGAGAGCTGTAATGTCAGTGTGACCCCCCCCTCAGTTCATGCTCTGACACAGCTTATATTACAGTTCCTCGTTCCAGAATTCTCAATCTTCCCGACATTACAACACGGGCTACACTTCAAAAAGTGCTTCCTTGGCTGCGAAGTGCTTTGGGATGCCCTGAGGTCGTGAAAGACGCTATATAAATACACATTCTTCAGTTTTTCTTTATATGTTTAGTATAAAATCTGTGGAATAAATCAGGCGTCATGCTGGCCTATCAAATTTCAGATATAGGAGACAATCCATCACATCACACTCTCCAGTTGCTGCAGTCCCTTTACTGGTTTCCAAGCAAATAAAAGTTAAATTGCTATAGTGGTGTACTTGCATTTTGTTCATCAGAAATGTTGAAAAATGAGGTCCTTTTTCTTCAACCGATGAAGACCGAGGGGTCGATTTTCAACTTGTCGCCCGGCGTCCAACTGATGTAGATCAGCCGTCCACTATAGAAGCCACCCGACTTTCAGCTCCATGGGTTTCTGACTGGTCCGTACCCCTGGTGTTGACCTGCCTTGCCCTTCCACCAGACTCCTGGGTCCCTGGATCCAGCTCCGCTGGCCACGTTTTCATGCTGCCCCTCTCTCTCAGCTAACTTGCCGTAAATTTCAGATCAGCCACGATCTTATTGAATGGCGAAGAAGGCTCGAGGGGCCAAATGGACTACGCCTGCTCCTATTTCTTATGTTTCTTCTGAATATTCCCACCTCCCCTGGGTCTCCTATGTGTCTTTTTATTTCTTCCATTTTGCACGTCGTGCCTCCTTTTGTCTCACGCTATTCTGTCAGTTTTCCAGCTAACTACTTTGCAGCTCATTCCTTCTCTTCCCCCCCCCCCGCTTTACCTCGCTCTGTTTATCTCATACATTATCAGGTTCTGATGGAGGCCCATGCCTTTTATTTCCCTTTTATTACAGATGCTGCCCAACTTGCTGAGTGTCTCCAACATTTTCTGTGTTTCTTCCCTATGGCTGGGAAGACCAAAGCCATTGTCTTGGCCTTGGCCCCACCACAAACTCCGTTCCCTAGCCACTGACTCCATCCCTCTCCCCAACTTCTGGTCTGAGGCTGAACCTTGGTGTCATTTTAGACTCTGAAATGAGCTTCCGATCACATATCCGACAGAACTAAGACCGCCCATTGCCATCTCCGTAACATCGCCCGTCTCCACCCCTGTCTCAGCTCATCTGCTGCTGAAGCCCTCATCCATGCCTTTGTTACCTCTAGACTTGACTATTCAAATGCACTCCTGGCTGGCCTCCCACATTCTACCCTATGTAAACTTAAGGTCATCCAAAACTCGGCTGCCCATGTCCTAACTCGCACCAAGTCCCGCTCACCCATCACCCCTGTGCCCACTGACCTACACTGGCTTCCGGTTAAACAGTGCCTCAATTTCAAAATTCTGATCCTTGTTTTCAAATCCCTCCATGGCCTCGCCCCTCCCTATCTCTGTAATCTCCTCCAGCCTCACAACCCCCCGAGATATCTGCGCTCCTCTATTTCTACCCACTTGACCATCCCTGATTATAATCGCTCCACCATTGGTGGCCGTGCCTTCTGGAACTCCATCCCTAAATATCGGCACCTCTCTAACTCTCTTTCCTCCTTCAAGACGCTACTTAAAACCTATCTCTTTGACAAAGCTTTTAGTCACCTGCCCTAAGTTCATATGTGGCTCGGTGTCAATTTTTTGCTCCTGTGAAGCGCCTTGGGAAGTTTTACGATGTTGAAGGCACTATATAAATACAAGTTGCTGTTGTTGTTACTGTTGGTGTCATGTAAAAACTTTGGGGTGGACTTTCTGGTCCTTCGTGCTCCGTTTTTCGGGAAATCGGGCGGTCCGATCAATACCAACTGCACACAGGTAAGTAATGCCGTCCTAAGCTAAGTGTGATCGTTTCTTCTTTTCATTTATTTTTTGCGATTTGTGTTGTGGTGGCGTGGGCAATGTATTGGCAATGTTTTTGTGGGTTTTGTCAGGTTTTTTCTTCTCTCCAGGCGTCTCTCGGAGCGCTCTCAGGCCCGGCTCTTTAGCTCGGGATCTTCCCATGCTAACATCCGGAGAGCGGTGTACAACGCCTCTCTTAGCGCTGCGCCCCACACTCAGCCTCCAGCTGCCCAATGTTACTGACTGAGGTGCAAACTGTTCCTGGGTGCAAACGTTACCTTCCCGTCGCCATTACTGCCCCCAAATCATCGAAACCTGAAGTCCAGCCCCAAGGCTCTGGTTTTCACACAAGGCCGTAAGGAGGTTTGCTTACATTCTGCCGTTTCGCATCCTGCTGATCACAGCCACAAAACTGCAGAGTGCATGTTGTCCTAGACGAGCTAATTGACAAGTCCACACAAGGAAACTGTTTACCTTAACCACACCATTAGTGAAACAGAACAATTAGTGCCAAGTCTTAATAGCAGCACTTCAAACATAACCTGTAAACCAGTTGTAAACCAGCTGACAAGGAGGCACACTACTTCAAAGCTCTTTGTGAGAGCCTGGTGATATAGAAGCCCCCAGGGAACACAAGCAAGCAGTGCCTCAAAAAAAAATCACAGTGTTTTCAATCCCGCGTGGGTTAATAGACAAACCCTTTCCTGATCAGAATCCCTACCTGCCATTTTATACACAATACACGTTGCTTTATGTGAGGCATTCAGCCATCTGGCAGCCGATGATTTAGATGAGCACTCAGACTGAGAATAAAGACACACCAAACCCTCCCAGAAACAGATTTAGTCGTGAAATGCAGCTGGAGGAACATCGACCTTGAAATAAATATAATAGTTTTCATTAGTGGAATGAAAGCAGCTTTAACAGAGAAGGCATGTTTAGGGCACTCATTCTAACAGAGATTCACCTAAAGATTGTAATTGGTGGAAGAGAATCAATGATACTGCCACATTTCTCTTTGATCTGAACTGTTAAAAATTGCCATGGTGTTTAAGAGGCATTTAAATCTGGTTAATCATTGCATCGTCTGAACCAAGGTCACATGGCCTGAAATGATGATGTCACCACGTTCAAAGCCGAGGACATTTCAAAGCTCCTCTGTCTGGGTTTTTGGCTCCTCTTTGCATGATTTTCTATTAAATTATAGAAAGAAAACAAAGGACTGTTTTGTTTTTATACAGAAGAGTTTCCATATATGTATCCTTTACAGAAGATATTTTAAACTTATTTCATGCATGAATAACACGACATTTTTGGGATTTTTGAGGCATCTCCGGGGGGGGCGCTAGCGGGGTGGGGAAGAGTAATCGCTGGGGAGCGGGGGGGTGGGGGGGGAGGGGGGAACGCTACTGGCTCCCAGGAAATTGCCCTGGGGTTTGCTGCATTATTGCCATGGTAGCCACCCCGGGCCGCCGTGCAACCGAGGATGACGTCATCGGCATGCGCGTTGAGCCCTCGGCGCCGGCCGCTTGCCGCCCCGCAGGGGAAATTGCCCCATGGTCCACAGGCGGACGTCAATGCCAGCTTCGCGGGACGTCTGCTCTCGGGGGGCACTACTTAAAGGGTCGGGCGCCAGCGCCCCATTTTCTGGATTGCCGCCATCGTGTAGACCCGGGCACTTTGCTTCGGGTGCAGGGCTGCAGGCCGGTCCCACGCTCCCCTGGTGGCCCAGTGGAGGCCATCAGAGGCCTTGCAGAGTGCGCAGTGGCCCTCTGCTTTAAGCGAAGGGAAGGCCATTGAAAGGCGACAGCGCTACAGGGAGTGTCCGTGCAGGGTTTCCCTCACTGCCCCAGTAGCGCCCCCCGGAACCCGAGATTGCACTCCACTTCGGTCGAGGGGCGGTAAGCCCAATTCAGCGGCGGGGACAGGAATTCTGCGCCGAGCGTTAAAAGCCCTGCACCCCCCCCCCAGCTGGTTACCGCCCCCAATCGGGGCAATTTTGGCCCCTCAAATTCTTGAATGGCATTTCTGTTGCCTGTCGAAATCTCTGCTGACTGCACCACCGTACAAGATGTCTGCTGGCTTGGAGGATCCACTCTCCACTTTCTTTATTAAATTATCTGTGAACAGCTCAAGTTGGTTTCTTTGCTGATTGTTGCATACTGAAAAGCAGAGATCATCATCATAGGCAGTCCCTCGGAATCGAGGAAGACTTGCTTCCACTCTAAAAATGAGTCCTTAGGTGGCTGAACAGTCCAATACAAGAACCACAATCCCTGTCACAGGTGGGACAGACAGTGGTTGAGGGAAGGGGTGGGTGGGACTGGTTTGCTGCACGCTCCTTCCGCTGCCTGCGCTTGTTTTCTACATGCTCTCAGCGATGAGACTCGAGGTGCTCAGCGCCCTCCCAGATGAACTTCCTCCACGTAGGGCAGTCTTCGGCCAGGGACTCCCAGGTGTCGGTGGGGATGTTGCACTTTATCAGGGCGGCTTTGAGGGTGTTCTTGTAAGGTTTCTGCTGCCCACCTTTGGCTAGTTTGCCGTGAAGGAGTTTCAAGTAGAGCGCTTGCTTTGGGAGTCTCGTGGCTGGTATGTGGACAGTGTTGCCTCCCAGCGGAGCTGATCAAGTGTGGTCAGTGCTTCGATGCTGGGGATGTTGGCCTGGTCGAGGACGCTAATGTTGGTGAGTCTATCCTCCCAGGGGATTTGTAGGATCTTGCGGAGGCATCATTGGTGGTATTTCTCCAGCGATTTGAGCAGCAGGGATAATGCTAAGGGAACTCTCAGCAGTGGATTTTCCTGATCTCTCTCCCCCGACCCCCACCCCCCCCAACAAGGTCAGAGTGCTACTTATGCTCGCCCTCTGTGACCCTGCAATGACCCCGGGGGCTCAGTTTCCTGGGTCAGAGGTCATTATGTAGTCATGGCGAAGTCCCGGCGTGATTCAAGCCAGCAAGTGGAAGGCCGCCCCTGGACCACAAGGACGATTCAGGCAGTGCCCAATTTCTGCCCCTTCTTTCATCGCCAACCTCTCTGATTCCTGGAGCTAAGTCCTGTCCCCTGATTCAGTTCCATGATCAGCAGGATGGCAGGGTTACGCACTCAATCAAAAATTATACGATTTAGAAATAAAATAAAGGATTTTCATTTATATAGCCCCTTTCGCGTCCTCAGGATATTCCAAAGCACTTTACAACTAAGTCCTTTTTGAAGTGTTGTCACTGTGGTAATGTAGGAAACACGGCAGCCAAATTGTTCACAGCAAGCTCCCACAACAGCTACTTTGCCAGACCTTGATCTGCATATTTAAGGGGGACCGCGCCAGTGTCAGGCGATGTTCCCTCGTTGCCTGTTCAGAAAAACAGTAAGTCGCCCGGCCGATTTTAAAGGTCCACTCACTGAGTTCCCGCCAGACGGTTGGGATTAAAATCGCCTCTCCTGGGTCAGGGGTGTTGCTGAATCTACACATAAAACTTTGTTCATTTAAGCGGCTGAA
This sequence comes from Pristiophorus japonicus, assembly GCF_044704955.1. Lineage (NCBI taxonomy): Eukaryota > Metazoa > Chordata > Chondrichthyes > Pristiophoridae > Pristiophorus > Pristiophorus japonicus. The sequence goes on along the minus strand of NC_091993.1, from coordinate 39,802,503 downwards.
ATAAATCAAAATAGATTGCATTTTTAAACCCAAATGACAGATCTTGGAAATACAGAAAGGAATGGCGCAAGTATCTGCATGTTATTGACTATGAGCAACATCTCAGTGCAAGTGTATGTACAGTAAAGGCATGTGTGTATATACAGTAAAGGCCATGTGTGTATATACAGTAAAGGCAAGTGTATGTACAGTAAAGGCATGTGTGTATATATAGTAAATGCCATGTGTGTATATACAGTAAAGGCATGTGTATATACAGGAAAGGCCATGTGTGTATATACAGTAAAGGCATGTGTATATACAGTAAAGGCCATGTGTGTATATACAGTAAAGGCAAGTGTATGTACAGTAAAGGCATGTGTGTATATACAATAAAGGCCATGTGTGTATATACAGTAAAGGCAAGTGTATGTACAGTAAAGGCGTGTGTGTATATATAATAAAGGCCATGTGTGTATATACAGTAAAGGCAAGTGTATGTACAGTAAAGGCATGTGTATATACAGTAAAGGCATGCATGTATATACAGTAAAGGCATGTGTATATACAGTAAAGGCATGTGTGTATATACAGTAAAGGCCATGTGTGTATATACAGTAAAGGCAAGTGTGTATACAGTAAATGCATGTGTGTTTATACAGTAAAGACATGTGTATATACAGTAAAGACATGTGTGTATATACAGTAAAAGCAAGTGTGTATACAGTAAAGGCATGTGTATATACTGTAAAGGCATGTGTATATATACAATAAAGGCATGTGTGTATATACAGTAAAGGCCATGTGTGTATATACAGTAAAGGCAAGTGTGTATACAGTAAAGGCATGTGTCTATACTGTAAAGGCATGTGTATATATACAGTAAAGGCATGTGTATACACAGTAAAGGCATGTGTATATACTGTAAAGGTCAGCCTTGCCTCAGTGACACCATTCTTGCTCTGAGTCAGAAGGTCGTGGATTCAAATCCCACTCCAGAGACTGGAGCACAAAATCTAGTCCGACAATCCAGTGCAGTACTGAGGGAGCGCTGCATTGTTGGAGGTGCCGTCTTTTAGATTAGACATTAAACCGAGGCCCCTTCTGCTCTCTCAAGTGGCATTATTTAAAAATGAGCAGGGGAGTTCTCCCTGGTGTCTTGGTCAATATTTTTCGTTCAACCAACACTTAGACAGCAGATTATCTGGTGATTATCGTAATGCTGTTTGTGGGAGTTTGCTGTGTGCAAATTAGCTGCCACTTTTCTTACATTATAACAGTGACTGACTGCACTTCAGAAAGTACTTCATTGGTTGTAAAGTACATTAGGATGTACTGAGGTTGTGAGAGGTGAACGTAAGAACATAAGAACATAAGAATTAGGAATAGGAGTAGGCCATCTAGCCTGCTCCGCCATTCAACAAGATCATGGCTGATCTGGCCGTGGACTCAGCTCCACTTACCCGCCCACTCCCCATAACCCTTAATTCCCTTATTGGTTAAAAATCTATCTATCTGTGATTTGAATACATTCAATGAGCTAGCCTCAACTGCTTCCCTGGACAGAGAATTCCACAGATTCACAACCCTCTGCGAGAAGAAATTCCTTCTCAACTTGGTTTTAAATTGGCTCCCCGGTATGTTGAGGCTGTGCCCCCTAGTTCTAGTCTCCCCGACCAGTGGAAACAACCTCTGTGCCTCTATCCTGTCTATCTCTTTCATTATTTTAAATGTTTCTATAAGATCACCCCTCATCCTTCTGAACTCCAACGAGTAAAGACCCAGTCTACTCAATCTATCATCATAAGGTAACCCCCTCATCTCCGGAATCAGCCTAGTGAATCGTCTCTGTACCCCCTCCAAAGCTAGTATATCCTTCCTTAAGTAAGGTGACCAAAACTGCACGCAATACTCCAGGTGCGGCCTCACCAATACCCTGTACAGTTGCAGCAGAACCTCCCTCTTCTGTACTCCATCCCTCTCGCAATGAAGGCCAACATTCCATTCGCCTTCCTGATTACCTGCTGCACCTGCAAACTAACTTTTTGGGATTCATGCACAAGGATCCCCAGGTCCCTCTGCACCTCAGCATGTTGTAATTTCTCCCCATTCAAATAATATTCCCTTTTACTGTTTTATTTTCCAAGGTGGATCACCTCACATTTTCCGACATTGTATTCCATCTGCCAAACCTTAGCCCATTCGCTTAACCTATCCAAATCTCTTTGCAGCCTCTCTGTGTCCTCTACACAACCTGCTTTCCCACTAATCTTTGTGTCATCTGCAAATTTTGTTACACTACACTCTGTCCCCTCTTCCAGGTCATCTGTGTATATTGTAAACAGTTGTGGTCCCAGGTGCTATACAAGTGCAAGTATTTCCTATTGGCCCCAAGTCACCTCTTAGTATAATGGGGTGTGTTGGTGCTACAAAGGGAACCGGGGGTGGGGGGGTCAGGCTGCGGGGGGAGGGGGTGCAACATATCTATAATATCATTTCAATTTTAAATATGTGTAGCACAGAACTGACTTGTGACAATATTAACCAATCAATGCTTAACGCCTTCCTATGCAATTCCACTGTCCACTGTCTGAGCTGTGCCCGCCACGCGCCCCCCCCCCATCCCGCCCTGCAGTGCCAGAAATCAGTGTAATCCAGGAAATCAGTGAAACTGATGCGAACTTTGGCTTTTCTGCAGTAATGCTATTGTGAAATACCCAATTAAAAGTTAAGCAGTGTTGGGTTAGGTGTAACTGGGGTCTTGGCTGTGTATTGACTGCAAAACATGGTCCTGAAAAATTAATTTTAATTTCATGGAGTGTCGAATTTCTCCATTAAAATTACAATTTTAAAGAAGCATTAAAAAAATGATATCTTTTTTAAAAGTTTGTTCATGATTACTTCAGGTTCTGCCCTTTTCCCATGTGAGGCCCCCAATTTTTATTTTGCACTCTGTAACGTTTTTAACAAGTCAGGATAAAAGCAGTTTCTCATTTCTCTGTTTTCCCGTCTGTGAGAATTCTACAATGTGATTGGCTGCTCGGATAGCTTGTTGACATCACAGCAGATCGCGTCAGGGTTTCCCCACTGTGCAGCATTGAAGTCATTCATGCATTGAAGAAGGTGAACTTCTCGCCAGAGATAGCGAGATCTGTGTGGGCAGCTTTCTTCGGGGCCAGTGGTGAACGCTTTGAGAAGGTGGTGAGCCGCCGTCTTGAACCACTGCAGTCCGTGTGGTGAAGAGAGCTGTTAGAGAGCGAGTTCCAGGATTGTGACACAGCGACGATAAAGGAACGGCGATATATTTCCAAGTCAGGATGGCACGTGACTTGAAAGGGAATTTGCAGGTGATGGTGTTCCCATGCATCCTTCTAGGCGGTAGAGGTCGCGGGTTTGGGAGGTGCTGTCGTGGAAGCCTTGGTGAGTTGCTGCAGTGCATCTTGTAGATGGTGCACACTGCAGCCACGGTGCGCCGGTGGTGGAGGGAGTGAGTGTTTAAGGTGGTGGATGGGGTGACAATCAAGGTAGTGGATAGACTGCTTTGTCCAGGTCGCTATGTTCCTGCACCTGCTTTAAAATTGTATCATTTCGTTTATATTGCCTCTCCTCATTCTTTCTACCAAAATGTATTACTTCACACATCTCTGTGTTAAATTTCATCTGCCACCAGTCTGAATATGTTCTCCTGAAGTCTGTTACCATCCTCCTCATTGCTAACTACATTTCTGAGTTTTGTGTCAGTGCAAACTTTGAAATTATGCCCTTGTGTGCCCAAGTCCAGGGGGCCGAAAGTGATCAACTTACCGCCGACTGCCACCAACATTCCTCTGCTCGGTTGGCCCAGTGCCACTTTCGACGTGGCCTGGAGCGGGCGGGAGGGGAGAGCTGCCGGGAAGCGTCCGCCGACGTCAGCGTAAGTAAACTACCGCCCGCCGAGATGCTTGATTGGTGCGGGCGGGATCCGGTGGCAGACCAGCGGTGGACCACTGCGTGGAGGCTGCTCTGTCCTCAATGGTAAGTGTCCAAAACCTGTTATTTCTTTACAGGTACTTACCTGGATGGGATCCCCTGAAGGTTCTCAGATGGTTTTTTTGTTGATGATTTTAATTTTTATCTCTTTGCCCCTCCGTGGGCCCGACTCCATCCTCTGCGGAACTTGGGCGGCAAGCGCCTCTGCTGCCGAGAATGAGACCTCCCGCCCGCTGCTGCCAGATTGGCAGCGTACGTTGTCCATTTGCCACCCGCCGACCTTGGCGATGAAAACCCCGCCGAAAATACCTCGGCGACCATCGGCAGCACTTGGGCGGGTGGATGGATTCGGCCCCCAGGTCATTAATATATATCAAAGAGCAGTGGTCCCAACACCGCCCCCTGGGGGACACCACTGCACACTTCCCTCCAGTCTGTAAAACAACCCATCACCACAACTCACTGCTTTCTGTCCTTTAGCCATTGTTGCTTTCCATACTGCCACTGTCCCTTTAATCTCATGGGTTTTAATTTTGCGAACAAGTTTATGTGGTACTTTGTCAAATGCCTTTGAAGTCCATATATGCAACATCAACCGCACTGCCCTCATCAACCCTCTCCGTTCATACATTACAACAGTGACTACAGTCCAAAAGTACTTCATTGGCTGTAAAGCGCTTTGAGACGTCCGGTGGTCATGAAAGGCGCTATATAAATGCAAGTCTTTCTTTCCTTTTCATCAAAGAACTCAGTCAAGTTATTCAAACACAATTTGCCTTTAACAAATCCATGCTGACTTTCATTTACTAGCCCATACTTTCCCAAATACCAATTAATCTTGTCCCGGATTATCGTCTCTAAAACTTTCCCCACCATCGGCGTGAGGTCAACTGATCTGTCATTACCAGCTTTATCCCTCTCCTCTTTTTAAATGTCAACCAACAGTTTGCAAACGATTTTCCAACCCTTAGCAAATAAAAAACCTCGAAAAGGTGAATTTTGGAAACCCGTGGGATAAACTTTAATTTACTCCTTTCTTTCTTTCAATAAGTGTTCACTGTCACTCAGTGTTTGACTTTGCCATGTGTTGTCCTACATCCCAGTGGAGCCTGCCTGTGTCAGTATAAATAACTCGAGCTCCGTCCTTGCACGTTAGCCTCCGACTGTTTCAAACACATTGCTACGATTTCAAATGCACTCGCTGCTGTTTTGGTAGCAGGTTCCCCTAATAAAACCTCTCTTTCTCTTCAATTAAACACCCTTTAAATAGTAAATGGGCCTCCTTGGCTCCATCTATATCTTTTATACTCATTCTCGGGATGTGGGCGTCGCTAGCAAGGCCGGCATTTATTGCCCATGCCCAGTTGCCCTCAGAGGCTGGTAATGAGTGAGTCGCCTTCAACGGATGAAAACCTTTTTTTTCCCCTTGTTTTGGGAGACTGGACAAAGCTCCTCAGAATTCAATAGCTCTTCTGTGCTCAACGTAAAAACTCGAGACGGAGAAGGTCAGAGCGCGAATGGTGTTGTAAGCTAACCAGTTTAACTCTGCTGGAAATGAAGTTTTATTTTTGAAAGCACTTTTTTTTATTAAAAAAAAGTGCTAAGTCCTCTTCAATAATGGAATTTATAAAGAACCCCTGTGGAACAGGGCACCATTGACATCTGACTGGCTAACTGACTGCCTGCAGAGACGCTACAAAGCTTTGCATCCCTGCATCCCAGCAGGCCAGTGAGAGATCAGCCAATCACGGGGGCCTGGTACTGATCGACATTGTTCGCACAACAGCGAACACAATTGATTTTGTTTTATTCCGACAGAGGAGGAAACCTTCTCACTGAAGGGGTTCAGCTGCATAACAGTATAATTCCTTATTTAGAGACGGCTTAAGGAGATTTACGCTGGCGTATTTTATTCCAGGCCCTGGGACAGTCTCTGTCAGTGTATATAAATTACAGGACAGATGACTTCACGCATTGATATTCAAACTAGCGACTCTCTTGTCTGGGAAGCGATGCAGTCGGGGCAATGTGAATCCCGGAGTGACAGCACTGAATAGCCCTACCTTCCCAGCACTGCACCGGGACACAGCATCTTATGCTCAACTCCCTTATGACGGGTGGGTTATGATGGCGATGACTGTCCCACTACTAAAGGAGGCCGGGAAGAAATGAAATTGAAATGGTCACATTGGGAGCTATTTTTTTTCACGCTGCTCAGATGACAATGAGCTGTCGCTGGCTGGAGCAGGAAAAAAATGCTCGCCACGCTTTTAAGGCACTTTCCCTTCCTCTCGTCAAAGGGATGACAGGACAACAAGTAGAACATATGCACTGGAGTTAGAAACCATCTCCAGCCCCGCTCTTGCACTTGCGTCACCATTAAATCCACTAACCGTGGGCTGATGGCGACACCTTGTTATGCATTACGGCTGCTTATAGGGACTGCCAGCCATTAAAAATAAACGAGGATGGAAATATGGCCTGCCATTCCCCCATCGCACATTATATTACTGAGCATCGCTGATTGTAATCGCTCCACCTTCGGTGGCCGTGCCTTCTGTTGCCAAGGCCCCAAGCTCTGGAACTCCCTCCCTAAACCTCTCCACCTCTCTACCTCTCTTTCCTCCTTCAAGATGCTCCTTAAAACCTACCTCTTTGACCAAGCTTTTGGTCACCTGCGCTAGTTTCTACTTATGCGGCTCGGTGTCAAATTTTTAGCGCATAATACTCCTGTGAAGCACCTTGGGACGTTTCACTACGTTAAAGGTGCTATATAAATACAAGTTGTTGTTTCGTCACTGAGATTGTAGGGACGTTGTCCTTTTTATAGTCTTATGATCAGTCTTTCCTATTGATTGCAGGTAGCAGCAGCAAATGGCTCATGTCTATAAATGAGGCAGCTGATGGTAAGGAGGAGATGCGAAATGAGTCACTCTTAAAGCCTGGCGACTTCACTGATCTCTCTCAGAATGCCTCCGGTGTGTGTGTGTGTGTGTGTGTGTGTGTGTGTATGCATGGGAAAGCAATCGGCGAGGAGGGACTGGTTGGTGGGGGGATGTGCAATAAATTTGTACGGCCATAACAGCTAACAGCTTCCAGGTGCAGGCATGCTCAGGCACTGGCTGGGTCCAGCACTGTAGGCAACTTTTAATGCCTTGGGACCTTTGTGTGCGTTTTTTTTTCTTCTTCAAAGTGCAGCCCTGCATCTCTTTCACTTGATTTAATTGCCGGGCCTCTGGTGGGTCACATTACACCGAATGACAGAGCTCCACAGGGGAGATTCAATATTTTATTGTTTTCCATTTTATTGACTGGCTGAGGTTTTTTAAAAAAAATCAGCCAATATTTGTAATTAGGAGGCAATTAGATTTAACAATACGGCTTTTTTGATCAAACCCCCTTTACTCTCACCCATCTGTTCTACATGTTGCGGGTTTTTGATTCTATATTATATATTTACTCATTTTTCATGTAAAAATACATGAATTACGTTTCACACAGACTAGACGACGCAGTATAACAACTGACAGAAAGGAGGCATACCAGTAATCAATCCACTTCCACTTTCCCAAGCATAGAGGAAGCAGTCAAGTTTAATGGGTAAATATTATTTAAAAGATTTTTACAAAAGCACTTAAGACTTTAAAAAGTGCTATAAATTCTGGGTCGGACAAAGAACACAGATTTGCTGTTTGGAAACGTGTTTTATTCGGTATTGTAGTTCTTTTGACTAATAACTAAACATTACACCATATGTTTCACAGGGCATTTATATTGTAAACCTCCTCCTGCAGTGATTAGCAGAAAGTTTTATTTTAACGCAGAAGGATTGTTAGGTCTTGGAATTCCTGACCAGAATTTGTCATAGCTTTTTAATTTTTTTAAAAACATTTTGGGTAACTATTTAATGGGCCGAAATATATATATTTGTTTCTAAAACATTTAATTATATTTAATTTAAATTCATTTTAAATACATGAGGTGTTGTATTTATTTATTGTGCTGTGTTTCGGTGGTCTCGGGTTTTTTCTCATTGATGGTGATGGAAGCCCGTACAAACAGAGCTCCCATTTATATCAATGAGAATACTGCATAGTGATTGGTGGTTCAGGCCCACTTGACTCCAGCTTGTACATACGTACGTGAAAGGCATCTCCCCGTGCGCTGCACGGTGAATCTACGCCTCCAACCGGGATCCTGCGTTCCTCTGGGACCTCCAGGTACCTTGGTAGATTTTTTTCGGGTCGGAGGTGTGTGTACAAAGGAAGCCTCCGATTACAATTCTCCCCCCAAAGGGTATGGGGAAAGGGAATGGCAATGAGATTAAATGGCGACCTCGTCCCCAGAGCCAGCAAAGGGGGAAACGGTCGTGGTATGGGCCTAAAAACAGCATTTGTACAAACACAGGTGCAACGGGCCGAATGGCCCTGCTGCTGTGTTTGTACAACAACTCCTGATGCTTTGGAAAGTGGCCCATTTATATCAGCATGATTTCTACAGCATCTCGTTCCATTTGGCACATCGAGCAGTTGTTTCAAAGTCTCTTGTTTTGCCAGCTTTCAGCTGGCAGCTTTGCCTCCTCCGATGTCAGGGGATAAACCCACTGTGGGCAAGGGATCAAAACGAAAATCACCACGAGGCAGGCAGGAGAGCTTCGGCTCACTGGCAACCAATAACACAGCTGCCTCTGCCTCTGCCGGTAACCCGGTTTGGACTAAAGTTAAGAAGGAACTTTGAATTTATACAATACCTTGCACAACCGCAGAACATTCCAAGGCACTTTACAGCCAAGAAAGTACTGTTGAAGGGTAGTCCCTGTTGTGATGTAGGAAATGTGACAGCCAATTTGTGTACAGCAAGCTCTCACAAACAGCAATGTGATTATGGCCAGATAATCTGTTTTTAGTGACATTCCTTGAGGGATAAATATCGGTCAGAACACCGGGTGGCGGGGCAGCGGGGGGAGAGAACTCCCCTGCTCTTCTTCGAAATAGGGCCGTGGGATCTGTTACGTCCACCTGAGAGGGCAGACGGGGCCTCGGTTTAACGTTTTGGAACAACCAACCAGCAATGCTGCAGAATTATACAGTACTTGCTGAAACAGAGAGACTGGAGTAGGCTGTGTAAAATCTGTTTGCTGTTACCCAAGAGATAATTTCTCCAAATCTTTGTCTGAAGAAACCAGGGAAGCACATGAAAAATTATGCAAATACAGGGGCTTAATTTCAAGGCGTCGTGTTCTTCTGCTACCTAAATATGGTAATCAACTTTAATCCATATAACTATCTCTGCAAAGTGAAGCCTGCAGGGGAAAAATAACCATATATATTGATTAAAGATTTTACCTGTCATGAATATCTCCTCATCTGCAATATACCGTGACATAATGCTTTAGCAAAGGGGGAAACATTCTGTCTGCGAGAAGATGAGAATAAAGGACAATTTATTTATTTTTGAAAAGGAAGTCAGCAGATAAATGTGTGGCTTCTTGGCGATAATGGAAACTGTGCAGTAACAAAATCAATAACAACTTGTAGGTTTTAAGGAGCATCTTAAAGGAGGAAAGAGAGGTAGAGAGGCGGAGAGGTTTAGGCAGGGAGTTCCAGAGCTTGGGGCCCAGGCAGCTGAAGGCACGGCCACCAATGGTTGAGCAATTAAAATCAGGGATGCTCAAGAGGGCAGAATTAGAGGAGCGCAGACATCTCGGAGGATTGTGGGAGATTACAGAGATAGGGAGGGGCGAGGCCATGGAGGGATTTGAAAACAAGGATGAGGTGTTGCTTAAACTGAAGCTGATGCAGAACAGTGAGCACAGTGGTAATGGGTGAACTGGACTGGACTTGGTGCGAGTTAGGACACGGGCAGCCGAGTTTTGGATGACCGCAAGTTTATGCAGGTTAGAAAGTGGGAGGCCAGCCAGTGGAATAGTCAAGTCTAAAGTACCAGCAGGAATTGTATCACAGGAACATGGGGACAGGAGTAAGACATTCAGCCCCTCGAGCCTGTTCCATCTTTCAATTAGATCATGACTGATCTGTAACTCAACTCAACTCCACTCTGCTTTTCTCCATATCCCTTGATGCTCTTACCCAACTAAAATCATTTCAATTAGCCTTTTGGGGGAGAGAACTCTGTATTTCCATTCCCCTGTGTGTGAAAAAGTGTTTCCTGATTTCACTCTTAAATGGTTGACCTCGAATATTAAAATTCTGCCCCTTTGTTTGCATTTCCCCAACAGAGGAAATAATTTATCTGTGTCTACTCTATTGTATTATTTTAAATACCTTGATTAGATCATCTCTCACCCTTCTAAACCCAAGGAAATACAAGCCAAACTTACGTGACCTGTCCTCATAATTTAACCCTTTAACTCCTGGGATCATGAATCTGCACGGTACGCAGCCATAGAAAATATTTAATTGTACTAACCAAAGATTATAGGAACAGAGGTCAGTAAAGGGTTGAAAAAGAGTCTACAGTCCAACTGCCCAGCCCCAAAAGCGAATAAACAGGAAGCAAAGAGTAGGAGTAAACGGGTACTTTTCGGAATGGCAGGCAGTGACTAGTGGGGTACCGCAGGGTTCTGTGCTGGGGCCCCAGCTGTTTACATTGTACATTAATGATTTAGACGAGGGGATTAAATGTAGTATCTCCAAATTTGCGGATGACACTAAGTTGGGTGGCAGTGTGAGCTGCGAGGAGGATGCTATGAGGCTACAGAGTGACTTGGATAGGTTAGGTGAGTGGGCAAATGCATGGCAGATGAAGTATAATGTGGATAAATGTGAGGTTATCCATTTTGGTGGTAAAAACAGAGAGACAGACTATTATCTGAATGGTGACAGATTAGGAAAAGGGAAGGTGCAACGAGACCTGGGTGTCATGGTACATCAGTCATTGAAGGTTGGCATGCAGGTACAGCAGGCGGTTAAGAAAGCAAATGGCATGTTGGCCTTCATAGCGAGGGGATTTGAGTACAGGGGCATTGAGGTGTTGCTACAGTTGTACAGGGCCTTGGTGAGGCCACACCTGGAGTATTGTGTACAGTTTTGGTCTCCTAACTTGAGGAAGGACATACTTGCTATTGAGGGAGTGCAGCGAAGATTCACCAGACTGATTCCCGGGATGGTGGGACTGACCTATCAAGAAAGACTGGATCAACTGGGCTTGTATTCACTGGAGTTCAGAAGAGTGAGAGGGGACCTCATAGAAACGTTTAAAATTCTGACGGGTTTGGACAGGTTGGATGCAGGAAGAATGTTCCCAATGTTGGGGAAGTCCAGAACCAGGGGTCACAGTCTAAGGATAAGGGGTAAGCCATTTAGGACCGAGATAAGGAGAAACTTCTTCACCCAGAGAGTGGTGAACCTGTGGAATTCTCTACCACAGGAAGTAGTTGAGGCCAATTCACTAAATATATTCAAAAGGGAGTTAGATGAAGTCCTTACTACTCGGGGGATCAAGGGGTATGGCGTGAAAGCAGGAAGTGGGTACTGAAGTTTCATGTTCAGCCATGAACTCATTGAATGGCGGTGCAGGCTAGAAGGGCTGAATGGCCTGCTCCTGCACCTATTTTCTATGTTTCTATGTTTCTATCCCCCAAATATCAATTGAATTCTCCTTTAAAGATTTCCACGCTATCTGCCTCCCCGGGCAGCCTGTTCCACACAGTCATCAAAGCAGCGAAATGAAAGCTCCCTTTGTACCTTTCCTCTTCTAAGTTTGAGCCCATGTTCCCTAGTTCTAGAGGTTGTGGTAATCTCAAAAATATTATTAGGGTTCAATTTACCGATTCCCTCAAGGATCTCGAATCCTTGAATAATGTCTCGCCTAAGCCTTCTCGTTCCCAGGCTCTTCACCCTCTCCCCACAGAATCTTCCACCACAGAAGCAGGCCATTCGGCCCATCGTTCCTGCGCCGGCTCTTTGAAAGGGCAATCCAATTAGTCCCATCCCCCTGCCCTTCCCCCACAGCCCTGCAATTTTTTTTTCCCTTTCAAGTATATATCCAATTCCCTTTTCCCACAGCTTGGATGCTGAAAAATCTTGGAGGACATGTTCCACACTGGCACTCCCAGTGCATGTTGGGAGTGCGTATGGGAAATTGGGCCCTTCGACCCTGTGATTTTCCCATCTGTTAAAATTAATGGCCAGAAAATTATAGACTGTGAGTGGAAATTTCTGAATTATGAATCCAGCATGCACTGGGGCCCCACAGCAGGAAAATCCCACACTCGCTGAACCGCCCTGATGGAACTCCTTGGATATCCCACACCTGTTGATGTCAAAGCTCCTCCCGAATGAGGCCGTGGGACCACTGGAGCTGGAATCTCTCCAGTTCACACTATTTCAATTAGGAGCTGCATTTGAAGTATATTTGATCACACTTACAAGCACTTACAATCTTACAAGATTACAAGTACTTCATTGGCTGTAAAGCACTTTGAGACATGCGGTGGTTGTGAAAGGCGCTATATAAATGCAAGTATTTCTTCCTTCTTTCTGCACAGCTACAGTCTGGCAGGGATTCAGATAACTTGCCTCTGAGTTAGAAGGTTGTGGGTTCAAGTCCCACTCCAGAGACTTGAGCACATAAATCTAGGATGATACTCCAGTGCAGTGCTGAGGGAGTGCTGCACTGTTGGAGGTGCCATCTTTTGGATTGAGACATTAAACCTCACAGATGGGTGTAAAAGATCCCAGGGCAACATTTCGAAGAAGAGCAGGGGAGTTATCCCTGGTGTCCTGACCAATATTTAGCCCTCAATCAACATCAATAAAACACATGATCTATCTTTATCACAATACTGTTGGCGGGAGCTTGCTGTGTGCAAACTGGTTGCCCTGTTTCCCACATTACAACAGTGACTAAGCTTCAAAAGTACTTCATTGGTTGTAAAGCACTTTGAGACATCCTGAGGTTATGAGAAGCACTATATAAGTGCAAGTTATACATGTATACCTACCCAGGCAGACACATTTAAAGGGCTGCTTTTTAGAATGTGTACCCATTTGTATGCTCATAAAAGTTCATGGGGTTGGGGGTAATATATTAGCATGGATAAAGGATTGGCTAACCAACAGAGAACAGAGAGTCGGGATAAATGGTTCATTCTCTGGTTGACAACCAGTAACTAGTGGGGTGCCGCAGGGATCAGTACTGGGACCTCAACTATTTACAACCTATACTAACGACTTGGAAGAAGGGACCGAGTGTAATATAGCCAAGTTTGCAGATGATACAAAGATGGGAGGAAAAGCAATGTATGAGAAGGACACAAAAAATCTGCAAAAGGACATAGACAGGCTAAGTGAGTGGGCAAAAATTTGGCAGATGGAGTATAATGTTGGAAAGTGTGAGGTCGTGCACTTTGGCAGAAAAAAAATCAAAGAGCAAGTTATTATTTAAACTGAGAAAGATTGCAAAGTGCTGCAGTACAGTGGGACCTGGGGATACTTGTGCATGAAACACAAAAGGATAGCATGCAGGTACAGCAAGTGATCAGGAAGGCCAATGGTATCTTGGCTTTTATTGCAAAGGGGATGGAGTATAAAAGCAGGGAAGTCTTGCTACAGCTGTACAAGATATTGGTGAGGCCACACCTGGAATACTGCGTGCAGTTTTGGTTTCCATATTTAAGAAAGGATATACTTGCTTTGGAGGCAGTTCAGAGAAGGTTCACTAGGTTGATTCCGGAGATGAGGAGGTTGACCTATGAGGAAAGATTGAGTAGGTTGGGCCTCTACTCATTGGAATTCAGAAGAATGAGAGGTGATCTTATCGAAATGCATAAGATTATGAGGGGGCTTGACAATGTGGATGCAGAGAGGATGTTTTCACTGATGGAGGAGACTAGAATTAGAGGGCATGATCTTAGAATAAGGGGCCGCCCATTTAAAACAGAGATGAGGAGAAATTTCTTCCTGCAGAGGGTCATAAATCTGTGGAATTCGCTGCCTCAGAGAGCTGTGGAAGCTGGGACATTGAATAAATTTAAGACACAGATAGATAGTTTCTTAAATGATAAGGGGATAAGGGGTTCTGGGGAGCAGGCAGGGAAGTGGAGCTGAATCCATGATCAGATCAGCCATGGTCTTATTAAATGGCGGAGCAGGCTCGAGAGGCTGTATGGCCTACTCCTGTTCCTATTTCTTATGTTCTTGTGTTCTTAGTTTACTCAGTAGTGCTTGAACATGGACTGTCGAACTCCCGTGGTCACAGAATGACAGTGTTAACTCCATCACTTTTATTTCTAGGCCTATAAAAATTTACCCTCGTTGAAGTCAAATTGGATTTTTCTGGGAAAACTGCTTTATAAGTTTTATTTTTGACACGTGTGAACTATATTCTGCACCGACCAATGGTTAAGAGATGAGGTTCATTTTGAGGCAGGGCATGTAATAGAGATATTTGCAGCTGTAAGTTAACTGCATTAAATTAATTTAGCTTCTGCAACAAAGACAACTTTCACTCTTATAAACTAAATGGGATAAAAAGGTGAACAATGCCATTTACACAGTTACATTGGGGTAGAAATTCCGATGTCCCGGGCCCGGACGAAGTTTCAATGGAGCCGGGAAGGCATCACAAAAGTCGGTTTTCAGTGCACAATGCGCAGTGGCTGAAAATCGGCTTTTCCGATCTGTCAAGCTGGAGCCTGACAGATCATCCGCATATCGGGAGCGAGGACATTTGCACGGGCAAGGGTGCGGGATTTACCCATATCGTGCCCAGCAAATGTCCTCAAAACTCTTGCGCCTGATAAAAGCAGACACATAGCCTACTGTTACAGGCGCATGTGTTTAAAAATACACATAAACATTTTAAAATAAAGTTATAAAAACACATTTTATTGTTAAAAACCCTCCCCACTGCGGTAAGTTTATTTTAAAGCATAATTAAAAAAACCTTTTTAAAAATCGGATAAATATTTTTTTTATATAAGACATTAAAAACTTTAATTTAAATGAATCTAAATATGTAGTGTATATTTTCTATTTTTTAATTAGTGTTTTGGGTGTTTGGGGGGGGTTTCTCATTCATAATAATAGGAATTCCAACTTACGGATTTCCTATTATTATGAATGAGAAAATACTGTACCTTGATTGGCTGCCCAGAGCCATGGGACTCCAGCTCCAGCTTACGGACGCCCCGCCGAGCACGCGCTGTGACGCGCAGGGAGTGAAGGCCTCAGGACCGGGATCTCGAGTGAGCGCAGCAGGAACAGGTAAGTTTTGTTTTTCCTTTTTTTAGTGGTTTGCCCGCGGGAAGACCCCGACCAGGATTTCTAGGCCATTGTCTTAGAGGGAGAAATTGGCCTCCTTTTTGCCTCCCGTTAGCGCCTCCGGGGGGGGCGATAATGGGAGGCTAATGGTTTTCCGACCAGGAGTAGCGAAAGTACCGACGTACTTCCCCTGCAGGTTAGTGCCGGCGGCAAACCTTAACGCCACGATTTCCCACGCTCCGGAGATCGTGGCATCGTCCAGTGCGTAGTGCCCTGTTACCGCCCTTAAATTCGTTTCCACCCCCTGCAGCATCGCCGGGTAGCTGCAGGAGGCATTGTGGGCTCGGCCGGCCGCTTGCGGAGCGGTAATTAAAGGGATTAGTGGTCAGTTGGGTCACAAATTTTTTCTCACTCCTCTCTGCTCGTTTTTGATTTTTTTCTACTGCCGCATTGTTCAAGTGCTTGGGGCTGATCATCGCGGATCGCAGTGGCTGTCCCCGAGCAGTCCATTCATTCCCTTGCAGCGCCCTCAGCGTTGGCCCTGCCCTTTAAGGGAGGGACGGAGCCTCTGATTCCGGCAGCGCTGCACGGAACATTGTGCCGCTCTCTGCCGCTACCGCCCCCTTGCTTGATTTAGCGCTCCATGGGAAGTGGTAGTGCTTGATGTAATGCTCCACTTCCCTCCTGGAGCGCGAAACTGGAGGTTTGCTTCCGCTGGAATTGGATAGCGCCCAGCGATACTTTTACGCTCTCCAAACGGGGCGCTACACAATTTCCAGCCCCGAGTTTGTAACTTATAAATATCATATGCAGATTTTAACTTTTGTCTGAATCTTATTAACCAGATTTTAGCATTTAGATACCTGTCAGGCGCAATGATGGCTTAGGAATATAGGAACAAGAGGATGCCATTCAGCCCCTCAAGCCTGTTCCCCCATTCAATTAGATCATGGTTAATTTGTACCTCAACTCCACTTTCCCACTTTTGCTCCATGTCCCCTGATACCCTTATCCAACAAAAATCTCGCAATCTCTGTCTTGAAAGCTCCAATTATCCCAGTATCCACAGCCCTCTGGGTCAGAGTGTTCCACATTGCCACGACTTGTCAACGTCCTCATGAGCAAAGTTAAAAATAGCAATGGCAGGAATTGACCCTGGCCCCAGGTATATGGGAGTGATGTTGTACCTCAGGTACTGGGTTTGGGAGTGATATCAGTTTATTGTAATTGTGGACCAACAAACCTAAGTTATACTGCTCACTGCACATCACTCACTGATCACGAAAACTGAGCTGTGCACGTATGTCTTTGATTGAGCTCAACTCACTGGTATTCAAGAGTTACATTTTAATGGAGAAAATTCTTAAATTTAAAAATAGGATGAGGGTGATGCACCATAGTACTCTGTCCCAGATTGTCGGGGAGTTAATACTTCAGAGCAACCAATGGAACAATTATCCGGGGGCGGGGGTGGTGCGGTCTGTTGCAGGACATCAGTTTATGTTCCGTTGTTAAAGGAATAGGCTGTGGATGTTGAAGATACACTTTTCTTTTTAAAGCAACATAATACAGATTTGTATTACCGTAATTAATAAAAAAATATATTACAATGCGCCAGAATAATAAAATAAATTAGGGTTCCAGCTACTGAAATGTACAAAATGAACTTCCAGTCTTCAGCAAACTTTTTTTTATTTGTTCACGAGATGTGGGTATCGCTGGCAAGACCGGCATTTATTGCCCGTCCCTAATTGCCCTCGAGAAGATGGTGGTGAGCCGACTTCTTGAACCGCTGCAGTCCGTGTGGTGCGGCAATCGGCCGCTGGCGGGTTGTTAGGAAATTAGCCCGTGTCTATTAACAACTTAGATGATGGGACAGAAAGCCACATAGCCAAATTTGGCACAAAATGACACAAACCTAGATGGCATCGTAAGCAATGTAGGCATTCGATAAGGTGCCACATAAAAGGTCAGCTCCGGGCCAACCCGAGCCCCAGAATGAGGCCAAGGCACAGCTGGACAGGATCAGCTTCGAGTGCAACATCTGCCTGGACACGGCCTGGGACGCGGTGAGCAGCCTGTGCGGCCACCTCTTCAGTATGTATTGGAGGGAACAGCGTGCGGCAAGACCATCAGGAGGCCGGGACCGCTGCAGGGAGCAGCACGTGCTGCTGCAGGATGGCGATGGTTGCGAAGCCAGGTCACTGATTGCAGTGCGGGCAGGCGCAGCAGGAGGGGCGAAGGAGCGGCAAGAGTTTGTAGAGGGAAGTGACCGGGGCCCAGAAGAGACGAGGGCCCAGGGACAGCATGGGCCAGCCCACACTGCGATATGCCTGCGCACTAGGTCCGTGCAGCAGAGCTGGTCTCCAGTCATAAGAACATAAGAACATAAGAACATAAGAATTAGGAACAGGAGTAGGCCATCTAGCCCCTCGAGCCTGCTCCGCCATTCAATAAGATCATGGCTGATCTGGTCGTGGACTCAGCTCCACTTACCCGCCCTCTCCCTGTAACCCTTAATTCCCTTATTGCTTAAAAATCTATCGATCTTTGACTTGAAAACATTCAATGAGCCAGCCTCAACTGCTTCCTTGGGCAGAGAATTCCACAGATTCACAACCCTCTGGGAGAAGAAATTCCTTCTCAACTCGGTTTTAAATTGGCTCCTCCGTATTTTGAGGCTGTGCCCCCTAGTTCTAGTCTCCCCCACCAATGGAAACAACCTCTCTGCCTCTATCTTGTCTATCCCTTTCATGATTTTAAATGTTTCTATAAGATCACCCCTCATCCTTCTGAACTCCAAGGAGTAAAGACCCAGTCTACTCAATCTATCATCATAAGGTAACCCCCTCATTTCTCGAATCAGCCTAGTGAATCGTCTCTGTATCCCTTCCAAAGCTAGTATATCCTTCCTTAAGTAAGGTGACCAAAACTGCACGCAGTACTCCAGTTGCGGCCTTACCAATACCTTATACAGTTGCAGCAACACCTCCCTGCTTTTGTACTCCATCCCTTTTGCAATGAAGGCCAACATTCCATTTGCCTTCCTGATTACCTGCTGCACCTGCAAACTAACCTTTTGGGATTCATGCACAAGGACCCCCAGGTCCCTCTGCACCACAGCATGTTGTAATTTCTCCCCATTCAAATAATATTCCCTTTTACTGTTTTTTTTCCCAAGGTGGATCACCTCACACTTTCCGACATTGTATTCCATCTGCCAAATCTTAACCCATTCGCTTAATCTATCCAAATCTCCTTGCAGCCTCTCTGAGTCCTCTACACAACCCGCTTTCCCACTAATCTTAGTGTCATCTGCAAATTTTGTTGCACTACACTCTGTCCCCTCTTCCAGGTCATCTATGTATATTGTAAACAGTTGTGGTCCCTGTGGCACACCACTAACCACTGATTTCCAACCGGAAAAGGACCCATTTATCCCGACTCTCTGCTTTCTGTTCGCCAGCCAATTCTCTATCCATGCGCATACATTTCCTCTGACTCCGCGTACCTTTATCTTCTGCAGTAACCTTTTGTGTGGCACCTTATCGAATGCCTTTTTGAAATCTAAATACACCACATCCATCGGTACGCCTCTATCCACCATGCTCGTTATATCCTCAAAAAATTCCAGTAAGTTAGTTAAACATGATTTCCCTTTCATGAATCCATGCTGCGTCTGCTTGATTGCATTATTCCTATATAGATGTCCCGCTATGTCTTCCTTAATGATAGTTTCAAGCATTTTCCCCACTACAGATGTTAAACTAACCGGCCTATAGTTACCTGCCTTTTGCCTGCCCCCTTTTTTAAACAGAGGCGTTACATTAGCTGCTCTCCAATCTGCTGGTACCTCCCCAGAGTCCAGAGAATTTTGGTAGATTATAACAAATGCATCTGCTATAACTTCCGCCATCTCTTTTAATACCCTGGGATGCATTTCATCAGGACCAGGGGACTTGTTTACCTTCAGTCCCATTAGTCTGTCCAGCACTACCTCCCTAGTGATAGTGATCATCTCAAGGTCCTCCCTTCCCACATTCCTATGACCAGCAATTTTTGGCATGGTTTTTGTGTCTTCCACTGTGAAGACGGAAGCAAAATAATTGTTTAAGGTCTCAGCTATTTCCACATTTCCCATTATTAAATCCCCCTTTTCATCTTCTAAGGGACCAACATTATCTTTAGTCACTCTTTTTCGTTTTATATATCTGTAAAAGCTTTTACGATCTGTTTTTATGTTTTGCGCAAGTTTACCTTCGTAATCTATCTTCCCTTTCTTTTTTGCTTTTTTAGTCATTCTTTGCTGTTGCTTAAAATTTTCCCAATCCTCTAGTTTCCCACTAACCTTGGCCACCTTATACGCATTAGTCTTTGATTTGATACTTTCCTTTATTTCCTTGGTTATCCACGGCTGGTTATCTCTTCTCTTGCCGCCCTTCTTTTTCACTGGAATATATTTTTGTTGCACATTATGAAAGAGCTCCTTAAAAGTCCTCCACTGTTCCTCAATTGTGCCACCGTTTAGTCCTTGTTTCCAGTCTACTTTAGCCAACTCTGCCCTCATCCCACTGTAGTCCCCTTTGTTTAAGCATAGTACGCTCGTTTCTGACACAACTTCCTCATCCTCAATCTGTATTACAAATTCAACCATATTGTGATCACTCATTCCGAGAGGATCTTTTACGAGGAGATCGTTTATTTTTCCTGTCTCGTTACACAGGACCAGATCCAAAATGGCTTGCTCCCTTGTAGGCTCTGTTACATACTGTTCTAAGAAACAATCCCGTACGCATTCTATGAATTCCTCCTCCAGGCTACCCCCTGCGATTTGATTTGACCAATCGATATGTAGGTTAAAATCCCCCATAACTACTGCCGTTCCTTTTTCACATTCCTCCATTATTCCCTTGATTATTGCCCGCCCCACCATGAAGTTATTATTTGGGGGCCTAAACACTACGCCGACCAGTGACTTTTTCCCCTTACTATCTCTAATCTCCACCCACAATGATTCAACGTTTTGTTCATTGGAGCCAATATCATACCTCACAACTGGCCTGATATCATCCTTTATTAACAGAGCTACCCCACCTCCTTTCCCTTCTTGCCTATCTTTCTGAATCGTCAGATACCCCTGCATGTTTAATTCCCAGTCTTGGCCACCTTGCAACCATGTTTCTGTAATGGCCACCAAATCATACCCATTTGTAATGATTTGTGCCGTCAACTCATTTACTTGATTTCTAATGCTGCGTGCATTTAGGTAGAGTGTTTTCATCCTAGTTTTTAAACCATGATTTTTAGTTTTTACCCCTCCTGCAGCCCTTTTATATTCAGTGGTCCTTTTTGTTTCTTGCCTTTGGTTTCTCTGCCCTCCACTTTTACTCATCTCTTTTCTGTCTTTTGTTTTTGTCTCCTTTTTGTTTCCCTCTGTCTCCCTGTATTGGTTCCCATCCCCCTGCCATATTAGTTTAACTCCTCACCAACAGCACTAGCAAACACTCCCCCTAGGACATTGGTTCCGTTCCTGCCCAAGTGCAGACCGTCCGGTTTGTACTGGTCCCACCTCCCCCAGAACCTGTACCAATGCCCCTCGAATTTGAATCCCTCCCTGCTGCACCACTGCTCAAGCCACGTATTCATCTGTGCTATCCTGCGATTCCTACTCTGACTAGCACGTGGCACTGGTCGCAATCCCGAGATTACTACTTTTGAGGTCCTACTTTTTAATTTAACTCCTAGCTCCTTAAATTCGTCTCGTAGGACCTTATCCCTTTTTTTTACCTATGTCGTTGGTACCAATGTGCACCACGACAACTGGCTGTTCTCCCTCCCTTTTCAGAATGTCCTGCACTTGCTCAGAGACACACTTGACCCTTGCACCAGGGAGGCAACATACCATCCTGGAGTCTCGATTGCGGCCGCAGAAACGCCTATCTATTCCCCTTATGATTGAATCCCCTATCACTATCGCTCTCCCACTCTTTTTTATGCCCTCCTGTACAACAGAGCCAGCCACGGTGCCATGAACTTGGCTGCTGTTGCTCTCCCCTAATGAGTCAGCTCCCTCAACAGCACTCAAAACAGTGTATCTGTTTTGCAGGGGGATGACCAGATGGGACCCCTGCACTACCTTCTTTGTACTACTCTTCCTGCTGGTCTTCCATTCCCTAGCTGGCTGTGGATCCTTCTCATGTGGTAAGACCAACTCACTACAGGTGCCACTTATGTCATTCTCAGCATCGTGGATGCTCCAGAGTGAATCCACCCTCAGCTCCAATTCCACAACGCGGTCCATCAGGAGATGGAGATGGATACACTTCTTACACACGTAGTCGTCAGGGACACCGGAAGCGTCCCTGAGTTCCCACATGGCACAGGAGGAGCATATCACATGACCGAGCTCTCCTGCCATGCCTTAACCCTTAGATACCCTTAAATTGGTAATAACAATGTTACAGTTTACTTCCTGATATAAAAAGAAAAAGAAAAGCTACTCACCAATCACCAGCCAATCACTTACCCCATTGGCTGTGACGTCACCTTTTGATTCCTTTCTACTTCTTTTTTGCTTTCTCTCCCGCTGTAGCTGCACCGGTACGCCTTTTATAGGCCGCTCCGACGCTGCTCCCACCTCTCGCCAACTGCCGCTGACTCTCGAACTCCCGCTGGGCCTTTTATAGACTGCTCCGACGCTGCTCCCACCTCTCGCCAACTGCCGCTGACTCTCGAGCTCCCACTGGGCCTTTTATAGGCCGCTCCGACGCTGCTCCCACCTCTCACCAACTGTCGTCTTGGTTAATCCTTGCCACTGGACCAAGACCTAGCTCTGTCAAGCCCATGTGGTGGTTGGTATGCAACGGCCACCACATGTTAAAAAAATCCACGCACAGGCATCTTCCACCCTTCAATATGCAGTTCTGGACCTGGAATATTAGGTCCTTCATTGAAACACCTGTGAACTCATCCTTTTCAGCGTGGAAGCAAGTCATCCTCGCTTTGAGGGACTGCCTATGATGATGATGACAGTGCTGTTAAGGAGGGAGTTCCAGGATTTTGACCCAGCGACGATGAAGGAGTGGCCGATATATTTCCAAGTCAGGATGGTGTGTGACTTGGAGGAGAACTTGGAGGTGGTGGTGTTCCCATGCGCCTGCTGCCTTTGTCCTTCTAGGTGGTAGAGGTCGCAGGTTTGAGAGTTGCTGCTGAAGAAACCTTGGCGAGTTGCTGCAGTGCATCTTGTAGATGGGGCACACTGCAGCCACAGTGCACCGGTGGTGGAGGGAGTGGATGTTTAAGGTGATGGATGGGGTGCCGATCAAACGGGCTGCTTTGTCCTTCTTGGGTGATGTTGGAGATGCACTCATCCAGGCAAGTGGCATCAGGAGCAGACAAATACTGAAGAAATACTGAACAGGTTATTTGAATTTGTTTCCTTTCTATGACGATCAGTTTCTCAGAGGTATCAGAACTTAATAATTTTTTTTTAAACATGCAACACTAGAACTAAAATGTTGATAGCTTTCAGACAGAATCCATTTCAGCTCTCCGTCACCGGCTCTAGACCAGTTGTCTTGTCTGAACCTACTCTCGGGGCCAGTTCCATTGCTTCTTCACTATTCCAGAAGTTACAGTCAGTATCTTTCAGATCACAATCCTCAATCACTGCCCTGATGTGGTCTGAGGCTTCTGTCACCGTCTGAAAGGATAGTTATCCACGTTCAAACTTCGTCTGCAATCCTCTTTCGATAAAGCTTCTTTCCTGCTCCACTTTCTAAGCTTCTGCACTGTGTCTCAATGCTCCCGACCCTCCATGATTGCCCAGGAGTTTCCGGCAATTGAAGATTGATCTCCAGGAAATTGCTGCGAGCCGCAGGGCTGGACAGGGTAGATGCAGGGAGGATGTTTCCCTCGGGCTGGGGAGTCTAGAACCAGGGATCACAGTCTCAGAATAAGGGGTTGGCCATTTAGGACTGAGAGGAGGAGGAATTTCTTCACTCAGAGGGTGGTGAATCTTTGGAATTCTCGACCCCAGAGGGTTGTGGAGGCTCAGTCTTTGAGTATACTTTAGAGAGAGAGTGATAGATTTTTGGATGTTAAGGAAATCAAGGGATATGGGGATCGGGTAGGAAAGTGGAGCAGAATGTCAGCCGGGACTCAAGCAGAGTGCCAGGCTGATTGATTGCAGGCAGGACCGACAAAAAAAAATGGAAGAATAACGGCCACCACGCCCCTGGTAACGGCCGGCCGCCCGATCCACGCCTCCTGCCGGTGTCGATGTTTGCGGCCGGCGCTGTTGCAGGAGGCGGAAGGCAATTTCAGGTCTGGGGCGTTACCGGGGAGATGCGCATGCCGATGATGTCATGATCACCGGGTGTAGGAGATCGGGGCGCATCGCCGTACCGCTGCTGCAAAACTCCTGCCGAATACGGCTGGAGTTGATGTCATTGCCGCGAACGGTCGCGAAGCCATTTACACCCCAAAGGCTCTACTCAGAACTCCTTCACGGCAAGCGAGCCCCAGGTGGACCGAGGAAATGTTTCAAGGACACCCTCAAAGCCTCTTTGATAAAATACAGCATCCCCACTGACACCTGGGAATCCCTGGCCAAAGACCGTCCTAAGTGGAGGAAGAGCATCTGGGAGGGCGCTGAGCACCTCGAATTTCATCAGTCCCACCCACTCTTTCCTTCACCGACTGTCTGTCCCACCTGTGACAGAGACTGTAATTCCTGTATTGGAATGTACAGTCACCTGAGAACTCACTTTTAGAGTGGATGCAAGTCTTCCTCGATTTCGAGGGACTGCCTATGATGATGACCCAATTGCACCCCGTGACACTGAGGCAAGGGTGTTACCCACTGAGCCATTGGTTACTGTGCATCAGAACCGGGTATCTGCGGGCATGCTGTGTAACGGAGAAACCCAGAGTGCAAGGGTTGGGACCCGATCCTGTGTCTGCCTTACTGCAACAGTTTGGCCTCAATAATTTTTCAAATCCTCAATTCTAACCAGACAGGTTCTACTGCCTGCTCACCCTGACTGATATCCCCACTTTCTAATCGTGTAACAGTGTCCTTAAATATATAGGGACAGGAGGAGGCCATTCAGCCCCTCGAGCCAGCTCCGTCATTCAATTCGATCATGGACGATCTGCAACTCAGCTCCATTTTTCCGCCTGTGCTCCATCTCCCTTGATATCCAATAAAAATCTATCGATTTCAGTCGTGAAAGCACCAACTCTACCCCAGCATCCACAGCATTTAGGGGGAGAGAATTCCAGATTTCTACCATCCTTTGTGTGAAAAAATGCCTCCTGATTTTGTTTTCGAATGGGATAGCTCGAAGTGTAAGATTTTGTCTCCCTTGTTCTTGATTCCCTCACCAGAGAAAATAGTTTCTCTGTATCTACCCGATCAAGTCCTTAAAACATTTTAAGCACCTCAATTAGATCACCCCTCAATTATCTAT
Organism: Pristiophorus japonicus; assembly: GCF_044704955.1. Lineage (NCBI taxonomy): Eukaryota > Metazoa > Chordata > Chondrichthyes > Pristiophoridae > Pristiophorus > Pristiophorus japonicus. The sequence goes on along the minus strand of NC_091993.1, from coordinate 39,777,857 downwards.
ACACAGGGGAATACAAGCTTAGTCTATGCAACCTGTTCTCATAATTTAACCATCTAAGCCCCAATATAATTCTGTTGAATCTGCGCTCTCATCCATCATAGGCAGTGCATAGCGCATTTGGAAAGCAGTGTCAGGATCGATCCAAGTCAGCATGCATTTATGAAAGGGAAATCATGCTTGACAAATCTTCGAGAATTTTTTGAGGATGTAACTAGTAGAGTGGACAGGGGAGAACCAGTGGATGTGGTGTATTTGGACTTTCAAAAGGCTTTTGACAAGGTCCCACACAAGAGATTGTTGTGCAAAATTAAAGCACATGGTAATGGGGGTAATGTATTGACGTGGATAGAGAACTGGTTGGCAGACAGGAAGCAGAGAGTCAGGATAAACGGGTCCTTTTCAGAATGGCAGGCAGTGACTAGTGGGGTACCGCAGGGCTCAGTGCTGGGACCCCAGCTATTTACAATATACATCAATGATTTAGATGAAGAAATTGAGTGTAATATCTCCAAGTTTGCAGGTGACACTCAGCTGGGTGGCGGTGTGAGTTGTGAGGAAGATGCTAAGAGGCTGCAGGGTGATTTGGGTAGGTTAGGTGAGTGGGCAAATGCATGGCAGATACATGCAGTATAATGTGGATAAATGTGAGGTTATCCACTTTGGTGGCAAAAACACGAAGGCAGAATATTATCTGAATGGTGGCAGATTAGGAAAAGGGGAGATGCAATGAGACCTGGGTGTCATGGTACATCAGTCATTGAAAGTTGGCATGCAGGTACAGCAGGCGGTGAAGAAGGCAAATGGTATGTTGGCCTTCATAGCTAGGGGATTTGAGTATAGAAGCAGTTGTACAGGGCCTTGGTGAGGACTCACCTGGAATATTGTTTTGGTCTCCTAATCTGAAGAAGGATGCTCTTGCTATTGAGGGAGTGCAGCAAAGGTTCACCAGCCTGATTCCCGGGATGGCAGGACTGACATATGAGGAGAGACTGGATCGACTGGGCCTGTATTCACTGGAGTTTAGAAGGATGAGAGGGGATCTCATTGAAACATATAAAATACTGACGGGACTGGACAGGTTAGATGCAGGAAGAATGTTCCCGATATTGGGGAAGTCCAGAACCAGGGAACACAGTCTAAGGATAAGGGGTAAGCCATTTAGGACCGAGATGAGGAGAAACTTCTTCACTCAGAGAGTTGTTAACCTGTGGAATTCTCTACCGCAGAGAGTTGTTGATGCCAGTTCGTTGGATATATTCAAGAGGGAGTTAGATATGGCTCTTATGGCTAAAGGGATTAAGGGATATGGAGAGAAAGCAGGAAAGGGCTACTGAGGTGATGGTCAGCCATGATCTTATTGAATGGTGGTGCAGGCTTGAAAGACCGAATGGCCTACTCCTGCACCGATTTTCTATGTTTCTATATCCCTCGGAATCGAGGAAGACTTGCTTCCACTCCTGAAGTGAGTTCTTTGGTGGCTGAACAGTCCAATACGAGAGCCACAGACTCTGTCACAGGTGGGACAGATAGTCATTGAGGGAAGGGGTGGTTGGGATGCTTTGCCGCACGTTCTTTTCGCTGCCTGCGCTTGATTTCTGCATGCTGTCGGCGATGAGACTCGAGGTGCTCAGCGCCCTCCCGGATGCACTTCCTCCACTTAGGGCGGTCTTTGGCCAGGGACTCCCAGGTGTTAATCTGCGCTGTACCAGCTCCAGGGCCAATCTATCCATCCTGAGCTGCGGTGCCCAGAGCTGACAGTACTCGAGATGGGATCTAACCAAGGCTCTGTCAACTGAAGCATGGCTTCCTCCCCTTTGTATTCCAAAAAACACTCTGGAAACACTGCACAGATCCTCTGCGAGCAGGCTTCACAGCAGCACGGGAAATCCCCCACTAGATTTCAAATCTAATGTTAACAACCACCGTGACCACAGCTAGTTTACACATAGGAGTGTAGTGGCATAAAGTCTGGTCCCCAGCTGCTGTCCTATGGTAGAAGCTCCTTATAAATCACCAACCCTATAAAACACCCCTTCATTGCCAGAGGTGTTCGCCCACTGATCTTGGAGCGATAACATATCCTCTCACTAACTTGCAACATCCACTCCCAAATACAAAGAGGAAGCAGTAAGTAATCTTGAAGATAATGTGGCCTGCCTGCTTGCTTTCAAGTACTTACTGATACTTAAAACTCTCTAGTTAACAGCAAACATTTTAGTCATTTTAGTCATTTCTATTCCCAGTTACTGCACTAACATTTTCTGTATGAAGAGAATTTCTTTAAAAATAAACACGATACGTAACAAGTTTCTCGCCTTAAATTTAAAATTCTCATCCTTGTTTGCAAATCCCTCCATGGCCTCGCCCCTCCCTATCTCTGTACTCTCCTTCAACCCTACAATCTTCTGAGATCTCTTGAGTTCCTCCAATTTGAAGGTATGAGGCGTGAATTGGCTCGGATAGATTGGCGAATGATACTTAAGGGGTTGTCAGTGGATGGGTAAAGGCAGACATTTAGAGACCGCATGCATGAACTACAACAATTGTACATCCCTGTCTGGCGTAAAAATAAAAAAGGGAAGGTGACTCAACCGTGGCTATCAAGGGAAATCAGGGATAGTATTAAAGACAAGGAAGTGGCATACAAATTGGCCAGAAATAGCAACGACCCCGGGGTTCCCTGCAGTCAGAATCAGGGGAAGTCATAACGGGGAACAAAGAAATGGCAGACCAATTGAACAAGTACTTTGGTTCGGTATTCACTAAGGAAGACACAAACAACCTTCCGGATATAAAAGGGATCAAAGGGTCTAGTAAGAAGGAGGAACTGAGGGAAATCCTTATTAGTCGGGAAATTGTGTTGGGGAAATTGATGGGATTGAAGGCCAATAAATCCCCAGGGCCTGATGGTCTGCATCCCAAAGAAATTAAGGAGGTGGCCTTGGAAATAGCGGATGCATCGACAGTCATTTTCCAACATTCCATAGACTCTGGATCAGTTCCTATGGAGTGGAGGGTAGCCCATGTAACCCCACTTTTTAAAAAAGGAGGGAGCGAGAAAACAGGGAATTATAGACAGGTCAGCCTGACATCGGCAGTGGGTAAAATGATGAAATCAATTATTAAGGATGTCATAGCAGCGCATTTGGAAAGAGGTGACATGATAGATCCAAGTCAGCATGGATTTGTGAAAGGGAAATCATGCTTGACAAATCTTCTGGAATTTTTTGAGGATGTTTCCAGTAGAGTGGACAAGGGAGAACCAGTTGATGTGGTGTATTTGGACTTTCAGAAGGCTTTCGACAAGGTCCCACACAAGAGATTAATGTGCAAAGTTAAAGCACATGTGATTGGGTGTAGTGTGCTGACGTGGATTGAGAACTGGTTGTCAGACAGGAAGCAAAGAGTAGAAGTAAATGGGTACTTTTCAGAATGGCAGGCAGTGACTAGTGGGGTACCGCAAGGTTCCGTGCTGGGGCCCCAGCTGTTTACATTGTACATTAATGATTTAGACGAGGGGATTAAATGTAGTATCGCCAAATTTGCGGATGACACTAAGTTGGGTGGCAGTGTGAGCTGCAAGGAGGATGCTTTGAGGCTGCAGAGTGACTTGGATAGATTAGGTGAGTGGGCAAATGCATGGCAGATGAAGTATAATGTGGATAAATGTGAGGTTATCCACTTTGGTGGTAAAAACAGAGAGACAGACTATTATCTGAATGGTGACAGATTAGGAAAAGGGGAGGTGCAACGAGACCTGGGTGTCATGGTACATCAGTCATTGAAGGTTGGCATGCAGGTACAGCAGGCGGTTAAGAAAGCAAATGACATGTTGGCCTTCATAGCGAAGGGATTTGAGTACAGTGGCAGTGAGGTGTTACTACAATTGAACAGGGCCTTGTTGAGGCCACACCTGGAGTATTGTGTACAGTTTTTGTCTCCTAACTTGAGGAAGGACATTCTTGCTATTGAGGGAGTGCAGCGAAGGTTCACCAGACTGATTCCTGGGATGGCGGGACTGACATATCAAGAAAGACTGGATCAACTGGGCTTGTATTCATTGGAGTTCAGAAGAATGAGAGGGGATCTGATAGAAACGTTTAAAATTCTGATGGGTTCAGACAGGTTAGATGCAGGAAGAATGTTCCCAATGTTGGGGAAGTCCAGAACCAGGGGTCACAGTCTAAGGATAAGGGGTAAGCCAATTAGGACCGAGATGAGGAGAAACTTCTTCACTCAAAGAGTGGTGAACCTGTGGAATTCTCTACCACAGAAAGTTGTTGAGGCCAATTCACTAAATATATTCAAAAAGGAGTTAGATGTAGTCCTTACTACTAGGGGGATCAAGGGGTATGTTGAGAAAGCAGGAATGGGTTCAGCCATGAACTCATTGAATGGCGGTGCAGGCTCGAAGGGCCGAATGGCCTACTCCTGCATCTATTTTCTATGTTTCCATGTTAATTCTGGACTCTTGCTCATCCGCAATTTTCAACATTCCACCATTGGTGGCCATGCCTTTCAGCTGCTTGGGCCCTAAACTCTAGAATTCTCTCCCTAAACCTCTCCGCCTCTCTCTCCTCCTTTAAGACGCTCCTTAAAACCTACCTCTTTGGCCATGCTTTTGTTCACCTGTCCTAATATCTCCTTATGTGGTTCGGTGTCAAATATTGGTCTTGTAATACTCCTGCGAAGCGCCTTGGGATGTTTAACTACATTCAAGGTGCTATATAAATACAAGTTGTTGTTGTTGTTGAAAAATGTTGAGGCAAATTTTCATCTTCACGACATGGGCAGGAATCTGGTGGTGCAGATTGCCCAGTCTTTAGAGAACCCGTCTGATTCTCATTCACCTGAAGGGGAGTGGGTAGTGGATACACTAAATGCAATGGGTGGCGCGGGGGGAATTACTAGCAATTGGGGGAGGGGATGGTAACAGAGTTGCTGAGGGTCACATTTTCCTTGACAACCCCACCACAAATGTAACCTGCTGCCATTGGTGGCTTCTTTCCCAGCCACGCCACCAAAAGGAAAGAAGACAAGTTAAATAAGGCGAGAGAGGTAAAGAGAGGAGTGGTTAAGGGGGGAGAAGCAGAGGCAGAGAGGGAGGGGCCTGTTCCGACATTTGGCACAAACCAGGTGGTCAACGGGCGGAGAGAGCCCATTGTCGCAGCCGTGCGGTCTGAATGGGCCTCACTCGCATTAATCCTGCAAAGGTAGATACCAATCCAGTGCACCGATGGAGCTCACTAGTTGGGGACGTGCGAAATTGGTTGGCTTCTACGTCAGGTGGCTGTTCAGTCCGGGAGTGAGGGAGGGGATGGCCACACAGGTGCCAGTAAAATAATAGATTAAAATGGTTTTGCCGCATGCTTTAGTGTCTCAAGATTGCACTCCGGGTCCTATGTACGTCGTAGGATCCAGATTTGCAAATTAATTGTGGTGTCCCAACTGAAGTAGTTGGGCACTACGGCTGCTCACCTAAAGGCCTTTACCAAGATGGCGGCCGGAGCCCTGGCCTAAGTAACCCAACGCCATTTTCAGGCCACTCACACCGTTAAAATCAGCCCCAGAAACACAACTTCAGAGACCAATGGCCATATACTCCCACAACCCATGTGCAATCAACCAATACATAGCATTGCAGTGACTTCCTGTTTGTCACATCTATTTTCTATTATCACAATTTAGTACAGTCCCCGCTACTTACACCGACACAAGCCAATTAACAATAACCATTTTCCAGCACCCTAGCAGTCAATTACAAAGTCAGCACTCACACGTCGACTATTCCAGGCAGTTCAATCAGCTTTCGCACCTCGCTAACGTGCGATGACCTTAATTACTTAATCCACTCTACTTACCGTTTTAAAAGCTCCACTGATTTCAGACAAATTGAAGTATTAATTAATTGTCTTTCAGCTTGTCCTCCTGACTGTTCACTTGGTTTGTAGGATTTGAGCGCTTGAATGCTGCAGCGTAGTCGCTCATTGCCGCTGTTTGTATCGGGATGGGAGCTGACCATTGTCGAGGCTCGAGGATTCCGGGTCCTCACTATTCTCACGTCCCACTCCAAGGACCTGAGCACAAAAATCCAGGCTGACACACCAGTGCAGTACCGAGGGAGTGCTGCACTGTCGGAAGTGCTGTCTTTCAGAGATCCACAGCGCGGCCCTGGACAACGCGGACCACTTTCCAATCCTCGGGACCCTACTATCAGCAAGGGCAGGCAACGACGACGAGATTCAACACCGCCTCCAGTGCGCCAGTGCAGCCTTCGGCCGCCTGAGGAAGAGAGTGTTCCAAGACCAGGCCTCAAATCTGGCACCAAGCTCATGGTAAACAGGGCTGTAGTGGTACCCGCTCTCCTGTATGGCTGAGAGACGTGGACCATATACAGCAGACACCTCAAATCGCTGGAGAAATACTACCAGCGCTGCCTCTGCAAGATCCTGCAAATCCTCTGGGAGGAGACGTGCACCGATGTTAGCGTCCTCGATCAGGCCAACATCTCCAGCATCGAAGCACTGCCCACACTCGACCAGCTCCGTTGGGCGGGCCACATTGTTCGCATGCCTGACACAAGACTCCAAAGCAAGCGCTCTACTCGGAACTTCTACATGGCAAGCGAGCCCCAGGTGGGCAGAGCAAATGTTTCAAGGACACCCTCAAAGCCTCCCTGATAAAATGCAACATCCCCACTGACACCTGGGAATCCCTGGCCAAAGACCGCCCTAAGTGGAGGAAGTGCATCCAAGAGGGCGCAGAGCACCTCGAGTCTCATCGCCGAGAGCATGCAGAAAACAAACACGGGCAGTGGAAGGAGCGTGCGGCAAACCAGTCCCACCCACCCTTTCCCTCAATGACTGTCTGTCCCACCTGTGACAGAGACTGTAATTCCTGTATTGGACTGTTCAGTCACCTAAGAACTCACTTTTAGAGTGGAAGCGAGTCTTCCTCGACTTCGAGGGACTGACTATGATGATGACGATGTCATGGGATCTTTTACATCCACTTGAAAAGGCAGACGGGGACTTGGTTTAACGTCTCAAGTTTAACATCTCAGTAGCACCACTGACAGTGAAGCACTCTCTTAGTATTGCACTGGAGTGTCAGCCTAGATTATGTGCTTGATCCTGAAGCAGGGTTTGAACACATAACCTTCTGAATCAGCACTGAGCCAAGTCTGACATTTTAGGTGACACTGTAATGCCTGCAGTTCAGTCCTCCAGCCACAGGTGACACTGTGGCATGGGTTTCCCAACTCCACCCAGTCTGGCCTGTTACAACAAACACAACGAAAAGCACACTAACTAACCATAAGTAAAGAAAATGAGAGCTTCATGAGCGATTACATTAAAAATCTTGCACTTCTTGTAATACCCATACTTCATGAGCAATGCCATTGGAGATTGATAAGTATTGTGTTAAACTTTGAACTTTGGCTTCAAGTTCCGTGTAGTTGAAGCCCCAGGATGACTCAGTTAGTTATAATGTATGAAGAAAAATAATATAAGATTTCAAACTTAATGTAATTTTCCGCAATGGAAAATTGCATAAATTCTTTTTTATAGAATATTAATCTAACACATTTATCATTACCGATTAATCTGACAGCTTGGCAACTGAAATATGCACAATAATCACAAAAAGCATTGTAACCTAAATATGACTGAGATAAATTATTAAACACATAAAAAAATCTGTTACACGGTGACACTTGGAAACTGTGATGGGTGCAGAAGATTACAGCAAGAGACAGTAGAAGAACGAACTGTAATCTATAAATTAAAATGTCAGAGTGCATTCCCTGAGGGATGTGCTGCTTGGAATGAGCAGGCATCAATGTCAGGAACTGTGAGGAGAGAGTAAGTAAAACAGGACTGCGTTAATTCCCATCAGGAGAATCAGGATTTCAAGTTTAATGATGGGGGAGCCAGACTCGTAATCTTGGCAATAATCATCCAGAATCAATTTAACAGCTCCTTTTGATGAATACTTTCAATGCAACAAACCTTTCTCTCGATAAATCAGACTGCCAAGCTGCAGAACTGTACACCAGTGGGTGTTTAATAAAAGTTTTACGGGCCCTGACTAAAGTATGCTGAGGAGCCCCATTCCTCACCTGAAGGCACTCGCTCATACTACGGTGCAGGCCCACAGCTGCTGGATGTTCTCTGGTAGTCTATGCCGGTGCTGACAGGCTATTTGTCCATGGAAGCCATCACAGTCAAGTTAAATCTTGTCCTCGGCTGAAATCTCCACTCACTCACAACAACAACTTGTATTTATGTAGCACCGTTAATGTAGTTAAAACTTCCCAAGGCATTTAACAGGACTGTTGTAAAACAAAGATTTGACACTGAGCCATCTAAGGAGATATTAGGCCAGATGACCAAAAGCTTGGTCAAAGAGGCAGGTTTTAAGGAGTGTCTGAAAGGAGGAGAAGAGGTAGAGAGGCAGGGAGGTTAAGGAAGGGAGTTCCAGACCTTAGGGCCCAGGCAGCTGAAGGCACGGCCGCCAATGGCGGAACGATTGAAATCGGGGATGGCCAAGAAGCCAGAATTGGAAGAGCGTACACACATGTATGATGTACATACTTGCTAATAGGGCTCACGGATAGTGTTTGGAAGCAGGAATCCTGGCTGAATTTCCCTTTCCCTCACCCCAGAGATGCTGAGACCATTTATTTCATCTTTTTAATACTCCGAATAAACACTTAAATCGGTGGGGTAATAAATAGCTGCTTTTATTTCCGGACCCTCGAGAACATTCCTTCAAGGAATAACAAAGCAATACCAGAGACAACCTTGGAGTGTAATTGTTGCAATATGCTTACTCCCATCAGGGCACTGTCTGGTGCCTAGCTAACAATATGCAAGTACTAAGTGGAGGAATTGCATCCGGGAGGGCGCTGAGCACCTCGAGTCTCGTCGTCGAGATCATGCAGAAAACAAGTGCAGGCAGAGGAAGGAGCGTGCGGCAAACCGGTCCCACCCACCCTTTCCCTCAACAACTATCTGTCCCACCTGTGACAGAGTCTGTAATTCCCGTATTGGACTGGTCAGTCACCTAAGAACTCACCTTTAGAGTGGAAGCAAGTCTTCCTCGATTTTGAGGGACTGCCTATGATGATGACCATACTCTCACACTTTTTTTAAAATTTATTCGTTGCCAATCTTTCCAATTCTTTGTCAGATCATCTTGTCAGATTACAAACGCCAGAGGTCACCTTGCACACATCAAGGATCACTCTGCGCCAATGCTCTTAGCCAAAAGGCCTAAAGCCACTGCACCATTCCTGGAAGTACTGCAATACCAGGTTTGTGCCATGGAGGTGGGTGTGTGCCCCCCACCCACCTCCGTGGAGGTGGATGGGTCAAGCCACCCCACCCACCTCCTATTTCCAAAAAGCATAGGAGAACCACCTTCCTAATCCAGGGAGAACCACTTTCTGGTCATGGTTACTCCCCTGTCAGGTCAGTTACGCATGATCTTAGCCAAAAGGCCGAGACCATACTCTCACACTTGCCACTGCTGTAGTCTGTCACTGAGCTTGTGGCAACACCAGCAGCCTCTGCAGTGGTCATTTCCATTCCAGCAGCAACACCTCTCGCTAATGGTTCTGCTGCTGCTATGGAGACTTCTAAGTCCAATCTCCAAGATGCAGGCACAGTCAGCTTCAACCCACACAGTGAACAGTTATAGGGATCGAGGGATCCCGTGCACTATGGATACCCACTGTTCAAAGACACTCAGAAATCTCACCTGGTGATCTATGATTGAACCAGGGCCAGTGAGTATTGCTGGTGAAAGGCAATGGCCCATGTTAATAGAACAAAATGAACTGTAGGACTTGGAAGTACACAGCAGGTCAGAGAGTGGATCAAGGGGACTAGTGAAAGGCCAAATTAGGACTGAGATTGGGGAAATCTTTTTTGTCCAAAGAGTGATCAACACATTGAGTCGACTTCCAGATGGAGGGGTCGAGGCAAAACACTTTGGAATCATTTAATGAGATGGAGCAAGATGGTCCGAATAACCCTCCCCATCCATAATTATCTTGTGATCCCATGAAAAGAGAGAAGAGGAGACAGGTTAATCCGTCTTCACGATCCAGATGTTGATAGGCTCACTATTTATTTTCAAGCTTTTCCCTTACTGCCTTGGGTAGAGTTCCCACGGGGTGCCACGATCTCCCTCTGTAGCATCACCGAAAACCCCGGCAAAACATGTCATTTACAGCCACAGCACGATTGGGGAACCCCATGGAAATCCCAAGCAATCACGTTCGTATAGCAATAAACTATAACCTAGAACTCCTCTCTTTCTATAGTCAGGTACCCTACCTGCTGTAGGGCATGGTAGTGTAGTGGTTATGTTATTGGTGGTCTGTACACAACTCCCTAATACACTCCAGGAAATCCTCCTCCGCCGTATTGCTACCAGTTTGGTTAGCCCAATCTATATGTTGATTAAAGTAATCCAGAGAATCTAAGCTCACGTCCCACCCTGGTAGTTTGAGAATTTGAATTCAGTGAACACAAATCTGTAAATAAGTGACCATGAAGCTGTTGAGTTGTTGTAAACATCCATCAGGTTCACTAATGCCCTTCAGAGAAGGAAATAGAAACATAGAAAGTTACAGCACAGAAGGAGGCCATTTTGGCCCATCGTGTCCACGCCGGCCAACAACGAGCCGCACGGCCCTTGGTCAGCAGCCCTGAAGGTTACATATAAACCTATGAACAATGACAGAAAGGCAAAGAGCACCCAGCCCAACCAGTCCACCCCACACAACTGCGACCCCCTTACACTGAAACATTCTGCACTCCACCCCAACTGGAGCCATGAGATCTCCTGGGAGAGGCAAAAACCAGATAAAAACCCAGGCCAATTTTGGGAGAAAAATATCTGGGAAAATTCCTCTCTGACCCATCCAGGCAATCGAAACTAGTCCAGGTGATCACCCTGGCTGTATTCTATTCCCTGTAGTACTTATCATTATATCTGCGCCGTCCAACAAAAGGTCATCCAGTCTAATCCCAATTACCAGCTCTGGGTCCGTAACCCTGCAGGTTACAGCACTGTAAGTGCCCATCCAACCATCTCTTAAAAGTGGTGAGGGTTTCTGCATCCACCACTCTTCCAGGCAGCGAGTTCCAGATCCCCACAACCCTCTGCGTAAAGAAACCTCCCCTCAAGTCTCCTCTAAACCTTCCACCAACCGCCTTTAAACTATGCCCCTCGTAGTAGAGCCTTCCACCAAAGGAAATAGGCCCTTATTATCCACTATGTCCAGGCCTCTCAATATTTTATACAGCTCAATCAGGTCTCTTAAACTCCTCTGTTCCAATGAGAACAAACCCAGCCTATCCAATCTGTCCTCATAACTAAGATTCTCCATTCCAGGCAGCATCCTAGTAAATCTCCTCTCCACCCTCTCTAGTGCAATCACGTCCTATCTATAATACGGCGACCAGAACTGCACGCAGTACTCCAGATGTGGCCTAACCAAAGTATTATACAATTTAAGCATAATCTCCCTGCTCTTATATTCTATGCCTCGGCCAATAAAGGCAAGCATTCCATAAGCCTTCTTAACCACCTTATCCACCTGGCCTGCTACTTTCAGGGACAAGCACTCCAAGGCCCCTTTGTTCATCTACACTATTAACTGGTCTACCGCTTAATGTGTGTACCCTTTCCTTATAAGCCCTCCCAAAGTGCATTACCTCACACTTCTCCGAGTTAAATTCCATTTGCCACTGCTCTGCCCACCTGACCAGTAGATTGATATCCTCCTGCAGCCCATGACTTTCCTCTTCATTATCAACCACACAGCCAATTTTAGTGTCATCTGCAAACTTCTTTATCATACTCCCTATATTCAAATCTAAATTGTTGATATATACCACAAAAAGCAAAGTACTGAGCCCTGTGGAACCCGAATGGAAACTTCCTTCCAATCACAAAAATATCCATCAATCATTACCACTTGCTTCCTACCTCCGAGCCAATTTTGGATCCAACTTGCCACTTTGCCCGGGATCACATGGGCTTTAAGCTTCATAACCAGTCTACCATGCGGGACCTTATCAAAAGCCTTACTAAAGTCCATATATACTACATCGTACTGTAAGGTTCGAAAATCCACGGCCGCATTTTATTGAAACACCCTAAGAACAAGAAAATGGGATCGTTCTATTCATTTTCAATGAACATTTTTTGGCCACTAACCCCACAGACCAGGCAGGCTGGGAAACGTGTGGGCGGGTACAGACATTGTGGAGTCCGGCTCACAAGTGAGACAGAGGCACTGGCCAATGGGGGAAAAGTGCATTCTGGCAGGCCAATCAGGGGTTGAGTCGGGCCTGAAGCGGAAATCCTCAACCAATAGGGACGACCCGGCCCAGTTTGAAAATATGACTCACCCCTAATGAATGTGGACCATCATCTACCTAATTAATATGGACAGTGGACAATCACTGCAGTAATGGCCCATCAAAGAAGAGGCCCAAACCAATTGACTTCCAGGACTGGAACAAAGGACCAGCAGACTTTTAGGCACCAATGTGCACTGAAACAATATCCCTGTTCTCACACCTAGCTGTACCTGTGACATCTTCTGATTAAATATTCAAAGCTATCTCCCCGCCCAAACTTACACAATGGACCACCAACTGAGTTTGAGTGCGAAAAGGCCAGAACTAAATTGGTTATAGGACCTACAGAACCACTGGGGGTGCAGAAGCAGCAGGGTGTGGAAGCAGTTGGAGAGCTTGGAGCTTGGATTTGGCAGCTTGCAGCTTGTATCCAGAGAGAGCTCTCTCTCCCTCTCGCTCTCGCTCCACCAGAGGAAGAAGCAGCAGTTCTGCAGACGAAGCCATCGAGACTGAAAACCAGCAGGCAGTGGTCAGTGACTTCCCACAGCTGAGCTGAGCAAGGAAACCAACCAGAGGTTGGAGGTTGGAGTCAGCTTTTGGGAGTTGAGTCAGCTATTCACAGGGCCCTCGCTCTGGGGAAGGTGTGCTTAACTCCAGCAGCTTTTTGCTTAGGAGCCAACCGAAAGGCAAAGAGAAGAAACCGACGCAACATCGAGGAGGAAAACTAAACCGACCAACAACGTAAAACCCACCCCAGAGGGACCCCGAGCTGAAATAAGTGCCCCCCAGAACCCCGGAGTTGATAGGATTGGGAGTACAGCCCAAACCCCCTCACAGACTCAATTTAGGACAGGAATTGGTAAGAAGGGTGGAAGTGGGAGGTGTGGTTGTGTGTGAGTGGAATGTTTTAACCTCTTATTTTCCCCTTCCCTGTTGTGAGATTTTTCGTGTTGTTGAGTGAGATTGTGCCATTACTGCTATTTATGGTCTCTTCCTATGCCCTCTATCTTGGTGTTTACGATTCTAAATAAACAACGTTAGCCATTTTGTACTCTTACCCACTGTGTCTGGTGCCTCGTTACTCACCCATCCTCATAAATCGCACGTACAGAACCCCAGGGGAGTGTGGATTCGAACCCACACCGCAAGCTTCCCTTACAATGGTGACCACGAGGGGACGTGCGTTGAGTGAGGGTGAAGAGACAGTCAGTCTTGGTGGAGAGGAGTATAAAATGGAGGGTAGGATTGCTAGGTATGTTACAGCAAGGAAAAACTGCTCAAGGAAGTGGGTGCAGGCGCTGCTGAGGGCTGAACGGCCTGAGGACGCAGCAGCCAGGTGGACCCAGAGTAAAGATCATAAAAGATCAGTGGAAAAGGCAGTGTGGCTGATGTGCTTTCAGAAGCAAAAATGGGTCTTGGACAGGCAGGTAGATGTCCTGCAGACAGAGTTAGCTGAGCAGAGAGAGGAGCTAGTAAAGACCAGCAAAGAAAGGGAAAAGCTGGATCAGGATTTAAAGTAGGAGAGGCAGGAACGAGAGAGGGATGGAGAAAGTTATCACAACCATTGGGAGTACCTTCAGTCCCAGGTAACTGAGGGACTGCAGGAGGAACTTGCCCAGGCTCAGAACCAGGGGGAGGGTAAGATTCTCAAACTGGAAGCAATACGGTGGAGGAGGATTTCCTGGAATGCATAAGGGATGGTTTTCTCGACCAATATGTCGAGGAACCAACTAGGGGGGAGGCCATCTTAGACTGGGTGTTGTGTACTGAGAGAGGATTAATTAACAATCTCATTGTGCGAGGCCCCTTGGGGAAGAGTGACCATAATATGGTGGAATTCTACATTAGGATGGAGAATGAAACAGTTAATTCAGAGACCATGGTCCAGAACTTAAAGAAGGGTAACTTTGAAGGTATGAGGCATGAATTGGCTAGGATAGATTGGCGAATGATACTTAAGGCGTTGACAGTGGATGGGCAATGGCAGACATTTAGAGACCGCATGGATGAACTACAACAATTGTACATTCCTGTCTGGCGTAAAAATAAAAAAGGGAAGGTGACTCAACCGTGGCTATCAAGGGAAATCAGGGATAGTATTAAAGCCAAGGAAGTGGCATACAAATTGGCCAGAAATAGCAGTGAACCCGGGGACTGGGAGAAATTTAGAACTCAGCAGAGGAGGACAAAGGGTTTGATTTGGCTAGGGAAAATAGAGTACGAGAGGAAGCTTGCAGGGAACATTAAAATGGACTGCAAAAGCTTCCATCGATATGTAAAGAGAAAAAGGTTAGTAAAGACAAATGTAGGTCCCCTGCAGTCAGAATCAAGGGAAGTCATAGCTGGGAACAAAGAAATGGCAGACCAATTGAACAAGTACATTGGTTTGGTATTCACTAAGGAGGACACAAACAACCTTCTGGATATAAAAGGGGTCAGAGTGTCCAGTAAGAAGGAAGAACTGAGGGAAATCCTTATTAGTCGGGAAATTGTGTTGGGGAAATTGATGGGATTGAAAGCCGATAAATTCCCAGGGCCTGATGGACTGCATCCCAGAGTACTTAAGGAGGTGGCCTTGGAAATAGCGGATGCATTGACAGTCATTTTCCAACATTCCATTGACTCTGGATCAGTTCCTATGGAGTGGAGGGTAGCCCATGTAACCCCACTTTTTAAAAAAGGAGGGAGAGAGAAAACAGGGAATTATAGACTGGTCAGCCTGACATCGGTAGTGGGTAAAATGATGAAATCAATTATTAAGGATGTCATAGCAGCGCATTTGGAAAGAGGTGACATGATAGGTCCAAGTCAGCATGGATTTGTGAAAGGGAAATCATGCTTGACAAATCTTCTGGAATTTTTTGAGGATGTTTCCAGTAGAGTGGACAAGGGAGAACCAGTTGATGTGGTGTGTTTGGACTTTCTGAAGGCTTTCGACAAGGTTCCACACAAGAGATTAATGTGCAAAGTTAAAGCACATGTGATTGGGGGTAGTGTGCTGACGTGGATTGAGAACTGGTTGTCAGACAGGAAGCAAAGAGTAGGAGTAAATGGGTACTTTTCAGAATGACAGGCAGTGACTAGTGGGGTACCGCAAGGTTCTGTGCTGGGGCCCCAGCTGTTTACATTGTACATTAATGATTTAGACAAGGGGATTAAATGTAGTATCGCCAAATTTGCGGATGACACTAAGTTGGGTGGCAGTGTGAGCTGCGAGGAGGATGCTTTGAGGCTGCAGAGTGACTTGGATAGATTAGGTGAGTGGGCAAATGCATGGCAGATGAAGTATAATGTGGATAAATGTGAGGTTATCCACTTTGGTGGTAAAAACAGAGAGACAGACTATTATCTGAATGGTGACAGATTAGGAAAAGGGGAGGTGCAACGAGACCTGGGTGTCATGGTACATCAGTCATTGAAGGTTGGCATGCAGGTACAGCAGGCGGTTAAGAAAGCAAATGGCATGTTGGCCTTCATAGCGAGGGGATTTGAGTACAGGGGCAGAGAGGTGTTACTACAGTTGAACAGAACCTTGGTGAGGCCACACCTGGAGTATTGTGTACAGTTTTGGTCTCCTAACTTGAGGAAGGGCATTCTTGCTATTGAGGGAGTGCAGCGAAGGTTCACCAGACTGATTCCCGGGATGGCGGGACTGACATATCATGAAAGACTGGATCAACTGGGCTTGTATTCACTGGAGTTCAGAAGAATGAGAGGGGATCTCATAGAAACGTTTAAAATTCTGACGGGTTTAGACAGGTTAGATGCAGGAAGAATGTTCCCAATGTTGGGGAAGTCCAGAACCAGGGGACACAGTCTAAGGATAAGGGGTAAGCCATTTAGGACCGAGATGAGGAGAAACTTCTTCACCTAAAGAGTGGTGAACCTGTTGAATTCTCTACCACAGAAAGTTGTTGAGGCCAATTCACTAAATATATTCAAAAAGGAGTTAGATGTAGTCCTTACTACTAGGGGATCAAGAGGTATGGCGAGAAAGCAGGAATGGAGTACTGAAGTTGCATGATCAGCCATGAACTCGTTGAATGGTGGTGCAGGCTCGAAGGGCCGAATGGCCTACTCCTGCACCTATTTTCTATGTTTCTATGTTTCTGCAGGCTGTGCTTCATGCATGCCACAGCAGGGCAGAGGCAGATCATCGTTCTTTTCAGGAACAAATTGATCGGCTCACCCTGGCTCTGGCTGAAGTAACCGGAGCAAAAGCTCTGGAAGTACCCGAGACTCGAATCCCCACCCGGCCCGACACCAAAGCTCTGGCCCGAGCTGAGACAAAAGCCCTTGGCTGGGCTGAAAACAAGGCACCCAGTAAAAGAGTGGTGTGCCTTCTCAGCCCAGCCGAGGTACGGAGGGGGGAGCATAGTGAAACAGGCTGTGGGGAGGAAGAATCCTACAGGCCCTCTCCCACAGCCCCATTGGGGATCCCGGAGGAGAGGCAGGGTGAAATGCTGGAATCTAAACCTCTGGGACCAGCCCCAATGTGCCCCATCAGGCAGAGTAGATTCGGACCACCCACAGTGGGTCAGGCTGAGGGTTCCCTACAGAACCAGTACGTGGTTCCCCACAGTGCAACCCAGTTGCGGCAGATGGTGGCCCATGTGAATAAACTTACCCGAAAAGGAGACCCCTCTGTCCACTAATGGAAGTAGAGCAGGTAGGAGACATAAATGATTGCGATGAGGCCGAACGGAGCAAATTGCTCCTGTTCTCACTGGACCCAGCCCTGTGTCAGGCTCTCTACGCTGAGAGTAAGAGGGGTCAGCGAACAGTGGCCGCTCTTCAGGAGGATATCCTGGAGGCCATGGGGTTGAACGACGGCTGTCCATTCGACCAGGTACAAGCCACTGTCCAGAGACCCGGGGAGACACCCCAGGTGTTCGCTGATCGACTGTGGCCAATGTATGAGGAAGCCAGTGGGGGGAAATTGGACCGAACCCAGTTGGATGCACATCGACATGGTCGCTGGCTGCGTGCACTGGTGGGAAACAGCCTACCTGAGTTGCGTGCCCAGGCCAACCTGTGGCTCGATTTCAAAGACCCCCAAGCCATAGAGGAGACGGTGCTGAGGCAGCTGACCCTCTCTTTTCGCAATGACAGTATCGGGGGGGAGAAACCCACCAAGGGGAAGGTGTTTGCGATCCGCCCCGGCTCTGATAAGAGAGAGTGGAGGCATGAAGGGAATTGGCAGGCAGGCAGAGAGGTGGTTTGCTACGGGTACGGGAAGATAGGGCACATGAGGAAGGAATGCCGGGCTCCGAGGCAGGAAAAGAGAGGTCCACAGGCCCCAAGCTCAGCCCCAGTCCCCGCGGCCACAAGCCCTCCCAAACCAGCTGTGCCCAGCCCTGCCGCCCCACTCGAGGGTTTCCTCGCGGCTCTGCAGGCACTCTTTACCCAGACTGGGAAGGTCGCAGCCGTGACCGGGGCCAAAGTCCCTCAGGCCCAGACCAACACCCCCCCAATGAATGGACCCCGAAGAACCCATATACCTCTGCCCGGTCACCTATGATGCGAGGAACAGACCACGTGTCATGACGGGGGTTGAGGGGGTCCGGGGGGAGTATCTGTTGGACACAGGGCCTCGTGCACCCTGGTTCATGTAGACGACCCGACCACTTCACCCCTATCCAGTAGGATCCCCTACTGCCTAACCAGCTTCACTGGAGAAGAATGCGAGGGCTTCTTTTCCAAACCATAGACAGACTCTTGGATGCAAAAGCAACCGGTTGCAGTTTCCCGACATCATTAGCTTGTTGCAATACAAACCCGACGCCATATGACGACGCATCACATGCTAGTACCAAATGCTTACATGGATCATACAACACAAGCAATTTGTTTGAACATATCAATTTTCTCACTTTTATAAAGGCGTTTTCTTGGCTTTTGCCCCAAACCTATTCGCCCCTTTTCGTAGTAAGACATGCATTGGTTCTAACAGTGTGCTATGACCGGTAGGAAGTTACCAATGTAGTTCAAGAGTCCCAGAAACGACCGCAGCTCCGTCACGTTCTGTGTCCTCGGTACGTTCTCGATTGTCTCCATCTTCGCGTTGGTGGGCCTGATGCCGTCTGCCGCAATCCTCCTTCCCAAGAACTTCACTTCAGGCGCCAGAAAAATGCACTTTGAGCGTTTTAACCTGAGCCCCACGCGGTTGCGTCAACTAAGAACCTCCTCCAGGTGCTGTAGATGCTCGGCTGCGTTCCGACCTGTGATCAAGATGTCGTCCTGGAAGACCACGGTGTGCAGGACTGACTTCAGTAAGCTTTCCATGTTTCTCTGGAATATCGCCGCCGCTGATCGGATTCCAAACGGGCATCTGTTATAAACAAAAAGACCTTTGTGCGTGTTGATGCAGGTGAGCGCCTTCGATGATTCCTCCAGTTCCTGCGTCATGTAGGCTGAAGTCAGATCCAGCTTTGTGAGCGTCTTTCCTCCTTCCAGCGTTGCAAAGAGGTCGTCGGTCTTTGGTAGTGGGTATTGGTCCTGCAGGGAGAAACGATTGATAGTTACTTTGTAATCGCCACAGATTCTGATGGTGCCGTCTCCTTTGAGGACTTAGACGATAGGACTGGCCCACTCGTTGAACTTGATCGGTGAGATGATGCCCTCTCTTTGCAACCGGTCTAGCTCGGTCTCTACCCTTTCTCTCATCATGTACGGTACTGCTCTCGCCTTGTAATGGATGGGTCGCGCTCCCCGAATTAGGTGGATCTGCACTTTTGTTCCTGGGAATTTCCTGATGCCTGGTTCAAACAGCGAAGGAAATTTGTTAAAGACCTGGGCACTTGACGTGTCGTCCGCAGGCGATAGCGCTCGGACATCGTCCCAGTTCCTGCATATCTTTCCCAGCCAGCTCCTGCCGAGCAGCATGGGACCATTGCCCGGTACCACCCAGAATGGTAGCTTGTGCATCGCTCCATCGTAGGAGACCTTTATGGTAGCACTGCCGATTACAGGAATCAGTTCTTTTGTGTAAGTTCTTAGTTTTGTCCGAACTGGAGTTAAGACTGGCCTTGAGGCCTTGTTGCACCACAATCTTTCGAAAGTCTTTTTGCCCATGATGGACTGGCTCGCGCCCATGTCCAGCTCCATTGACACCGGGAGTCTATTTAGTTCAACATTCAGCATTATCAGGGGGCAATCCATGGTGAATGTGTGCAACACCCCATGCACCTCTGCCTTCTCAGTCTGAGGCTCTGGTTCATCGTGATCCTCCGTGGATCTGTCCTCCTCTGCAACATGGTGGTTTGCAGCTTTAACAGAATTTGCAGCTCGCTTGCACACTCGTTGGAGGTGTCCCATTGTTCCACAGCCTTTGCAAACGTACCCTTCGAATCGGCATGAATGGAAACGATGATCACCCCTGCAGCGCCAACAAGGTGTTAATAGCCTAGCATTCATCACCCTTGATGGTGGACTCAGATATCTGCGGACGTGCAGCTGCAGGCATGTGTGACCTGCCCTGTACGTTACGATTTGAAAACAACATCACTTTGTTCACAGTACTTGTAGCAGCACTTGTGTGCTGAGAGATTTGCTTCGTATTGTCACTGGTGCCAATGAACGCCTGGGCTATCGCTATGGCCTTACTCAAGGTTGGGGTCTCTACAGTCAAATGTTTGCAAAGTATGGTTTCGTGGCCAATGCCAAGTAAGAAAAAGTCTCTGAGGATGTGCTCCAAATGTCCTTCAAATTCGCAATGTCCTGCAAGGCGTCTTAGCTCAGCAACATAACTCGCCACTTCCTGGCCTTCAGACCTTTTGTAGGTGTAGAACTGGTACCTCGCCATCAGAACGCTTTCCTTCGGGTTCAAATGCTCTCAGACCAGTGTGCATAAATTGTCGTACGATTTCTCCGTGTGTTTCACTGGAGTGAATAGATTCTTCATGAGACCATTTGTTGGTGCCCCACAGATGGTGAGGAGGATCGCCCTTCATTTGGCAGTGTTCTCTTCCCCATCTAGCTCGTTGGCCATGAAGTATTGGTCGAGTTGCTCCACAAAAGTTTCCCAATCATCTCCCTCCGAGAATTTCTCCAGGATGGCCACTTTTCTCTGCATCTTTTGGGTTCGCTATCTGTATCTCGTCGCCAGTTGTTATGTATGGAGAAAGAGTCAGACTGAACACTGTGAGCTCAAAGTAAATTGTGACCTTAGTCTTCTATTGCATGTCTCCAGATTGCCTCTCCAACCTGTGAGGCCTCTTTAAATACCTGTGCTCACAAGGGATTATGAGATCCCTTGGGACTCCAGGGGATGAGCCCTCTGGTGGCTGTACAGAGTAAATACAAGTTTACATATATATGACCACCTCCTGAAACGTGCTATTCACGTAGCTCTCAGCCTCGTGGATGCACCGCATTGACTCCACCCGCTGCTCCAGCTCCGAAACGCGGAGCTCGATTAGTTGAAGCTGGAGACACCTCCTACACACATGGTTGTCTAGGTCACGCAAGGCATCCAGGACTTCCCACATGCTGCAGGATGTGCACTTCATGGGGCTGAGCTGCACTGTCACCCCTCTAGTTAGACTTGTCTAGTTTAAAATCCAATTGAAAAGAAATGGAGAAAAGAGAGATATTTACCAACTCACCTCACCGACCTCTGTGGCCTCCCGAACTCACCGACCTCTGTGGCCTCCCGACCTCCGAACTGCCAACCTCTGTGGCCTCCGAACTCCCGACCTCTCGGCCTCCAAACTCCCAGCCTCCGAACTATCGACCTCTATGGCCTCCGAATTCCCGACCTCCGAACTCCCAACCTCTGTGGCCTCCGACCTCCCGACCTTCGAACTCCCGACTCGTTGACCTCACAGAGCCGACTGACTCACTGAACTCCTGACTCGCCAACCCCCCGATTCACCGACTCGCCCACCTCCCGAATATCCAGACATCAGGGAGGTACTGCCGTCCTTACCTGGTCTGGCCGATATGTGACTCCAGTCCTACAACAGTGTGGTTGACTCTGAATTCCCAGCAAGCCACAAATCTGGGCAATTAGGGATGGCCAACAAATACTGACCCTGTCAGCGACGCTCACAAAGAGATAAAACGAATCCTGAGTACAGTTCTTGACAACAAATCCTGCAGTCACCTGAAACAAACAAACAGACTTGCATTTATATAGCCTTACTTAGCCCTCCGCATAAATCACTTGCTTTTGGTGCTCAAATCATTTGGGGCAATAATGACTTCCTGAAACACCAACTGCTTGGCACAGACACGGTTGATTGGCAGCGATAGAGCTGTCCCTCCATGTGCCTGAAGAATGCCCCTCGGGCACATTTATTTTCCTCACCCGATATCCTGAGCATATTTATTATTTCCAAAGGCCCAGTTATCAACATCTTTAAAAAAACATAACTAGGCTTTATTATAAGAAATAAATACCAAGATGCCTGTGTACCTTCTGTACTGCAGCAACATGTAATTTATAATTCCATGGAAACTAAATCCTGTACTGAAAAGTTCCAGTGCAAATTTCTTACAATTACATCCCCATCATCATCATAGGCAGCCTCTCGAAATCGAGGAAGACTTGCTTCCACTGCAAAAGTGAGTTCTCAGGTGACTGAACAGTCCAATACGGGAATTACAGTCTCTGTCACAGGTGGGACAGACAGTGGTTGGAGGAAAGGGTGGGTGGGGAGTCTGGTTTGCCGCACACTCCTTCCGCTGCCTTCGTTTGTTTTCTGCATGCTCTTGACGACGAGACTCGAGGTGCTCAGCGCCCTCCCGAATGCTCTTCCTTCACTTAGGGCGGTTTTTGGCCAGGGACTCCCAGGAGTCAGTGGGGATGTTGCAGCTTCTCAAGGTGGCTTTGAGGGTGTCCTTGAAACGTTTCCTCTGCCCACCTGGGGCTCGCTTGCCGTTTAGGAGTTCCGAGTAGAGCGCTTGCTTTGGGAGTCTCGACCCCATACCTTGCTTCCAATGAACATCGATTGTGCTGGCAATGTTAAACAGAACCAAGCCATATCCTTCCCGCTTTATATTGATACCATGAATAAAACAACTCCTGATAAAAGTTTAAATCTGTGTTCCCATTAACTAGCCGAGATCTCGGCATGCCTCCAATTCTGGCATCTTGGGCATCCACCTTTGGCGGCCGTGCCTTCAGCTCCATAGACTCTAAGATTTGGAATTCCCTCCCTAAACCTCCCCGCCTCTTTACCTCTCTCTTCTTCTTTAAGTTGCTCTTGCCTCTGAGTCAGATGGTCGTGGGTTCGAGTCCCACTCCAGAGACGTGAGCACTAAATTCCAGGCTGACACGCCAGTGAAGTGCTGGGGGAGCTCTACACTGTCGGAGGTGCCCCCAAAATTTTGGATGGGAGATTAAACCGAGGTCCCGTCTGCTCTCTCAGGTGGACATAAAAGATCCCACAGCACTATTTCCAAGAAGAGCAGGGGAGTGATCCCCGGTGTCCTGGGGCCAATATTTATTCCTCAATCAACATAACAAGAACAGATGATCTGGTCATTATCACAATGCTGTTTGTGAGAGCTTGCTATGCACAGATTGGCTGCCGTGTTTCCTACATTACAACAGTGACGATGGTCCAAAAGTACTTCATTGGCTGTAAAGCACTTTGAGATGTCCGGTGGTCGTGAAAGATGCATTATAATTGCAAGTCTTTCTTTCTTTTAAAAATGACCTTGTTGACCATGCATTTGGTCATCTATCCTTATAAGAACATAAGAAATAGGAGCAGGAGTAGGTCATACGGCCCCTCGAGCCTGTTCTGCCATTCAATAAGAGCATGGCTGATCTGATCATGGACTCAGCTCCACTTCTCCGCCCACTCCCCATAACCCCTTATCTCCTTATCTTTTAAGAAACTGTCTATTTCTGTCTTAAATTTATTCAATGTCCCAGCTTCCACAGCTCTCTGAGGCAGTGAATTCCACAGATTTACAACCCTCTGAGAGAAGAAATTTGTCTTCATCTCAGTTTTAAATGGGCGGCCCCTTAATCTAAGATTGTGCCCTCTAGTTCTAGTCTCCCCCATCAGTAGAAACATCCTCTCTGCATCCACCTTGTCAAGCCCCCTCATAATCTTATACGTTTCAATAAGATCACCTCTCATTCTTCTGAATTCCAATGAGTAGAGGCCCAACCTACTCAACCTTTCCTCATAAGTCAACCCCCTCATCCCCGGAATCAACCTAGTGAACCTTCTCTGAACTGCCTCCCAAGCAAGTATACCCTTTCGTAAATATGGAAACCAAAACTGCACGCAGTATTCCAGGTATGGCCTCACCAATACCTTGTATAGCTGTAGCAAGACTTCTCTACTTTTATACTCCATCCCCTTTGCAATAAAGACCAAGATTCCATTGGCCTTCAGATCACTTGCTGTACCTGCATACTGTCCTTTTGTGTTTCATGCACAAGTTACCCCCAGGTCCCACTGTACTGCAGAACTTTGCAATCTTTCTCCACTTAAATAATAACTTCTCTTTGTGTGGCTTGGTGTCAAATTTAGTTTGATAACACTGCTGTGAAGCATCTCGGGATTGTTTAACTGCAATAGGTGCGATATAACTGCAAGGTGCTGTTGTTTAACCACCCTATCTCTGATCAACAGCTTTTAATTTTAAACAGAACAGTCAATAACATAACCCTAGTTAGGGGGTGCCTCATCATTGGTCTTCATGGGTCTCAAACATTGGCTCTTCCAGTGAGGAGCCATGCTCAAGGGAGCTTGGGATGGAGGTAGCACTGATCTATTGAAGCTCTGATCCTCTGGCCTGCCCTGCCTGTGAATGTGGGAGAGCGGGATCACAGATTTACCCCTATAATAGCTTAAACCCGTCTTCTCATTAACTGGCATCAATCTCAAGTTGCTTATGCAAACAGATCCTGGGAGTTTAGATTAGGATTTATCCACCAATGTGGCAACTGTCCTTTCCAAACCCCCGGAGCCATGAAATTCAAACCGGACAGACCAGTTTAAAAAAAGATATCGCAACGCAAATAGGACTGAGTTCCCTCGGCCTCCAGGGTTGCTGGGTAGGGTCACATGGTCAACTGCAGCAACACACAGCAGAATGACCAGAGATCTCCCAATCAGGGATCGGCCAGAAAAACCCCAGGCCCATTGACTAAATCCAACTCACAACTGCAATGGGTTGAATTATAACCAGCATGGTTACACCATGCTTAGAAGAAAATAACTAAACCCTTCAGAAAGAAGGACTGCATTTAGGATAGCTTGTCCATTCAAAAGCACAACTAAAAAGGTGATTTTATCCAGCAGCATGAACTAGGTCAAGGAGACAAGACACCAGCGAGAAGATAATAAAAAGGTTCTCCACTGAAAACCTGAAATCTTCTACATTGTTTGGGTTTCGAATAACCCATTGAATCCTTATTAGCAATATAAAGACACTCATCCCTTCTTGTCCCGTAACATGCACTTTGAAAAATAAATAATAGCCACTAAATTATGCATTAGTTGATTCGATTTTTCAAAATGTAACCCTGACAGCTATTTGACAAACTATATAGGGCTAGAAATTCCCCAGCCTGTCGTTATTTGATAAATAACGTCATTTTTGTGGAGAAATAAGAAGAAAAATTTCACAATTTTTTAAGGGAGTAAGATTGGCCAAAAAATACCCCTGTCGTTAGAAAGCGATGTTGCTGGAGGAATCGTCTTTAATACCGCCGTCCTCCATAACTTTACAGCGAGGTCAATAACGCCAAAAATACAGGGGAGAAAACACCAAAAAATATTTGCAAAAATAAAAAAATAAAAAATGAGAAAAGATTCACAAAAGCCTTACGAAATGAATCGTTGAACAAACTACCTTTTTTTGTCAGTCTTCTTACTTATCGCCGTTTCCTAGGCTGCAACGCCTACTTTTTCCATGCGTGGTTTTTTGACCCGAAAACGGGTTCGCCAAACGGCCAAATTTAGGTGGTGCGATTTTTACGGTATGGTGATCCGGAAACTGGCAATATTTTGAAAACGCCATTCTTAAACTTTGGGGAATTTTGCACACTTTATTTTAAGACCGTGAAAAAGTCGCATTAAAACGTGTGTTAGGCTGGCTAATTTCTAGCCCGTAGAAACAAAACCGAACACACAGTACTAAGAAAATAGAAAGGCTTGAATTTATAAGGCAGCTTTCATGACCCAAGGTGATTTACAGCCAAGGAAGTACCTTTGAAGAGTAGTCACTTTACTGAAGGAAACACAGCAGCCAATTTGCGCACAGCAAGCTGCCACAAACAGCAACAAGATACACGACCAGATAAACTAATAGTTGGCTGAGAGATAAATGTTGCCCAACAAACTCCCCTGATCTTCTTTGAAATAATGCCTTGGGATCTTACATATCCACCTGAGAGGGAAGGCGGGGCCTTGCTTTCACATCCGAAAGACGGCACCTCTGACAATGCAGCACTCCCTCAGTACTGTATTGAACTGTCAGCCTGGATGATGTGCTCACATCTCTGGAGGGGCACAGGAACCCACAACCTTCTGGCTCAGAGGCAGGAGTGCTGCTCACTGAGCCAAGGTTGACACTTACAGATGAGGAAGGCCATTCGGCCCATCTTAGTTCTTCCATCCCTACAGTTGTCTTTCTTCTGCTCCATTTTTGACCAACAGAGAATAAGCTTTTAAATCCTATCTAATTATAAAGAAAAATATTTTTAATGTGTTTGGAAATGTGTTAATACCTGTTTGCAGTATAGGGAGCTGCTGTACTCATTGAGGACACACTGGTATATACATAAGGACACAAAAAATAGGAACAGGAGTAGGCCATACAGCCCCTCGAACCTACTCCACCATTCAATAAGATCATGGCTGATCTGATCTTGGCTTCAACTTCACTTTCCTGCCTGTTCCCCATAACATAAGAACATAGAACATAAGAAATAAGAACATAACCCTTGACTCCCCTATAGTTTATGTATTTGTCTATCTCCACCTTAAATATATTCAATGATTCAGCTTCCACAGCTCTCTGGGGCAGAGAATTCCAAAGATTCACGACCCTCTGAGAGAAGAAATTCCTCCTCATCTCTATCTTAAATGGGCGGCCCCTTATTCTGAAACTATGCCCCCTAGTTCTCGATTCCCCCCATGAGGGGAAACATCCTCTCTGCATCTACCCTGTCAAGCCCCTCAGAATCTTATATGTTTCAATAAGATCACCTCTCATTCTTCTAAACTCCAATGAGTGTAGGCCCAACCAGCTCAACCTTTCCCCCATTCCCACATTACAACAGTAACACCACTCTAAAAGTACTTCATTGGCTGTAAAGCGCTTTGAAACATCCAGTGGTCATGAAAGACGCTATATAATTGCAAATCTTTCTTTCTTTTGTTCTGTGCTCTATTTTATAGTTATACTGATGGCGGCAAGTCAGATTTTGAGTTGGTTACTTTTAGAATAAATCACAAGAGATGCTGAAATGGATGTCTTTGGAAATCTTATGCTGTGATGTAGTTCAGAATGGATGTTAACGTTGGAGGTGTGGGGGAGTCCGGAACAAGGGGGCATAACCTTGAAATTAGAGCTAGGCTGTTGAAGGGAAATACTTCTTCTCACAAAGGTTAGTGAAAATCTGTAACTCTCTCCTCCATAAAGAGGTTGAGGCTGAGTCAATTTTAAATAAGTGTGATTTAACCCTCAGTGAAGAGTAAAGATGTCTTACTGCAATTATATTGGGCCCTGGTGAATAGTGCTGTGTGCTCTTGTTTAACTCGGTGGTACCAGTCTGAGGTGATCCTTTCTGCAACCCTCAGAGGAAGTCCTGTCCCGTTTGTCCATTCCCTACAATGATAAAGCTAATTGAAACTCCCAGCATTCAACTGATCTTAGATAATTACACAGTAACACTTCTTTCATTACAGATTAGGTGAAAATGCAGTGGAATAAATCTGGGACCAGCCATCCACTGCTGTAATTAACCGAAGGCACTTTCCCCTTTCCACTTTTAATTCCCTCCTTCATTCATTTTCAAGCTATAGCTGAGCCACCTTAAAGTAAAGCCGAGGTAATCACTTCAAGGCAAGGGGTCTGTGGAAATATCAAAGGTGCTGCCGTTCGGTCCTCACCTTGTTGCCTTTGTCCAACGGGTCACCAGGGGAAATTCGAGAATTCCTTATTTAGTTGATATAGTTCGGCATGGTTATAGGTAACCAAGAGGTAACCAGGAAAGGTTACACGTCCTTATGGTGTAGCATTCAAGATGAATCTTAATTGTCATGGAATTGAATAATCTACCTGAGGTCAACTCAATCAGTGCCATTTAGAATTTAGTAGGTCCAAGGAGCAATTATCAAATTCAGTAGGGATTTCGAATTATGAAGTATCATTCCATCACAGCGGTGATTTTTAAAACCAAAAACTCGCCCTTGTCTCTCACTGGGCCAGGACCAATCCTAGATTTCCATAACTCTGTGTCTCAGCTATTTTAAGTATCTCCATGCAGTTATAACATCATTAGACTAATGTGCGAGGAAATGTCAAAGTCTACATCATTCCGTGCAAGGAAATGTCAAACTTGACATCAGTCTCTATAAATGAACACCATTGACTGTCTGGCACAGTTATTTGCAGTTAAGTTGGATAGTTTCATGAAGTGACGGCACGCACAGAATACTGGAGTACAGAGCAGATTCACAAAATCAGCAAAAGGAGTGGTCGACTGTATATGGAGGTCCCAGCAAGGGTGGGAATGGGATGTCCAGGATGAGGATGATGCCCGGGAGCAGGACACATCATGGAGAGACAGCTGCTTTAACTTGAGCACTAGAAAGTTTCCTCAATTGAGTCCCGGATTGTCCCGGATTACCCTAGCATCTCCAGGAATTTAATGCTAATCTCTAATTAATTAATTAAGTAGACTAATCTCTAATTAATTAATTAGACTAATCTCTCAGAAACGGCTGCAAGCAACTGGGGAGAAAATTTACAGGGGAATAAAAAAAGAAATCGGAGAGGGGGTAAAAAAAGGCTATTTGATCAAGAGCAGGTATATGGGGCTGGGGCGGATCGAGGTTGTGTTTTTAAATCTGTCACAATGCGTCAAAACAGACCTGGCCACCCAATGCACAGCTGGGTTCGATAGATTTCTGCACAGTAAAGAAACAGAAATGAAAAAAAGATCTGAATGACAGAGCTTCACTTTTCTGAACTGCGCAGCACTGATCACCATAACCCACACCGAACCTCAATCACCATAACCCACAACGAACCGTGATCACCATAACCCACACCGAACCTCGATCTCCATAACCCACACTGAACCTCGATCACCATAACCCACACCGAACCTTGATCTCCATAACCCACACTGAACCTTGATCTCCATAACCCACACCGAACCTCGATCACCATAAGCCACACCGAACCTCGATCACCATAACCCACACCGAACCGTGATCACCATAACCCACAACGAAACTCGATCACCATAACCCACACCGAACCGTGATCACCATACTCCACACTGAACCTCGATCACCATAACCCACACTGATCCTTGATCTCCATAACCCACACTGAACCTTGATCACCATAACCCACACCGAACCTCGATCACCATAACCCACACCGAACCGTGATCACCATAACCCATACCGTATCTCGATCTCCATAAACCACACTGAACCTTGATCACCATAACCCACACCGAACCTTGATCACCATAACCCACACCGAACCTCGATCACCATAACCCACACTGAACCTCGATCACCATAACCCACACCGAACCGTGATCACCATAACCCATACCGAACCTTGATCTCCATAACCCACACTGAACCTTGATCTCCATAACCCACACCGAACCTTGATCACCATAACCCACACCGAACCTTGATCACCATAACCCACACTGAACCTCGATCACCATAACCCACACCGAACCTTGATCACCATAACCCACACTGAACCTCGATCACCATAACCCACACCGAACCGTGATCACCATAACCCATACCGTATCTCGATCTCCATAAACCACACTGAACCTTGATCACCATAACCCACACCGAACCTCGATCACCATAACCCACACTGAACCGTGATCACCATACTCCATACTGAACCTCGATCACCATAACCCACACCGAATCTTGATCTCCATAACCCACACTGAACCTTGATCTCCATAACCCACACCGAACCTCGATCACCATAAGCCACACCGAACCTCGATCACTATAACCCACACCGAACCGTGATCACCATAACCCACACCGAACCTCGATCACCATAACCCACACCGAACCGTGATCACCATACTCCACACTGAACCTCGATCACCATAACCCACACCGAACCTTGATCTTCATAACCCACACTGAACCTTGATCTCCATAACCCACACCGAACCTCGATCACCATAACCCACACCGAACCGTGATCACCATAACTCACACCGAACCTCGATCACCATAACCCACACCGAACCTCGATCACCATAACCCACACCGAACCTTGATCACCATAACCCACACTGAACCTTGATCACCATAACCCACACCGAACCTCGATCTCCATAACCCACACTGAACCTTGATCACCATAACCCACACCGAACCTTGATCTCCATAACCCACACTGAACCTTGATCACCATGACTGACACTGGTCCTTGATCACTCTCGATCACTAGAACCAATAACAGCAGCCATATTACCTTTAGCCAGGTAGGTATGTATACAGCATTATACCTGAGCACTTCTATCATTAGTCACCAAGACTGAACCCCAAGGTGCATTGTACCACCGAATATGTCAGCTAGCTGCAGACCCTGGATGTAATGTTGTATCATGCATATGCTATCAATAAAAGACACTTCAATTCATGAATATCACTGCTGCCATAAACGTATGGAAAAGAGTATACACAGGATCGGTGGTATGAATTACTCCTTCCAACTCAGAATTTTTGCATACCAGGAATGCATATCGGGAGTTTCAAGTTCGGGAGGTCAGTGTATCCCATGCCATTTTCTGGCCATAAATTTAGGAAATGCTTTTCCGTGCATTGCCCACCCCCTGGCCCCATCACAGCTTAATCCTTAATATATGTTCCTGTCACGTGAAGGTTGCACCTGGAGCCATAATTCATCAATCGACCCAGCGTCCCAAATACTCCGAGGGTCATTAAAACAGGCACATTCATACATCACTGGACAGAGTTGCACTAACATATAGCTCCTGCCCAGCCTTTAGCTTCAAACAGAAGTGGAGCTTCATTGACTTGGATTTGTACCTGTGATGAGGAAATCATTCAACCGAGGGGAAATGTCACCCAATCTGCTCCTCCTGTCAATCCACTTGTGTTACTCAGTTCACAAACCAAGCAGATAAAGCCACAACATTTAAATAGTTCCCAAATCTAACCCTTGAGCACAATAAGTCAAGTTTTCTTATAACAGAAAAAGTGTAACCACAACTTCATATTATACATTGATCTCAATATATTTGACTTCAAAACACAATTGTTCAGCCTGAGACAATGTAGTACTATTTAACTCAATATCAGTATTGAGCTAAATAGAACTACATTGACCCGGATTTTGCGTTAAGAGTGACGGTGAAGTTACCTGCACTCACCGTTATTATGGAGCAGCAACTTTCGGAGTCCGCACACGCGCAGCTAAACTGGGGAAATCCGGAAGTTGCAGTCCGAGTTACTCTACTCCTCTACAGGCTGCGCTATAACAGCACCTCGCCAATAGCCTCGGCATTGAAATCAATGAAAGGTCGTGCAGTCGCTGTACTTACCCACTAGTTACCCACTAAACATGGCAGCAGAAGTTAGGGCTGGTGCATTCAGGTAGAAGTGAATTTTTAACAGTGTGATCAGTCATACTTACTGCCAAATAACCTCTCTGGTACTGAAAACGTAACTTTACAAGTGTGGAGCCTCATTCTTCTGGATTTTACTTTAGTGTTACAGATTTTAAAAGTTGAATTTTTAAAAAAAAAATTTCTGTCTCTTTTATTTCTCTCTCTCTCTTAATCCCATCTTTCTTCCCCTCTCTTTATTTCACTTTCTGTACATGATTTAAATCTAATTTATATTTCCTGGTTTATATTACCTGGTTTAGACTATGCGGGCGGCATTTTCCAAGGTCTGTCTGGGCGCGATTGGAGGCGAGTCGGGTGGGAAATTTTAAATAACTCGGAGCAGATAGGTAAAAGGACCTCCCTGCATGCTCTCACACCCTCCACAAGGATATGGAGGGAGTCATCTGAGAACCTGGGTGTAGCCCTCTATCTCTGTGTCGTCATGTTTCCAAGTGTTTGGAACACTCCAAAGCTCCAGTGCAGTGCCTGCACAAGCCAAGATGAACGTTCAAATGCAATGGGGCATGGCCCTTTAAATATCCCGGCTGAAAACGCATCATCAATGAAGTCTTCAGACCCACACTATTTAATAGGGCCGGGTAACGTGCAGGGTGGGCTTAATAGGCGTCATTAACGGAAAGTCGATCTCAGGAGCGGAATGCAATGAGGAGCGGGGCCACGACCCACCATGGCATCCGTCCCCACCCGACCAGGTGCAGAAAATTCCGCCCAGTGCGACTCGGTGAGGATTCTTCAATCTGATTGGTTGAAGAGCCACGCTGTTGCTTGACGTGCTTACGCATGCCACAGATCCCCTGTAGAGGGCGCCGCATTGGATCCGACAACCGATGACATTAAGATGCCACTCAAAAGCCCGCAAAATGTCTGTGGGCAGCCGTTCCTTCATCACTGACCGCAGAAGCCGGGCTTTAGCATTTTACAGCACAGAAACAGGCCATTTGGTCCAATAAGTCTATGTCAGTGTTTACACTCCACATGAGCCTCCTCCCACCCTAATTCATCTAAGCACATCAACATATCCTTACACTCCTTTCTCCCTCATGTACTTATCTAGCTTCTGCTTAAATGCACCTAGTTAATTGCCTCAACCGCTCCACGTGGTTCCAAGTTCCACATTCTCAGCACTCTCTGAGTAAAGATGTTTCTCCTGAATTCTTCATTGGATTTATTAGTGACAGTCTTGTATTTACGACCCCTAGTTTTGGACTCCCCACAAGTGGAAACATATGTTTACCCTATCAAACCACTTCATAATTTTAAAGAACTCTTTCAAGTCATCTCTCAGGCTTCCCTTTGCTTGAGAAAAGAGCCCCAATCTGTTCAATGTTTCCTGATAGTTGCAGTTCTCATTATCAGCCTTGTAAATGTGTCGATTTATACAGTTAATGTCAGTGGATAATTTTAAATTGGAACTATAATGGGGCTGAATTTGCACTCCACATGAGCGTGTCTGAGGTACGCACGTGCCCGTGGGGTCCCCACAAGTTCCGGGTTCAGGTATGCGAAGCGCATGCACCTAAAGGATTAAGGCCTACTTTTATCAGCATAAGACTTTTAAAGTACAGAAAAGTACAGTTTTTTAAAATAATTCAAACATTTAAAATCCTGTTAAATAAGGTAAGTTTATTTTTAGACCCTTTAAAATATGTAAATTTATTTTTCATATAATTGCATTTTTGTTTTTAATAATTAATTAAATTTATTTTTTATTAATTTGAAATATGTAATTTAAAAAAAAGTAATTTCCAGTATTTCCAAGTTTTTCCGGGTATTCCCATTCACACTTATGGTTGTTCCGTATATGCGGAACTCACTTGGTAGGAATGGGAATTCCCCTACTCTGGTTGGTTGGGCTGGACCACGTGATTCCAGTGAGGCGTACGAAACCCATATGCTCCTGAGACACGGGGACCCCTACGAAGGCCATTGCGTCGAGTCCAAGGACCACAAGTCTCCGAACGTTTGCGGTCGGAGGCATCCGCACACGGGAAGCCTCCGACCGTAATTTCTGGGCCGTGATAAATTCAGTGCTCCTACCAGGGAGAGCACAGATCAGAGATAAGAAAATAACACTGTAATCTCGATTTGTCAATAAGCATTTAACTATAACAACTTGCATTTATATAGTGCCTTGTAATGAAACATCCCAAGGTATCAAGACAGAAGTGGTGTCAAATAATATTTGACACCGAGTCACGTAAAGATATATTAGGACAGGTGGGTCACTTAGTTAGATTTTAAGGAGGGTCATAAGGGGACGGTAGCATAGTGGTTAAGTTACGGGACTAGTAATCCAGAGGCCTGAACTAATGATCCAGAGACATGAGTTCAAATCCCATCATGGCAGCTGTGGAATTTAAATTCAGTTAATTAAATTAAAAATGCAGAATTAAAAAAAGCCAGTATCAGTAATGATGCATCTGTCCATGACAGTATTGGTATTGGTAGCAGTGACCACTGCACAGTCCTTGTGGAGACGAAGTTTTGTCCTCACACTGAGAACAATCTCTATCATATTGTGTGGCACTACCACAGTACTAAATGAGATAGATTCAAAACTGGGCATCCATGAGGCACTGTGGGCCATCAGCAGCAGCAGAATTGTGTTCCACCACAATCTGTAACCTCATGGCCTGGTATATCTCTCACGCCATCAAGCCAGGGGACAACCTAGTGCAAAGGAGCATGCCAGGAACAGCACCACCAGGTGTACCTAAAAATGAGGTGCCAATCTGGAGAAGCTGCAACACAGGACTAAATGCATGCTAAACAGCGGAAGCAGCATCTTATAGACAAGGCCACAATCAATGGATCAGATTAAAGCTCTGCAGTCCTGCCACATCCAGTCATGAATGGTGCTGGACCATTAAACAATTTGATACACTCCACGTGATATCAAGAAACAGCTGAGCGCACTGGATACAGTTTGGGCCCTGACAACATCCTGCTGTCGTGCTGAACACTGGTGCTCCAGAACTAGTCGTGCCTCTCGCCAAGCTGTTCCAGTACAGCTACCCAACACTGTGTAAAACTGCCCAGGTATGTCCTGTTCACAAAAATCAGGACAAATCCAAACTGGCCAATTACTGCCCCATCAGTCTACTCTCAATCATCAGCAAAGTGATGGAAGGTGTCGTCGACAGTGCCAGACAAGCGGCACTTACTCACCAATAACCTGCTCACCGTTTCACCAGGACCACTTGGCTCCAGACCTCGTTACAGCCTTAGTCCAAACATGGACAATAGAGGTGAATTCTAAAGGTGAGGTGAGAGTGACCACCCTTGACATCAAGGCAGTATATGACTGAATGTGGCATCAAGAAGCCCCAGTAACATTGAAGTCAATGGAAATCAGGGAAAATTCTCCACTGGCTGGAGTCATACCTAGCACAAAGGAAGATGGTTGTGGTTGTTGGAAGTCAATCATCACAGCCCCAGGACATCGCTGCAGGAGTTCCTCAGGGCAGTGTCCTAGGCCCAACCAGTTTCAGCTGCTTCATCAATGACCTTCCCTCCATCATACGGTCAGAAGTGGGGATGTTCGCTGATGACTGCACAGTGATCATTGCCATTCACAACTCCTCAGATAATGGAGCAGTCCATGCCCGCATGCAGCAAGACCTGGACGACATTCAGGCTTGGGCTGATAAGTGGCAAGTAACATTTGCGCCACACAACTGCCAGGCAATGACTATCTCCAACAAGAGAGAGTATAACCACTGCCCCTTGATATTCAACGGCATTACCATCGCTGAATCCCCCACCATCAACATCCTGGGGGTCACCATTGACCAGAAACTTAACTAGACCAGCCACATAAATACTGTGGCAACAAGAGTAGGTCAGAGGCTGGGTATTCTGCAGTGAGTGACTCACCTCCTGACTCCCCAAAGCCTTTCCACCATCTACAAGGCACAAGTCAGGAGTGTGATGGAATACTCTCCACTTGCCTGGATGAGTACAGCTCCAACAACACTCAAGAAGCTCGACACCATCCGGGACAAAGCAGCTCGCTTGATTGGCACCCCATCCACCACCTTAAGCATTCACTCCCTCCACCACCAGCGCACCGTGGCTGCAGTGTGTACCATCAAAATACACTGCAGCACCTCCAAAACCCGTGACCTCTACCACTTAGAAGGCCAAGGGCAGCAGGCGCATTGGAACACCATCACCTCCACATTCCCTTCCCAGTCACACACCATCCTGACTTGGAAATATATCATCGTTCTTCATCGTCACTGGATCAAAATCCTGGAACTACAATAAATGCTGGCCTTGCCAGCGATGCCCACATCCCATGAAATAATTTTTAAAAGGAGGAAAGAGAGGTGGAGAGGTTCAGGGAGGGAATTCCAGAGCTTAGGACATCGGTAGCTGAAGGGACGGCCACCATTGGTGGAGTGATTAACATTGGGGATGGGCAAGATGCCAGAATTGGAGGAGCGCAGAGATCTTGGGGGATTGCTGGAGGAGAGTACAGAGATAGGGAGGGGCGAGACAATGGAGAGATTTGAAAACGAGGATGAGAATTTTAAAATCAAGGCGTTGCTTGACCGGGACCCAATGTAAGGCAGCAAGCACAGGGATGGTGGGTGAACGGGTGGACAGTGGAAGTGTCGAGGGAGATGGCGGTGAGGTAGGCGCTGCTCAGGCGATGGAAAGAGCGTGCGGAAAACCAGTCCCACCCTCCCCTACCCTCAACCACTGTCTGTTCCACCTGTGACAGGGACTGTGGCTCTCGTATTGGACTGTTCAGCCACCTAAGGACTCATTTTAAGAATGGAAGCAAGTCGATTCCGAGGGACTGCCTATGATGATGACGATGAGGGCTGGGTGTCATCAGCTTGTATGTCGAACCTAATGTGATTTTGAATGATGTCGCCGAGGGGCAGCATGAAGATGAGAAATAGGAGGGAGCCAAGAATAGATTATTGGGAGGTCTCATCAGAGAACGGCGTGGGAGCGGTAAGCACAGGTGATTCTCTGACTTCGACTAGGTCGATGAGTGGAACCAGGCGAGGACATCGAGTGAGGCTCCAGGAGTGCGGGATCACTGAATTTACTCACAGGCTACCTTTTGTGAATCTGCAGTCCTAGTGCAGACTGAAAATCCTGGGGGACACAATGCCCTCTGTACTTGAGCTCCTGATACTTGCTCCCGGAGAGCGAAGTTATGGGTTGGGGGAAGAAATTTGTAACATGAACCTTTATATATTTAAATGGGATTGGAATCGCTACTTTTTTTCTGAGCACAATTGAAAGGAGGGTGAGCAGCTCTTCTTCATGAGGCAATAAATCCAGGGGAAAGATTATCGCACACACTTACAACTATTTCAGTTGTGCATTTAAATCAAGTGCCCCCTGGTTAAAGGGAGGGGGGGCACTCCAAACACTTTCAAACTGTTGTATCCTTAGATGCTCTAAAAATAATGACTCCATGAGGCAATGTGTTGTACTTGAACTGTAGTGACCTTCGTCCTTTATTTGTTAACTCCAGCGTGAGTATCACACCTGGTGGCCTGCCTTTTATACTACGCCAGGCACACCTGTACAGGTAACCTATAATTCTCCTACTGCTGTGCCCTATGGTGGCCCACCTTGTGATAGTACCAATAGTAGCCATGTAGGATACATGATCCAAACAAGTGCCCCCTTGTTTTTTTTTGAGGGCACTAAAAACAGAAATTATACAAGTGCCCCCTGGCTAAAAGGAGGAGAGGGGCACTAAAACCGACAACTTAAACAAATTAAACTTTAAACATTAAGATTAAATTAAAATTTG
Organism: Pristiophorus japonicus; assembly: GCF_044704955.1. Taxonomy (NCBI): domain Eukaryota; kingdom Metazoa; phylum Chordata; class Chondrichthyes; family Pristiophoridae; genus Pristiophorus; species Pristiophorus japonicus. The sequence goes on along the minus strand of NC_091993.1, from coordinate 39,740,830 downwards.
GTTGCCGGGAGTGATGATGCAATCCAGTCCCTCCGGCGCCCACCTCTCGCAGAAGGCCGCGAGCGTACCCGTAGACACCGCGTGCTCCATCTCCAGGGATACCCTGGCTCGGATGTAACCACGGAAGAGAGGCAGACAGTCGGGCTGAATGACCCCCTCGACCACCCGCTGCCTGGACCAGCTGATGGCACCCTTGGCCATGCCCAGGAGCAGTCCTACGAGGAGGCCTTCCAGCCTGCCCGCTCCCCTCTGCACAGGATGCCCAAAGATCAGGAGTGTGGGACTGAAGTGCAACCAGAATTTGAGGAGCAGCCCCTTCAAATATTGGAAGAGGGGCTGCAACCTCGCACACTCAACATACACATGGAACACGGACTCCTCTAGGCTGCAGAAATTACAGGCGGCCTGGGAGCCAGTGAACTGAGTTAAAAACACCCTCCAGGCCAAGTCCCCAGTAACTAGTGGGAGGACTCCCGCATAGAGTGCACTCCATTGGGGGCCCCCGCCTCCTCTGGACGGCAAGATGATGCGCCATGGCGTGTCTGGATGGCAGACGAGGATGGCAAGGTGGAGAGTGTGCAAGAGCAGCCCATACAGGAAACCCCTCCGCACAGAACTGAAAGGCACGGAGATTTCCCCAAGGAGGCTCAAGTTGTGAGGCGCTGGCTTCACACACACTTACAACTTGAAAAAACTCTGAAAGCAAAAGGAAAGTGGTGACCACAGGTTGCAATGGAAACACCAAATGAGGCAACAAGCAAGCAGAGCCTAACCTGGATCAGGGAAAGTAGGGACTAGCTTATAATTACCAGGGATAATGGTTTGGTCGATGTAGGATGTCTCTCGATGCAATGCAACGGTCTGATCTTCATGTTGAACTTTAGCCCCACACTGGAGTTCTGATAGCAAAGGTTACAACATTGGTGAGAGAGAGAGAGAGAAAAACAGCTACTGTGCAATTTCTTCATGCCTCTTTGTCCCAACTCAACTGAACCAAATTCCACCACGAGGTGACAGAGGTCAGGCCAGGTCTGCAAAGTTCATCACTCAGGTTCAGGGATACATTCCTTCTCTAAATTAGCATTAGAGGAGGAGCTCTACCCTGGCTTCCCTCATCCGCTCTTCTCTCCAAAGCCACTGGTGCAAGGGCTCCATGGTAGCTCAGCACTGACACAGATGCAGGTGTCAGCCATCGCACAGTGGTAGCACTCTCGTCTCCTAGTCAGCAGGTTGTGGGTTCGAGCCCCACACCTGTGACTCCAGGCTACACTCCCAGTGCGGCACTGAGGGAGTGCTGCACCATCGGTGGTGCCGCATTCCAGTTGACACGTTAAACCGAGACCCCTTCTACCCTCTTAAGTGGACGTAAAAGATCCCGTGGCACTATTCGAAGAAGAGCAGGGGAGTTCTTCTGGTGTCCTGGCTAATGTTCACCCGTCAGCCATGGCTCAGTGAGCCACAAGGTTGTGGGTTCAAGTCCCACTCTCGGGACATGAACACAACAAAATCTAGGCTGACACTCCAGTGCAGTGCTGGGAGTGCTCCACTGTCACAGCTGCTGTTTTTTGGATGAGATGTTAAACTGAGGCCCCGTCTGCTCTCTCAAGTGGACATAAAAGATCCCAGGGCACTATTTCGAAGAAGAACAGGGCAGTTATCCCCGGTGTCCTGGCCAATATTTATCCCTCAATCAACATAAGAAAAAAACGGATTATCTGGTCATTATCATATTGCTGTGTGTGGGAGCTTGCTGTGCGCAAATTTGCTGCTGCGTTTCCCACATTACAGCAGTGACTACACTTCAAAAGTACTTCATTGGCCGTAAAGTTTGAGGTGGTCATGGAAGGTGTTATATAAATCCAAGTCTTTCTTTTTTTCTTTTCAATCAACATCTAAAATAGATTATCTGGTGGTTATCACATCGCTGTTTGTGGGATCTTGCCATGTTGCAACAGTGACTACACTTCATTGGCTGTAAAGTGCTTTGGACATCCTGAGGTTGAGATGCAGAAAAATCTTTCTTTATATGTCTTTTGTGTTCACCCGCGGACAGATTGACAACCTTGCTTGCTTTGGGGGTCTTTTTCAAGGAATTTAAGCTATGAGGACAGATTGGATAGGCTGTGTTTGTTTTCCTTGGAACAGAGGAGGCTGAGGGGAGACCTCATTGAGGTGGATAAAATTATGAGGGGCCTGGATATAATGAATAAAAAGGGCCTTTATCCCTTAGCAAAGGGGTCAACAACCAGGAGGCAGAGATTTAAGGTAATTGGTAGAAGGTTTCGAGGATATGAAGGGAAATTTCTTCACCTAGAGGGTGGTGGGGGTCTGGAACTCACTGCCTGAAAGGGTGGTAGAGGCAGGAACCCTCATCACATTTAAAAAGTACTTGGATGTGCACCTGAACTGCCGTAACCTGCAGGGCTACGAACCAAGAGCTGGAAAGTAGGATTAGGCTGGATAGCTCTTTGTTGGCCGGCGCGGACACGATGGGCCGAAATAGCCTCCTTCCGTGCTGTAAACTTCTATGATTCTGTTCCATTCTATGATGCATTCCCCCAGGCCTGTACCAGGTGTTCACAGTGATCCACACATGCTCAGCTAGTCTGTAACGTATTACCATGCCCGTTTTAAGTTTATTTGCTTTTCAAATATCCTCCCTATCGTAATGCCCGTGTTTATCAGAACGTCCTTGTCCCAGTGAGTGAAACAAGCTTTCCTCTCATTTTCTTTGGCCATTTCTTGATAGCGTTCCTCACTCGGCTGCAGGATGAATGTAACCATTCATCACTTACACCAATTAAATGGTCTGTTAGCTGCTTGAAAAGCGTGAAAGGGGCTTTATGATAGGTGCAATGTAATTGGCCAGTTTCTTTCGCGGCTGCTATCTTTTTCAGCAGTCGTTTACAGCGACATTTGGGTTTCAGGATCTTAAAATCAATGAAAACCAGACATCTTACCTTTTATTAAAAAAAGAGAGAATTATGGCTCTGATTTAGGGTTACTACATTCCCAAGGTCAACCTCCCTTTTGGATTAGTGGGTAGTAGGGGTAGGTAGGAAAAGCAGTAATGGAGTATTGGTAGGTAGGAAAAGCAGTAATGGAGTATTGGTAGGTAGGAAAAGCAGTAATGGAGTATTGATAGGAAGCAAAGAAGGAACAGATCACTTGGCTACACTCAAATAGACAAATTTGGTTTGCAGAATCAGTAATCCAACTTCTCTATTGAAATGTGAGCAAATATTCTCACAGAGATCTATTCCAAAGCAATTCATTCATTCCTTCCTTCCTTCCTTCCTTCCAACCACCCTCCCTTCCTCCTTCTCTCCCTCCCTCGGCAGGGAACTGGTGTCAGCCCAGACCATGAGTTACTTGATCCGACAGCTAGAATACTGATCTTGAGCAAACCACGACCATTGCCTCCCCGACCCCACCCCCTAGAGCAAAGCCGCTCTCTGTCGGAAGGACAGCTGGCTGGCAGCACCGGGACTCAAGCTCAACAGTGATGTGGCTGAGAAGCCCTTGCTGCAAACAGTGCAGCTCTTGCTCTCCTCCTCCCTCTCGAGGTGTTGAATCAGCAGACCTTTTCCTCCTCTCCTGGAGACTCAGGTTTCAGGCAGATCGCAGTTGTACCTCCTTCCACCAGGTTCACAGCTATGTGGCTAAGCCACTCCCACAACAGCGCTACAACTATTTTAAGTTGCACCTGTAAATCAAGCGCCACCTGATTAAAGGGGGAGCACTAAAACCGACACATTGAGCAAATTAAACTTTTGATGGTAATCTTAAATCAAATTAAAATTCTGTTCCTGGGGGTGATGATGCACTCCAGTCCCTCTGACGCCCACCTCTCGTGGAAGGCTGCGAGCGTACCGGTGGACACCGCGTGCTCCATCTCCAGGGACACCCTGGTTCGGATGTAACCGCGGAAGAGAGGCAGGCAGTCGGGCTGAACGACCCCCTCGACCACCCGCTGCCTGGACCAGTTGACGGCCACCTTGGCCATGCCCAGGAGCAGTCCTACGAGGAGGCCTTCTGACCTGCCCGCTCCACTCCGCACAGGATGCCCAAAGATCAGGAGCATGGGACTGAAGTGCAACCAGAATTTGAGGAGCAACCCCTTCAAGTATTGGAATAGGGTGCAAACTGTGCATGTCTGGGCTGCTCCAACTGCATGCGTGGAGGACGATGCAAAAATGCATTACGTGAACAAACCCTAACCTGCGGGCATCACACGTAACAAAATCATAAACCTGCTTCTGAAGAACAGGTTTGCAATTTCATTACATGTACCACACAGAGGAATTCTTCCCCCTCCCTCCCGTTCCTCCCAATCTCACAGTTATTCATCGCTCCACTATTGGTGGCCGTGCCTTCAGCTGCCTAGGCCTTAAGTTCTGAAACTCCCTCCCTAAATCTCTCCACCTCTCTACCTCTTTCCTCCTTGAAGACACTCCTTAAAACCTATCTTTTTGACGGAGGGTGCTCCAGTTACCATTGGTGGTGCCGGAACAGAACGAGGGCAGGGTGTCGGAAAATCAGCTGAAGATTCATCTCTCCAGATTTCTGCTAACTCTACTGCACGCACCATCTTACAATCATCCCAGAAAGCATTAGGAGCTCCCGGTAAAAAGAGGGGAGATCGTCACTCTAATCGAGTGCCATCAAATGACAAGGGCACGTGTACATTTGCCCTAAATTCTCACCAGGAATGTGCAGAGCCTGGGGATTGCCAGTATCAAAGGGGCTTTGGAAGCAGACACAACCTGTGCTGATAGGAAGTCAGCCAAAGTGTTTGGAGAAAGATGTTTGAAAGTGGAACATTATTGCCAATGCTGTGACTTGTCAGCTTCATCTTAGAGATTTTTTGCCCGAGCATTTTGGTCAACAAATTGTCAGTTGCTACAATTTTAATTTTGAGCACGGGCATCCCAAATGGGAATTCCGCTATTTTAGTGTTATTTAGGGGGATCTGGAAGACGATGAAAGGAGGGATATGAGGTGAGTCAGTCTGCACCAGTGGCTGACAGCCCTTAAATGTCCTTCGCCATGAAGCCATGCCTATTGGCCGAGGCACTTCTAACTGGGCAGGTCTGTGAAGAACTACCTTTGTCGGTTTTGCTTCACTAAGGAGACACTCACTGTGAACCGATCCAGAGTTGATCTCTATCATAGGGACGGCAACATCAGTGGGTGCCAAGCTAACTGTCAAAGAAAGACTTGCATTTATAAAGCGCCTCTCACGACCACCGGACGTCTCAAAGTGCTTTACAGCCAATGAAGTACTTTTTTGAAGTGTAATCACTTTTGTAATGCAGGAAACACGTCAGCCAAATTGCGCACAGCAAGCTCCCACAAACAACAATGTGATAATTGTCATGTATTCAACTATCATTGCAACCCATGTATAAGCTGGCCTAAGTTGTACACCTTGAGAACATTGACCACAAGGGGTGAACTTGTGGGAGACACTCCTAACCTGGACTTTCAGGTATAAAAGGGGAAGCTCCACTCACCTTCATCACTTGAGATCTTGGTAATAAAGGTAACTGGTCACAGAGTGACCTTCTCTCAAGTATGGGCCTCGTGTGCATTTATACTGTACAGTAAGAACATATCATTAAACTGGGATTTAAACCACGCGAGCATGGCCACTAGCAGCACAGAAGAGAGGTACTGTGTTGGTGATGATTGGGACAACTTTATTGAGAGACTACAGCAAAGTTTTTTCACTAAGGAATGGTTGGGTCAGGATTCGGCTGACAAACGCAGGGCTCATCTCCTGACGGTTTGTGGATCCAGAACGTACTCCCTGATGAAGGACCTTCTAGCGCCAGAGAAGCCGGTGGACAAAACATTCAAAGAGCTCAGTAAGTTGATCGGGGAACACCTTAAACCGGCGAGCAGCATGCACGTGGCGAGACATCGGTTTTACATGCATCGGTGGCAATAAGGGCAAAGTGTTCCAGACTTCGTGGCAGATCTCCGGCGACTGGCGAGCCTATGTAAGTTCCCAGATGCATGCACAGCGGAGATGCTGCGAGACTTTTTTATTGAGGGCAACGGGCATGCTGGGGTTTTCGGAAAACTGATTGAGACCAAAGACTTGACCTTGGATGCGGTGGCTCTGATAGCCCAGACATTTATCTCAGGGGAGGAAGAGACCAGGGTGATGTATGACAAAAATCTTGGCTCAAATGCGGCAAACATTGTTAACACGGCACACAGTTCTCTAGGCAGACAAGGGCAATCAGACATGCCCCAGCATGTAGTAGGAGACAACAAGGTAATTCAACAAAGACAATGGCTTGCTGAACGGCGACTCATGCCATCGCAATGAACAATGCGGCCAGTATTGGGGCCATTAACACCTGTTAATGGTGCACTTAAGGACAGTTACAGAGACAGTCAGAGACGATCGGCTAGGAATGGACCTTTTGTTTCCAACAACAGGGCATCCAGCTCATGCTGGAGGTGTGGAGGCAAACACCCAACCAGAGCTTGCAGGTATCAGCAATATATCTGCAGAAACTGCAACATCAGTGGTCACTTGGCGCGTATGTGCAGGAAGCCTGCAGCCACGTTGATGTAAGGGGAGGACGGGCCCAATGTAAGCCCCACAAGGCCAAATGAGTACTGGGGGAAATCGCTGGAAGCTAAAGTTCAGCGAGTTCATGTGGAGCACATATACAGTTCAGAAACCAGGACGCCACCGATAATGATGAAAGTGCTCCTCAATGGCATCCCAGTATTAATGGAGCTAGACACGGGGGCCAGCCAGTCCCTGAAGAGTATCAAACAGTTCGAAAGGTTGTGGGTGTCCAAGGCCAGGAGGCCAAAATTATTGCCAATTGACACGCAGCTACGGACATATACAAAGGAGATCATTCTGGTGCTAGGCAGCGCCACAGTAGTCGTGACCCACAAAGATTCGGAGAACAGGTTGCCACTCTGGATTGTCCCGGGGGACGGTCCCGCACTACTGGGGAGGAGTTGGCTTGCTGTCATGAACTGGAAATGGGCGATGTCAATGCAATTTCTTCTGTGGAGCAAGTATCATGCTCACAGGTCCTGGACAAATTTGACTCATTATTTCAACCCGGCATCAGCACTTTCATGGGGGCCAAGGTAGTGATTCACATAAACCCGGACGCCAGGCCAGTACACCACAAGGCCAGAGCGGTGCCATACGTGATGCGGAAAAAGATAGAATGCGAATTGGACCGCCTGCTGAGGGAAGGCATCATCTCGCCAGTCGAATTCAGTGACTGGGCGAGCCCAATCGTGCCGATGCTCAAGGCGGATGGGTCGATCAGGATATGTGATGATTACAAGGGCACCATCAATCGGATGTCACTCCAAGACCAGTACCTGCTAGCGTTCTTTGCAACGCTATCCGGTGGCGAATTTTTTTCAAAATTGCACCTGACCTCAGCTTACATGACCCAGGAGCTGCCGAGTGAGTCGAAGAAGCTGATCACCATCACAACACACAAGGGGTTGTCTGAGTATAACAGATGTCCGTTAGGGGATTCGTTCGGCCGCCACGATCTTTCAGCGAAATATGGAAAGCCTCCTCAAGTCGATTCCAAGGATGGTGGTTTTTCAAGACGACATCCTCATCACGGGTCACGATACTGAAGAACACCTCCACAACCTGGAGGAGGTGCTATGCAGACTGGACCGGGTAGGGCTGCAACTAAAAAAGGCGAATTACGTCTTCTTAGCTCCAGAGGTAGAATTCCTGGGGAGGATGGTAGCAGCAGACGGGATCAGACCTACTGCATCTAAAACGGAAGTGATCCAGAGAGCACCCAGACCCCATAACACGACAGAGCTGCGTTCACTCCTGGGTCTTCTGAACTATTTTGGTAACTTTCTTCCCAAATTGAGCACGCTGTTAGAGCCACTACATGTGCTCCTACGCAAGGGTCACGATTGGGTCTGGGAGGACAGTCAGGAAAGGGCTTTTGATAGAGCACGCAATTTGTTATGCTCCAACAAACTGTTAACGTTATATGGCCCGTGTAAGAAACTTGTTTTAACCTGCGATGCGTCGTCCTATGGGGTCGGGTGTGTGTTGCAGCATGTGAATGCCAATGGTCAGTTACAGCCGGTAGCTTCTGTCTCCAGAAGTCTGTCCCAGGCAGAAAGGGGCTACAGGATGGTAGAAAAAGAAGCACTAGCATGTGTATATGCAGTAAAAAAAAATGCACCAGTGCCTGTTTGGCAGGAAATTTGAACTGGAGACAGATCACAAACCCCTAACGTCGCTTTGGGCAGACAACAAGGTCATAAATGCGAATGCACCGGCCCGCATACAGAGGTCGGCACTTACGTTAGCTGCCTATGACTGCACAATACGGCACAGATTGGGCACTGAAAACTGCGCCGATGCATTCAGCAGGCTCCCACTAGCCACCACTGAGGGGGCAACTGAGCATGATGCTGAGATGGTCATGGCTGTTGAAGCTTTTGAAAGCGAAGGCTCACCTATGACAGCCTGTCAGATTAAAGTCTGGACAAATAAAGACCTGCTACTGTCTTTAGTTAAGAAATGTGTCCTGAATGGGGACTGGGCAGCCACGTACGGGGCATGCCCTGAGGAATTTAAACCGTTTCATAGGCGCAAGGATGAACTCTCGATTCAGGCCGATTGCCTACTGTGGGGAAACTGAGTAGTCATGCTCCAAATGGGCAGAGAGGTGTTTATCAGAGAACTTCACAATGGGCACCCGGGCATTGTCATGATGAAGGCAATTGCCAGGTCACAAGTTTGGTGGCCAAGGATAGATGCAGACCTGGAGCTTTGTGTTCGCAGGTGCAACACGTGTGCTCAGCTGGGCCACGCACCCAGGGAAGTCCCCCTTAGCCCCTGGTCCTGGCCCGCCAAGCCATGGTCACGCATCCATGTGGACTACGCAGGTCCTTTCATGGGAAAAATGTTTTTGGTTGTAGTAGACGCCTACTCCAAATGCATTGAGAGTGCCATTTTAAATTCAAGCACATCCTCTGCCACGGTAGAAAGTCTACGGGCAATGTTCGCCGCCCATGGTCTACCGGATGTCTTGGTCAGCGACAATGGCCCGTGCTTCACAAGCACTGAATTCCAGGACTTCATGGCAGGCAATGGAATCAACCATGTCAGAACGGCACCGTTCAAGCCGGCCTCAAACAGCCAGGTGGAACGAGCAGTGCAGATAATCAAACAGGTGATGCTCAGAATCCAAGGGGGTTCCCTACAAAGCCGCTTATCACGCCTCCTGTTGGCCAATAGACCCCATCCACACTTGCTCACAGGGGTTCCACCCGCAGAGCTGCTAATGAAAAGGACGCTCAAAACCAGGTTATCCCTTATACACCCTACTATGAAAGAAATTGTTGAGAGCAGACATCAGTCACAATGTGACTACCATGATAGGAATGCGAGGACGCGATGTATTGATGTCAATGACCCTGTTTTTGTCCTTAATTACGCTGCAGGGCCCAAATAGCTCGCAGGCACTGTGATTGCCAAAGAGGGGAATAGGGTTTTGGTAGTTAAACTTACCAATGGACAAATCTGCCACAAACACGTGGATCAAATTAAAAGGTGGTTCAGCAACCCCATAGAAGAAGCAGAGGAATAACACGACGTAGAGTTTACTCCACCACAGGTGACCGAACACTGGAACCAAGTGGAGGAGAGCCCAGTCACTGTGGGCAGTCCGGACAGGCCTGAGGCACCGCAAACAGCAGACAACCGGAGCCCCAACTCAGGCGCTCTACAAGGGAGCGTAAACCACCAGAGAGACTTAACCTGTGATCCCAATAAGATTTTAGGGGGGGAGGTGATGTCATGTCTTCAACTATCATTGTAACCCATGTATAAGCTGACCTAAGTTGTACACCTTGAGAACATTGACCACAAGGGGGTGAACTTGTGGGAGACACTCCTAACCTGGACTTTCAGGTATAAAAGGGGAAGCTCCACCCACCTTCATCACTTGAGGTCTTGGTAATATAGGTAACTGGTCACAGAGTGACCTTCTCTCAAGTATGGGCCTCGTGTGCATTTATACTGTATAGTAATGACATATCAATAATGACCAGATAATCAATTTTGGTAATGTTGATTGAGGGATAAATATTGGCCAGGACCAATATTTATCCTCAGCTCATCTTCGAAATAGTTCGTGGGATCTTTTACGTCCACCTGAGAGGGCAGACGGGTCCTCGTTTTAACGTCTCATCCGAAAGACGGCAACTCCGACAGTGCAGCGCTCCCTCAGCACTGCACTGGAGTGACAGCCTAAATTTTAGTACTCAAGACTATGTTAAAGATGCTATATAAATGCAAGTTGTTGTGGTTGAGATATCTAATTGTTGCTCCACTGCAGCATTGGGATTTCACTAAATGAGAAAATTTACCCTCCCGTGTCCACTATTTAGTGGGAATAATTTACTTGGAAAGAGACAGATGTGCAAATCTTAAGTGTTATTCCTTTTTATTTTAGTAAAGAATCCCAGCCACAATCTACTCGTCGAATGACCAATTCATCTTATTCCTCAGCTATAGGGGTCTGGAATCCAACCCTTACAGGGCTACCTTTAGAAGAAGGATGTGATCTGTGCAACATTGTCGTGTCCATTCATTAGCGGCTGCACTAAGTAAAAAGAAAGACTTGCATTTATATAGCGCTTTTCACAACCTCAGGAAGTCCCAAAGTGCTTTATAGCCAATGAAGTACCTTTTGAAGTGTAGTCACTGTTGTAAGGTCGGAATCGTGGCAGCCAATTTGCGCACAGCAAGCTCCCACAAACAACAATGAGATAATGACCAGATCATCTGTTTTTAAAGATGTTGATTGAGGGATAAATATTGGCCAGGATGTCGGGGAGAACTCCCCAGCTCTTCTTCAAGATAATGCCATGGGATCTTTTACGTCCACCTGAGGGGGCTTAACATCTCATCTGCTTGATGGCACCTCCCACAGTGCCATGCAAGGCCTGATGCCAACTGCACAGGAGTCCATCACCTAAACATGACCCATTAACAGAAGTGCAGGTAACTCCAGAACCATCTGCTGTCAGGTGTGGACTTGTGGTGATGCCCGCCCTCCTGTATGGCTCAGAGACGTGGACCATGTACAGTAGATGCCTCAAATTGCTGGAGAAATACCACCAGCGTTGTCCACGCAAGATCCTGCAAATCCCCTGGGAGGACAGATGCACGAACGTCAGTGTTCTCTTTCAGGCCAACATTCTCAACATCAAAGCACTGACCACACCCGACCAGCTCCGTTGGACAGGCCACATTGTCCGCATGCCTGACACAAGACTCCCAAAGCAAGCGCTCTACTCGGAACTCCTCACGGCAGTCGAGCCCCAGGTGGGCAGAGGAAACATTTCAAGGACACCCTCAAAGCCTCCTTGATAAAATGCAACATCCCCACCGACACCTGGGAGTCCCTGGCCAAAGACCGCCCTAAGTGGAGGAAGAGCATCCGGGAGGGCGCTGAGCACCTCGAGCCTTGTCGCCGACAGGCATGCAGAAAACAAGCGCAGACAGCAGAAGGGGTGTGCGGCAAACCAGACACCTCACCCACCCTTTCCTTCATCCACTGTCTGTCCCACCTGTGATAGAGACTGTAATTCCCATATCGGACTGTTCAGCCATCTAAAAACTCACTTTTAGAGTGAAAGCAAGTCTTCCTCGATTTCGAGTGACTGCCTATGATGATGATCATCAGGAAGTTGTGCCATTTATACTTCTTGTGAAAGAGAAAGCAATCCAATTGCTTCACACGTGCATGCTCGTCTACTGAATTCAGACACGCTTTAAATGCTGCAAGAGTGCACATGTGGAGGAAGCAGGATATTGTTCCAAGTTTATGGGATTGATTGGTTTATTTATTTACTTACTTATCCTGGCAGGGTATTGTGAGGGAGCAGCAGCAGGTGCCAGAACGGTAGGTGGAAGTATGCAATTGGCGGGGTAGTGCGTAACTCTGACAGTGAACGGGCTTACAGTTATACTGCTACCAGCTGCTGGCAACAGCAAACTGAAACCTACATTATGCTGGTTTCATTTGTTCCAAAATTGGCCGATTCAGAAACAAACTGTACTTTGGGAACTGGATTTCAGCCAACTTTTGAGTCGATTCCCAAAGTGCACTCTTAAGCAAGGTAAAAAGAGACACAGTACAACATTACAGCTGCTCTGCATGAGTGTAAAGGGCACACAATTCAATTATGTGATATATTCACAAAGCACAGCACACACAGCTACTAACATGGCAGGCAGCTCTCTCGGAAGCCTCCGGAAATCTGCCTGGTTCTGTTTATTATTAACCCTGCACTTGCAGTACACAACACGTCCACATCCACAGTGTGGAGCTACAAACATTACAAGCTTACAGACATTACACTTCTCCCTTCTTAATGAAGAAGCCATCATAACAAACATCATACATAACTTTCATGTTTATACATAACACAGGATATAAACTTCTTTTTTTTCCATATTTACAAAGTTAACTTTACCACTTGTTTTCTGTTTCGAAGAGGATACCTTCGCTCTTGAACAGAACCTTCCAAACATAATGTCAATTTCACACTCATTCGAGGCTCATCCCGAGGAACGTTTTCCTCCATGGAATTTCCTTGATTTTCATTTGAACTCACTCTAACTTCAGGCTCTTTGTTTTCCTGACTCGGACTCAGACTTTCATTCTGATTCTCTCCTGGATTTGTTTCCAGTACATTGGATTTAGGATTTGCTACCGGTATATCAAAACTATCTGATGAGTCAGAAATAATTGAATCATTCCTTCCATGCCTTCAACTCCTTCCATGCCTGTAAGTAAAATATGATCAATATGAACAAACCTAACCTGTCCATTATCAAACATCTTTCCCAAATATGTGCGAGGACCACATATCTTCACCACTCTTCCTGGTAACCACTTTAACTATTTATGGTGATGGTTCTTCACTCTCACTTTCTGGTTTAATTTCACACTTCTCTCTTTTACTCTACCTCTATTATGATTCTTTTTCTGTCTTAATTGTGTCTCTTCTACAGACTGTGCCAAATTTGGTTTTAACTACGAGAATCTGGTTCATGGCTGTCATTTGAGAAACAACTCTGCTGGTGTTCTACCAGTAGTTATATGAGGAGTATTTCGACATGTAATCAAAAAATTAGCCAATTTGTGATCCAATGAAAACTGTCATTTCTTTGGATTTGGATCCAACATTTGTTTGATGAGGGCATGTTTTACAATTTGTACAGTGCGCTCTGCTGCACCATTTGAGGCAGGGTGGTACGGTGGAACCTTAGTATGTTTCACCCAAGTTTTACTCTGAACTGTACAAATTCTTCTGAACGAAATTGTGGTCCATTATCAGAAACAATTTCTTCTGGGAGGTCAAATGAAGAAAATAATCTTCGTAAAATGTCTAATGTTTACTTGTTGTTATTTTAAACATTGGAAACACCTCGACCCACTTTGAATGGCTATCAATCACAATGAACTATTGTTATCCTTCTCGCTCAGCAAAATCGATATGTAGCCTTTGCCACACTCTGGGAGGCCATTTCCATGGCTGTAATGGTACTGATGGTGGTTGCTTGCTTACTGATTGACATGTCGTACACTGACTGATGATGTACTCTATATCTTTAACAAGACCTGGCCACCATAGTAACTGCGTGCAAAACTCTTGGTCAAGTACATTCCCAGGTGCTTGTCATGGAGGTCTCCTAATAACTTGGACCTGAATTTATTTGGTATAACCACTCTTGCACCCCACATGATACAATCTTTATCGACTGATAATTCATTCGTACGAATGAAGAATGGATGTGTAGCTTTGTCTGTTACCTGGTTTGGCCATCCATTTGCAATATACTCATACACTTTTGACATCACTGGGTCACGTTTGGTTGCTCTACCAATCTCTTTAGTTTATCAATGTATGAAAAATAGAACACTTCTTCCCTTTCGGGTGTAAATTTTGATGGGGAAGGCAATCTAGACATTGCATCAGCATTACTGTGATCAGCTGATTGTCTGTATTCAATATCAAAGCCCATCTCTGCATTCGGGCTGCAGCGAATGTTGGAACTGGGGACTTTGGGTGGAGGATTGCTGTTCGGGGCTTATGGTCCGTAACGATGGTAAACTTACGACCATACAAGTATTTGTGAAACTTCTTAGCCCCAAAAATTAATGCCAAAGCTTCCCTTTCAATTTGTGCATAATTACTCTCACTGACACTGAGAGTGCGCGAAGCAAAAGCAATTGGTCTCTCCTCCCCACGACTTGATAAATGAGAGATTACTGCCCCAACTGCATACGGAGAGGCATCACATGCTAGCTTAATCTCCTTGGATATGTCAAAGTGAACTAACATGGTGCTCTCTACCAATTTGCTTTTACACTCCTTGAATGCTGTATCGCATTCTTTTGACCACCTCCAATGGACCTGTTTTTTCAATAGTTCATTCAGTGGATGTAATACTGTAGCCAAATTTGGTAGGAACTGCCCATAATAGTTCAAAAGACCCAAGAATGAACGAAGTTCAGTGACATTCCTGGGAGTGGGTGCATTTCTGATCTCATCCAATTTTTTCATGGTTGGATGTAAACCATCTTTGTGTACTCTGTACCCTAAGTACTCCACTGAGTTTTTAAATATCTCACATTTACGAGCAGACACTCGTACTCTGTGCTTTTCTAGCTGTTTGAGGACTTCATTCAATATGTTATTATGAATTTGCCTATTTGGTTCTGAAATGAGTATGTCATCCAAATAACATACTACCCCTTCAATACCTTGCAAAATCTGGTTCATCGCCCCTTGGAATATGGCAGGGGTGGAAGACACTCCAAACGGTAGCCTATTAAATTGATATAGGCCTAGATGAGTATTTATAGTCAAAGATGACTTGGATTCCTCATCTAGTTCAAGCTGTAAGTAGGCATTCATAAGATCCAATTTTGAGAAGATCTGACCAAATGTCAGTGTTGTGAACAAATCTTCTGTATTCAGCAATGTATTAGGGACATTACTCTCTAGAACCTGGTTTACGGTTACTTTATAATCACCACACAATCTTACCTTACCATCAGACTTAGGTACAACAACAATGGGTGTAGCCCAATTACATCGATCTATCTTACAAATAATGTTCTCAGTCTCTAGTCTTTTGAGTTCTTGCTCAACTTTCTCCTTGAGTGCGTATGGTACAGAACGTGGTTTGTAGTAAACCGATCTAGCGTCCTTCTGTACCCTGACACTCGCCTTGAAGCCTTGGATCGGACTGCCCGTTTCGCAGAACACCTTCGGATACTTCTTGATAACCTCATCCGTTGATGAAAATCTCGCTTCCACACAGAAAATCTTACTCCAATCCAGCTTCAGTGAGCTCAACCAATTTCTTCCTAATAAGGCAGGCTTGTCTCCTTTCACTACTATTAGAGGCAAGTTCTGAAATTCATCTTTATTTTTCACCGGTACGGTGATACGACCTACCACAGGAATTTTCTCTCCCGAGTAGCCTCGCAGCTCTATCTTGGATTTCTCCAGTTGGAAATCACGCAATTTGTCGCGATATAGTGACTCCGGTACTACATTCACGGATGCACCCGTGTCAATTTCCATTGGTATCTTGAATCCCACAACATCTATGTGGATTTTGATGCTTTCCGAATCGCTGTCCGTTAACCTCGTGCTCCTGATGACGTGCAACTCTAACAGCTCCTTGTCCTGTCGTTGTTCTTCCATGCTATGTAGTCTCTTGGGATTTCTACTCATAGCTTTGAACGCTGGACTCATAGCTTTAAAAGCTGGTTTACCCTTCAGTCAGCATGCCTTCACAAGATGCCCAGTCTTTCTGCAGAGGAAACACTCTGCCTTCACGAATGGACAATTTTGAGCAATGTGTTGTCCCCGGCACCTAGAGCACGACTTCGACGCTCTGTTAGAATTTTCAGTTTCTGAGACTTTGGGCCCCCACCATCTTTTACTTTGAACCTGCAGGTGATGTACCTCGGTTGACTGACGACCGTAATTATTATTTAATTTTCGGGAATATTGTTCGGCCATGCCCATCGACCTCTGTCTGACAAGCAATCTCAAAAGTCAAGTCATCCGTCGTCAATAACTTCCTTCTGATCGTATCATTTTTCACCCCACAAACAAAACGATCCCATAATGCTCGGTTTTGAAAGTTTCCAAAATTACAGTGCATCGATAGCTTTTTTAATGCTACGATGTAATCACTGATACTTTCATCAGACTTTTGATTCCGAATCCCGAAACGATAACTTTCAGCAATTTCTAACGGTTTGGGGTTATAGTGCTGCTCCAGCTTCATTAAAATCTCTTTAAGCGATGTGTCCTTTGGTTCATCAGGCACAAGCAGATTTACAAGGGTTTCGTATAATGCCGGACCTGCCTCCGATAAGAGGATCGCTCTCTTATGTTCCAACACTACCCGGTTCTGGACTGCATTCTCTGGAACTTCGATTATGTTATTTGCAATGAAATATATTTCTAGCCGATCCACATACGCTTTAAAATGTTCTCGGTCATGTCCATATTCCCCCAAATGTCCCATCATATCTGCCATTTTAATCTCTAGCTGTTCACACCATGTGCTGTATTTTACCTCGATTTTTGTAGCTTTTTCCAAAGACAGAAATTTCCAAAGTCTCTCTGTCGGCTGGCTGAATCCTTCACCATCAAAATTTAAGCTTTAAATCATCCGAAAAATCCCATCTCATCACCAAATGTGATAAATTCACAGAGCACAGCACACACAGCCTCTAACATGGCAGGCAGCTCTCTTGGAAGCCTCCGGAAATCTGCCTGGTTCTGTTTATTATTAACCCTGCACTTGCAGTACACAATACATCCACATCCATAGTGTGGAGCTACAAACATTACAAGCTTACAGACATTACAAATTACAGCACTTGGCAAGCAATGGGCTACAATGAACTATTATGGAATCATGCACTGATGTGTCAGCCTTGGCTCAGTTGGTAGCACTCTTGCCTCTGGGTCAGAAGGTTGGGTGGTTCAAGTTCCACTCGTACAGACTTGAATACAGGCTACAGGCTGATGCCCTGGTGCAGTACTGAGGGAGTGCTGCTCTGTCAGAGGTGCTGTCTTTTAGATGAGAAGATAAACCGAGGCTCCATATTCCTTCTCAGGTGGATATAAAACATCCAATGGAATTCATTCGAAGAAGAGCAGGGGAGATCTCCCCGATGTCCTGGCCAATATTTATCCCTCAACCAATATCACTAAAACAGATTATCTGGCCATTATCACATGGCTGTTTGTGGGAGCTTGCTGTGCGCAAATCGGTTGCTGCCTTTCCTACATACAACAGTGATAACACTTCAAAAGTATTGACTGTAAAGCACTTTGGAACATTCTGATGTCCTGAAAGGCACTATAAAAATGCAAGTTCTTTGCTCAGTCTTGTCTGAGAGAATATTGGGAGAGCAAAGTGAATAAAAGCAGAAAATGCTGGAAATCTCAGCGGGTCAGGCAGCATCTGTGGAGAGAAACAGAGTTAATGTTTTAGGTTGACCACACTTCGTCAGAGCTGGCGAATGTTCGAAATGAACAGATTCTTAAGCACTGAAAGGGGGAGGGGAAGAAAGAACAGTAGGGAAGGTCTGTGATAGGGTGGAAGGCAGGAGAGATTAGAGAGACAAAAGAGATGATGGGCTGAATTGAAATGGTAATGACGGAAGTTAGAAAATGGTTAATCGGGACAAGGTGGGAATGGTGGAATAATGACCAACTGCCATTGGAGACAAAGAGAAAAAAACATACGATGGCGGGTGGGTGGAGGGGGGGGGGGGGAGGGTGAGGGGAAAGGAGCCAAAGATGGCCAGCGGTTATGGTGTGAAATTGTTGAACTCGATGTTGAATCCAGAAGGCTGTAAAGTGCCAAAACGAAAGATGAGGTGCTGTTCCTCGAACTTGCATTGAGCTTCATTGGAACAGTGCAGGAGGCCGAGGACGGAGAGGTCAGAGTGAGAGTGGAGAATTAAAGTGACAGGCGAAACTGGGAGATTATTGCTCAATCTTTCGATGGACATTAAACCGATGCCCCATCTGCTCTCTCAGGTTGATGTACAAGATCAGCCATGATCTTATTGAATGGTGGTGCAGGCTCGAAGGGCCGAATGGCCTACTCCTGCACCTATTTTCTATGTTTAAGATCCCATGGCACTATTTCAAAGAAAAGCAGGAGAGTTATCCCTGGTGTCCTGGGGCCAATATTTATCCCTCAATCAACATATCACCATCATCATAGGCAATCCCTTGCTATGAGGATGACTTGCCTCCACACCAAAAAAGGATCAGTTCACAGGTGTTTCAACGAAGGACCTAATATTCCAGATCCCGAACTACATCCTGAAGGGTGGAAGATGCCTGTGTGTGGATTTTTTTAATGTGGGGTGGCCGTTGCACACTAGCCACCACACGGGCTTGACAGAGCTCGGTCTTGGTCCAGTGGCAAGGGTTATCCAAGACGATTGGAGACCAGCTCTGCTGCACGGACCTAGTGCACACATATTGCAGTGTGGGCTGGCCCGTGCTGCCCCTAGGACCCTGGCCCAGAACTTACACCTCTCCTGGGCCCTGATCACATCCCTCCACAGTCTCTCGCCGTTCCTGCTGTACCTGCCCACACTCCAATCTCCGAGCTGGACCTTGATGACATCACTCTTCACTGCCATCGCCCTCCTGCACCAGCTTGCACTGCTCCCTGAAGTGGTATGCTGCCACGCTGCTCCCGGGTCGCTGCACCTCCGCTCCTTTCATGGCCCCGACCTGCTGCTGGTGTTCTCATGCAGGTCGAGGCCTCCACGCAACATAACACAAAAACATATCAATATAACACAAAAACAGATTATCTGGTCATTATCACATTGCTGTTTGTGGGAGCTTGCTGTGCACAAATTGGCTGCCGCGTTTCCTACATTACAACAGTGACTACACTCCAAAAGTACTTCATTGGCTGTAAACCGCTTGGAGATGTCCGGTGGTCATGAAAGGCGCTATATAAATGTAAGTCTTCTCTCTTTCTAGCATCAGGTCCTTAGCCTTTCCAAACACTATCATTTATAGTTTGCACAGTGCCCATTTAACATTTTGTGCTCGGATGAAATAACTGTCACGCAAATGAAAATATTATTTTTCTGGTCTTGCTAAAAATGTTGTAATGGTAACTGAGCCAAGCACTTTGAACATAGCACATGCTCACTGACTGCACCAAACTGAGCCAGCAGTATACAGTAATCACAATCCTTACTGAGTACTTTAAATAGTGAATTTCTGAGAAATAATTAGTGTGATACAACCCATTTACAGAACAAAGGAAGAGATCTGTCACAACAATATGTGTCTCTGAAAAAGCAGGCTCGATTCGTTCGGCATTTCCAACAATTTAATTATACAGCGGTGGCAGCAACCGCAACTGGATAATTAGTGAGAGACAGCGGGGAGTTCAATGTAAAATACATGCACTCCTCTAAAGTGCGGTATGCTCCACAGTGCCAGGCTGATTCGGATCAATGTTCTAACTGCAAGGGCCAATGGCACAAACTAATTACATACAGTAAGCACAAAACAGGTAAAACTACCCCAGACTCACAGGCAGTGAAATGCGAGTCGTCACCTTGGCCTCCCTTTGTTTGACGCATTCTCAGGAATTTGCAGCTTCATAACAGGTCAGGTATGTCTGCGCTTCACACAATGTGCATGGTTAACTGGCCAAGCACCTGCCAGAATGTTGCTCACCCACACAAGCGAGACAGATATACACGGTGCCCCGCAGGCCTGTGCAGACTGAGGTTTCGGTGAAAAAACGGAAGGGGCGCGTAGAAGGCGTCAGAGCAAGGATTGCAGATTGAGATGGGCAGATTGCAGGGAACGCTGGGAGCAGACAGAAAAGGGATCGCTCTGCTACAAAACCCAGCAGGTGAAGCAACATGGGAGATTGTCAAGCAGGAGGCCAGTGATATGTCCTTACTATACAGTATAAATGCACACAAGGCCCATACTTGAGAGAAGGTCACTCTGTGACCAGTTACCTTTATTCACAAGACCGCAAGTGATGAAGGTGGGTGGAGCTTCCCCTTTTATACCTGAAAGTCCACGTTAGGAGTGTCTCCCACAAATTCGCCCCTTGTGGTCAATGTTCTCAAGGTGTACAACTTAGGTCAGCTTATACATGGGTTACAATGATAGTTGAATACATGACATCACCTCCCCCCCAAAGTCTTATTGGGATCACAGGTTAAGTCTCTCTGGTGGTTTACGCTCCCTTGTAGAGCGCCTGAGTTGGGGCTCCAGTTGTTGGGCGCTGGCCTGAGTGTCTGCTGTTTGCGGTGTCTCAGGCCTGTCCGGACTGCCCATAGTGACTGGGCTCTCCTCCACTTGGTTCCGGTGTTCGGTCACCTGTGGTAGAGTGAACTCTATATCGTGTTCTTCCTCTGCTTCTTCTATGGGGTTGCTGAACCTCCTTTTAGTTTGATCCATATGTTTACGGCAGATTTGTCCATTGGTAAGTTTAACTACCAAAACCCTATTCCCCTCTTGGGCAATCACAGTGCCTGCGAGCTATTTGGGCCCTGCAGCGTAATTAAGGACAAAAACAGGGTCATTGACATCAATACATCGCGCCGTCGCATTCCTGTCATGGTAGTCACATTGTGACTGACGCCTGCTCTCAACAAATTCTTTCATAGTAGGGTGTATCAGGGATAACCCGGTTTTGAGCATCCTTTTCATTAGCAGCTCTGCAGGTGGAACCCCTGTGAGCAAGTGTGGTCGGGATCTATTGGCCAACAGGAGGCGTGATAAGCGGCTTTGTAGGGGACCCCCTTGGATTCTGAGCATCCCCTGTTTGATTATCTGCACTGCTCGTTCCGCCTGGCCATTTGAGGCCGGCTTGAACGGTGCCGTTCTGATATGGTTGATTCCATTGCCTGCCATGAAGTCCTGGAATTCAGTGCTTGTGAAGCACGGGCCATTGTCGCTGACCAAAACATCCGGTAGACCATGGGCGGCGAACATTGCCCGTAGACATTCTATCGTGGCAGAGGATGTGCTTGAATTTAAAATGGCACACTCAATGCATTTGGAGTAGGCGTCTACTACAACCAAAAACATTTTTCCCATGAAAGGACCTGCGTAGTCCACATGGATGCGTGACCATGGCTTGGCAGGCCAGGACCAGGGGCTAAGGGGAGCTTCCCTGGGTGCATTGCCCAGCTGAGCACATGTGTTGCACCTGCGAACACAAAGTTCCAGGTCTGCATCTATCCTTTGCCACCAAACGTGTGACCTAGCAATTGCCTTCATCATGACAATGCCCGGGTGCTCATTGTGAAGTTCTCTGATAAACACCTCTCTGCCCATCTGGGGCATGACTACTCGGTTTCCCCACAGTAGGCAGTCGGCCTGAATCGAGAGTTCATCCTTGCGCCTATGTAACGGTTTAAATTCCTCAGGGCATGCCCCATACGTGGCTGCCCAGTCCCCATTCAGGACACATTTCTTAAGTAAAGACAGTAGCAGGTCTTTATTTGTCCAGACTTTAATCTGACGGGCTTGCACTGGTGAGCCTTTGCTTTCAAAAGCTTCAACAGCCATGACCATCTCAGTATCATGTTCAGTTGCCCATTCAGTGGTGGCTAGTGGGAGCCTGCTGAGTGCATCGGCGCAGTTTTCAGTGCCCAATCTGTGCCGAATTGTGTAGTCATAGGCGATTAACGTGAGTGCCCACCTCTGTATGTGGGTCGATGCATTCGCATTTATGGCCTTGTTGTCGGCCAAAAAGGACGTTAGGGGTTTGTGATCTATCTCCAGCTCAAATGTCCTGCCAAACAGGTACTGGTGCATTTTTTTTTACTGCATATACACATGCTAGCACTTCTTTTTCTACCATCCTGTAGCCCCTTTCTGCCTGGGACAGACTTCTGGAGGCATAAGCGACTGGCTGTAACTGACCATTGGCATTCACATGCTGCAACACACACCCGACCCCTTAGGACAACGCATCGCAAGTTAAAACAAGTTTCTTACACGGGTCATATAACATTAACAGTTTGTTGGAGCATAACAAATTGCGTGCTCTATCAAAAGTCCTTTCCTGGCTGTCCCCCAGACCCAGGAGCATGTGGGTCTAACAGCATGCTCATTTTGAGAAGAAAGTTACCAAAATAGTCCAGGAGATCCAGAAACGAATGCAGCTCCATCGTGTTACGGGGTCTGGGTGCTCTCTGGATCACTTCCGTTTTGGAAGCAGTAGGTCTGATCCCATCTGCTGCTACCCTCCTCCCCAGGAATCCTACCTCTGGAGCCAAGAAGACGCACTTCGCCTTTTTCAGTCGTAGCCCTACCCGGTCCAGTCTGCATCGCACCTCCTCCAGGTTGTGGAGGTGTTTTCAGTATCGCAACCCATGATGAGGATGTCGTCTTGAAAAACCACCATCCTTGGAATCGACTTGAGGAGGCTTTCCATACTTCGCTGAAAGATCGCAGCGGCCGAACGAATCCCGAATGGACATCTGTTATACTCAAATAACCCCTTGTGTGTCGTGATGGTGGACAGCTTCTTTGACTCACTCGCCAGCTCCTGGGTCATGTAAGCTGAGGTCAGGTCCAATTTTGAAAAAAGTTTGACACTGGATAGCATCGCAAAGAGGTCTTCCGCTGTCGGTAGCGGGTACTGGTCTTGGAGTGACACCCCGATTGATGGTGGCCTTGTAATCGCCACATATCCTGACCGAGCGATTCGCAATGAGCACCGGCACGATCGGGCTCGCCCAGTCACTGAATTTGAATGGCGAGATGATGCCTTCCCTCAGCAGGCAGTCCAATTCGCATTCTATCTTTTCCCGCATCACGTACGGCACCGCTCTGGCCTTGTGCTGTGCTGTACTGGTCTGGCGTCCGGGTTTATGTGAATCACTATCTTGGCTCCCATGAAAGTGCTGATGCCGGGTTGATATAATGAGTCAAATTTGTCCAGGACCTGTGAGCATGATGCTCGCTCCACAGAAGAAATTGCATTTCCAGTTCATGACGGCAAGCCAACTCCTCCCCAGTAGTGCGGGATCATCCCCCGGGACAATCCAGAGTGGCAAACTGTTCTCCGAATCTTTATGGGTCATGACTACCGTGGCGCTGCCGAGCACCGGAATGATCTCCTTTGTATATGTCTGTAGTTGTGCGTCAACTGGCAATAATTTTGGCCTCCTGGCCTTGGACACCCACAACCTTTCGAACTGTTTGATACTCATCAGGGACTGGCTGGCCCCCGTGTCTAGCTCCATTATTACTGGGATGCCATTGAGGAGTACTTTCATCATTATCGGTGACATCCTGGTATTTGAACTGTATATGTGCTCCACATGAACGTGCTGAACTTCAGCTTCCAGCGATTTCTCCCAGTATTCATTTGGCCTCGTAGGGCTTACATCGGGCCTGTCCTCCTCGTACATCAACCTGGCTGCAGGCTTCCTGCGCATACGCGCCAAGTGACCGCTGACATTGCAGTTTCTGCAGGTATATTGCTGATACCTGCAAGCTCTGGCTGGGTGTCTACCTCCACACCTCCAGCATGAGCTGGAGGCCCCGTTGTTGGAAACAAAAGATCCATTACCAGTCGATCATCTCTGACTGTCTCTGCAACTGTTCTTAAGCGCACCATTTACAGGTGTTGATGGCCCTATTACTGGCCGCATTGTCCATTGCGATGGCATGAATCGCCGTTCAGCTAGGCATTGTCTCTGTTGAATTCCCTCTTGTCTGCCTAGAGAACTGTGTGCCACGTTAACAATGTTGACTCCCTGATCATCTGCCGCATTTGAGCCAAGATTTTTGTCATACATCATTCTGGTCTCTTCCTCCCCTGAGATAAATGTCTGGGCTATCAGAGACACCGCATCCAAGTTCAAGTCTTTGGTCTCAATCAGTTTCCTGAAAACCCCAGTGTGCCTGATGCCCTCAATAAAAAAGTCTCACAGCATCTCCACTCTGCATGCATCTGGGAACTTACATAGGCTCGCCAATCGGTGGAGATCTGCCATGAAGTCTGGAATGCTTTGCCCTTCTCGCTGCCAGTGCGTGTAAAACCGATGTCTCGCCATGTGCATGCTGCTCGCTGGTTTAAGGTGTTCCCCGATCAACTTACTGAGCTCTTCGAACGTCTTGTCCACCGGCTTCTCTGGCGCTAGAAGGTCCTTCATCAGGGATTACGTTCTGGATCCACAAACCGTCAGGAGATGAGCCCTGCGTTTGTCGGCCGAATCCTGTCCCGTCCATTCCTTAGTGACAAACTTTTGCTGTAGTCTCTCAATAAAGTCGTCCCAATCATCACCAACACAGTACCTCTCTTCTGGGCTGCTAGTGGCCATGCTCGTGTGGTTTAAATCCCAGTTTCTCGTCGTCAATGATATGTCCTTACTATACAGTATAAATGCACACGAGGCCCATACTTGAGAGAAGGTCACTCTGTGACCAGTTACCTTTAGTCACAAGACCTCAAGTGATGAAGGTGAGTGGAGCTTCCCCTTTTATACCTGAAAGTCCAGGTTAGGAGCATCTCCCACAAGTTTGCCCCTTGTGGTCAATGTTCTCAAGGTGTACAACTTAGGTCAGCTTATACATGGGTTACAATGATAGTTGAATACATGACAGCCAGCATGGGGGTTATGTACTAGATTTCCCACATTACAACAGGCACTGTACTCCAAAAGTACCTCATTGGCTACAAAGTGCTTTGAGACGCCCGATGGTCGTGAAAGGCGTAATATAAATGTCTTTTAAGTCCTTCTTTTAGAGGTTTGATGAATCTCTAGATATCAGATCTGAAGAAAAGTGGCAAGGTAAGGAATTAAAATGCGTGGATACACATGTGCTATTATAAGAACATAAGAACATAAGAAATAGGAGCAGGAGTAGGCCATACGGCCCCTCGAACCTGCTCTGCCATTCAATAAGATTATGGCTGATCTGATCATGGACTCAGCTCCACTTCCCCGCCCACTCCCCATAATCCCTTATCCCCTTATCGTTTAAGAAACAGTCTATTTCTGCCTTAAATTTATTCAATGTTCCAGCTTCCACAGCTCTCTGAGGTAGCGCATTCCACAGATTTACAACCATCTGAGAGAAGAAATTTCTCCTCATCTCAGCTTTAAACGGGCGGCCCCTTATTCTAAGATCATGCCCTCTAGTTCTAGCTTCCCCTATCAGTGGAAACATCCTCTCTGCATCCACCTTGTCAAGCCCCCTCATAATCTTATACGTTTCGATAAGATCACCTTTCATTCTTCTGAATTCCAATAAGCATAGGCCCAACCTACTCAACCTTTCCTCATAAGTCAACCCTCTCATCCCTGGAATCAACCTAGTGAACCTTCTCTGAACTGCCTTCAAAGCAAGTATATCCTTTCATAAATATGGAAACCAAAACTGCACGCAGTACTCCAGGTGTGGCCTCACCAATACCCTGTATAGCTGTAGCAAGACTTCTCTGCTTTTATACTCCATCCCCTTTGCAATAAAGACCAAGATTCCATTGGCCTTCCTGAACACTTGCTGTACCTGCATGCTATCCTTTTGTGTTTCATGCACAAGTACCCCCAGGTCCCGCTGTACTGCAGCACTTTGCAATCTTTCTCCATTTAAACAATAACTTGCTCTTTGATTTGTTTCTGCCAACGTGCATGACCTCACACTTTCCAACATTATACTCCATCTGCCAAATTTTTGCCCATTCACTTAGCCTGTCTATGTCCTTTTGCAAATTTTTTGTTTCCTTCTCACACATTGCTTTTCATCCCATCTTTGTATCGTCAGCAAACTTGGCAATGTTACACTCAGTCTCTTCTTCCAAGTCGTTCATATAGATTGTAAATAGTTGGGGTCCCAGCACTGATCCCTGCGGCACTCTACTAGTTACTGGTTACCAACCAGAGAATGAACCATTTATCCCAACTCTCTGTTTTCTGCTAGTTAGCCAATCCTCTATTCAAGCTAAAATATTACCCCCAATCCCGTGAACTTTTATCTTGTGCAGTAACCTTTTATGTGGCACCTTGTTAAATGCTTTATATATGGAGACTACATATATGCAGATTGAATTGATACATAGCACAAAGGAAGATGATTGTGCTTGTTGGAGGCCAATCATCTCAGCCCCAGGACATCGCTGCAGAAGCTCCTCAGGGCAGTGTCCTAGGCCCAACCATCTTCAGCTGCTTCATCAATTACTTTCTCTCCATCATAAGATCAGAAATGGGGATGTTCGCTGATTTGCATCCATTTGCAACTCCTCATATAATGTCTGTGCCCGTGTGCAGCAAGACCTGAACAACATGAATGGCTTGGGCTGATAAGTGAAAGGTAATATTCATGCCACACAAGTGCCAGGCAATGTCCACCTCCAACAAGAGAGAGTCTAACCACCTCACCTTTGCATTCAATAGCATTACCATAGCCGAATCTTCCACCATCAACATCCTGGGGGTCATCATTGAGCATAAAATTAAATTGACTAGCCACCTAAGTATTGTGGCTACAAGAGCAGGTCAGAGGTTGGGTATTCTGTGGCAAGTTTCTCACCTCCTGACTCCCCAAAGTCTTTAAACCATCTACAAGACACAACTCAGGAGTGTGATGGAATACTCTCCATTTGCCTCGATGAGTGCAGCTCCAACAACACTTAAGAAGCGCAACACCATCCAGGACAAAGCTGCTCGCTTGATTAGAACTCCATTCACCACCTTAAATATTCACTCCCTCCATCACCGTCGTACCGTGGCTGCAGTGTGCACCATGTAAAAGATGCACTGCAGCAACTTGCCAAGGGTTCTCTGACAGCACCTCTCAAACCCGCGACCTCTACCACCTTGAAGAACAAGGGCAGCAGGCGCATGGGAACATCACCACCTCCAAGTTTCCCTCCAAGTCACACACCATCCTGACTTGGAAATATATCGACGTTCCTTCATTGTCGCTGTGTCATAATCCTGGAACTCCCTCCCAAACAGCACTGTGGGAGCACCTTCACCACCCGGACTGCAGTGGTTCAAGAAGGCGGCTCATCATCAACTTCTCACGGTCAATAAATGCTGGCCTTGCCGGTGATGCCCACATCCCATGAACGAATAAAAAAAAATCTGGAGACTGCAATGTATGGAGACTGCCATATCTAGACTGCAATGTAGTATACAATGACTGCTGTACCTAGATACTGCCATATATCCCACATTCTACCCTACGTAAACTAGAGGTGATCCAAAACTCGGCTGCCGTGTCCTAACTTGCACTGAGTCCCGCTCATCCATCACCCCTGTGCTTGCTGACCTACATTGGCTCCCGGTTAAGCAACATCTCAATTTCAAAATTTGAATCCTTGTTTTCAAATCCCTCCACAGTCTCGCCCCTCCCTATCTCTGTAATCTCCTCCAGCCCCACAACCCCCCGAGATATCTGCGCTCCTCTAATTCTGCCCTCTTGAGCATCCCTGATTATAATCGCTCAACCATTGGTGGCCGTGCCTTCAGCTGTCTGGGCTCCAAGCTCTGGAACTCACTGCCTAAACCTCTCCGCCTCTCTACCTCTCTTTCCTCCTTCAAGACGCTCCTTAAAACCTACCTCTTTGACCAAGCTTTTGGTCATCTGCCCTAATTTCTCCTTATGTGGTTTAGTGTCAAATTTTTTTATCTCATAACACTCCTGTGAAGCTCCTTGGGACACTTCACTATGTTAAAGGCGCTATATAAATACAAGTTGTTGTTATATAGAGACTGCAATACATTTGGGAGTGGGTGATGATGTGGAAGCTGATGACAATCAAAGTGTATTACAGACATCACACTAGATTAGGGGGAGCCTGGAATGATCCAATATTATTCTGCAAATGCAGCAGAAAAGGAAGCAATTAATCTAATTGCGACTTAGTCTAACTGGCTCAAAATGGAGAACCTATTATGCTGCTAAGAAAGATTGAACATTGACAATAATTCATAGATACGGCTGAGGATCACACTGCACTGAATCAACACTCAAACATCCTCACAAGCTTTCTGCCGTCAGGGTGCATTAATCCAGGTACGCTGTGCGTATGACCATAGCACTGGTACTGACTGCTGACTGCAGCATGCAACACAGAACATATACTCAGTCACTGGATACTTATCCTCCTTACAGCTGGAACAGAATGCACCATTCACAGAAAGGTGGAAGGAATCGGCAAGCCAAACCTCTCACTCCCTGTGAAGAGGGTGTCATCTAGCTCAGGGGCTGGGAACCCACACAGAATAGATGGGGCACAAGCTGAAGGTGGGCAATACGCTTCTGGTTTACCTGATTATCTCTGTATACATTCTCTGTGCAAATGTTTCACGGTAAGAGTACAGTAGTAACCGTGTTGCACGGTAACCTACACCGCACATTGTCTGTGGGGGAGCAACATGTACAACCATTGGCATGTTCTTCCCACGTGATTTCTTTGACCAGGTATCAACAACCCAAGTGCACTGTGATAAGCTCGATGACATAAAGAAAGAAAGACTTACATTTATATAGCGCCTTTCATGACCATCAGACGTCTTAAAACGCTTTAAAAGTGTAGTCACTGTTGTAATGTGGGAAAAGTGACAGCCAATTTGTGCTCAGCAAGCTCCCACAAACAGCAGTGTGATAACGACCAGATAATTTATTGTTGTTTTGTTGATTGAGGGATAAATATTGGCCAAGAAACCAGAGATAACTCCCCCACTCTTCTTTGAAATAGTGTCATGGGATTTTTTACATCCAGTTGAGAGAGCAGAAGAGGCCTCGGTTTGATGTCTCATCCAAAAAACAGCACTTCCGTATGTGCAGTGTTCCCTCCGCACTGCACTGGAGTGTCAGCTTAGATGAATGTTTTCAAGGCCTTGGAGTGGGACGTGAACCCACAACCTTACTTAAGAATATAAGAAATAGGAGCAGGAGAGGCCATTTAGCCCCTCAAGCCTGCTCCGTCATTCAATATGGTATTGGCTGATCTGATCCTGGCCACAACTCCACTTCCCCACCCGCTCCCCATAACCATTGACTCCCATATCAACCAAAAATCTGTCTATCTCCACCTTAAATATATTCATTGACCCTGCCTCCACAGCTCTCTGGCGAAGAAAATTCCAAAGATTCATGACCCTGTGAGAGAAGAAATTCCTCCTCATTTCCGTTTTAAATGGGCGACCCCTTATTCTGAAATTATGGCCCATAGTTCTTGATTCCCCCATGAGGGGAACATCCTCTCAGCATCTAACCTGTCAAGCCCCCTCAGAATCTGATATGTTTCAATAAGATCACCTCTCATTCTTCTAAACTCCAATGAGTATGGGCCCAACCTGCTCAACCTTTCTTCATAAAGACGACCCCTTCATCTCAGGAATCAACCTAGTGAACCTTCTCTGTACTGCCTCCAATGCAAGTATATCCTTCCTTAAATAAGGAGACCAAAACTGTACGCAGTACTCCAGGTGTGGCCTCACCAACACCCTGTACAGTTGTAGCAGGACTTCCCTACTTTTATACTCCTTGCAATAAAGACCAACATTCCATTTGCCTTCCTGATCACTTGCTGTACCTGCATACTAACTTTTTGTGTTTCATGTACAAGGGCCCCCAGATCCCTCTGTACTCAGCATTTTGTAATCTCTCCCCATTTAAATAATAATTTGCTTTTATATTTATCCTACCAAAGTGGATAACCACACATTTTCCCACATTATACTCCGTCTGCCAGATTTTTGCCCACTAACTTAGCCTATCTATATCCCTTTGCAGATTCTTTGCGTCCTCCTCACAAGTTGCTTTTGCACATATCTTTGTATCATCAGCAAATTTGGTTACATTACACTCGGTCGCCTCCTCCAAGTCATTAATATAGATTGTAAATAGTTGAGGCCCCAGCACTGAAACTGTGGCACCCTACTAGTTATAGTTTTCCAACCTGAAAATGACCCATTTATTCCAATTCACTGTTTTCTGTTAGTTAGCCAATCCTCTATCCATGCTAATATATTACCCCCAAACTTGTGCGCTCTTATCTTGTGCAGCAATCTTTTATGTGGCACCTTATAGAAATCCAAATACACGACATCTACTGGTTCCCCTTTATCCATCCTCCTTGTTACATCCTCAAAGAACTCCAGCAAATTTGTCAAACATGATTTCCCTTTCATAAAACCATGCTGACTCTACTTGACTGTATTATGATTTTTTTTAAATGTCCTGCTACCACTTCCTTAATAATAGATTCCAGCATTTTCCCAATGACAGATGTCCTTCTGACTCAGAGGCGAGTGTGCTACCCATTGAGCCACAGCTGACCTTGATGTACCTTGATGGTGTACCTTGATTTCCAAAAGGTGTTAGTAAAGTTCCACAAGAAAGGCTGTTAATTAAACTCCAATCTGCGGGGATTCAGGATACACCCTGGGATTGGATAAGAAACTGGCTGGAGGAGGAAAGAACACGTACTCGTTAGGGAAGAGCGGAGTAGTACTGAGTTGGGCACCCAGGGCCCAGTGATGGGACCACAACTGTTTCTCATTCATATCAATAACAAGGATTCAGAAACTCAAGTCAAAGTGGTCAAGTCGGCAGCTGACAACAAACTAGGAGAGACAGCGGACTTGGAGGAGCTCAGAGTTACCGAGAATGAGTTGGGCAAAACATGCAAATCCACAGAGTAATGGGAGGTGGAACTTAATGTAAAGTGCTACACAAAAGAAGAAAAAATCGACAACACTAAATGGCGTAGAAATTCACTCCCGCCGGAAATGGGTCGCACCTACCGTTCTTCCTGTGTTTTCACCACCGCGGTGGATATGGTGGCCTCTTGCGCGAAATTCGGTTCTTTGTCTTTTTTTTCCCAGCGGAGCGGAAGTTGGTCATAATGGAATCGGAAGTAGGGGTGGCCGCATTGTCCGCCGCTGTCAGTTATCAGCGTAGCACTGATGACATCATCACGCTGGCGTGTCACCACGTCACTCCCCTTCACTTAAAGGGGAGAGCTGCTGCGAGCTCCGCGATTATTTTAGTTAGGTCCCCTTGGCCACCAGGGAGGGTTTTGGCTGGGCCCGTGGCCTGGCACCCAAGGGAAACAATTCGACGCTACAATGGGAGAATGGTAGGGTCTCTGGATGGATCAATTAAGATGAGCTGAATAGCCTGCATTGTAATTATTTTGTGAACTTGTAATAAGCCCATTCTCTTTGTTACAGATAGAGCAGAACCCCAGGAGAAGCAAGACAGACCCGGAAAATTGAGCCTCACAACAGGAGTCAACATCATCACTACATGAAGTGTTCGCTAGTCCATCATCATTATAGGCAGTCCCTCGAAATCGAGGAAGACTTGCTTCCATTCTAAAACTGAGCTCTTAGGTGACTGAACAGTCCAATACGGGAATGACAGTCTCTGTCACAGGTGGGACAGACAGTGGTTGAAGGAAAGACTGGTTTGCCGCCTGCTTCTTCCGCTGCCTGCGCTTGCTTTCTGCATGCTCTCGGCAACGAGACTCAAGGTGCTCAGCGCCCTCATGGATGCTCTTCCTCCACCTAGGGGGGTCTTTGGCCAGGGACTCCCAGGTGTCGGTGGGGATGTTGCATTTTATCAAGGAGGCTTTGAGGGTGTCCTTGAAACGTTTCTTCTGCCCACCTGGGGCTCGCTTGCCGTGTAGGAGTTCCAAGTAGAGCGCTTGCTTTGGGAGTCTTGTGTCAGGCATGCGAACAATGTGGCCTGCCCAACGAAGCTGGTTGAATGTGGTCAGTGCTTCAATGCTGAGAATGTTGGCCTGATCGAGGAGGCTAACGTTGATGCATCTGTCCTCCCAGGGGATTTGCAGGATCTTGCGGAGACATCGTTGGTGGTATTTCTCCAGCGATTTGAGATGTCTACTGGATATGGTCCACGTCTCTGAGTCATACTGATTGATTCCAGACTGATTCCAGGGATGGCTGGGCTGTCATATGATGAGAGACTGGATCAACTGGGCCTTTATTCACTGGCGTTTAGAAGAATGAGAGGGGATCTCATAGAAACATATAAGATTCTGATGGGACTGGACAAGTTAGATGCGGGAAGAATGTTCTCGATGTTGGTGAAGTCCAGAACCAGGGGACATAGTCTTCGGATAAGGGGTACGCCATTTAGGAATGAGATGAGGAGAAACTTCTTCACTCAGAGAGTTGTTGACCTGTGGCATTCCCTGCCGCAGAGAGTTGTTGATGCCAGTTCATTGGATATATTCAAGAGGGAGTTAGATATGGCCCTTATGGCTAAAGGGATCAAGGGGTATGGAGAGAAAGCGGGAAAGGGGTACTGAGGTGAATGATCAGCCATGATCTTATTGAATGGTGGTGCAGGCTCGAAGGGCCGAATGGCCTACTCCTGCACCTATTTTCTATGTTTCTATGTTTCTATACAGGAGGGCGGGTATCACTACAGACCTCTGGACCATGAGCTTGATGCCAGATTTGAGGGCCTGATCTTTGAACACTCTCTTCCTCGGTCCAGAGACAGGTGTCTCATAGAAACATAGAAACATAGAAAATAGGTGCAGGAGTAGGCCATTCGGCCCTTCCAGCCTGCACCGCCATTCAATGAGTTCATGGCTGAACATGCAACTTCAGTACCCCATTCCTGCTTTCTTGCCATACCCCTTGATCCCCCTAGTAGTAAGGACTACATCTAACTCCTTCTTGAATGCATCCAGTGAACTGGCCTCAACAACCCTCCGTGGCAGAGAACTCCACAGGCCCACCACTCCCTGGGTGAAGAAGTCTCCCCCCATCCCGGTCCCAAACGGCCCACCCCCCATCCCCAGACCGTGGCCCCCGGTTCTGGACCTCCCCAACATTAATAAGAACATAAGAACATAAGAATTAGGGACAGGAGTAGGCCATCTAGCCCCTCGAGCCTGCTCCGCCACCCAACAAGATCATGGCTGATCTGGCCGTGGACTCAGCTCCACTTACCCGCCCGCTCCCCATAACCCTTAATTCCCTTATTGGTTAAAAATCTATCTATCAGTGATTTGAATGCATTCAATGAGCTAGCCTCAACTGCTTCCTTGGGCAGAGAATTCCACAGATTCACAACCCTCTGGGAGAAGAAATTCCTTCTCAACTGAGTTTTAAATTGGCTCCCCCGTATTTTGAGGCTGTGCCCCCTAGTGCTAGTCTCCCCGACCAGTGGAAGCAACCTCTCTGCCTCTATCCTGTCTATCCCCTTTATTATTTTAAATGTTTTTATAAGATAACCCCCTCATCCTTCTGAACTCCAACAAGTAAAGACCCAGTCTACTCAATCTATCATCATAAGGTAACCCCCTCATCTCCGAATCAGCCTAGTGAATCGTCTCTGTACCCCTTCTAAAGCTAGTATATCCTTCCTTAAGTAAGGTGACCAAAACTGCACGCAGTACTCCAGGTGCGGCCTCACCAATACCCTGTACTGTTACAGCAGGACCTCCCTGCTTTTGTACTCCATCCCTCTCGCAATGAAGGCCAACATTCCATTCGCCTTCCTGATTACCTGCTGCACCTGCAAACTAACTTTTTGGGGATTCATGCACAAGGACCCCCAGGTCCCTCTGCACCTCAGCATGTTGTAATTTCTCCCCATTCAAATAATATTCCCTTTTACTGTTTTTTTCCCCAAGGTGGATGACCTCACATTTTCCGACATTGTATTCCATCTGCCAAACCTTAGCCCACTCGCTTAACCTATCTAAATCTCTTTGCAGCCTCTCTGTGTCCTCTACACAACCCGCTTTCCCACTAATCTTTGTGTCATCTGCAAATTTTGTTACACTACACTCTGTCCCCTCTTCCAGATCATCTATTTATATTGTAAACAGTTGTGGTCCCAGCACCGATCCCTGTGGCACACCACTAACCACCGATTTCCAACCCGAAAAGGACCCATTTATCCCGACTCTCTGCTTTCTGTTAGCCAGCCAATTCTCGATTCATGCTAATACATTTCCTTTGACTCCGCGTACCTTTATCTTCTGCAGTAACCTTTTGTGTGGCATCTTATCGAATGCCTTTTGGAAATCTAAATACACCACATCCATCGGTACACCTCTATCCACCATGCTCGTTATATCCTCAAAGAATTCCAGTAAATTAGTTAAACATGATTTCCCCTTCATGAATCCATGCTGCGTCTGCTTGATTGCACTATTCCTATTTAGATGTTCCGCTATTTCTTCCTTAATGATAGCTTCAAGCATTTTCCCCACTACAGATGTTAAACTAACCGGCCTATAGTTGCCTGCCTTTGGTCTGCCCCCTTTTTTAAACAGAGGCGTTACATTAGCTGCTTTCCAATCCGATGGCACCTCCCCAGAGTCCAGAGAATTTTGGTAGATTATAACGAATGCATCTGCTATAACTTCCGCCATCTCTTTTAATACCCTGGGATGCATTTCATCAGGACCAGGGGACTTGTCTACCTTGAGTCCCATTAGCCGGTCCAGCCTCCTAGTGATAGTGATTGTCTCACCTGACAGATGTGGAAGGATCACAAGTGAGGATGCAGTGACACCCACTGGGAGTTGGCTCAACATCACCATGCTGAGGAGCTTCACAATTCCCAATTTCATGGAGCTGGCTATGATCCAGCATGATCCCACCACCAATCACATTTTCCCCTTCCCTCCCCTCTCAGCATTCCGAAGGGACCGCTCCACAGGTCAATTCCACAGTCACCCCCAGCAACCCCTCCCCTTCCCATGGCACCTTCCCGTGCAAGCACAGGTGATGCGACACCTGCCCTTTTACCTCCTCTTCCCACTATCCAGGGCCCCAAATATTCCTTCCAGGTGAAACAGTGAATTACTTGTACCTCTTTTCAATTTAGTATACTATATTCGCTGCTCACGATGTGGTCTCCTATACATTGGGGAGACCAAGTGTAGATTGGGTGACCGCTTTGCGGAGCACCACCGTTCAGTCCGCAAGTGTGACCCTGAGCTTCCGGTCGCCTGTCACTTTAATTCTTCGCCCCACTCCGACTCTGGCCTCTCCGTCCTCGGCCTCCTGCACTGTTCCAATGAAGCTCACCGCAAGCTCGAGGAACAGCACCTCATCTTTCAGTCTTCTGGACTCAACATCGAGTTCAACAATTTCAGAGCATAACCTCTGGCCATCTTTGGCTCCCTTCCTCTCACCTCCCCCCCACCCCACCTTACATGTTTTTTTCTTTCTTCTCTGGGAGCTGGATATTACTCTGCCATTCACACCCTATCCAGTTTATCCTTTTTCTAACTTCTGTCATTACCATTTCAATTCGGCCCATCATCCCTTTTGTCTCTCTAATCTCTCCTGCCTTCCACCCTATCACAGACCTTCCCTTTTATCCTTTGTTCCCCTCCCCCTTTCAGTGCTTTAAGAATGTGCTCTTTTCAAACATTCGTCAGTTCTGACGAAGGGTCGTTGACCTGAAACGTTAATTTTGTTTTGCTCTCCACAGATGCTGTCTGACCCGCTGAGATTTCCAGCATTCTCTATTTTTATTATGGAATGGGCGATACGGCAGGGGCCCAAATAAGTGGCATGGCCCTTTGCTCTTTGCAGAGCATGATGCAATCCATTGACACTTTGCTGGGTGATGTTGTGCACCCTCTGCAGAGGAGACCAAAGACACAGAGGTGGGGAGCATCTCTTTGAATGCTACTGAGGCAATGAAGTCCACACGCCAAGGCATGATCGTGGCCAGCTTCAACTATCGCAACTTGCATTGCTTTCATGAGCTGGGAGACAGACTCCAGTGAAGCACGAATGTGGCATTCAGACATTTGGTGGCAGTGCAACACTCCATGCATGAACAGAGTAATAGCCTAATTGAGGACTGAACGTCCAGTATTGGCATGTGGCTGGAAGCACAGGAACAGGTGGGTAGGTCTCAAATGGCCACCAGTCCCTTTCTCTACAGCTGCCTCCACACACGTGACTGGAGAAACCCTGAAAGTATGCAGGCCCTCATAGAACAGGACGGGCTATTCCTGGCACCGAGGATTGACCATTCGTGTGCGCCACCAATTAAGGCAGCTGAATCACAAGCCGATCCACAGCAGGAAAATGGCGACAGTGGGTTCCGTTACGTCTCAATTCATTAAAAAACTTCTAGATTTTATTTTTACATGAATCTGTAGCTGCCTAGCTTCATGTGAAGGAGGAGGTCAAAAATCATCATCATAGGCAGTCCCTCGAAACTGGGGAAGACTTGCTTCCACACTAAAAGTGAGTTCTCAGGTGACTGAACAGTTCAATACGGGAATTACAGTCTCTGTCACAGGTGGGACAGATAGTCAGTGAGGGAGGGGGTGGGTGGGATTGGTTTGCCGCACGCTCCTTCCGCTGCCTGCGCTTGATTTCTGCATGCTCTCGGCAACAAGACTCGAGGTGCTCAGCGCTCTCTCAGATACTCTTCCTCCATTTCGGGTGGTCTTTGGCCATGGACTCCCAGGTGTTAGTGGAGATGTTGCACTTTATCAAGGAGACTTTGAGGGTGTCCTTGAAACGTTTCCACTGCCCACCTGGGGCTCGCTTGCCATGTAAGAGTTCTGAGTAGAGCGCTTTCTTTGGGAGTCTCGAGTCGGGCACGCGGAAAATGTGAAAAATACATAAATGCAATGTAGGAGCTAACTTCAAAAGACGATGACCCTGCTCTTTATATTGATGGTATGTAAATAGTTCCTTGTCAGGACAAACTGGTTTAATTGTTTCCTCTAACAATGCATGTGAGCTCGCTACTGCAAGAAAGAGTGGGAGTCATTATCTGTACTGGCCATCCTCCCAGGAGGCTTCTATTGTAATTAAGTCAAATCCTGTTTGACCAGACTGCATTTGTTGAAGCCATTCACATCTGCAGTTCATTTTGCTTTGTCACTCCAAGAAGTATTTCAAAGTGGGAGAGCTTTGATTGCTTTTGAAGAAGGCCTTTTTATCTTCCATTGTGCCATCTTAGACTTCAAAGGTGAGACACATAACTAGGCTGGTGCTGTGTATACCTTTGGTAGAGCTAATAGGAGCTCCATGAGGTTCATGCCTCACATAAAGCTTTTCATTGTGGACTTATGTACAGAAATCACTCAAGGGAATTTCAAGATTCTGGTACTTTTATTATTTTGGAACAGATGGTATAAAGTTAAATGTTATACTTATTAGGGCTGAAATTCCATGTTACCAGTTTCCCGTTGTAACTGACAGCCATCAGGGAATTTTTCTTCTGCCGCTCTTTCACTTATTTATAATTTTACAACCTACAGAAACATTTGAATCAGTAGTTTAACCCGAGCAATGTGGTCTGCCACTTTCTAAAAAGTCCAAGACAACAACAACAACTTGCATTTATATAGCACCTTTAACGTAGTAAAACATCCCAAGGCACTTCACAGGAGTGTTATAAGACAAAAAAAATAATTTGACATCAAGCCACTTAAGGGGAATTTAGGGCAAATGAGTAAAAGCTTGCTCAAAAAGGTAGGTTTTAAGGAGCGTCTTAAAGGAAGAAAGAAAGGTAGAGAGGGTATGCCAGAGCTTCGGGCCTTGGCAGCTGAAGGCACGGCTACCAATATTTGAGCAAAATCAGGGAAGCTCAGGAGGGCAGAATTAGAAGGGCGCAGACATCTCGGGGTGGGGGGGGGGGGGGGGGAGAGGAGTTGTGGGGCTGGAGGAGATTACACTAAGGAGGACACAAACAACCTTCCGGATATAAAAGGGGTCAGAGGGTCTAGTAAGGAGGAGGAACTGAGGGAAATCTTTATTAGTCGGGAAATTGTGTTGGGGAAATTGATGGGATTGAAGGCCGATAAATCCCCAGGGCCTGATGGACTGCATCCCAGAGTACTTAAGGAGGTGGCCTTGGAAATAGCGGATGCATTAACAGTCATTTTCCAACATTCTATTGACTCTGGATCAGTTCCTATCGAGTGGAGGGTAGCCAATGTAACCCCACTTTTTAAAAAAGGAGGGAGAGAGAAAGCAGGGAATTATAGACCGGTCAGCCTGACCTCAGTAGTGGGTAAAATGATGGGATCAATTATTAAGGATGTCATAGCAGCGCATTTGGAAAATGGTGACATGATAGGTCCAAGTCTGCATGGATTTGTGAAAGGGAGATCATGCTTGACAAATCTTCTGGAATTTTTTGAGGATGTTTCCAGTAAAGTGGACAAAGGAGAACCAGTTGATGTGGTATATTTGGACTTTCAGAAGACTTTCGACAAGGTCCCGCACAGGAGATTAATGTGCAACGTTAAAGCACATGGGATTGGGGGTAGTGTGCTGACGTGGATTGAGAACTGGTTGTCAGACAGGAAGCAAAGAGTAGGAGTAAATGGGTACTTTTCAGAATGGCAGGCAGTGACTAGTGGGGTACCGCAAGGTTCTGTGCTGGGGCCCCAGCTGTTTACATTGTACATTAATGATTTAGACGAGGGGATTAAATGTAGTATCTCCAAATTTGCGGATGACACTAAGTTGGGTGGCAGTGTGAGCTGCGAGGAGGATGCTATGAGGCTGCAGAGTGACTTGGATAGGTTAGGTGAGTGGGCAAATGCATGGCAGATGAAGTATAATGTGGATAAATGTGAGGTTATCCACTTTGGTGGTAAAAACAGAGAGACAGACTATTATCTGAATGGTGACAGATTAGGAAGGGGGAAGGTGCAGCGAGACCTGGGTGTCATGGTACATCAGTCATTGAAGGTTGGCATGCAGGTACAGCAGGCGGTTAAGAAAGCAAATGGCATGTTGGCCTTCATAGCGAGGGGATTTGAGTACAGGGGCAGGGAGGTGTTGCTACAGTTGTATAGGGCCTTGGCGAGGCCACACCTGGAGTATTGTGTACAGTTTTGGTCTCCTAACTTGAGGAAGGACGTTCTTGCTATTGAGGGAGTGCAGCGAAGATTCACCAGACTGATTCCCGGGATGGTGGGACTGACCTATCAAGAAAGACTGGATCAACTGGGCTTGTATTCACTGGAGTTCAGAAGAGTGAGAGGGGACCTCATAGAAACGTTTAAAATTCTGACGGGTTTGGACAGGTTGGATGCAGGAAGAATGTTCCCAATGTTGGGGAAGTCCAGAACCAGGGGTCACAGTCTAAGGATAACGGGTAAGCCATTTAGGACCGAGATGAGGAGAAACTTCTTCACCCAGAGAGTGGTGAACCTGTGGAATTCTCTACCACAGAAAGTAGTTGAGGCCAATTCAATAAATATATTCAAAAGGGAGTTAGATGAAGTCCTTACTACTCGGGGGATCAAGGGGTATGGCGAGAAAGCAGGAATGGGGTACTGAAGTTTCATGTTCAGCCATGAACTCATTGAATGGCGGTGCAGGCTAGAAGGGCTGAATGGCCTGCTCCTGCACCTATTTTCTATGTTTCTATGTTTCTACAGAGATAGGGAGGGGTGAGGTCATGGAGTGATTTGAAAACGAGGATGTGAATTTTTAAATCGGGGCATTGCTTAACCGGAAGCCAATGTAGATCAACGAGCACAGGGGTGATGGGTGAACGGGACTTGGTGCGAGTTAGGACACGGGCTGCTGAGTTTTGGATCACCTCTAGTTTACGTAGGGTAGAATGTGGGAGGCCAGCCAGGAGTGCGTTGTAATAGTCAAGTCTAGAGATAACAAAGGCATGGATGAGGATTTCAGGAGATAAACTGAGGTAGGGGCGGAGATGGGCGATGTTACGGAGGTGGAAATAGGTGGTCTTAGTTATGGCCCGGATCTGTAGTCGGAAGCTCATTTCAGGGTCAAATGTGACACCAAGGTCATGAACAGTCTGGTTCAGCCTCAGACAGATGCTAGAGAGAGGGATGGTGTCAGTGGCTAGGGAACGGAGTTTGTGGCGGGGACTGAAGATAATGGCTTCAGTCTTCCCAATATTTAATTGGAGAAAATTTCTGCTTGTCCAGAACTGGATGTCGGACAAGCAGTCAGATGATTTAGAGACTGTGGAGGTGTCGAGAGAAGTGGTAGTGAGGTAGAGCTGGGTATAGTCAGCATACATGTGGAAACTGATGCTGTGTTTTTGGATGATGTCACCAAGAGGCAGTATGTAGATGAGAAATAGGAGGGGCCAAGGATAGATCTTGGGGGACACCAGAAGGAGTGGGGAGAGAAGCCATTGCAGCTGATTCTCTGCCTACGATTAGATAGATAAGAATGGAACCAGGCGAGTGCAGTCCCTCCCAGCTGGACGACGGTGGAGAGGTGTTGGAGGAGGATGGAGTGGTCAACCGTGACAAAGGCTGCAGACAGGTCCAGAAGAACAAAAGTGAGTGGGCAAAAATTTGACAGATGGAGTATAATGTTGGAAAGTGTGATGTCATGCATTTTTGGCTGAAAAAAAAATCAAAGAGCAAGTTATTATTTAAATGGAGAAAGATTGCAAAGTGCTGCTGTACAGTGGGACCTGGGGGTACTTGTGCATGAAACACAAAAGGTTAGTATGCAGGTACAGCAAGTGATCAGGAAGACCAATGGAATCTTGGCCTTTATTGCAAAGGGGATGGAGTATAAAAGCAGGGAAGTCTTGCTACAGTTATATAAGGTATTGGTGACGCCACACCTGGAATACTGCATGCAGTTTTGATTTCCATATTTAGGAAAGGATATACTTGCTTTGGAGGCAGTTCAGAGAAGGTTCACTAGGTTGATTCCGGGGATAAGGGGGTTGACTTATAGAAACATAGAAACATAGAAAATAGGTGCAGGAGTTGGCCATTCGGCCCTTCGAGCCTGCACCACCATTCAATAAGATCATGGCTGATCGTTCACCTCAGTACCCCATTCCTGCTTTCTCTCTATACCCCTTGATCCCTTTAGCCGTAAGGGCCATATCTAACTCCCTCTTGAATATATCCAATGAACTGGCATCAACAACTCTCTGCGGCAGGGAATTCCACAGGTTAACAACTCTCTGATTGAAGAAGCTTCTCCTCATCTCAGTCCTAAATGGCTTACCCCTTATCCTTAGACTATGTCCCCTGGTTCTGGACTTCCCCAACATCGGGAACATTCTTCCTGCAGCTAACCTGTCCAGTCCCGTCAGTATTTTATATGTTTCTATGAGATCCCGTATGAGGAAAGGTTGAGGAGGTTGGGCCTCTACTCATTGGAGTTCAGAAGAATGAGAGGTGATCTTATCGAAACGTATAAGATTATGAGGGGGCTTGACAAGGTGGAAGCAGAGAGGATGTTTTCACTGATGGGGGGGACGAGGACTTGAGGGCACGATCTTAGAATAAGGGGCCGCCCTTTTAAAACTGAGATGAGGAGAAATTTCTTCTCTCAGAGGGTTGTAAATCTGTGGAATTCGCTGCCTCAGAGAGCTGTGGAAGCTGGGACATTGAATAAATTTAAGACAGAAATAGACAGTTTCTTAAAAGATAAAGGGCTAAGGGGTTATGGGGAGCGGGCGGGGAAGTGGAGCTGAGTCCATGATCAGATCAGCCATGATCGTATTGAATGGCGGAGCAGGCTCGAGGGGCCGTATGGCCTACTCCTGTTCCTATTTCTTATGTTCTTATGTTCTTCCACAGCTTTCTGAGGCAGCGAATTCCACAGATTCAGGTCATATGGTCACTGAAAATAAGTCTGGGGGGAATTGTTTGGTGTACAAGTGACAGTGGCAGGAAAAGCCTAGCGACGCTGTTTATTTACACTCTTGCTTGCAAACATTTGAAGTCAAATTGGGTGGAGGAATGAATCTGGCCACCAATTTGGTACCGCCCGTTTCGCGCTCGCGTCGAAGTGGCAGGGGCGGGGGGAACGAGCCTGGTCTGGCACCAGCCTGTAGTATTTTCGTGGAGCCAGGATCCTTCTGGCTGTACAGAAATGTAACTGTTGCAAAGTTTTCTGCCGTTTTTGGTTAAGCAGCATCCAGTCACCCCTTTAAGAGCTGTTGGTTCGGACAGTCAAGGCCCGGTACAACAGCGGGGAGAATACACAGCACAAGCTCTGCCCATTTCTATACCAATTTCCATGGGGGTCCTACAACTGGAGTTAGGACCCCGATTTACACATGCAGGTCATCCTACACCTGTGGCAGGCACACCTATAAGTTGCCTGTATCCAATTTGCAAGCCGGCGCATTTCCGGCGCAGACTGAGTGCAAGAGATCGGGGACCCGAAATTGGTCAATCCAACCAATTTGTGCCCGAAACAAACAGTGAAACAAATTCAACTTCTCCCCCTCCATGTCCAGCATTGGGCCAAATAATCTCCAGCACCACTGCCCCAGGTCATACAAACCCTTCAGCAGCTGGCCCGAGATTAGTTGATGAAAATTTAACCCATTTGTATGACATCCCGCTCCAGGGTCGAGCACAAAATCTAGGCTGGCCGTGCTGAGGGAGTGCTGCACTGTCCGAGGTGCCGTCTTTGCATGTGACATTAAACCGAGGCCTCAGCTGCCTCTTCAGGTGGATGTAAAAGATCCCACAACACTGGCCCTGATATTAACTCGGAGGCACATTGGGAGCGGGGGAGGGGGAGCGGGGGTTCCGATATTGCGCGGGAAACCTGGGAGTAAGTTCAGTGCATTGGTCAGTGGCATTTTAATGCAGTCAGCTCTATCACTTTGCTCCGGGGTTTGGTGTCAGTTAAACAGCAGTGAGCGTGACGAGGACCCCCATGAGGCGATCCTAACTCCAGTACTGACAGAGTCAATCCAAAGATGGAAGTTGGAGGAGTTTGGAATTGGAAGCAAGAAGGAAAAACTTTGATAATGGTTTCAGGATGTTCAAAGGATGTGGCGCAATTCAATGACAGCTCCCTTGATATAGTGCTGGGAGCAGCCAGGAGCCAGAGAGAGATACCCTTCCCCGGCATGTAGTTGGGTTTTCACCTGCTGACTCACACCTCGAGAGTGCACACGAGCAGATGGTGATGGTAGAGACAGCCGTGGAGAGTCTGTATCAGAGGGCACAGCCCTCTCCAAACGCTGCCCTCCCCCACAGTGCCCCTCCCCCACAGTGCTCCCCCACAGTATCCCCCATAGTGCACCCCCCACAGTGTTCCCCACAGTGCCCTCCCACAGTATCCCCCATAGTGCACCCCCCACAGTGTCCCCCACTGTGCCCCCCCCACAGTGCCCCCTCACAGTGCCCCCCCCACAGTGCCCCCCACAGTGCCCTCCCCACAGTGCCCCCCCACAGTGCCCTCCCCATAGTGCCCCCCCACAGTGCCCTCCCCACAGTGCCCCCCCACAGTGCCTTCTCCACAGTGCCCCTCCCCCACAGTGCCCCTCCCCCCACAGTGCCCCTCCCCCCACAGTGCCCCTCCCCACAGTGCCCCTCCCCCAGTGCCCTCCCCTCAGTGCCCCTCTCACTGTTCCTCCCCCCCCCCCAACCCCACCTGACCTGGCTCGGCTGACACTGAACGCCCAGCAGCTCGAGCTATCCCAGTCGCACCACTGATTCCGGGCCCGACCATGGTTGGCACCTCCTGATTCTAGCTTTGCACGGGACAACTGCATGCCCGTTTTAAGCGGATGCCTGCAATCAGTCAGATTAATATATAATAATTAATGGAATAAACGTTTCAAACCAAACCCGATTCGCGTCATTTTGTTTGAAATGGTTTGGTTTGCAGATTGTCCTGCAATGGGTGGGTGCAGAGAAACTGGATATTTTCATTTTGCGGTAGATGTCCAACAATATTGCTTTGTCCCAATAGGATATTGATTAATCAAAGTGTTTCCTACTTCCCCA
Organism: Pristiophorus japonicus; assembly: GCF_044704955.1. NCBI lineage: Eukaryota > Metazoa > Chordata > Chondrichthyes > Pristiophoridae > Pristiophorus > Pristiophorus japonicus. Next base: position 39,697,002 of record NC_091993.1, on the reverse strand, counting down.
TGTTTAATATGCTTACAATGAAGAAAGAAATATTTCCGATGTGAAATCATTCTTCAGTTCCCTCCAAACCACAGGCACCCAGACAGGAAGCTTATTCCCGCCCACTAATTACACAGCATCAGACAAAAGGCAATAATCAGATCATCAGATGAGCGTTGCTGAGAAACAGATCACGTGTATGTGTTGAGGGATCCAGTATCGATCATCTTATGCTGATATCCAAAGTTGAAATGATAATTGACGTCTTTTCACCAAACCTGGTTTGATTGGTTCGATTGTTGCTCACACACATTTGAGCTTCTTCACAATATTTTAGTCAAGTCAGGAAATAATTACTTTTTTTTGGCTATATTCTGGTTAGAGGTTTCCCCCCTAAGAAAGCAATTATTTTGCGTAACACACTGGAGTTCGTTCTCGATCATACTCGGTGATGTTCCTGAACAGCAGACAACACGCTAACCATACACAGCACACATTTCACGTGGCGTTTACAGACAGGTGTGTGTCAAAAGATCAGGTTAGAATCGTTACAAGCCTTCAGGGCAAACGAGCTACAGGATTATGCAAAGCTTAATTATGTCTGACACTGCCTAATGTTGGTACAACAGGAATTGGGCTGGAATGGGGAACTGTGTCTTTACGGAAGGAGTAACTAAGACTGTTCTTGCAGCTGAAGACGGGCCAAAATTCTCCAGATGTGACTGGTGAAAACAACTGCATCTCTCCAAATCCCCATCATCCCATGGCCAATGACTCCAATCAGAAAACCCCGAACAGCACAGAGCAGTACTACAATGAGGCACATACATCTAGCAAGCTGGTCATCGAGAGGACCATCAGGGTGATGAATCGTGCTTTATCTGCCCGGACAGGTCAGGAGAGAAAAGTAAAAAGAAAGTCTTGCATTTATATAGCGGCTTTCACAACCTCAGGACGTCCCAAAGCGCTTTACAGCCAATTAAGTACTTTTGAAGTGTAGTCACTGTTGTAAGGCAGGATGGGCGGCAGCCAATTGATAAGAACATAAAACCATAAGAAATAGGGACAGGAGTAGGCCATACGGCCCTCGAGCCAGCTCTGCCAGTCAATACGATCATGGCTGATCTGATCATGGACTCAGCTCCACCTCCCTGCCTGCTCCCCATAACCCCTTATCCCCTTATCGTTTAAGAGACTGTCTATTTCTGTCTCAGCTTCCACAGCTCTCTGAGGCAGCGAATTCCATAGATTTACAACTCTCTGAGAGAAGAAATTTCTCCTCATCTCAGTTTTAAATGGGCAGCCCCTTATTCTAAGATCATGCCCTCTAGTTCTAGTCTCCCCCATCAGTGGAAACATCCTCTCTGTATCCATCCCTCATAATCTTATACGTTTCGATAAGATCATCTCTCATTCTTCTGAATTCCAATGAGTAGAGGCCCAACCTACTCAACCTTTCCTCATAAGTCAACCCCCTCATCTCCGGAATCAACCTAGTGAATCTTCTCTGAACTGCCTCCAAAGCAAGTATATCCTTTTGTAAATATGGAAACCAAAATTGCACTCAGTATTCCAGGTGTGGCCTCACCAATACCCTGTACAGATGTAGCAAGACTTCCCTGCTTTTATACTCCATCCCTTTGCAATAAAAGCCAAGATTCCATTGGCCTTCCTGATCACTTGCTGTACCTGCATAGTATCCTTTTGTGTTTCATGCACAAGTACCCCCAGGTCCCGCTGTACCGCGGCACTTTGCAATCTTTCTCCATTTAAATAATAATTTGTTCTTTGATTTTTTTCTGCCAAAGTGCATGACCTCACACTTTCCAACATTATACTCCATCTGCCAAGCTCCCACAAACAGCAATGTGATAATGACCAGATAATCTGTTTTAATGTTGTTGATTGAGGGATAATGACAAGATAATCTTTTTAGTGATGTGGATTGAGGGTAAATATTGGCCAAGACGCTGGGGATAACTCCTGCTTTTCTTCAATGTAATGCCATGGAATCTTTTACATCCACCAGAGAGAGCAGGCGGGGCCTCGGGTTAACATTTCATCTGATGTAAAAGACAGTACCTCTGACAGTGCAGCACTCCCTCAGTGGCAGGTGGTTGGCTCCTCCTGCCATACAGAAGGACCGAGGGACTGAGGAGGTCCTTGTCTCATGGCAGATGGCTCCTGGCATGTAGTCACCACAGGTTGCACCTCTACATAGAGCCCCGAGCAACCGAGTCTCTCCTCCCATGTTCTACTGGCATGAGGCTGTGAGAGGGAAGGCCGGAGGCCTGGCACGTGCTACTGTTCTGAGAGATGGCAATATCGGGTGGGTGGACTCCAGTTGCTGCCATTGCACTGAGCCCTGGATCCGTGGCTCGACTGATCAGCACATGGTTGGTCAGGTGGCAACTATCGGATTCCGAAAGCCTTGAAATGCAGCAGTCGCTAAGGTCTTGAGGCACAATTCACGGCACGCTCCAATCTGTCCATATTGCTTCTGACGCTGCACTCTGTAGTTCCATGGAGGCGGAGGCATCCACTTGTTCCATGGCTGCAACTTAGCAGGAGATCTGCTGCAGCTCGCAGTGAAGCTACCACTCGCTCCGTGGGTGCCCGCAAGGAAGGGGAAACTCCCGTGTTGTAGACTCAAGAGCCACACCTGTCAGTTGCCGCATGTCCTCAGAGACTAACCTCAGTGCCTGCACGGGTGGGTGGCGTTGCTCAAACATCCTTCTTTTCAGCCGAGTGCCCAAGGGTTCTGGGTTCCACAAGTCCAAACCCATTGGCTACACAGGAGAGTTGGTTTAACCGCACCCACTACCATTCTTCCAGTTCCCTCATGCTCCGTGAGTCACCCAGTGCCATGTCCTCACCTCCATCAATGCTCCCTGTAAGCTGCGCTTTCTTCTGTGCGCGGCCTGGTGTCTTTCAATGCGCAGTCCCTTTAAATTTCTGCGCATGCGCGTCATTTCCAATGTGAAGGCCGGTGAGCGGTCTGCGCGGGACATTTCCAATTACTGTGCGGCCGCACGTGCGCACCTTCGTGGGGGCATTGACCACTCCCACCACTACCTCATTTCCTCCAGATGACAGAATCTGGCCTGGTGCCTGGGAGCGAAGCAGTAATTGCCCAGGGGAGTGAGTCGGAGGGGGATTGTGCAGAGTTAGACTGGGCAGCATCAGGCAGCTGTACGGCGAAGGAGGCCCGATGATCTTATTCCTCTTCCTGATCATTATCATCCTCGTCCATGCATTTGTTACCTCTAGACTGGACTATTCCTGGCTGGCCTCCCACATTCTACCCCACGTAAACTCGAGGTGATCCAAAACTCAGCTGCCCGTGTCCTAACTCGCACCAAGTCCCGCTCACCCATCACCCCCGTGCTCGCTGACCGACATTGGCTTCCGATTAAACAACGCCTCGATTTCAAAATTCCCATCCTTATTTTCAAATCCCTCCAAGGCCTCGCCCCTCCCTATCTCTGTAATCTCCTCCAGCCCCACAACCCCCCAAGATGTCTGAGCTCCTCTAATTCTGTCCTCCTGAGCATCCCTGATTATAATCGCTCCACCATTGGTGGCCGTGCCTTCTGTTGCCTGGGCCTCAAGTTCTGAAACTCCCTGCCTAAACCTCTCCACCTCTCTACCTCTCTATCCTTCAAGATGCTCCTTAAAATCTACCTCTTTGACCAAGCTTTTGGTCACCTGCGCTGATTTCTACTTATGAGGCTCAGTGGCAATTTTTTTATCTCATAATTAATCCTGTGAAGTGCCTTGGGATATTCCACTATGTTAAAGGCGCTATATAAATACATTGTTGTTTGCATGCGATGAGGAAGAAATATGTCCCCAACTCCTCCTTCTCCTCATCGTAGACTTCCTCGTCCTGTGTCGCCGTTGCTGTGGTGGATCCACAGGAAAGGAGAGAAGCTAAGAATGGGTGGGCAATTACCCTATTGGGATTAACGAAGCAGAGAAGGGGGGTGGAAGCTTATGATTGTGTGGTGCCGCACAGGGATGCCAGGGTGACTGTGTCGGTGCTCAGTCACGTAGCCGGCACTGGCATCATGCTACCAACCTCAGCGTCTCTGATGGCTGGAGCCAAGCGAGCACCCAGCAGCATGTCCTCGAGGGGGTGAGGGATTTAAAGGTGGAGCGTGCCCCTCCGGGGCTCTGCCTTTGGTGAACATGGTGTGCCAATTTGTCCTGCAAGAAGATAATTAAATGAGGATAAAGCTCGCTGTTGAGGAATGAGAGCCAAATGGATTGGGAGAACTGAAGTAAGAGACGTAGAGTTGTAAAAGTGAAGGATTGGGTTTTGGATACTGCAGGCTGGGTTATTTTGTTAGAAAGAAAAAAAAACTTTAATTTCGATAGCGCCTTTCACAACCTCAGGACGTCCCTTAGTGCTTCACAGCCAATGAAGTGTAGTCACTATTGTAACATAGGAAACACGGCAGCCAATTGCACACAGCAAGCTCCCACAAACAACAATGTGATAATGACCAGATAATCAATTTTAGTGATGTTGATTGAGGAATAAATATTGGCCAGGACACCACTGTTCTTTGAAATAGTGCCATAGGATCTTTTACATCTACCTGAGAGGGCAGATGGGGTCTTTGTTTCATCTGAAAGACAGCACCTGCAACAGTGCAGCACTTCCTCAGCACAGGCCTAGATTTCTTTTTTTGCTCCAGTCTCTGGAGTGGAACTTGAACCCATAACCTTCTAACTCAGAGGTGAAAGTGCTATCCACTGAACCACCACTGACACTTAGGGAGCTGTCTACAAAGTTAGAGCTACACTTAACCCGAGCGTGGTATGAAGGGTTGGTTGTATATGTGTTGCTTTAAGAGGATAAAGAATGTGCTGGTGCTCATGGTGGGCAATGAAGAACAGGAGAGAATGCCCAGTGTGTTACCTTGCCAGCCCTGGTGAGGTTGTGGCATTTTCTCCGGGACTGTTCTGAAGTGCTGGAGGTGAAGGAGTTGGTACTCAGTGCCATTGCCACCGCTCTCCAGGCAGCACGGGTTACATTCCTGGCAGGCTATACGGTCCCTGCAATATAGTGCTCCACCTCAGGGACTGCTGCTCCACCTAGTGGACTACTGTGGTAATGCAACTGCAGCTGTAAATAAAATTAAATGGCCGTGTGACAAGTCATATGATGACAAGTTCCTGTAGAGTTATCTTGTGTGTAGTGTGTTTGTGATGTCATGAAGAAGTTATCACATTGGCGATGAAGATAGGATAATCGGATTCCCTAGCTGAGATTTTTGTTGGAGGATGTTCCAGACAACCAACAGAGGGACTTTGAGAGGTTCTTTGTTTTGCAACACAGCTAAACATCCAAGGGAAATTACAAGCACATTTGGCTGAACTGAAGAGTCCAGATGGCTGTGCCTATGGGAATAATAGGGCCCTTGGGTTCCATCACGACCGAGCAACTTTCGGAAGGTACGTAGAGAGGTTAGGTATGTTTTTCACCGCAAATAGTATTGTCGAAGTCCCTGATGATAAAAACCATAACCGGGTGGTGTTAGAAAGAAAATGGGCTATTTTCCTGACTGAAGCAGACCCTGAGGTGTAGGAAACCCTGAAAAATGTGCTTGTTCCCGACAAGCCAAAGGAAACATCACTGACGGAGATTCTAACCAACGTGAACAGCACTACAGTCCTGAGCCCCTAGCAATTGCTGAAATTTATTGTTTTGGAACACGAGATCAAATAATTGACGAGGGTATCAGTGAGAACATTGTAGCTTCAAAAAAACTATCCGTTCACTGTCATTTCGGAAACTTTCAGGACCGAGCACTGCGTGACCGCTTTGTTTGCGGGATGAAAAATGAAGCAATCAGAAGAAAGTTATTGACAACGCATAACTTGACTTTTGATTTAGCTTGTTAGACAGCTATGTCGATGGATATGGCCGACCAATACTCCCGAGAATTTCACACCATTTTCAGTCGTCAGACAACCGAGGTGAATCGACTGCAGGTTAAAAGTAAAAGGCAGTTGGGCCCCAAGGCCTCAGCACCTGGCCAAGGTAACAGTGCATTGAAGTCGTGCTATCAGTGCCTGAGACAACACATTGCTCAAAGTTGTCCATATGTGAAGGCAGAGTGCTTCCTCTGCAAGAAAACTGGGCATTTTGCGAAGGAATGCGGACTGAAGAGCAAACTAACTTTCAAGGCTATAAGTAGAAATTGCCAGACACTACACATCATTGAAGAGAAGCAACAGGACAAGGAGGTTTTGGAGATACACGTTATCAGAAGCACAAGGGTATCTATCAGCGACTCACAAAGTATCGTCATCCAAGTAGATGTTGCAGGAACCAGGATACCTATGGAAGTCGACACTGGAGCATCTGTGAGTGTAATTATGTGAAGATCGAAAGAGAAGCTTTGGCATTAATTTTTGGGGTCAAGAAATTCCATAAATATTTGTTTGGTCATAAGTTCATCATCGTAACTGACCATAAGCCCCTGACAGTAATCCTCCATCCAAAGTCCCCAGTTCCAACATTAGCTGCAGCCCGAATGCAGAAATGGGCTTTGACTTTGTCAGAATATATGTATGACATTGAATACAGACGATCAGCTGATCACAGTAATGCTGATGCTATGTCCAGGTTGCCTTCCCCACCACAAGTTACACCTGATAGGGAAGAAGTATTCCATTTTTCATACAATGGTGAACTGCCAGTCACAGCTGAAGAGATTGGTAGAGCAACCAAACGTGACCCAGTTATATCAAGGGTGTATGATTATATTGCAAATGGCTGACCAAACCAGGTATCAGAGAAAGATATTCATCCATTCTTCATTCGCAGGAATGAATTATCAGTGAATAAAGATTGTATCATGTGGGGTGCAAAAGTGATTATTCCAAATAAGTTCAGGTCCAAATTGTTGGGAGATTTTCATGACCAGCACCTGGGAATGTGCTTGACCAAGAGTTTTGCAGGCAGTTACTTATGATGGCCAGGTCTAGATAAAGATATAGAGTGCATCGCTAGTCAGTTACAACATGTCAATTAGTAAGTAGAATTCTCTGCCCCAAGAGCTGTGGAGGCTGGGTCATTGAATATATTTAAGGTGGAGATAGACAGAGTTTTGAGCGAAAAGGGAATAAAGGATTATGGGCAGGGAAGTGGACCTGAGCCCATGATCAGATCACCCATGATCTTATTAAATGGCGGAGCAGACACGAGGGGCCAGGTGGCCTACTTCTGCTCCCATTTCCTACGTTCTTATGTTCTTATGTAAACCATCATCAGTACCATTACATCCATGGAAATGATCTCCCAGAGTGTAGCAAAGGTTACATGTAGAAGTTGCTGAGCGAGAAGGATAGCAATTGTTCATTGTGATTGATAGACATTCGAAGAGGGTTGAGGTGTTTCCGATGCAGAAAATAACAAGTAAAACAATAGACAATTTGCAATGATTGTTTTCTTTATCTGGACTCCCAGAAGAAATAGAGTCTGATAATGGGCCGCAATGTTGTTCAGAAGAATTTTCACAGTTCATGAGCAGAAAGGGTGTGAAACATACCAAAGTTCCATAAATGGTGCAGCAGAGCACACAGTATAAATTGTAAAATGTGCCTGTTATATATGTAAACTTGTAGTTACTCTGTACAGCCACCAGAGAGCTCATCCCCTGGAGTCCCAAGGGATCCCATAATCCCTTGGGAGCACAGGTACTTAAGGAGGCCTCACAGGTGGAGAGGCACTCTGGAGACCTACAATAAAAGACTAAGGTCACATTTTACTTTGAGCTCACAGTGTTCAGTCTGACTCTTTCTCCATACATAACAACTGGCGACGAGATACAGATAGCGAACCCAAAGATGCAGAGAACAGTGGGCAGCCTGGAGAAATTCTCGAAGGGAGATGATTGGGAAATTTTTGTGGAGAGACTCGAACAATACTTCGTGGCCAACGAGCTAGATGGGGAAAAGAATGCTGCCAAACGTCTGTGGGGCACCAACGTATGGTCTCATGAAGAATCTGCTCACTCCAGTGAAACCCACGGGGAAATCGTACGACGATTTGTGCACACTGGTCTGAGAGCATTTGAACCCGAAGGAAAGCATTCTGATGGCGAGGTATCAGTTCGATACCTACAAAAGGTCTGAAGGCCAGGAAATGGTGAGTTATGTCGCCGAGCTAAGACGCCTTGCAGGACATTGCGAATTTGAAGGACATTTGGAACACATGCTCAGAGACTTTTTCGTACTTGGCATTGGCCACGAAACCAGACTTCGCAAACTTTTGACTGTAGAGACCCCAACCTTGAATAAGGCCATAGCGATAGCCCAGGTGTTTATTGCCACCAGTGACAATGCAAAGCAAATCTCTCAGCACACAAGTGCTGCTACAAGTACTGTGAACAAAGTGATGTTGTTTTCGAATCGTAATGAACAGGGCACGTCACACATACCTGCAGCTACATGTCGCAGATGTCTCAGAGTCCACCATCAAGGCCATTGAATGCAAAGCCATTAACACCTTGTTGGCGCTGCAGGGGTGATCTTCGTTTCCATTCATGCCGATTCAAAGAGAACGTTTGCAAGGGCTGTGGAACAATGGGACACCTCCAACGAGTGTGCAGGTGAGCTGCAAATCCTGTTAAGCCTGAAAACCACCATGTTGCAGAGGAGGACAGATCCACGGAGGATTATGATGAACCAGAGCCTCAGATAGAGGAGGCAGAGGTACATGGGGTGCACACATTCATCACGAATTGTCCCCGATAATGCTGAATGTTGATCTAAATGGACTCCCGGTGTCAATGGAGCTGGACACGTCCGCGAGCCAGTCCATCATGGGCAAAAAGACTTTCGAAAGATTGTGGTGCAACAAGGCCTCAAGTCTAGTCTTAACTCCAATTTGCACGAAACTAAGAACTTACAAAAAAGAACTGATTCCTGTAATCGGCAGTGCTACTATAAAGGTCTCCTACGATGGAGCGGTGCACAAGCTACCACTCTGGGTGGTACCGGGCGATGGTCCCAAGCTGCTTGGCAGGAGCTGGCTGGCAAAGATACGCTGGAACTGGGATGATGTCCAAGCGCTATCGCCCACGGATGACACGTCGTGTGCCCAGGTCTTAAACAAATTTCCTTCACTGTTTGAACCAGGCATCGGGAAATTCCAAGGAGCAAAAGTCCAGATCCACCTAATTCCGGGGGCGCGAGCCATCCATCACAAGGCGACAGCAGTACCTTACATGATGAGAGAAAGGGTAGAAATCAAGCTCGACCGGCTACAAAGAGAGGGCATCATCTCACTGATCGAGTTCAATGAGTGGGCCAGTCCTATTGCCCCAGTCCTCAAGGGAGACGGCACCATCAGAATCTGTGGCGATTACAAAGTAACTTCAATCGTTTCTCCCTGCAGGACCAATACCTACTACCAAAGGCCGATGACCTCTTTGCAATGCTGGCGGGAGAAAAAACATTCATGAAGCTGGATCTGACTTCAGCCTACATGACGCAGGAACTGAAGGAATCATCGAAGGCCCTCACCTGCATCAACACGCACAAAGGTCTTTTTGCTTATAACAGATGCCCGTTTGGAATCCGATCAGCAGCGGCCATATTCCAGAGAAACATGGACAGCTTACTGAAGTCAGTCCCCCACACCGTGGTCTTCCAGGACGACATCTTGGTCACAGGTTGGAACACAGTCGAGCATCTGCAGAACTTGGAGGAGGTTCTTAGTCGACTCAACTGCGTGGGGCTCAGGTTAAAACACTCAAAGTGCGTTTTTATGGCGCCTGAAGTGGAGTTCTTGGGAAGGAGGATTGCGGCGGACGGCATCAGGCCTACCAACGTGAAGACGGAGGCAATCGGGAACACTCTGAGGCCACAGAACGTGACAGAGCTGCGGTCGTTTCTGGGACTCCTGAACTACTTTGGTAACTTCTTACCAGGCCTCAGCACACTGTTAGAAGCACTGCATGTTTTACTACAAAAAGGGGACAAATGGGTTTGAGGCAAAAGCCAAGAAAATGCCTTTGTAAAAGCAAGAAAATTGTTATGCTCAAACAAATTGCTTGTGTTGTATGATTCATGTAAACGTTTGGTACTAGCATGTGATGCATCGTCATATGGCATTGGGTGTGTATTGCAACAAGCTAATGATTTTGTGAAACTGCAACTGGTTGTTTATGCATCCAGAAGTCTGTCTAATGCTGAGAGAGCCTGCAGCATAATTGAGAAAGAAGCGTTAGCGTGTGTCTATGGGGTAAAGAAAATGCATCAATACCTGTTTGGGCTAAAATTTGAATTGGAAATTGACCATAAGCCACTTATATCCCTATTTTCCGAGAGTAAAAGGATAAATACCAAAGCATCGGCCCGCATCCAGAGATGGGCGCTCACGTTGTACGCATACAACTACGCCATCCACCACAGGCCAGGCACAGAAAACTGCGCCGATGCTCTCAGTAGGCTGCCATTGCCCACCACGGGGGTGGAAATGGTGCAGCCCACAGATCTTGCCATGGTTATGGAAGCATTTGAGAATGAGCAATCACCTGTCACTGCCTGGCAGATCAAAACCTGGACAAGCCAGGACCCCTTATTATCTCTAGTCAAAAGCTGTGTGATTCACGGGAGCTGGTCCAGTGTCCCAGTGGAAATGCAGGAAGAGATAAAGCCGTTCCAGTGGCGCAAAGATGAAATGTTTATACAGGCAGACTGACTTTTGTGGGGCAATCGAGTAGTGGTCCCCAAGAAAGGCAGAGACAACTTCATCAATGATCTCCTCAGTACCCACCCAGGCATCGTAATGATGAAAGCGATAGCCAGATCCCACGTGTGGTGGCCCAGTATCAATGCGGACTTAGAGTCCTGCGTTCACAGATGAAATACATGCTCGCAGTTAAGCAATGTATCCATGGAGGCGGCGCTAAGTTTATGGTCTTGGCCCTCCAAACCGTGGTCTCGGGTACACGTCGACTATGCAGGCCCATTCTTGGATAAAATATTCCTTGTGGTTGTAGACGCGTATTCCACGTGGATTTAATGTACGATAATGTCGGCTAGCACATCCGCTGCCATTACTGAAAGCCTGCAGGCCATGTTTGCCACTCACAGCTTACCCGATGTCCTGATGAGCGACAATGGGCCATGTTTTACCACTGCTGAGTTCAAAGAATTCAAGATCCATAATGGGATCAAACATGTCACATCTGCCCCATTTAAACCAGTCTCCAATGGTCAGGCAGAGAGAGCAGTATAAACCATCAAGCAAGGCTTGAAGAGGGTAACTGAAGGCTCACTGCAGACTCGCCTATCCCAAATCCTGCTTAGCTACCGCACGAGATCCCACTCGCTCACTGGGATCCCACCTGCCGAACTGCTCATGAAAAGAGCACTTAAGACAAGGCTCTCGTTAGTTCACCCTGATCTACATGAACAGGTAGAGGGCAGTCAGCTTCAACAAAGTGCATACCATGATAGCGCAAATGTTTCACGTGAGATTGAAATCAATAATCCTGTATTTGTATCGAATTATGGACAAGGTCGAAGTGGCTTCCCGGCACTGTCATGGCCAAAGAGGGGAGCAGGGTGTTTCAGGTCAAACTTTCAAATGGACTCATTCACCGGAAACACTTGGACCAAATCAAATTCAGATTCACGGACTATCCTGAGCAACCCACCTTGGACCCTACCTTTTTTGATCCACCAACATACACACCAGTGGCAACCGGCACCACGGTTGACCACGAAGCAGAACCCATTATCCCCAGCAGCCCAGAAGGGCCCAACACACCAGGCAGCCCAGCAAGACCAGCTACACAGCAGCCCTGTGAGGGCCTTACAAATGATTCAACAATACCAGCTTTCGCACCGAGATGATCAACCATGGGAAGAAGGGCCCCAGATCGATTCACATTGTAAATAGTTACACTATTGACTTTGAGGGGGAGTGTTGTTATATATGTAAACCTGTATTTACTCTGTGCAGCCACCAGAGGGCTCATCCCCTGGAGTCCCAAGGGATCCCATAATCCCATATTTAAGGAGGCCTCAGGTTGGAGAGGCACTCTGGAGACCTGCAATAAAAGACTACGGTCACATTTTACTTTGAGCTCACAGTGTTCAGTCTGACTCTTTCTCCATACATATCAGTACCCTCATCAAACAAATGTTGGATCCAAATCCAAAGAAATGGCGGTTGTTGTTGGACCATAGATTGGCAAATAATCTGATTACTTATCGTAATACTCCTCATACAACTACTGGTAGAACACCAGCAGAGTTGTTTCTCAAATGACAGACACGAACCAGGTTCTCGTTGTTAGTAGAAGAGAAACAATTAAGACAGAAAGAGAATTATGACAGAGGTAGAGTAAGAGAGAAAAGTGTGAAGTTGAATCAGAAAGTTAGAGTGAAGAACTATCACCATAAATGGTTAAAGTGGTTACCAGGAAGAGTGGTGAAGATATGTGGCCCTCGCACATATTTGGTTAAGATGTTTGATCATGGACAGGTTAGGTTTGTTCACATTGATCATATTTTACCGACAGATGTGGAAGGAGTTGAAAGTTGGAATGATTCGATTATTTCTGATGAGTCAGATAGTCTTGTTACAAGTAAAATACCCGTGACATATCCCACATGCGACATATTAGAAACAAGTGCAAGAGAAGGTCAGAATTTAAGTCTGAGTCCGAGTCAGCCAGACAAACAATCTGAAGTTGTAGAGAGTCAAAATGTAGATCAAGGTTTGCCCTTGGAGAAAAATCCTCCTCAGGCTCAGCCTAGAATGAGTCTAATTTCAACAACAAGTTTGGAAAATTCTGTTCGAGAGCGAAGGTATCCTCTTTGAAACAGAAAACAAGTGGTTAAGTTTGATTGTAAATATGGCAAATTAAGTCCATATCTTTTGTTACGCATAACGATGGAAGTTATGTGTGATGATTATTTGTTATGATTACTTCTTCATTAAGGAGGGAGAAGTGTAATATATATAGCTTCACCTAGTGGACTACTGCTCCAACTAGTGGACTACTGTGGTAATGCAACTACTGCTGTAAATGCAATAAACAAGTTCCTGCAGAGATATCTTGTGTGCAGTATGTTTGTGATGTTGTAAAGAATATATCACAGTCCCCACACCCAGTAATCTGTGGCTCCTGTCTTCAGTGTCAGCTTTGGCTCAGTGGGAATCACAGGAACTTGAGCACATAAGAAGTCGAGGCTGACACTCCACTGCAATGCTAAGGGAGTGCTGCACTATCAGAGGTGCCGTCTTTCAGATGAGACATTAAACCGAGGCCCCGTCTGCCCTCTCAGGTGGACGTAAAAGATCCCACGGCACTCTTTCGAAGAATAACAGGGGAATTATCCCCGGTGTACTGGCCAATATTTATGCCTCAATCAACATAATAAAAACAGTTTATCTGGTCATTATCACATTGCTGTTCGTGGGAGTTTGGTGTGCAATTGGCTGCTGCATTTCCCAAGTTACATTAGTGACTGTACTTCATTGGCTGTAAAGTGCTTTGAGACGTCCGGTAATTGTGAAAGGCACTATATAAATGTAAGTCTTTGTTTCTTTCAGTCTTCTTGACCGTGTGTTGGTTGTTTCCATCAGTACGATTTTGTATTCTTCTCCTAGTCAGGGCACTACCTTGCTGCCCTCTGGGCACAGATGGTACTTGAGTGACCATAAAAGTATAATAAATGTCCCCCAGTCAACAAGATCCACGGCGCGGCCCTGGACAACGTGGACCATTTCCCATACCTCGGGAGCCTCTTATCAACAAGAGCAGACATTGATGACGAGATTCAACACCGCCTCCAGTGCGCCAGTGTAGCCTTCGGCCGCCTGACGAAAAGAGTGTTTGACGATCAGGCCCTCAAAACTGCCACCAAACTCATGGTCTACAGGGCTGTCATAATACCCGCCCTCCTGTATGGCTCAGAGACATGGACCATGTACAGTAGACACCTCAAATCGCTGGAGAAATGCCACCAACGATGTCTCCACAAGATCCTACAAATCGCCTGGGAGGACCGACGCAGCAACATCAGCGTCCTCACCCATGCCAACATCCTCAGCATTGAAACACTGACCACACTTGAGCCGCTCCGCTGGGCAGGCCACATTATCCGCATGCCAGACACGACACTCCCAAAGCAAGCGCTCTACTCGAGACTCCTTCACAGCAAACGAGCCAAAAGTGGGCAGAGGAAACGTTACAAGGACACCCTCAAAGTCTCCTTGATAAAGTGCAACATCCCCACTGACACCTGGGAGTCCCTGGCCAAAGACCGCCCTAAGGGGTGATGGATGATCGGGACTTGGTGCACGTTAGGATACGGGCAGCTGAGTTTTGGATGAACTCAAATTTACGGAGGATGCAAGGTGGGAAGCTGCCCAGGAGAGCATTGGAATAGTAAGTGGACTGAAATAATGGAGGAGCCTAACCATCCAGAGGTAGCCAAAGTGCCATGGGATCTTTTACGGCCACCTGGTTTAACATCTCATCTGAAAGACAGCACCTCCGACAGTGCAGCACTCCCTCAGCACTGCACTGGAGCGTAGGCCTAGATTGTTGTGTGCAAGAAGATAAATGCCGCTGTTTTTATCACTTGAGTGCACCTTTTTATAATGTAATAGATAAGTTGATAGTGATTTTGTAACGGAACCATCTGAAAGGGCATTTTGTGAGACGAGACTGTATATATGTTAAAAAATCGTGAAAAATGCTTCGTGCCCAGGTGCCAATAAAGATTAGAAATGACATAAAATATTTATCATCAACTACGCTACTGGAGCGTAAAATTGGTTTAAATACCTTTAACTACAGTGTATTAAAATGACAGGCACATCGAAGCTGGAAATGAGTGTTTAATATGTTTGTCTAATGCTCCTGTAATATTCTAACGGTGGAGCTGTAATATTCTAAAGCTCTTTAAAATAAATGGATTCATGCTTCTGTAAAAATACTGGACAGGGCAATGCTCTACGAGTAATATGTGTTTCTAACAGTGACAGTAGCACGCCTCATTTCAAAATATAATGCAAATCACATAATCTCACCATAACAGGAAGCTTTTTGTAATATGATGGGGGGTTATAGGTTCAGCTGCCACATAGCAGGGTTAATTAAACATGTCTGTTCATATTTTGCTGATGGTAGGCGTAGTCTAGAAGCTGCTAATAATGACCATACAGATATACACAGACTTCAACCAGCCAGGAATCCCGGTGAAGATTGTGCATCAAACGATTCAGCTGGGATAAAACCTTGTCAATGGCTTGCATTGTGTGTCATTGAGTCCTGTGACACTTCCTTACAGCATCAGGCCATGTTTATAAACATGGTTGTGCAGTTCAGTGGGGGACGGGGCCTTTAAAGCAGTAACATGAACAAAGTCAGCTTAACCCATCTATATACCTGTACTTTAAATAAATGCTGTTTATAAGGGGGAAAATTGCTGGAGGGAAACAGCATTGTAGAGCTGGCTTGAACGGTGCCGTCTTGATGTGATTTATGCCGTGGTCAATTATAAAGTCTTGGAATTCTGCGCTGGTGAAGCACGGACCATTGTCACTGACCAATATGTCAGGGATTCCGTGCGTTGCAAACATGGTTGCGAGGCTCTCCACAGTGGTGGAGCTTGTGCTCGAGTTTAAAATGGTGCATTCGATCCACTTTGAAAATGCATCAACAACTACGAGGGACATTTTGCCCATGAATGGGCCCGCATAGTCTACGTGCACCCGCGACCACGGTTTGGTAGGCCAGGGCCAGGGGCTCAGTGGAGCCTCCCTGCGGGCATTGCTGAGTTGAGCACAAATGGTGCACCTTCGGACGCAGAGCTCCAAGTCCGCGTCAATACCAGGCCACCAGACGTGGGATCTGGCTATGGCCTTCATGAGAACGATCCCTGGGTGCACGCGGTGGAGCTCCTGGACAAATGCCTCTCTGCCTCGCAGAGGCATGACTACTCGGCTGCTCCACATCAGGCAGTCTGCTTGTAGTGATAGCTCATGCATGTGCCTGTGAAAGGGTTTTAATTCCTCGGGGCAGGCATCGCGAGCCTCTGCCCAATCACCGGTTAGGACACATCTTTTTACTAAGGATAACGTGGGGTCGCTGGCCATCCAGACTCTGATTTGGCGAGCTGTCATGGGCGAACCTGTGGACTCAAAGGCATTGATTGCCATGACTATCTCACAGTCCTGTTCATCAGACCCTTCCGTGGTCGCCAGGGGTAGCCTGCGTCGGCACAGCTGTCTGTGCCTGATCTGTGCCTTATGGTATAGTCGTAGGACGCCAGCATGAGTGCCCACCGTTGAATTTGCGCCGAGGCGTTGGCGTCTATTGCCTTGATCTCTGATAGGAGGGACGTGAGGGGCTTGTGGTCGGTTTCTAACGCGAACTTGGCCCCGAAAAGGTATTGGTGCATCTTTTTGACACCGTACACGCACGCGAGCGCCTCCTTCTCTACCATTCCGTACCCGCGCTCCGCCCGCAAAAGTGACCTGGAGGCATAAGCTATGGGTTGTAATTTGCCCGCACTATTGACATGTTGCAAAACGCACCCGACCCCATACGCTGACGCATCGCATGTGAGAACTAGCTTTTTACCTGGGTCAAAGAAAGTCAAAACACTGTTGGAACACAGAAGGTTGCATGCCTTATTGAAGGCGCGTTCCTGGGCATCCCCCCAAAACCAATCGCACCCCTTCCTGAGTAGCACGTGGAGAGGCTCCAGCAGCGTGCTTAAGTTCTGCATAAAGTTCCCAAAGTAATTGAGTAGCCCGAGAAAGGCGCGCAGTTCTGAGACATTCCGGGGCCTGGGTGCCAGGCGAATTGCTTCTGTTTTGGACTCTGTTGGGCAGATTCCATCAGCGGCAATCCTTCTGGCCAAAAATTCAACCTCGGGTGCGAGAAACAGGCACATGGATTTCTTGACTCGTAGGCCTACCCGATCCAACCGCTTTAGTACTTCCTCCAAATTACGGAGATGGGCGTCGGTGTCCCTGCCCGTGATAAGTATGTCGTCTTGAAATACAACCGTCCCCGGGATGGACTTGAGCAGACTCTCCATGTTGCACTGGAATATGGCAGCTCCGGACCTGATGCCGAATGGGCATCGATTGTACATGAAAAGGCCACGATGTTTGTTGATGGTGGTGAGTAGCTTGGATTCCTCGGTCAATTCTTGCATCATATACACAGATGTGAGGTCTAATTTTGAGAAAAGTTTACCTCCAGCCAATGTGGCAAATAAGTCCTCCGCTCTGGGCAGCGGGTACTGGTCCTGTAGGGAGACTCTGTTTATGGTAGATTTGTAGTCCCCACAGATTCGTACGGATCCATCAGGCTTCATGATTGGGACAATGGGACTTGCCCAGTCGCTAAATTCCACAGGTGATATAATGCCTTCCCGCAGAAGCCTGTCGAGTTCGTGTTCAATCTTTTCCTTCATCACATAGGGTACAGCTCTGGCCTTGTGATGGACCGGTCTAGCATCCTGTGTGATGTAGATTTTGACTTTGGCCCCTTTGAAAGTGCCCACACCTGGCTGAAAGAGATGTTCAAATCGCTTTATAACTGTTGAGCAGGAGGTCCATTCCTCTAATGACATGGCATGGACATCATCCCATTTCCAGTTTAGTTTTGCCAGCCAGTTTCTCCCCAGCAGTGCTGGGGGGTCTCTGGGGACAATCCACAGGGGAAGTCGGTTCACTGTCCCTTTGTGTGTGACAGAGAGCATGACGTTGCCGAGGACTTGTACGATTTTTTTGGTATAGGTCCTTAGTTTGGTGTCGACCCTTGTGAGTTTTGGTCTGTCTCTTTTAAGCGGCCACAGTTCTTCAAATTGTTGAGCGCCCATGAGAGATTGACTCGCTCCCGTATCTAGCTCCATGTTGACAGATAACCCTCATCATTATAGGAGGCATCCTGTTGTAGGAGCAGCGGCCATTGATCGTGTTGACCCACTGTACATCGGTGTCCCGGGTACTGTCCCCACTGTCTTCTGGTCCGCTTTCCGACCCATCCGATTCATATACCAGCCGAGCTGCCGTTTTTTTGCACATGTGGGCCAAATGCCCTGTATATTCACAATATCTGCAAACAGCCTGCTGAAATCGACATCCCCTTGATGAATGCCCACCCCCACACCGCCAGCACAGACCTGTTCCATTGTTCAAAGTGTTCCCAAAGAATGAGCTGCGTCTGGCTGATCTCTCTTGAGCTTCTCTCAGTTTGTAGTTGATTGCTCGCATTGTGGGTTGATGAGGTGTGAACAGCCGTTCCTGTGGCCCTTGATGGCTTCTGCCTGCTGTCGAGAGCCTGTTCTCCCAGTTTTGTCTGTGTGTGGGGGTAGCAGCTTGTTTAGTGCTGTGAACTTCTTCCAATATTTCGTTAGTTGTCGTACCTGCATTGTAAATCAACCTCGTTTCTTCTTCCCCTACCAAGAATGTCTGTGCAACCAGTGCTGCTGCCTCTAAGGTCAGGTTCCTGGTCTCTATGAGCTTTCGGAATATGCCTGCGTGGCCTATTCCTTCAATGAAAAAGTCTCTCAGCATTTCTCTCCTCAGTTCATCGGAGAACTCACATAAACTAGCCAACCTCCGAAGTTCCGCCACGAAGTCGGGTATGCTCTGGCCCACACAGCGTCTGTAGTTGTAGAACCTGTGTCTGGCCATGTGTAGGCTGCTCACTGGCTTCAGGTGGTCTCTTACCAGTGTGCTCAATTCTTCAAACGACTTGCTTGCTGGTTTCTCAGGTGCCAACAGATCCTTCATTAAAGCGTATGTTTTCAAGCCACAGCTGGTCAAGAGATGGGCTCGTCTCTTGTCTGCCTTATCATCGCCTAACCAGTCTTTGGTTACAAAGCTTTGCTGGAGCCTTTCTATAAAGTCCTCCCAATTGTCTCCCGCATTGTACTTTTCATCTGATCAGTTGTTCGTCATTCTGTGGATTCTGTAATCCCGTAACTCGTCATCACTGTAAAGTCCTGTCCCCTCAGTACAGATTCACACGAGACATGTAGTGAAGTCAAGGTCACTCTGGACCTGCACCTTTATTTCACAGCTCTGGAATGCTGCACTTCCCTGAGACCTGTCCTTATACACCTGTCTCTTGCAAGTGCACCCCTGGTGGTAAGGTATGCTGGTGGTTACAGGTCATATCTTAATTACAGTCATGTATAGCATGTTAGGATACAGTTATATATAATAATGTAAGATACATGACACTTTTCCTTCTGATTCAAAAGGATTTGGGTTCAAGTCTCACTCCAACAACATAATCTAGGCTGATATTTCAGTGCAAAACTGAAGGAAAACATGGTCAGAGGTGCTGTCTATCAGTTGAGATGTTAATCTGTGGCACTGTCTATCAGTTTAGGTCGATGTCGAAAATCCCTTGACACTATTTAAAGACGAGCAGGGAGTTCTCGGCTAACATTTGCCCCTAAGTCAACAACAAAAACAATTTGTATTTTTATTGCACCTTTAACCGAGTAAAACATCTCAAGGCGCTTCACAGGAGCATTATCAAAGAAAGACTTGGATTTATATAGCGCCTTTCATGAGGGTTGTGGGGATTCTGGAATTCGCTGCCTGGAAGAGTGGTGGATGCAGAAACCCTCACTGCTGTTAAGAGATGGTTGGATGGGCACTTAAAGTGCAGTAACCTACAGGGTTACAGACCTACAGCTGGTAATTGGGATTAGACTGGATTATCTTTTGTTGGACGGAGCAGATATAATGATAAGTACTGCAGGGAATAGAATACGGCCAGGGTGATCTCCTGGACTAGTTTTGATTGCCTGGATGGGTTGGAGAGGAATTTTCCCAGATTTTTTCTCCCTAAATTGGTTTTTGCCTCTCCCAGGAGATCACATGGCTCCGGTTGGAGTGGAGTGTAGAATGTTTCAGTATAAGGGGTGTCGCAGTTGTGGTGAGGCGGATTGGTTGGGCTGGGTGCTCTTTACCTTTCCATCATTGTTCATAGGTTTATATGTAACCTTTAGGGTTGGTGACCAAGGGCCGTGTGGCTCTTTGTCGGCCGGCACAGTCACAATGGGCCGGAATGGCCTCCTTCTGCACTGTAAATTTCTATGTTTCTATGACCACCGGACATCTCAAAGCACTTTACAGTCAATGGAGCACTTTTGGAGTATAGTTACTATTGTAACATAGGAAACGCAGCAGCCAATTTGCACACAGCAAGCTCCCGCAAACAGCAATGTGATAATAATCAGATAATCTGTTTTTTTGTTATGCTGATTGAGGGATAAATATTGGCCCAGGATACCAAAGAGAACTCCCCTGCTCTTCTTCAAAATAGTGCCATGAAATCTTTTATGTCCAGCTGAGAGAGCAAACAGGGCCTCGGTTTAACATCTCATCTGAAACACGGCACCTCTGACAGTGCAGCACTCCCTCAGCACTGCAATGGAGTGTCAGCCTAAATATTTTTATACTCAAGACCCTTGAGTGCGACTTGAACCCACAACGTTTGGACTCAGAGGCGAGAGTGCTGCCCAATGAGCCACAGCTGACCCAGATCAAACAAAAGAGCAGAGGAATTATCCTCGGTGTCCTATCCAATATTTATCCCTCAATCAACATCACAAAAAAAACAGATTATTGGGTGATTATCACATTGCTGTTTGTGGGATCTTGCTGTACACAAATTGGCTGCTGCGTTTCCTACATTACAACAGTGACTGCACTTCAAAAAAAGTACTTTTTTGGGGTCATGAAAGTCGCTATATAAATGTAAGGCTTTCTTGTTTTTTCTTTTATTGAAGCGTTTCTTGGAGATAACTCACAACCAACAAAAAGCACGGCAAGTTCTGGACAGTCTATGGGTCAGACTTTCCATAAAGGCCCTCAGTGCCCGATTGCCCACTGAGAAGGATCACTAATGTTCTGCGAAAAAAGCTGCCGAGAATTTCCATTTTGAAGGTAAAAGTAAGTAGAGCTGATCGCCCGGTGAGGAACTGGGCATTGCACACTCATTCGCGGCGCTTTTCTCGTTAGGTAAGTGCAAAGTTAGACAAATGGGCGGTCATTACTGGAATGGACGGTAAATAGTGAAATTTAGTCCGAGGCTGCGGTTGGGCCTAGGGAGGGGGGAAAACTTTTTTTTAAAATTTTCATTGAAAAAAAACACTTATAAAGCATTCCCAAGACCGTTTTAACCCTAATCGTCATGTTAAAATTTAAAAAAAATTAAATAACCTTTAACTGGACCTGAGTACATGATCGGATCAGCCATGATCGTATTAAATGGCGGAGCAAGCTCAAGGGGCTGTATGGCCTACTCCTGCTCCTATTTCTTATGTTCTTATTACCTTGCTTTGCAGGGTCCCCCCCTTACCGCGATGTTTAAGCAGCGTTTACAGGGCGGGTCTCTCGGCGATCTGGACGTTGGCGGTTGAACCCAAACTTACGTCCTGCCGATTGTTCTCGGCGTTGTATGTGGGCGGTTTGGACCCGGCGGGCAACTTCAGATGTGGCCGATAACGCTCAAAAACTTACGTGGAAACTCTCGCCGGGTGAAAAACCAGCTGTAACGCCGAGAAAATCGGCGACAATGAAGCCAAAAGTCTGGCCCTATATCTTTTTATTTCAAATTTGCAGGATTCCTAAATCCTGCAGCTAAACATATTTAATCAAATGCAGAGTAATGCTGAGCATTGTGATCGAGGAATTTGATAAAAAGGGAATGAAACAAATTAGTTTCATTTTTTGTCCAGTTTTATATTTTTTGGACCTCACTGCAAAAACATACATCCTGAGCACCTGGGGCAAGTGCTCATTTGTTAATGTATGGAGGACAGCTTTAGAAAGGATTTATATCAGTTATATTGCTTTTACTCAAAATTTATATTTTATACTTCTGGCCATGAAGAAAATATGGAAGGGACTGTAATGGAAAAATATACATTTTTAAAGCTGTGCTTAGATAATTTGTCATTTGAAACAAGGAGTTGTGACCCAGTTTGTCTGCTTTAGTTTGTGTAATGCAAGCCAGATAAATGCCTTTCCTCTTGGTTTTTTGACGGTTTGATATTGTAGCTGGCTGTGGAGGGCTGGACTCAATAAACCACTTCCCCAGCGGAATTAAAGCAATTGTTATATTGCCCCCAGCTGATTCCTGTGTAAAGTTGTGAGAGGAATAGAGAGATTCACTAGCAGCAGTATAACCTCCAGCTCACTGAGAGCAGCACTACAGGAGATTGGCTCATTCTTTCAACCGTAGATCAGTGGTAGCACTCATGCTCTGAGCCAGAAGCTTATCCAAAGACACGAGCACATAAACCTCAGATGACACTCTAATGCAGTCGGAGGTGTTGTCTTTCGGATGAGATGCTAAACCGAGGCCCAGCCTGCTCTCTGAGGTGGATGTTAAAAGATCTCATGGCACTATTTCGAAGAAGAGCAGGGAGTTATCCCTAGTGTCCTGGCCAATATTTATCCCTCAATCAACATCACTAAAACAGATTATCTGGTCATTTAGAAACATATAAATACAGAAAATAGGTGCAGGAGTAGGCCATTCTGCCCTTTGAGCCTGCACCACCATTCAATAAGATCATGGCTGATCATGCACCTCAGTACCCCTTTCCTGCTTTCTCTCCATACTCTTTGCTCCCTTTAGCCGTAAGAGCCATATCTAACTCCCTCTTGAATATATCCAATGAACTGGCATCAATAACACTCTGCGGTAGAGAATTCCACAGGTTAACAATTCTCTGAATGAAGAAGTTTCTCCTAAATGGCTTACCCCTTATCCTTAGACTGTGTCCCCTGGTTCTGGACTTCCCCAACATCAGGAACATTCTTCCTGCATCTAACCTGTCCAGTCCCGTCAGAATTTTATATGTTTCAATGAGATCCTCTCTCATCCTTCTAAACTCCAGTGAATACAGGCTCAGTCGATCCAGTCTCTCCTCATATCTCATTGCTGTTTGTGGGAGCATGCTGTGCGCAAATTGGCTGCTGCTTTTCCTACCATCATCATCATCATAGGCAGTCCCTCGGAATCAAGGAAGACTTGCTTCCACTCTTAAAATGAATCCTTAGGTGCTGAACATCCAATACGAGAACCACAGTCTCTGTCACAGGTGAGACAGATAGTCGTTGAGGGTAAGGGTGGGTGGGACTGGTTTGCTGCACGCTCTTTCTGCTGCCTGCGCTTGATTTCTGCATGCTCTCGGCGATGAGACTCGAGGTGCTCAGCGCCCTCCCGGATGCACTTCCTCCACTTAGGGTGGTCTTTGACCAAGGACTCCCAGGTGTCAGTGGGGTTATTGCACTTTATCAGAGAGGCTTTGCATTACAACATTATATTACAACAGTGACTACACTTCAAAAGTACTTCATTGGCTGCAACGGGCTTTGGGATCTCCTGAGGTTGTGAAAGCTGCTCTATAAATGCAAGTCTTGGACTTTTTTAAACCAAATGGCTGTATTAAGTCCTCAGTCTCCCATTATTATGGATATATATTACCATGCAAAATTTAACACCATCAAAAACATAAAAGAGTTCTTTTTACTTTATTTTTCTTACAGTTAATTCAAATTGCACTGCAACGCTGGCAGCAGTTGTTATATCAGTTTTCAGTTCCTTCTCCCTGACTGCTCACTCAGCTTTGGGGTCGAGTGTAACTCTGAAGAATCGACCTGATTTGTGTCTGATTCAGACCATGTGGAGCATTGATGTGCCTGACTCTTTAACTACAAATACCAGTTCAAGCACCAACGCTAACATTAGAGCACCAAATATCGGGAAAGAGAAGAGATTTGTAGACAAAGAGGTTTACAACAACAACAATTTGCATTTATATAGTGCCTTTAATATAGTAAAATACCACAAGGGGCTTCACAGCAGCGTTATCAGACAGAATTTGACATTAAGCCACGGAAGGAGATATTAGGACGGGTGACCAAAAGCTGGGTCAAAGAGGTAAGTTTTAAAGAAAGAAAGACTTGGATTTATAAAGCGCCTTTCACGTCCACCAGATGTCTCAAAGCGTTTTACAGCCAATGGAGTGTAGTCATTGTTGTAATGTGGGAAACGCAGCAGCCAATTTGTGCACAAGCTAGCTCCCACAAACAGCAATGCGAGAATGACCAGATAAACTGTTTTTGTTATGTTGATTGGGGGATATATATTGGCCAGGACACCGGGGATAACTCCCCTGCTCTTCTTCGAAATATTGCCGTGGGATCTTTTATATTCACCTGAGAGAGCAGATAGAGCCACGGTTTGCCGTCTCATCCAAAAAACGGCACCTCCAACAGTGCAGCACTCCCTCAGCACTGCACTGGAGTGTCCGTCTTATAGGATGACAGCGAGGTAGAGAGGCAGAGGGGTTTGGGAGGGAGTTCCAGAGCTTGGGGCCTCGGCAGCTGAAGGCACGGACGCCAATGATGGAGAGATGAAAATCAGTGATGTGCAAAAGGCCAGAGTTGGAGGAGTGCAGAGATCTTGGGGGGTTGTGGAGCTGGAGGAGGTTAGCGATGGGGAGGGATGAGGCCATGCAGGGATTTGGAAACAAGGATGAAAATCTTAAAATCGAGGTGTTGCTGAACCGGCAGCCAATGTAGGGCAACGAAACCAGGGGTGATGGGTGATCGGGACTTGGTGCGCATTAGGATAGGGGCAGCTGAGTTTTGGATGATCTCACATTTACAGAGGATGCAAGCTGAGCGAAGATTGGAATAGTAAAAGGACTGAAATAATGGAGAGGTCCAGGGTTAGCCTGAGTGAACACTGGCGTTGGGAGTCATGGGGAGGGCAGCAGAGAATACATTGGGACTGTTTTCTATATCAATTCATTGTTTGTGCAAATGAGGAGAGATTGAGTATGTGGTTCTCGGTAATGAATTGGGGCATGTGACCTGAAGGAGAGGTGAATATTTCGGGACCAGTGACTAAAGCTAATTGGGTTTGCAGTCAACTTGGATGAAGAAAAATGAACGTCAAAAAGGAAGGTGTTGGATTGGAAAAGACCAACGTTTGGAGGGATCAGAGGGGGGCCAGCCCTAGATTAATTGGATAAAAGAGAGTTGACACATGAAACAGTAGACCAACTCCAGGGAAAGTTTAATTAGCAAGTGGCTATGGTACAAACCGAAAACCTTGCAAACAGCAGCACAAGGAGTGCAGAAAGGGTCAAAGCTTCATGGATGAAGAAGCAGATTAAGTATAAGAAAGAGGCAAAATGAAACCAGTAATACAATAGGTATAACCAGGAGAAAATGCAAACGAAGGGTAGTGAAGCACATAGAGAGAATTAGAGTATGAAAAAAGATTAGCCGCTTACATCTTGTGTCATAGCAACAGCTTTTTATAGCACATGTATCACAACTGGCTCAGTGGTCGCACTCTCATCTCTGGTTGTGGGGTCAAGTCCCACTCCAGAGATTTCAGCACACAATCTAGGCTGAGACACCAGTGCAGTGCTGAGGGAGTACTGCACTGCCGGAGGTGCCGTCTTTCGGATGAGTTGTTAAACCGAGGCCCCGTCTGCTCTCTCAGGTGGATGTAAAAGATTCCATGGCACTATAACATTCCATCAGACCAAGAACCGTTCCACCAGGCCAGAAACTGTTCCACCGGGCCGGGAACCATTCCCCCAGGCCGGGAACCATTTCAGGCCGGGATTCATTCCACCAGACCGGGAACAGTTCCTCCGGGCCGGGAACCATTCCACCGGGCCAGAAACCGTTCCACCAGGCCGGGAACCGTTCCACCAGACCGGGAACAGTTCCACTGGGCCGGGAACCATTCCACTGGGCCGGGAACCATTCTATCGGGCCGGGAACCATTCCACCGGGCCGGGAACCATTCCACCAGGCCGGGAACCATTCCACCAGGCCGGGAACCGTTCCACCAGACCGGGAACAGTTCCACTGGGCCGGGTATTATTCCACTGGGCCGGGAACCATTCCACCGGGCCGGGAACCATTCCACCAGGCCAGGAACCGATCCACCAGGCCCCCGCCTATTTTTCAGGACCTCTGACATGCCGCCGAAAGAGGCAGATCTAAATGCAATCTGAATCTGTAGTCACGGCCTGATACTAGAACAAAGTGGAATCAGATTCCCTGGCGGGGGATGGGGGTGTGAGGGCAGGGGAGCGGATGGGGGTGGAGTGGGGTGGGGGGGCAGGGTGGGGGGGAGGGGTGGTGGGGGAGTCTCAGGTTACTTTTCACCAAGCCATTTGGGCCTTGATGCCCGAGTTGCTTTGCACAAGTTCAGCCTTGCAGAATGAAGGCCATTTTCAAACCAATGCTAAATTTGAAAGTGAATGCAGATCATTTTACACAATGGATTACAA
Source organism: Pristiophorus japonicus (assembly GCF_044704955.1). Classification (NCBI taxonomy): domain Eukaryota; kingdom Metazoa; phylum Chordata; class Chondrichthyes; family Pristiophoridae; genus Pristiophorus; species Pristiophorus japonicus. The sequence continues at coordinate 39,670,665 of NC_091993.1, read as the reverse complement.
AAAATGGGTGACAAGCAAGAGGGACGGAGCGGGCTACAGAGAGGGAGGGGGTGAACATACAGCGGGAGAGAAAGGCCATTAGGCAATTTTGAAAGCAGGATGGAGATGATAAGGTGGAGGTGTTGAAGGATAGAATTCCAGAGGTTGGGGGCAGAGACTGAAAGAGTGGCTGCCAATGGTGGGGTGGAAGAGGGGAGAGAATGAGGTCCATTTGGTCTAAACTCAGAATATGCCAGGCCCTCAATTTAGTTTCCTAACAAATGTTGATACTTTGGCACTGAAGCCCTGACTCCCTGTGCCACACTGCCACCACTCTGTAATTGTTTATATACATACTGTTCGAATTTTATGCCACGATTTTGTTCTGCTTCTGGTGGTTTTACATGAATGCAATGCCTGTGCATCTCCCGCACTCGAAGAAGTGCTACAATATTCACACAATTTCCTACATTATATAATCTATCGGAGACCATCTGGATTTGTGGATTGTCGCAAAATTGAGGAGATCAATTGAGAAGTGGTGTGAGCAGGGTTTAGTCACACAACTTTATGCAACCCATGAGGTGGGTTTTGGGGAAGGATATCATCGCAGAACGCGATATAAAGTGGGAGCGTAACTCACGGGTCTGCACCATTCCGAGTCCGAGTGCAACAAAGCAGGGATTGCGGGAACGCCTGCACTTGGTGGAATGCCACACTGCGCGCACTTTGCACTGGGCGCTCCGCAATCCTGGCCAATACAATACCGTTTTGTAAAGGAGCCTTGTGGATGGTCCTTTGGATCAACCAGCAACTTTACAAGCACGCTGTATGATAACAGAGGAGAATCACTCCCATCACCACCCACGCGCACAGTTTGCTTCTCTGTAGTTGAACTCATCTGTAGTAGGAGAAATACCACCAACGATGTCTCCGCAGGATCCAACAAATCCCCTGGAAGGACAGACGTACCAATGTTAGCGTCCTCGACCAGGCCAACATCCCCAGCATTGAAGCACCGACCACACTTGGTCAGCTCCGCTGGGCGGGCCACATCGTTCGCATGCCTGACACAAAACTCTCAAAGCAAGCGCTCTACTCGGAACACCTTCATGGCAAATGAGCCAAAGGTGGGCAGAGGAAACGTTACAGGGACACCCTCAAAGCCTCCCTGATAAAGTGCAATATCCCCACTGACACCTGGGAGTCCCTGGCCAAAGACCGCCCTAAATGGAGGAAGTGCATTCGGGAGGCCGCTGAGCACTTCGAGTCTCATCGCCGAGAGCATGCAGAAATCAAGGGTGGGCAGCGGAAGGAGCGTGCGGCAAACCAGTCCCACCCACCCCTTCCCTCAACGACTATCTGTCCCACCTGTGACAGAGTCTGTGGCTCTCGTATTGTACTGTTCATTCATCTAAGGACTCATTTTAAGAGTGAAAGCAAGTCTTCCTCAATTCCGAAGGACTGCCTATGATGATGATGATGAGTTGAATTCAATGCAGCCCACATGGTGGTGCAGCTGGTAGTATAACTCAAGTCTATGACAGTGTATCACACTTTACAGCTAAAAGCCTGAGGCTGGTAGTTTAATAGCTGCATACATTAACAAGTATAGCACCTTCAAATCAAAGTCAGTTCTGCCATATTTCTGATGAAAAATGTCCCCTTTCAACATATGTACCCTTGTCTGTTTAATGTGTCAAACATATGTACCAAGCTTGTTGAAGGGCATCTGATTCGGGATGAATCAGTTTGAAGAATCTTCCAACAGCACAGGCTACCTACACATCACAAAGGGATTGTCTATGATCTATAATTTAACAGGTGCCTTTCAGGACTTTCTGACAATAGTAAGTGTCCTTTAAGGAGAGCTTTCCTTTCACCATTGTGGGTCAATTTCTAAATCAAACATACATTACAGAAAACATTCTGTCCATTACACTTAGTCCTCCTCATTTCCACTTGTCCATCAACACAGAAAACGGTGAAAGATTTCGATCTCTCGAGATTTATATCAGAAATTCTTGTTAAGATGGCAACAACATTGAAAGGAAAAATCATTGGCGTTGATAGAGTGATGTAATATGGGAGCAGAAAACTATTGCAAACAGCAGCGACCACTGCCCACAACAAAATAATTATCTTAAATAGTGCTTAAAATAATAAATAATCCCACATTACAACAGTGACTACACTCCAAAAGTACTTCTTTGGCTGTAAAGTGCTTTGAGACATCCGGTGGCCGGGAAAGGTGCTATCTAAATGCAGGTCTTTCCTTTTTCTTTCTTTGCGTCTCAAAGTGTTTCGCAAATCCTGATCGATCTGGTTTTCCCCATTCACAAGTCTATGTAATTCCTATCCAAGCTGACGATGTTTGCTAACTTGCTGTGAATATCTCTGATACAGAGTGAGGCTCGAGTAAATCATTTTCAACCAGCAGTAGCTTCCTGTTTCAAGATTGTAATAAGGAACCTTTGGCTGTGTATGAATTAGCCACACTCTACCCAAAAGCTCAGCTCTGAAACGCAGCTCGAGTCGAAATGAGCTCAGCAAGGCTGGCAGGGTAATTACAGTAATAGTCGCTGGAGTGAGGGGATGGTAGTCCTCCCAGAGAAAAGGAGAATCTGGTTTACACCTAATGGTGCTGGTGCTCCAGGCACAAACTGACAGAGGGAAGAACAAGTGAGAGTGCTGGTTTGCTGCAACTCCAATCACATTACTTGGAAGTGTAAAAACTTTTTCGAATGAGGCGTTAAACCGAGACCCCATCTGCCCTATCAGGTGAATGTAAAAGGTCCCATGGCACTATTTGACAAAGAGCAAGGGATTTCTCCCCAGTGTCCTGGCCAACATTTATCTCTCAACCAACACCTAAAACCGATTCAAAAGCAAAATTCTGCGGATGCTAGAATCTGAAATAAAAAAAGAAAATGCTGGAAATCTCAGCGGGTCAGGCAGCATCTGCAGAGAGAGAAACAGAGTTAGCATTTCAGGTCGACGACCCTTCGTCAGAACTGGCGAATGTTTGGAATGAACAGATTCTTAAGGAGCACTGAAAGGAGGAGGGGAGGAACGAACAAAAGGGAAGGTCTGTCATAGGGTGGAAGACAGGAGAGATTAGAGAGACGAAAGGGATGATGGGCTGACTTGAGATGGTAATGGCAGAAGTTAAAAAAAGATGAGTCTAGATAAGGTGTGAATGGCAGAATAATTACCAGCTGCCTAAAACTGATTACCTGGTCGTTTATCACGTTGCTGTGTGTGGGAGCTTGCTGAGCGCAATTGGCTACCACATTTCCCCACATTACAACAATGACTACACTCTAAAAGTACTTCATTGGCTGTAAAGCGCTTTGAGACATCTTGAGCTCATGAAAGGCACTATATAAATGCAAGTCTTTCTTTCTCTGCTCAACACCTTTCTCACTCTTTAACAGAGCCAGGAGGAATTCCAGTCGTGATATTTGGGGGGTGGGGGGGTGGCGGGGGGGGTGGGGGAGTGGAAATTACCCAGGATAGCACGTGGTAAATAATTACTAGAGAGTATTGTTCACAAACATCTCCCCATCTAGACTGGAAACATTCACAACGCAATCAAAATGTCATCAGAAATACAGGCAGAGGCAAATGTCTCTGTCAACAGTAAACTAGCAATGCCCCATCAATAAGTTCCTGCTGCTTGTAAGCTATTTTTGGAAGTGCGAATTTTACTAATTTCAGATGTTTGCTCATTTTTTTTCATAAGACATAAATTTAACATCTCACTTAAATGAAACCTTCTATCAACTTAGTGGACCTAGTGTCTGGTCACAGGGCACTTGTATCATTGCTAAAAACAGACTCCCGTTTGTTTTTTAAAATGTCACATTATTTTCTCTTTCTCTTTTTTAGGTTACAAGTTGTTGCTTATCTATTTGCAGACAAACACTGAGCTTGTTCTGGTGACCTTCTCTCCTCCATTTTAGCAGATGCTTTGCCTCTTTATTTCAATGTTTCTGATAAAATAGCATCCAGAGGGCTGTCATCAAAAGTAATGGTTCGCCTTGTAAATCTCTCCAGGCCAGGCATCGTCCTCCGGCCAGGATATGCTGCAGGCTCCTCCTATTCTTTATCTACCTGTTACCCATAGGGATGTCATCATCATCATCATAGGCGGTCCCTCGTATCGTGGATGACTTGCTTCCATTCCAAAAAGGGATGAGTTCACAGGTGTTTCAATGAAGGACCTAATATTCCAGGTCCCGAACTACATGTTGAAGGGTGGAAGATGCCCGTGCTTGGATTTTTTTAACGTGCACTGGCCGTTGCACACCAGCCACCACAGGGGCTTGACAGAGCTAGGTCTTGGTCCAGTGGCAAGGATTGACCAAGACGACTGGAGACTGCCTCTGGGCCCTAGCCTCTTCTGGGCCCCGATCACGTCCCTCGATGAATTCTCACTGCTCCTCCATCCCGACCTCGCCGCTCCTGCTTTACCTGCCCGCACTCCAATCAGCAACCTGGATTTGGGTGACGGAAATCCAGTCACCCTCTTCGCAGCCATCGCCCTCCTGCAGCACTAGGTCCGTGCAGCAGAGTTGGTTTCCAGTCGTCTTGGTTAACCCTTGCGACTGGACCAAGACCTAGCTCTGTCAAGCCCTGTGGTGGCTGGTGTGCAACGGTCACCACATGTTAAAAAAATCTACGCACTGGCACCTTCCACCCTTCAACATGTAGTTCGGGATCTGGTATATTAGATTCTTCATTGAAACACCTGTGAACTCATCCCTTTTTGGCGTGGATGTCATAGGACCATCGGAATAGGCGAAAGCTATTCAACCCCTCAAGCCTGTTCCGCCAATCAATTAAATCATGGCTGATCAGCAATTTTATTCCATCTACAGGCCATGCTTTCATTGGCCTTGGTCCAGTGGCAGTGATGTCGGTGAGGATGTCGCACTTTATTAAGGAAACTTTGAGGGTCCCTTAATACCTTTGTCCAACAAAAACCTAACAATCTCAGTTTCAAAATTTTCAATTGGCCTCCAGTCTCGACAGGTTTTTAGGGGAGAGTTCTAAATTTCCACTAACCTTTGTGTGAAGAAGTGCTGCCAGATATCACCTCTGAATGGCCTGGCTCTAATTTTAAGGTGATGTCCCCTTTGTTGTGTATCTGTACAGCATGCACTCCCATGTTCCGCCATCAGGGAGCACATCCACTGAAGTCCCAAGGGATCCCAGCATCTCTTGGGAGCACTGTATATAAGCCGGCCCTTAAGGCCTGTTCCTCACTCTGGAGTGTCTTAATAAAGACTGAGGTCACTGTTACTTTAACCTCCCTGTGTGCAGTTTCATCTGTGTTAGGAACACAATACCCTTATTCTGGACTCCCCCTGCCAGAGGGAATCATTTCTCTCTATCTACCCTATCAACTCCTTTATTCATCTTAAACACCTCAACTAGATCATCCCTTCTATACTCAAGGGAATACAAGCCTAGTCTATGCAACCTGTCCTCATAATTTAACCCTATTTTTACCCAGTCATCATCATCATAGGCAATCCCTCGGAATCGAGGAAGACTTGCTTCCACTCCTGAAGTGAGTCCTTTGGTGGCTGAACAGTCCAATACGAGAGCCACAGACTCTGTCACAGGTGGGACAGATAGTCGTTGAGGGTAAGGGAGGGTGGGACAGATTTGCCGCACGCTCTTTCCGCTGCCTGCGCTTGCTTTCTGCATGCTCTCAGCGACGAGACTCGAGGTGCTCAGCGCCCTCCCGAATGCACTTCCTCCACTTAGGGCGGTCTTGGGCCAGGGATTCCCAGGTGTCGGTGGGGATGTTGCACTTTATCAAGGAGGCTTTGAGGATGTCCTTGAAACGTTTCCTCTGCCCACCTGGAGATCGTTTGTCGTGTAGCAGTTCCGAGTAGAGCGCTTGCTTCATCCAGCATCATCACTTCTTGACTGTTGCTGTTCTATCAAGTTCTGAGTCAACTGAAGCATCTTGCAGTTCAACATCAACAAGACAGAAGTCTTCTTGTTTGGCTTTTACCAATACCACTTTCCCCGAGCTCTGATTCCATCACTACCTTGTTTACCCATTCATTCCAAAGCTCTCCTGGTCGGCCGGCCCTGAACGCTGGAATTCTCTCCCTAAACCTCTCCTCCTCTCCACCTCTCTTGCCTCCTTTAAAATGCTGCTTAAAACCTACCATTTTGACCAAGCATTTTGTCACATGTCCTAATATCTCCTTATGAGGCTCAGTGTCAAACTTTGTTTGATAACACTCTTGTGTGGCGCTTTGTGACATTTTACTGCGTTAACAAGAACAACTTGCATTTATATAGCGCCTTTAACATAGTAAAGGCGCATCACAGGAGTATTATGTTAAAAAATTTGACACTGAGCCACATAAGGAGAAATTAGCGCAGGTGACCAAAAGCTTGGTCAAAGAGGTACATTTTAAGGAGCGTCTTGAAGGAGGAAAGAGAGGTAGAGAGATGGAGAGGTTCAGGGAGGGAGTTCCAGAGCTTGGGGCCTAGGCAACAGAAAGCACGGCCACCAATGGTTGAGCGATTATAATCAGGGATGCTCAGGAGGGCAGAATTAGAGGAATGCAGACATCTCGGGGTGGAGGTGGGGGGTTGTGGGGCTGGAGGAGATTACAGAGATAGGGAGGGGCGACGCAATGGAGTACTTTGAAAACAAGGATCAGAATTTTGAAATCGAGGCTTAACTGGAAGCCAATATAGGTCAGCGAGCACAGGGTTGATGGGTGAGCGGGACTCGGTGCGAGTTAGGACAGTGGCAGCCGAGTTTTGGATCACCTCTAGTTTACGTAGGGTAGAATGTGGGAGGCCAGCTAGGAGTGCATTGGAATAGTTGAGTTTGGAGGTAACAAAGGCATGGATGTGGACTTCAGCAGCAGATGAGCTGAGGCAAGGGCGGAGACGGGCAATGTTACGGAGGTGGAAATAGGCGGTCTTAGTTATGCAGCGGATTTTAAAGGCGCTATATGGATGTAATTTATACAAGTTGTTGTTGTTGCGTAGAATGGGAATTGAATCCGAGCACTTTCCCAGTCTGTATGACTCACTACCACACCCGGAAGTGCACTCAAAGTCTTCTGAGAGAACTCTCTTAAGTTAATATAACGAATCATTGCTACCAAAATGCATGGATGATTTAAGCAGGCCCATTTTCAAAGGACATCTAATGCCCATTGAAGTAGAGGACAGTTAGATGATCAGTTAAAATCTATTGAACTGCCTCCAAGTTACTGCTCCTATACTCAAATCCCCTAGCTATGAAGGCCAAGATACCATTTGCCTTCTTCACTGCCTGCTGTACCTGTAAGCCAACTTTCAATGACTGATGAACCATGACACCCAGGTCTTGTTGCACCTCTCCTTTTCCTAATCTTCCGCCATTCAGATAATATTCTGTCTTCGCGTTTTTGCCCCCAAAGTGGATAACCCCACATTTATCCACATTATATTGCATCTGCCATGCATTTGTCCACTCACCTAACCTGTCCAAGTCACCCTGCAGCCTCCTAGCATCCCCCTCACAGCTCACACCACCACCCAGCTTAGTGTCATCTGCAAATTTGGAGATATTACATTCAATTCCTTCATCCAAATCATTGATGTACATTGTAAATAGCTGGGGTCCCAGCACTGAGCCCTGCAGCACTCCACTAGTCACTGCCTGCCATTCTGAAAAGGACCCGTTTATCCCGACTCTCTGCTTCCTGTCTGCCAACCAGTTCTCTATCCACGTCAGTATATTACCCCCAATACCATGTGTTTTGATTTTGCACACCAATCTCTTGTGTGGGACCTTGTCAAAAACCTTTTGAAAGTCCAAATACACCACATCCACTGCTTCTCCCTTGTCCACTCTACTAGTTACATCCTCAAAAAATTCCAGAAGATTTGTCAAGCATGATTTCCCCTTCATAAATCCATGCTGACTTGGACTGATCCTGTCACTGCTTTCCAAATGCGCTGCTATTTCATCCTTAATAATTGATTCCAACATTTTCCCCACTACTGATGTCAGGCTAACCAGTCTAAAATTACCCGCTTTCTCTCTCCCTCCCTTTTTAAAAAGTGGGGTTACATTAGCTACCCTCCAGTCCATAGGAACTGATCCATAGTCGATAGACTGTTGGAAAATGATCACCAATGCATCCACTATTTCTGGGCCACTTCCTTAAGTACTCTGGCATGCAGACTATCAGTTCCCGGTGATTTATCGGCCTTCAATCCCATCAATTTCCCTAACACAATTTCCCATCTAATAAGGATATCCTTCAGCTCCTCCTTCTCATTAGATCCTCGGTCCCCTAGTACTTCCTAGTATTTGTGTCTTCCTTCGTGAAGACAAAACCAAAGTGTTTGTTCAATTGGTCTGCCATTTCTTTGTTCCCTATTATAAATTCACCTGAATCTGACTGCAAGGGACTTACGTTTGTCTTCACTAATCTTTTTCTCTTCACATATCTATAGAAGCTTTTGCAGTCAGTTTTTATGTCCCCGGCAAGCTTCTTCTCGTATTCTATTTTCCCCCTCTTAATTAAACTCTTTGTCCTCCTCTGCTGAATTCTAAATTTCTCCCAGTCCTCAGGTTTGTTGCTTTTTCTAGCCAATTTATATGCCTCATCCTTGGATTTAACACTCTCCTTAATTTCCCTTGTTAGCCACAGTTGAGACACCTTCCCCGTTTTATTTTTGCTCCAGACAGGACCCCACCAGCATTGGGTGGTTGCCCTTGACGCCTGCTCAGTTGAGCAAGATAAAATCGGGACCTGTCAGCTTCCAACACATTCAGGGTGGGTAAATAACCTGGACGATTTTAACTGCCAGTCTGCCCCATTCCCAGTGGGCAAGCGGGGTTAAAATCACCCCCAAGTCTTTAGGTTAGGCTGTTTCACGGGCCAGCCCACACTGCGATATGTGTGCATACTCGGCCCGTACAGCAGAGCAGGTCTCCAGTCGTCTTGGTTAATCCTTGCCAGTGGACCAAGACTTAGCTCTGTCAAGTCCGTGTCATGGCTGGTGTGCAATGACCACCACACATTAAAAAAATCCACGCACAGGCATCTTCCACCCCTTCAGGATGTAGTTCAGGACCTGGAATATTAGGTCCTTCATTGAAACACCTGTGAACTCATCCATTTTTGGCGTGGAAGCAAGTCATCCTCATTTGAGGGACTGCCTATGATGAATTTCTTTGGTACAGACTGTGTATCACTGACATTTCCTTGAGAAAACTCATCCTCGGGCGACTGAAGGCTGCACTGGCTCACTGGAGGCCAGTGCCACCAACGATGTCTCTGCAAGATCCTGCAAATCCTCTGGGAGGACAAGAACATTAGCGTCCTTCACCAGCCCAACATCCCCAGCATTGAAGCACCGACCACACTCGATCAGCTCCGCTGGGCTGGCCACATTGTTCGCATGCCCGACACAAGACTCCCAAAGCAAGTGCTCTACTTGGAACTCCTTCACGGCAAACGAGCCAAAGGTGGGCAGAGGAAATGTTACAAGGACACCCTCAAAGCCTCCCTGATAAAGTGCAACATTCCCACCGATACCTGGGAATCCCTGGCCAAAGACCACCCTGAGTGAAGGAAGTATATCCGGGAGGGCGCTGAGCACCTCGAGTCTCGTCGCCGAGCACATGCAGAAACCAAGCGCAGGCAGCGGAAGGAGCGTGCAGCAAACCTGTCCCACCCACCCCTTCCTTCAACGTCTGTCTGTCCCACCTGTGACAGGGACTGTGGTTCTCGTATTGGACTGTACTGCCACCTAAGAACTCATTTTTAGAGTGGAAGCAGGTCTTCCTCGATTCTGAGGACTGCCTATGATGATGAATAAGACTCGATGACATGGTTAGTAGTTTCTACACCGGGATAGTGAACAGGGCTTATTAAAACATGAAATTATGATAATCACCTTAATGCTCTCAGTTCCAACATAGCACCCACTCAATTAAACAGTATGGCCATTAGTGAAAAATTCTCCATTTATTTCAAGCGCCTTTTCTATTTTAGACGTTGAGCAAGTGGTGACTCCCAGTCTAGCAACGCCTCTAATTTAAAATTTTCATCCTTATTTTCAAATTCCTGCATGGCTTCACCCCTCCCTATATCTGGAACCTCCTCCAGCCCCACAACCCTCTGAGAATTCTGCGTTCCCCCGATTCTGGCCTCTTGTAAGTCCCTGATATCCTTTGCCTCATCATTGCCTTCAGCTGCTGGAATGCCCTCTCTGAACCTCTCTGACTCAATAGCTCTGTCTCCCTTCCTTCACGACGCTCCATAAAACCTAAATCTTCGACGAATTTTGTTTGATAACGCTCCTGTGAAGCGCCTTGAGGTGCTTTACTATGTTAAAGGCGCTATATAAATGTAAATTGTTGTTGTTGCAAGGTCAAGCCAAGAGAGACCGCGACAAATTGGCGACTGCACATTGTTGCATGTTTGTGTTTATACGCACTCCATACAACCTGTATCTTTACTTGGCCAATGTCGAGAACCCAGGGATTAAACGGACAATTGTATTCTAGTTTGCTGGATATGGCACATGCCCTCACTGATTTCCTTAATCTCCGTCGGTGGAAGAATGAGCACTCTGTCAGGCCGTGACTTTGGTTATAGGCTATTTACTGATGATTTGTTGAACAGTAAACAAATAAACCAACAGTAGATTTACAGTAAATGCAGACGTTAATATTCTCCTCAAAATGATCAAAAACAACAAAGGCACTTTTCTAACATTAGCATTTAAGCTAAAACGGACCCTTATGACTCAGTTCCTTACTGTTTGCATCAAGTCCTGCTCACCCATCACCCCTGTGCTCACTGACCTACATTGGCTCCCAGTTAAGCAACGCCTCGATTTCAAAATTCTCACCCTTGTTTTCAAATCCCTCCATGACCTCGCCCCTCCCTATCTCTGTAATCTCCTCCAGCTCTCCACAAACCCCAACCGAGATGTCTGCCCTCTTGAGCATCCCTGATTATAATCACTCAACCATTGGTGGCCGTGCCTTCTGTTGCCTAGGCCCCAAGCTCTGAAATTTCCTGCCTAAACCTCTCCGCCTCTCTTTCCTCATTCAAGAAGCTCCTTAAAACCTACCTCTTTGACCAAGCCCCTGCCCTAATTTCTCCCTATGTGGCTCGTGTCAAATATTTTGTCTATAACACACCTGTGAAGCACCTTTGGGACATTTCACTACATTAAAGGCGCTATATAAATACACGTTGGTGTTGTGCCTGCTGCCGCCAAGTCCCTGGCCTGTGCATTACTTCAGCTCCACGCTGGCGTCACAATGGCTGCTGCTGATGCAATCCTTTGAAGGTACACTTTGAAGAAACAAAGAACATATAAAACTGTGGCCCTGAATTCCATCAATGTGACAGGTGAACTTTCAGTCCTCCCCCAAGTATTTCTACTGGAGCTAAATATATTAAAATGTACTTCAAGTACATTTGTAACTCAGAAGAATATTTAAGTTGTCTTTGTGCATTTTAACAGAATACATTCCCCCAGCCTGCCTGGGAATGATATCGTGGTGTAGTCCATGTATCTACAATGAGCTCACTATATTACCTCATCTCTGAAAGCTCTTGCTTGTCATCTGGGACTCGGAATGGATGTGTAGATGTGTAAGTGCCATTTTATTCACTGGAGACCTCTTATTATTTATCATCAGTCAGATTCTTTCTGCTAAATGGGTTTTGGTGTACATAGAAGAGGAAATTCTTGCAATATTCATGTATTATTGTTCAATTCTATTTGTTGCTATTTAATGTTGCAAAGATTTCCAATATAGAACGGAAATTGCATTATCGTTTAGAAGTGCCTTGTGAATTCCTTGCTGAAAAATGTTCAGAATCCATTGAGCAATGTTCTCTGGTTTAGACATTTCATTCAAGTCCCTGCCAGTTCCATAATTAAACAACACACAGGTGAAGCATTTCAAGAGGATTTGACGCAATTATATCCTTTCCTCATCAGAAATGAATTCACGGAGGTGTCAATTAGATGCCTTTCCTTGTAGGAGCCACATTTTAATGTAGACATTTCCAGATAAAGAAAGACTTGCATTTATATAGCGCCTTTAATGACCTCAGAATGTCCAAAAAGCACTTTACAGCCAATGAAGTACTTTTGAAGTGTAGTCACTGTTGTAATGCAGGAACCGCGGCAGCCATTTTTTGCACAGCAAGGTGCCACAAACAGCAATGTGATAATGAGCAGATAGTCGGCTAGATTTTGGCCGACTTTGCGAGTAGGTTTTCATCGCGATTTGACCCTCCACGGCGAAAACACGGTCGGCGGGATCCTCGGCCCCCTCTTTGCGGCGGCGCTTTCACGTACCGTCGGGGAGAGGAGAGCCGACGTGAAACGACGTGCAACGCCGCGGATTGCGACGCCGTCGTACTTTCGGGTCCGTCGGGATCCGTACGCCATGCCCATGATAAGGTCAAACCTGTTGGCACAGCCCTTCGAGCAGTGGTACGTTTGAAGACCTGCAAAACGGTAAGTAAACGTTTTTATTTTTAAATTATTTTACAGCAATTTATTCGGTAAGTGTTTTTTGAATGTTTGTGATTTTTGTTTCCTAATTTTTGTAAATTGTTTTTGTTTTCGCCCCCCTCCCATCATCATCATCATAGGCAGTCCCTCGGAATCGAGGAAGACTTGCTTCCACTCTTAGCATGAGTTCTTAGGTGACTGTACAGTCCAATACGAGAACCACAGTCTCTGTCACAGGTGGGACAGATAGTCATTGAGGGAAAGGGTGGGCAGGGAGCCTGGTTTTCCGCACGTTCCTTCCGCTGCCTGCGCTTGATTTCTGCATGCTCTCAGCGATGATACAGGCTTCCTATTGGCCTTGGCCTAAAGTTGCTGAAACTCGCGGTTTGCGCCGCGAATCCACATACAATGCCGATTTTACTAAAGGCTGAAAGTTAGGCCTGAAAGAGGTAGTGCAGCGAAAATGGTAATTTTGGCGTAAAATTATCTTAAACCGAAAATCTAGCCCAATCTGTCTAAGTGATGGCAGTTGAGGGATAAATATTTGTCAGGACACTGGGAAGAACTCCCCTGCTCTTCTTCAAAACAGTGCAGTGGGATCTTTTACGTTGACCTGAGAGGGCAGATAGGGCCTCGGTTTGATGTCTCATCTGAAAGACAGCACCTCCAAGCGTGCAGCACTTCCAGCAGCACGGCACTGGAGTGTCAGCCTGAATCTTTGTGCACAAGTCTCTGGAGTGGGACTTGAACCCACGACCTTCTGACTCAGCAGCAAGAGTGCTACCCACTGAGCCCCGGCTGACACCATGTGGCACTTAATATCATAGAATAGTGTACGAACATCTCAGAAACAAATATGAAAGATTCAAACAGCACTGTATTCACCACGGAATTATCTGACTCTATTCCACCTCGTAATTACAACAAAGGATATTTTATTAATCCCATATTTTTTTAGACGGTTGCTATTTTTACTCTGGAGTTGAATCCGTTCCAGATTTTAAATACATCTGGCTTTTGGTTACAAAAAAAAACAAAAAAAGAAGGGTCTGAATGAAGGTAAAGGATTAAAGACCTTTTCTCAAACCTCATACATAAACACTCTCAGTACCCACCATTCTATTATTAAAGCCACACGTTAGCACAAACTATGTGGAACTGAAAAGCTAACTTGTAACATTAGATTGCATCTCATTCCTATAGTCTAAGTAAATGTAATTGAGTCTAATTCAATAGGCAGGAAATTATAATGGCTCTATTCAAAACAGTCAAACTACCAACAAGCAACATAACAGACTGCTCTTCACAATTAACAATAGTTTCTTTGTGTGATAACTGATGTACACGACGATCGCAGCTTGGAGAGGTAAATGAACAGTACACATGATATCAGGAAATCCCTAAATGCAAACAGGAGGTGATCCAGAAAAGTAACAATTCCAATTTTTATCTGACATGGACGTTCACGAAGACAGGGCCGCGCCCGGACTCAATCACCGCTCTGGTACTGTAAGAGATTGTAGAGGGACGTGATCGGGGCCCAGGAGAGGCGAGGGCCCAGGGGCAGCACGGGACCAGCCCACACTGCGATATGTGTGCGCAGCAGAGCTGGCCTCCGGTCGTCTTGGTTAATCCTTGCCACTGGACCAAGACTTAGCTCTGTCAAGCCCGTGTGGTGGCTGGTGTGCAACGGCCACCCCATGTTAAAAAAATCCACGCACAGGCATCTTCCACCCTTCAACATGTCGTTCGGGATCTGGAACATTAGGTCCTTCATTGAAGAAACACCTGTGAACTTTTTGATGTGGAAGCAAGTCATCCTCGATTTGAGGGACTGCCTATGATGATGACTGTAATGTATTTGCTTCATGGGTTTTTTGCTAAAGAATTCATAATAACACATTGCTATTGGTTGGTTTATTAACAAAGGTTTAACAATCACACTACACATTACCAGTTCATCACAATTGCATACCTCATCGTGGATGACCTAGACCCAACTGACTGGGGTTTCAATGAGTCTTGTAAATATCATGTGACTGGTTAATCCACTCACAGCTCTACAACTATTTTGAACATAACTTTAAATCAAGTGCCCCCTTTTGGTAAGAGCACTAGAACCCACAAATTTCCAAATAAAACTTTAAAGGAAACTTAAATCAAATTAAAATTCTATTCCTGGGGGTAACGATGCACTCCAGTCCCTCCGGTGCCCATCTCTTGCGGAAGGCCCACGTGCTCCATCTCGAGGGACACCCTGGCGCAAACGTAGCCGCGGAAGAGAGGCAGGCAGTCGGGCTGAACGAACCCCTAGACTGCCCGCTGCCTGGACCGGCTGATGGCCCCCTTGGCCATGCCCAGGAGCAGTCCTACAAGAAGGGCCTCCGACCTGCCTGCTCCCCTCCACACAGGGTGCTCAAAGATCAGGAACGTGGGACTGAAGTGCAACCAGAATTTGAGGAGCAGCCCCTTCAAATATTGGAAGAGGAGCTGCAACCTCACACATTGTATATAAACATAGAACACGGATTCTTCCAAACCGCAGAAATTTCAGGCGGCCCGGGAGTCCGTGAATCAACTTAAAAACTTATTGCACGGGATTGCTCCATGCAACACCCTCCAGGCCAAGTCCCCAATAAATAAAGGAAGGACTCCTGCGTAGAGAGCACTCTATTGGGGACCTCCGCCTCCTCTGGACGGCAAGATGATGCGCCATGGCGTGTCCAGACAGCAGACAAGGATGGTAACGTGGAGAGTGTGCAGGAGCAGCCCATACAGGGATACCCTCCGCGCAGAACTGAAAGGCACAGAGGGAATTTCCCAGAGACGGCTCAAGTTGTGAGGCGTCGGTTCCCGAGGGATGTTTCGGGGCTTGGTGCCGATGAGGAATTCCATCCATATGGGGATCAGTTCGGACGGGATCGCCCCACGTGCTTGAGCCTCCTCGACACACCAGGTGGAGTCAGAGCAACAGCTCTACAACTATTTTGTAAAATCTGCAAATCAAATGCAAATCAAATGCCCCTTATTAATGGGGGCACTAAAACCAACAAATAAACAAATTAAACTTTAGACACTAACAGATCAAATTAAAATTTGGTTGCCGGGGTGATGATGCACTCCAGTCCCTCCGGCGCCCACCTCTCGCGGAAGGCCATGAGCATACCAGTGGACACCGCGTGCTCCATCTCCAGGGACACCCTGGCTTGGATGTTACCGCAGAAGAGAGGCAGGCTGTCGGGCTGAACGATCCCCTCGACCGTCTGCTGCCTGGACCAGCTGATGGCACCCTTGGCCATGCCCAGGAGCAGTCCTACGAGAAGGCCTTCGGAGCTACCCGCTCCCCTCCACACAGGGTGCCCAAAGATCAGGAGTGTGGGACTGAAGTGCAACCAGAATTTGAGGAGCAGCTCCTTTAAATAATGGAACAGGGGCTGCAACCTCGCACATTCAATAAAAACATGGAACACGGACTCCTCCATACCGCAGAAATTGCAGGCGGTCTGTGAGCCCGTGAACCGACTGAAAAATTTGTTGCACGGGATTGCTCCGTGCACCACCCTCCAGGTCAAGTCCCCAATAAATAGTGGGAGGACTCCCACATAGAGTGCACTCCATTGGGGACCCCCGCCTCCTCCGGATGGCAAGATGGTAACAGCTCTACAAACCTGTGAGCATACTCACAGGTGTGTACGGTACAGGTACCAAGGCAGCTCTGCAACTCAGTGAAACCAAAGACTGAGGAGACAGGCCTTCCTCCCTCATCACTCTTCCCTCTCACTCTGCTGCTCATATTGTGACTCGCACCATGTCCCGCTCACCCATCACCCCTGTGCTCACTGATGTCCATTGGCTCCTGGTCCAGCAATGCCACAATTTTAAAATTCTCCTCCTCAGGTTCAAATCCCTCCATAGCCTCACCCCTGCCAATCTCTGTGATCTCCTCTAGCCCGCCAACCCTCTGAGATCTCTGCGCTCCTCCAATTCTGGCCTCTTAAGCATCCCCAATTTTAATCACTCCAAAATTGGTGGCCGTGCCTTCAGCAGCCTAGGCCCTAAACTCCGGAGTTCCCTCCCTAAACGTCTCTGCCGCTCTACCTCTCTTTCCTCCTTTAAGAAGCTCCTTAAAACCTACCTCCATGACTACCAGTCCTTATATGTCTTTTTGCGGCTCAGTATCAAATTCTGTCTGACAACGCAACCAGCACCTTGGGGTGTTTTACTACAACAACAACAACTTGTATTGATATAGCGCCTTTAACGTAGTGAAATGTCCCAAGGTGCTGCACAGGAGTATAATGAGATAAAAATTTGACACCGAGCCATATAAGTAGAAATTAGCGCAGATGACCAAAAGCTTGGTCAAAGAGGCATGTTTTAAAGAGAGTCTTGAAGGAGGAAAGAGAGGTAGAGAGACGAAGAGGTTTAGGGAGGGAGTTCCAGAGCTTGGGGCCCAGGCAACATAAGGCACGGCCACCAACGGTTGAGCGATTATAATCAAGGATGCTCAAAAGAAAGAAGAAAGACTTGCATTTATATAGCTCCTTTCACGACCAGCGCACGTCTTCAAGCGCTTTACAGCCAACGAAGTACTTTTGTAGTGTGGTTACTATTGTAATGTGGGAAACTCAGCAGTCAATATGCGCACAACAAGCTCCCACAAATAGCAATGTGATAATGACCAGATAACCTGGGGTTTTTTGTTATGTTGATTGGGCAGTATTAGAGGAGCGCAGACAACTCGGGGCGTTGTGGGGCTGGAGGGGATTACAGAGATAGGGAGGGGCAAGGCCATGGCGGGATTTGAAAATAACAATGAGAAATTTGAAATCGAGGCATTGCTTAACCAGGAGCCAATGTAGGTCAACGAGCACAGGGGTGATGTGTGAGCGGGACTTGGTGTGAGTTAGGACACGGATCGCCGAATTTTGATTAGCTCTAGTTTACTTAGGGTAGAACGTGGGAGCCAGCTAGGAGTGTGTTGGAATAGTCAAGTCTAGAGGTAACAAAGGCCTGTTACTGCGTTAAAGGCGCTATACAAATGCAAGTTGTTGTTGTTGTTGTTCCCTTCGGGGCGATGCTCACGGCGATGATGTCACGATCTCCAAGCGCAGGGTTGTACTCCCTGTAGGGTATAAGTTTACTCGACACTTGATCTGCCCATGTGCATAATCATAGGCGGTCCCTCGTATCGAGGATGACTTGCTTCCACGCCAAAAAGGGATGAGTTCACAGGTGTTTCAATGAAGGACCTGACATTCCAGATTCCAAACTACATCTTGATGGGTGGAAGATGCCTGTGCATGGATTTTTTTAACGTTGCACACCAGCCACCACACGGGCTTGACAGAGCTAGGTCTTGGTCCAGTGGCAAGGATTGACTAAGACGACTGGAGACCAGCTCTGCTGCACAGGCCTAGTGCGCACACATATCGCAGTGTGGGCAGGCCCATGCTGCCCCTGGGCCCTCGCCTCTTCTGGGCCCCAAACTCACGCCTCTCCTGGGCCCCGATCACATCGCTCCACAATCAGTCGCTGCTCCTGCGCCCAAACCTCGCAGCTCCTGCTGTATCTGCCCATGCTCCAATCAGTGACCTGGATCTTGGTGACGTCCAATCCAGTTGCCCTCTTTGCAGCCGTCGCTCTCCAGCACGCGCTGTACCTTGAAGTGGTATGCTCCTTTTTAGGCCCCGACCTGCTGATGGTCCTTGCAGGTCATAACACTGCATAACACTGCACTTAAATGCATAATATCACTGTAAGTACCTGCTTTGGTAGCTGAATTGGAATACGCTAAAGTTATCGGGTTTCTATGATGCAGTATTTGGGTTCAGTGTGGGGACTTGCTGAAGCCAAGAACCATTTGAAGCCTTTCCACAAGGCACAAGTCAGGAGTGTGATGGAATACACTCCACTTGCCTGGCTGAGTGCAGCTCCAACAACATTCAAGAAGCTCGACACCATCCAGAACAAAGCAGTTCACTTGATCGACCCCCCATCCACCACATTCAACATTCACTCTCTCCACCACCGGAGTACCGTGGCTGCAGTGTGCACCATCTACAAGATGCACTGCAGCAACTCACCAAGGTTTCTTCGGCAACACCTCCCGAACCCGTGACTTCTACCTCCTAGAAGGACAAGGGCAGCAGGCGCATGGGAACACCACCACCTCCACGTTCCCCTCCCAGTCACACACCATCCTGACTTGGAAATCTATCGCCGTTCCTTCATCGTTGTTGGATCAAAATCCAAATATTCCCTCCCTAACAGCACTGTGGGAGTACCATCACCACACGGACTGCAGCGGTTCAAGAAGACGGCTCACTACCACCTTCTCAAGGGCAATTGGGGATGTGCAATAAATGCCGGCCTTGTCAGCGACTCCCACATCCCAGGAATGAATAAAGAAAGAACCTTATCCACCATGCACTAGGATTAGAAAGGACACAGGTCCCTCGAGTGTGATAACCAATCCGTATCCATTTGTGTTGTGTAATTTGTTCCTCTATTGTTAAAATGTAGCAGACATCAACAGTACTGACAATCAACAAAAGGCAATGGCTGAAGTGTTTCTCCCTCTTTTGAATGTTGGTTTGAAAGTATGTGGGCAATCCTTTCGCATCATTCAGGAAATAAAATGACCTATTGTGAAAGAGACAGATTAAAAACAGAAGGACACTGAAGAAAGTGTCGGCTGATCAGAGGTAAATCAATTCCATTGTATATTTACTGATATTACCTGAGAAAATAATAATCGTCTCAAGTCAATAGATCTTCAGGCTGCTTGAGAAATGTTTTTTGAAAAGAAAAACTTGTATTTTTGCTGCACCTTTCAAGACCTCAGGACCTCGCCAATCGCTTTGCAGCCAATTAAGTACGTTTTATTTTAAAAATGTAGTCACTGTTGTAATGTGAGAAAGGCAGCAGCCAATTTGCACACAGCAAGTTCCCACAAACAGCAATGTGATAATGACCAGATAATCTGTTTTTGTGTTATGTTGATTGAGGGATAAATATTTTCCCCAGGACACCGGGGAAAACTCCCCTGCTCTTCTTAGAAATAGTGCCATGCGATTTTTTATATCCACCTGAGAGGGCAGACGGGGCCTCGGTTTAACTTCTCATCTGAAAGATGGCACCTCCGCCACTGCGGCACTCCCGCAGTGCTGCACTGAAGTGTCAGCATGGAATTTTGTGCTCAAGTCTTTGAAGTGGGGCTTAGAACCCAGAACCTTCTGACTCAGTGGCTGGAGTGCTGCCCACTGAGCCATGGTTGACATAATGGTGAGAAAATACATTCAAAGGACGCAGAAAGAATTCCTCACGATTCATGCCCAGAGCTCTAAACTGGAGTGGACAGAAAGCCTCTGACATCATTGTCTGCTAAATTCTTTAATGCCCATGTATTGATAAACTGCGCCCCCCAGCCTGTCACATTATGTTCAGATATTGGGCAGGCTGGGAGAGGGTGCAATATCCTGACATACACCCGGAGAAATATCTCCGCTTCTGTGATATCTGCACTTTGGGCAGCTAATTAAAGTTATGCATGGCACCCCCCCCACCCCCATCCCCCACTCTGTGCCACTTACCCATGCGCGCAGTGCCCTGGACCGCCAAACAATGCCACCCTCCTCCTGCCATATTTGCTCTGGTCGTATCCTGACAGAAGCGACCTCACAATCTGCAGGCTACGGGTCCTGCACCACTTGTGCCAGCCATTGTCTTGCCCGTGAAATCCAAAGGCCCTGATGTTAACCCAGCCCCACCCTCGGGCAAACAGGTTGGGCGGGTATAAGAACATAAGAACATAAGAAATAGGAACATAAGAAATAGGCCAAACAGCCCCTCGAGCCTGCTCCGACATTTAATACGATCATGGCTGATCCGATCATGGACTAAGCTCCACCTCCCCGCCCACTCCCCATAACCCCTTATCCCCTTATCGGTTAAGAAACTGTCTATCTCTGTCAGAAATTTATTCAATGTCCCGGCTTCCACAGCTCTCTGACGCAGCGAATTCCACAGATTTACAACCCTCTGAGAGAAGAAATTCCTCCTCATCTCAGTTTTAAATGGGCGGCTCCTTATTCTAAGATTATGCCCTTTAGTTCTAATCTCCCCCATCAGTGGAAACATCCTCTCTGCATCCACCTTTTCAAGCCCCCTCATAATCTTAATACGTTTCAATAAGATCACCTCTCATTCTTCTGAATTCCAATGAGTAGAGTTGAACGATGGGGAGGGCTCGCACGGTGTTGCCGATACGTTTCCGCCCCGCGCCATTTTAACTGGCGGGATTCTGGCAGCGCTAAAGCCACCCATCTGGGGCCTGATTGAAAATGGGAAGGTCGCGGAATGGTGGCATCATTGGTGTAATGTTTGCAGCTGTGAGCATGCTCACAGAGTTGCAGAGCTGTTGAGCTGGATTCTCAGCTTTGATATTTTTGGGGTGATAATGGCAGCAGGGCGGTAAAGTTTGCACCTCAGTCAGTAAGTTTGGGGCAGCTGGGCCCTGCGTCAGGGGGCGCAGCGCTAAGGGAGGCGTTGTACACCTCTCTCGGGCGCTAGCATGGGAAACCCAACAAAAACATTCCCAAAATATCGCCCATGCCACCACAATACAAATCGCAAAAAAAATTTAAAGAAAAAATAATCACACTTACCTTAGGAGTCCATTACCTACCTCTTGTAAGAATTCCATGAAAACATCAACAGCAAAAGCATAAACATTTGGACAAAGTTTTGGACATTGCTTTAATTTGGCTGTTCCTGCAGAAGGGCAGACAGCGGATGTTGGACAGGTCCAAACATGTCCCACAGGAATACACATCAGGTGGGCAGGAATCAATGGCTGAAATGGCAGGAAGATGGCTGATGGGGGGAAGGGGGAGGGGCCCTTTGTCATGTAATCAGTGAGGGATCAACAAGATTGGTTGGTGCTCAAGACAAAAAGGAAGCTTTTTGACCACCCAGACTGGTTGGAGTCTTATCGAGGAAACAGCCCAGTAACAAAGGAACAGGCCGAAGACATGATTTTGCTCTTTCAGTTGCACTGCCTCAGGCGAAGGACAGTTGAACTTTTGGCGAGAGAAGAAGCATTTTTGTAGGTATAAGAGTGGCAGTTTGCAGCCATCTCTCTCTCTCTCTCTCCTCTTCGACGCTTACTCACTTCGTTCAACGCACAAGGACTGAGCACTCTGTCTGGGACGGAGGGAAGAAACACCATCTACGAGCAAAGACAGCCTCACTATTTCGAAGGGGGAGCTGACCTTGAGACTGGACTTGAACATCACAGATTGGTACAGAACCAGAAGATACGCCTCATCGGGAGAAGCAGCGAGTAAGCCAGAGGGGTCATTGGTGAGCATTTATCCCAGCCTACACATCTTTAAGACCACCGCATCATGTGAAAGGGTGTCGTGTGTCCCAACCATACCTTAGGGGTTTAGTGGGGAGGTTTTCTGCAAAGGATCACAGGCGTACACACAATTCTGTTAGACAGATTCGGAGGTGCAATTTTGAAACCGAGCAGGAGGTTTAAGTCTTTGGTACTTTGTGTTAGCGGCCTGTTCAGACGGGCCAGATTGTGTGTTGTACTGTGTTTGTTTGTTTTATACGACCAGGGTGTGTTTTACTGGGTGCAGGTGTGTGCTTTAACTTGAATAAAAGCATTGTGATGGTTGAGACCGAAAGATCTGCCGATAACTGTGTATTTCTGTTCACTACTATAATTCCAGTGTCTAGAAGTGTTGTAAGGGGGGGTGATTCAAAACCACCAAGGGCAAAGCCACTTACACTCTTCACTGTTGGTATCATTGGACCGCCCTGGTTTACCAGGCAGTCAGTGCGGGGCGCACTGCAGGGCCGCTGCGGGCGTACGTTCAAACTCGCGCTGGTTTCGCACCCGGGGCGTTGCACATCGAACGCAGCTCTTCCGGACGGTGCTGCTCCGCACCGCCGCAAAACCAGATCCGAGGATCGCTGCGAGGCGCTGGAGGCTGACTGCCTGGCCAGAACACCTCACCGCCGCCATCGCCGCCGCTCCGGGGCGAAAAACACTGCGCAGAGGAGCCGAAAATCCGCCCCAAGCTTGAGTTATGAGTGGCTTAGCCAGTCACATGATGTTCACAATACTCAGTAAAACCCCAGCCAGTTGGGTTCAGGGGATCCACGATGAGGCAGGCGGTTGTGAGCTTGGTGGATGAACTGGTATTGTGTAGTGTGATTGTTAAACCTTTACCAATAAATCAACTCGTTCTTAATAGCATGTGTTGTTTTGAATTCTTAAGCAAAGAACCCATGAAGCAAATACATAACAATTGGTACCGAGATTTTAACTCCCGGTCTCAGGAAGCCCGCAGGACTCCATACCTGGCAGCAAAAAGCTGGCGGCAATCAGCATCATTCCACAAGAGGCCCAGGTAAGGTCCCTCGTGGCCCAGGAGGCCAAGGGTGCATCTCCACCCCCAAGAGTTAGGGAATCTTCTCCCTCCTCCATGCTGGTCTTTCCCTCCTGCCTCCCTTCCCCAGATCCCCCCTGCCCTGACTTGACCTTGCCGCTTGGCTCACTGGTGGCACCGGTTTCCCGCCCGATTTCCCGCTCCCGCTGCCATTGGCTCTTGCATCATTCCCAGCGGCTTTGGGCAGGAGACATTGCTGAGAAATGTGGTTCAGGCCCTGGAGTTTAACTGGCCTGAAGTTTCACTCCCACATCGCACCCTGTCCTATCGGAGTTAAAATCGGCACTAATGTATTCGAAATTTTACTATCAAAAGAACACACCATCCATTTAAGCTGTTTCTGAAAGCCTTGAAGTGGCACTGGATTTCCTGCCCCTCCCCCCCACCCCCAGCCATCCTCACCAAATGCTGCATTCCCATTGGCAGATGGATGTCCCTGGAGCTGGATAATATTGTGGTAATTAGGCTGACCCCAGGGTCTGGGAGGTACATAGCCCACCCCTTCACTCTCCCTCCCCACCCTCATCCATCTCCCTCCTCACCCCCATTCATCTCCCTCCTCCCCCCCTCACTCTCCCTCCTTCCCTCATCACTCTCCCTCCTCCCCCCATCACTCTCCCTCCTCCCCCCTCACTCTCCCTCCTACCCCCATCCGTCTCCCTCCTCCCACTCACTCTTCCTCCTCCCCATCACTCGCTCTCCCTCAACCCCCATCAGTCTCCCTCCTCCCACCCCCCCTCCCCTCACTCTCCCTCCTCCCACCCCCCCTCCCCCTCACTCTCCCTCCTCCCACCCCATCACTCTCCCTCCCCCAACCCCCCATCCCCCTCCTCCCACCCACCCTCCCCCTCACTCTCCCTCCTCCCACCCCATCACTCTCCCCCCCCTAACCCCCCATCCATCTCCCTCCTCCCACCCCCCTCACTCTCCCTCCTCCCAGCCCCGTCACTCTCCCTCCTTCCCCCATCACTCTCTCTCCTTCCCCCATCACTCTCCATCCTCCCCCCATCCATCTCCCTCCTCCCCCCATCCATCTCCCTCCTCCCCCCATCACTCTCCCTCCCCCCCATCCATCTCCCTCCTCCCCCTCACTCTCCCTCCTCCCCCCCCATCACTCTCCCTCCTCCCACCCCCATCACTCTCCCTCCTCCCAACCCCCCCCATCCATCTCCCTCCCCCAACCCCCCCATCTGTCTCCACTCCCATTGGACAATCAGTGCTATAAGGTTTATATAAAAGTATTTATAGAGTGCACAGAAAGTTTCCCGAACCACTCACCTAGCAGCAAGAATAAGCCTTCTTCCCAAACACAGATTTTTATGCAGAATTACATAGAATCTACTGCACAAAAACAGGCCATTTGGCCCAATTGGTCAATGCTGATGATTATGCTCCACTGCTCTCACTTTAATGACCTCTCTCCACCCTGCCTCCTTATCCCTCTATTCACTCCTCCCTCATGTATGCATCATCTCTATGTAATTACTTCGGGGCTCTCTGCTCAACCATTCAATGGTGCAGCGAGTTCCACATTCTCACCACTCTCACTGTAAAGGGATGCTCCCCATTGGGAACAATTGATCATAAACTCAGTGATCCCACATACATTTTAAAAGACCATGGCACTTTAAATAATCTATTAAGTGAGGTTTCCATCTGATAAAGACAACAGGGTGAAATTTGTCCACACCACGGACCTCAGTGTGGAGAAAGTCGGTGTAAAACCGACAGCTGATTCGCTCCGAGTCCGTTTTGTGTCACTGCCGAAGACCAATTTCACCCCTAAGGTTTTACATTTACTTTGCCATTATCTTTCGCCTATTAGTGTCAGCTGTGGCTCAGTGGGTAGCACACTTGCCTCTGAGTTAGAAGATTGTGCATTCGAATCCCACGCGAGGGACTTGAGCATGTAAATCTAGGCTGACACGACAGTGCTGCACTGTCGGAGGTGCTGTTTTTCGGGTGAGACGTTAAACCGAGGCCCTGTCTGCTCTCTCAGGTGGATGTAAAAGATCCTATGGCACTTCTTTTTGAAGAAGAGCAGGGGAGTTATCCCCGGTGTCCTGGCCAATATTTATCCCTCAGTCAACATACAAAAAACAGATTATCTGGTCATTATCACATTGCTGTTTGTGGGAGCATGCTGTGTGCAAATTGGCTGCTGCGTTTCTCACACTCCATGTGTACTTCATTGGCTGTAAAGCGCTTTGAGACGTCTGGTGGTCGTGAAAGGCGCTATATAAATACAAATCTTTCTTTCTTTCTCCTATTTACAAAGAATATTCTTTACCTGTCAGCCCCCCAAACCAAACACCCAGTTTCAGATGAGAGGGGGTTGAGGGAGTGATCAGAGCTCAGGACCCAAGTACCATGAATGTGTTTCCGTAAAAGATTGGCAGCAATTGAGAATTAGGTGCACTCACCGTCTCATACCAACTCACCACGCCTCACCCTGCGCCCGGAGATCATGACATCATCGGCGTGCGCACCACCCCGTTAGTGGCCCGGCCCCAAAGTTGACCTTCGCCCCCTGCTGCAACGCCGGGTGGAAACATCGTCAGCTGCAGTGGATGTGTCTCGGGCGGCTGACTGCTACCGGGGCGTAAATTAAAGGCGAGGAGGCCGAGTGAAAAAAAAAAGTACCTTTTTGTTGCCGCTCCTGATCCGGTTTCTTCGCGGTCGTGGCCGCGATCACTCTGCCTGAGTGCTGGGCTGACCGTGCGGTAACCCCGCTCCCCGGTGGGTCAGGCAAGTCCCTGTTTCTCCTGCAGAGCTGGCAGCATGCGCCTTTCCCTTTAAGTGAGGGCGGGGCCTCTCGGATGCGGCAGTGCTGCTGAAACGTCCGCCCTCGTTAGTGCCCCAGGAAGGAAGTGGAGTTACCACTCCACTTCCTTCTGGGGGCCGTAACTCGAATTTCTCCAGATGGGCAAGTCATCAGTGCCTGGCACTAAATCTCGCGCCTCCCCACTGGTACCGCCCCTAAACGGGGCCATAACGAATTTCTCCCCTCTTTTCGCTAATCGGCCTGGGTTTTTAATCTAGACTTTCACCTCTCCCAGGGTGAGAAGTGTTTGTTTCGTGATGCACAAGGCATCGCATTTGTGTGGACCAGAGGGTCTTTTCTTGTCCGCCATTTTTGTGTGTTTGGATGTTCCAAAGTTTTACGTTGGTGTCGAAGATTTTTGACTTTGTGAACTGCTTGAATCTGCCAGTAAGGTAACAGTGCTTTAAAGAGCCCTTTCCAAACCACCAGCCGCATACAAATCAACAAAGAAAATCCAGTAAATGTAAAACACGCGCACAGAATGAGGTGCCAGGGTTGAAGGGCCACATTGCCAAAGTTAGATGTAGTCCGGGGACAGATGTGGTTTGACAGCCCTGCTTTAAGACGTGTAAGCAAATCTGAAGAATCCACACTGAAGAAAAAAATGGAAGTCAGTCAAATGTGGAGAAACAATTATTAGTTGTGGTAGAATATCATGTTTCATTTATTATTATTTAAGATCTTTTCACTGACATCAGATGTTTTCCATTTCAAAAAGTCTTGTAGTCAGCAGATCAACCACTAACATTTTATTAAACATTAGTTGTCGGCTCTTAAAAATGAAAGGGAATGGTTGAAATAATAAATGGAAAATACTGGAAATTCTCAGCAGGTCAGTCAGCATCTGGGTAGAACAGTATAGTAATTATGGTGCCCCACCCAGAGAGTGCAAAGACACCACATCACTGAAATAGTCACACATGCACAGTAGTGACCTCTCTCTCCCTCCCTCCTCTCCCTCCCCGGGCACAAAGCCTTCAGCTCAGCTGTCTGCGACTCTCTCCGGCCCTGAAGTGAGAGTGCCTTCCCGGTCTGTGGCCCCCGAGTGCGTGCCTGCCGGTGAGTGCGCTCCCTCCCCCGCAGAGCCTCTCCGGTCCCGAGTGAGTGCCGGTCCCAGTCCGCTCCACTTCCTGCCCCTAGCCCAGGCCGAATGACCTCCGATTTACTTACCTGCGCCGATTTCTTTAACTCTCCGCAAGGGTTTTCTCGAGATACGCTGACCTCAGTAAAAGTGGAGTAACTATCAGCTGGCCAAAGTTCCCTAAATAGCCGGAATTGGCGCAGGTGGCTGGCTACGCCCCCTTTTGAGGAAAAAAAAACTTACCTAAAAAAAAAACATAACTAAATGAGTTACGCTGCTGCAAATTGATTGGGGAAACTGGGGATTTTTAAGTTAGGCCAGAGAAAGCAGCCTGCTCCAAAAAAAACGGCGCAAATACTGGGGAAAATTGAGCCCTGTGGGAGTACCTTCACCACACGGACTGCAGTGGTTCAAGAAGGCGGCTCACCACCACCTTCTCAAGGACAATTAGGGTTGGGCATTGAATGCCGGCCTTGCCAGCGATGACCACATCCCAGGAACAAATAAGGAAACAAAAACCACCACAGGTCACACTATCGACCCCGATCAGTGTGGAGGTCAGCAATGGAGGGAAATGCTGACAAGAGTAGAGCCCTGAATTTTAGACCAAATGGATCAAGCATACCTAGATCAGGTACATACACAGTCTAGTTCTCTCCACCCTGCGATGATATTTTCCATGCCCACACTCAGGCACGCATTTCCTACTGCATCAATGTCACAATTTCCATTTCCCACGGCTCTCTGAATGACATTGCCAATGAGTCTGAATTTTGGGCACATTTATGATGAGGGCCTCCTATTCATTAGAAACTGAATATAAGAGTTTATTTTTCAGAAGAAGGTGGGAGAGCGACATCAGAAACTCACTCCACAGAGCCATGTACAAGTTGAACCTCACTTATCCAGAACTCTCTTATCCGGAACCACCCCTTGTCCAGAACCATTCCCGGCCACCGGGTGGCGCATGCGCAGAACTCCGACATGAACAAATTGAAGTCCTTCCTCGCTGCCGACTCCCGCAATCGCTGGCCTGACTCCGCGATCCACCACCTCTCCCCCCCCCCGCCCCACGGTCTCTCTGCCGCACTCCCAGCCCCAAGCCAGCCAGCCCGATATCCCCTTGCTCAGTACCTGTACCATCCAATTTAGCATCACCACCCCTCGTCCAGAAAAATCCCTGATCCAGAACAGGCCAGGTCCCAAGGGTTCCGGATAAGGGAGGGTCAATCTGCAGTGATCAGAGGCTGCAAGTGCATCCTGAAATTTGGCATAGCAAAGTTTTCAATGGTAAATGTTGACAAAAAAGCATAAGCAGAAACGGTGTCAAAGGAAGTGTTCATTCCCGATTGGACATTTACAACCAGAGAGGCTTTCATCCAATGGGCCTGCACTAGATCTGATCCCAGCATCCATACTTGTCAGTTTGAGGCCAATGGACTTTCTATCCAAATCCCATAGTGTCGGCATGTATTTTACCTGTTCAAAGTGCATAATTAGATTCCACATGTGGACTTGCCCCAACCACAGCATCCAATGTCCTCTTTGGGATCCAGAATGGATTTAAATTGGCACTTGGGGGCCGGGCGAGGGTTTTAACTGGAGCAGGTTTCGGGCAGGTGTTGGAGGGGGGCAATCAATTCCCCCTCACCCACCAATGTCATTCATTTGAGGCCCAGGCTATTTTAACTCCTGGGCCCTCATTCCTATCCCACCGGCCTGCTGTCAACCCGAATTAGGCGGGAAGAGTTGCTGGCTGGCTGGTTGAAATCGCGGGGTCCATAAGCTGTCCTCTTGCTGGAAGGTAAGTGATGGGGTGGGGAGTTGGAGGATGTCGTTGGAGAGAAGGTGGGGGGGAGAGAGGATCCTGGAGCAGCAGAGGACAAGGCATTTCCTGTAGGGTCAGGAACTCTCTTGCCTCCACAAAGCAAAATGTAACACTTACTGCTTGTGGCTGGCATCCCAATCAAGCAGCGGCTAAAAGGCAAGGCGGGTTCTAACTAGTGTAACAGGACTCCAATTAACTTGCACGTCTAAAGCTCCTGCCTGATTTAAGCGATGCCTCATCCATCGCCAAAAACAGTGGTGTTACAATCCCCGCGGAGCGGGTAATTGGCCCACTCGTTTTTAACTGCCCCTCTGCCTCGGTTTCTGCCGCGCGGAGGGAGTTAAAATTGCCCCCTCAGCCGTGCTTATACTACAGCTACAAATGCATTGTTTGTTGTGAATTAACATTCAAACACGGTCAAGTATAGAAGGTTGAGTAATACCTTGCCAGGAATAAATGCTCCTACTCAGGGCTATGGAGTTAGTTTGCCTTCTGAAAGTGGAGATTGGCACTGCGCCAGTGTAAGCACCTTCTGCACAGTTCCGACTGCAGGAACTCCGTGCACCTCAGCCAAGTGATATAATGATGCCTGCCACACAATCTGAATCAGGGAATTCTTTGTATAAACTTCGGGAATCACCCTCGATCCGGAACATTTTAGTTTGAAGCTAATTTGATCTCAGTGGGACTCTACTGTAAATGGGATAACGGGCAAACCATTTGTGCCAGACACCAGCTTCTTAACTGAATAATGCAGATTGCTCTGTTATGTAAAGGATATATAGTATATATATATATATATATATAAAGCTAAATATTTTGCGTAATGTACAATTGCTGTCCACAAGTATTACCCCCCGTTGTCACTTTTTTCGTTAAAATGCGCTATTCAATTTTGCTATGTCAACTGTCACAATGAAGTTGCAGGCTATCACCAGCTGGTGGCTCTGTGAGGGGAGTTTCTGAAGCTTCTCTCTCGACTTCATGGCCATCTTTTAAATACAAAATACTTACCTTCATCAATGGAAAATGTCATCGGTAACATACAGATAAATAATGAAACATTAATGATCAATGCGTGTGAGGTTTAGACATCGCTGAGTAATTGATTATTATATCCAAATGAATTAGTCAAATCCCAAGATTGTGTAAAAAAAGAAACAGTGAACTGAGATTTATTACTTTGAATTGTATCTAGTCGCAAACACAGATCTGAAATGACCGTTCCCATGGTATAACTCAGATATGACAGACAGCACAGCCTATTAAGAGCACAGCCTATTAATACTGGGATTACCATCTCAATTTGGCCCAACATCCCTTTTGTCTCTCAAATCTCTCCTGCCTTTCACCCTATCACAGACCTTCCCTTTTGTTCTTTCCTTCCCTCCCCCTTTCACTGTCCCTTGCATTTCCTTAAGAATCGGTTACATTTTGAACTGTTTCCAGTTTTGACGAAGGGTCATCGACCCGAAACGTTAACTCTGTTTCTCTCCCCATGGATTTCTCTCCGTTGAGATTTCCATAACTTTCTGTTTTCATTTAATACTGGGATTATCTTGCTTCATGAAATAGTCTGGTCCTTTAAGAAGCATAAAAATGGGCAGAAGGACGGGCGGCGAGGTGGTGTCCAGAAGTAAGGTTGGGGCCGACTGCGTTTTCCGACAGTGAAGAAATAAAAGTTTTTGGGGTTGTATTGTTGTTATTGTATTATTGAGTTTGCCAACACACATCCCAGTGACACTTGAAAGTAAAACTCAAATGAATGTGCCAATCGCCCGTGTTACTCAAACTGCCTCTGTAGGCTCTGTGGTTTCTAGCTGGCTATTTGCAAAAAAGAGAATTTGCATTTATATAGCGCCTTTCACAACCTCAGGACATCCCAAAGTGCTTTACAGCCAATGAAATACTTTTGAAGTGTAGTCACTGTTGTAATGGAGGAAATGTGGCAGCCAATCTGCGCACAGCAAGATTCCACAAACAGCAATGGACATATTATCTGTTTTAGTGATGTTAGTTGAGGGATAAATATTACCAGGTCACCAGGGGGAGATCTACCTTGCTGTTCGTCAAAAAGTGCCATGGGATATTTTACATCCACCTGAGAGGGCTAACTGGACCTCGGTTTAACGTCTCAGCTGAAATACACCATCTGTCATTAACTGGTGTTTGACCCCGAGATGAGCTTCCGACCACATATCCGCACCATCACTAAGACCGCCTATTTCCACTTCCGTAACTTCGCCCGACTCCACCCCTGCCCCAACTCATCCACTGCTGAAGCCCTCATCCATGCCTTTGTTGCCTCTAGACTTGACTATTCCAACACACTCCTGGCCAGCCTCCCATCTTCCATCATCTGTAAACTTGAGGCCATCCAAAACTCTGCAGTCCATGTCCTAACTCGTAACAATCCCGTTCACCCATCACCCCTGTACATTGGCTCCCTGTTAAGCAAAACCTCGCTTTAAAAATTCTCATCCTTGTTATCAAATTCCTCCAAGGCCTCACCTCTCCTTATCTCTGCTAACTCCTCCAGCCCTACAACCATTCAAGATATCTGCACTCCTCCAATCCTGGCCTCTTATGCATTCCCGATTTTAATCGTTCCACCATTGGTGGCTGTGCCTTCAGCTGGCCAAGCCCCGAGTTCTGGAACTCCCTCCCTAAACCTTGCTTCCTGCCTTTCCTCCTTGAAGATGCTCCTTAAAATCGATCTCTTTGTCAACTGTCCTAATATCTCCTTATGTGGCTCAGTGTAAAATTTTGTGAAACGGCTTGGGACATTTTACTAGGTTAAAGGCGCTATATAATTGCAAGTTGTTGCTGTTATTGGACCAATAAAAAATGGAATTGTCTAGTGCCCAACTCAAGAAGGAAGTAATAGAAAGCAAATTCATTTGATTGCCCTTAAGGATGCTGAAATAGTTTCAACAGTAACTTTCAATCGGGAATTGGATATATACCTGAAATGGAAAAATTTTCAGGGCAATGGGGAATGAGCAGGGGGATTGGGACTAACTGGATAGCTCTTTAAAAGAGCCAGCACAGGCCTGATGGGTCGAATGGCCTCTTTCTGTGCTGTATGATTCTTGCCTCCCTTCACTGAATGTTTGCAACATTTGTCTCCAAAAGCTAGGCTGGTTTTGTGGCTTTGTTCCTTGTCCCGTTTCTCCCCATCCCCGCTTTCCGGAGGCAGTAACTCCAAGCTAGGGGGTGATTCCCTGGGACACCTGTATGTCGGCTACCTGGTTCATGTGTGCACCTTCACACTGAGTGTCAGCAGGCTATTCAATCGTGGCAGCAATCACATCAGCACCCAATCCTGCAATCATCTGACATGTGCACTTCTCGAAGGGGGAAGGTGGAGGTTGGGGTGCAGCGGTGGGGTCACTGAATTCTAATCAGCAGCGGGCACCCTGCATGATTGTAACCCTCCCCTCTTTCAGATGAGATGTTAAACCAAAGTCTCATCTGCCTACCAAGTGGACGTAAAAGATCCCATGGCACTATTCAAAGAAAAGTTCTGCCGGTATCCCAACCAACATTTATCCCTCAAACAATATCTAATACAGATGATCAGGTCATTTATCTCATTGCTGTCAGTAGGATCTGGCCGTATGCAAAATTGGCTGTCATGTTTCCTTTGTTACAACAGTGACTACACCGCAACAGTATTTCATGGGCTGAGAAGCTCCCTGGCCAATTATTGCCCCTCCACTAATGCCTCAATTGGAGATCAGCACTCTCAATGATTATAGAGATTTAAAAAAATAAAGCCCAAGTCAGGATGGTGTGTGACTTGGAGGGGAACGTGGAGGTGGTGGTGTTCCCCTGCACCTGCTGCCCTTGTCCTTCTAGGGGGTAGAGGTCGCGGGTTTGGGAGGTGCTGCCGAAGAAGCCTTGGCGAGTTGCTGCAGTGCATCTTGTAGATGGTACACACTGCAGCCACGGTGCGTCGGTGGTGGAGGGAGTGAGTGTTTAAGGTGGTGGATGGGGTGCCAATCAAGCGGGTTGCTTTGTTCTGGATGGTGTCGAGCTTCTTGAGTGTTGTTGGAGCTGCACTCATCCAGGCAAGTGGAGAGTATTCCATTACACTCCTACTCACTGCCTAAACGCACAGGCAGTCTTGGAGCCTTTGTTTCTTTGATAAAAAGTAAAGAATATATTGATATTTCTGGATTTCTTACCGATCAGAAAAAGAGTGCAAAGTCCCGATTTCGAGTGCCCCTGACAATAGCTCCTTTATTTTCTTTGGAACAGTGCAGTGAAAGGCAGGAAGAGTCCAAGGAAAGTATTGTTTACATTCTGCTTTAGACCACCCCATATGCAGCTGAAACGTTTTAATTCAAAGAGACTGGGTGGGGGCGGGGGGGAGGGGGAGTGAGCTTTTCCGGCCTTCTCCCACCCCATCACCCCAACTTCAGCAGAAGTCCGCACTTAACTGGGGCTTTCTGTTCAACATCTGGCGCAGACTCGGTGACAGGTGTGAGAGCAGCCTCAAGGACATTGACCCCGCGGTTAGAAGACCACCCTTTCACCTCTCAGATACACAGTGAAGCCAGGTCGCTGATTGCAGTGTGGGCAGGCACAGCAGGAGGGGCGAAGGAACAGCAAGAGTTTGTAGAGGGGCCCAGGAGAGGCGTGAGTCTGGGGCCCAGAAGAGGCGAGGGCCCAGGGGCAGCATGGGCCAGCCCACACTGCGAAATGTGTGCGCACTCGGTCCGTGCAGCAGAGCAGGTCTCCAGTCGTCTTGGGCAATCTTTGCCCACTGGACCAAGACCTAGCTCTGTCAAGCCCATGGGGTGGCTGGTGTGCAATGACCACCACGCGTTAAAAAAATCCACGCACAGGCATCTTCCACCCTTCAACATGTAGTTCGGGACCTGGAATATTAGGTCCTTCATTGAAACACCTGTGAACTCATCCCTTTTTGGCATGGAAGCAAGTCATCCTCGCTTCAAGGGACCACCTATGATGATGACACAACTTGAATCCACCTCAGACCACTAGAAGTCTTCGACCTTTGCTAATTTTAATAAAGAAAGATCCCACAACCACAGGACGCACCAAAGTGCTTTACAGTCAGTGAAGTACTTGTGTGTAGTCACTGTTGTAAGGTAGGAAGCCTGGTAGCCCACGATGGTGATTAGGTGACCAGGATACAGTCAGAGGATGAATGGGAGCCCAACAGACAGCAAGGTCCCACAAACAGCAATGTGACCAGATAATCTGTTCTTGTTTAGTGATGTTGGATGTGGGATAAATGTTCGCCAGGACACCTTCCCTGATCTTCTTCGAAATGTCGTCTTTCAGATGAGATGTTAAACCTTTATGAACACTCAGGTGGACATAAAAGATTCCATGGCACTATTTCAAAGAAGAGCAGGGGAGTTATCCCCGGTGTCATGGCCATTATTTATCCCTCAATCAACATAACAAAAACAGAGTGTCTAGTCATTATCACATTGCTGTTTGTGGGAGCTTGCTGTGTGCAAGTTGGCTGCCGTATTTCCCACATTACAACAGTGACTACACTACACAAGTACTTCATTGGCTGTAAAGCGCTCTGAGACATCCGGTGGTCGTGAAGTTCACTATATAAATATAAGTCTTTCTTTCTAACACCATGGAATCATTAATGTCCATCAAGACGGCAGACGGGACCTCAGTTTAACATTTCATCTGAAAGACGGCACCTCCCGACAGCACAGCACTTACTCAACACTGCACTGAAGCGTCAGTCTGAATTATGTGCTCAAAGTCTCTGGAGTGGGGCTTGAACCCACAACCTCAGGCTCATAGATAAGAGTGCTACCTACTGAGCCATGGCTGATGCTGCATGACACTGTGACACTGTAATACAGCAGAGCCTGGTCTCCAATCGTCTTGGATCCCTTGCCATTGGACCGAGACCTTGCTCTGTCAAGTTCATGTGGTAGCTGATGTGCAACGGCCACCCCACGTTAAAAGAATTCACGCACAGGCATCTTCCACCCTTTAAAATGAAGTTCGGGACTTGGACAGAGTGTATATCCTGCATTGTTCTCATCAGTCACCTTCGAACTCATTTTACTGTGGCAACAAGTCATCCCTGACTCCAGGGGACTGCCGAAGGGAAGAGACACTGTGATAAAGATCATACATGAATTAAACTGGTGACTTTCAGGCCGATGTTTGATTAGCCTATGCCCATGACTGACCTTAATTCAGGAAAAAGAGACTCAGAGACATAGACAGCTGTTGAAAATGGTGAGTTTGAAGGCAGTCCCCAGTGCTCAGGGGCTAAACATCATTAATATTCACGGCAACTTTTATCCTGAGTCTATCTGCCCTAGAGATGCGTCACACTAAATACAATGCAATAGGAGTGAGGCAGAGCTAAATTCTCCATCTCCCTAATGAGCACCCCCAAAACATATAACTGCAATGCAGACTCAAACTCGCTCACGCAAGAGCAGCTCTGCATCAGCTTAATATTTCCATGCCCTCCTTTGAAAGCAACAAATTATTCTTTGCTCTGCAGTAAATCACTAACTAACGGCTGCCTTGCAGAACATTTTCTGCCCGTTGAGCTGTCAGCAACTGTGGAAGGCAGTGTACTGTACATAATGCAGTCACAGTCATCCCCACCCATCGCTGGCTCCTAACGCCAGTCTGCGAACCGTGTATCAGTTAGATGCTCCATGTTTCTGCCAATCAGCCACTCAACAGGCTCAATCGGTTGCAATATTTCCTTGACAAACTCAAGAAAGCTACATTTTCAAACTAATGGCTCCTTTAACAGACGCCACAGTCTCCCATAATAGAGGCAAGCGTCGCTCCGATTTTGTGAAGGTAATGTTTAGTTAATCCCGTCATTCCATTAAATTAAATAAGGTCATTTGGAAAGGCTCCAAGATTCCTGCCTGAGAAGGTAAATGTGATTTCCATTAGTTAATGTATTAAATCCTGCATTTGCAGAAAACACAAAGGGGATATTGTGGAGAGGCCTGTGGTATGGGTGTCCAGGGATTCATTCAGTCGGTCCTTATATGGGCGAGGGTGGGGCCATCGGCCTGTGGTAATGTTTTTACCGTTCACTGAAAATTATTATTTGGTGTTAATATTATTTTTGCTGTTATTAATACTGAGCTTCATTTATCACTATTAAATGCAGATGTAATGCAATATCACTCTCGAGGGAAATCACCATTAAACCACTATTACAAAGCACAACACATTAAAACGACCACAAATAACGTTCCATAATTTTGAGCACTAATTGCATGTTTTCACCCTCTCCATTTCCATCCTCTCCATGACCACGGTCTCAGATTGAACCAAACTGTTGACAACCTCAACCTCCTATTTGATCCAGAACTGAGCTTCTGAGCCCAAAGCGGTACGGTAGCATAGTGGTTATGTTACTTAATAATCGAGGGGTCTGGACTCATTATCCAGAGACATGAGTTCAAATCCCACCATGGCAGCTGGGGAATTTAAATTCAGTTCATTAAATAAATCTGGAATTTAAAAAATAACGCTAGTGTCAGTAATGGTGACCATAAAAATACCAGATTGTTGTAAAAACCCAACTGGTTCATTAATGTCCTTTAGGAAAGGAAATCTGCCGTCCTTACCCGGTCTGACTCCAGACTCACAGTAATGTGGTTGACTCATAACTGTCCTCTGAAATGGCTTAGCAAGCCACTCAGTTGTATCAAACCACTTTGGCAAAGTCAGGCACTGTGGGAGTACTTCACCACAAGGGCTGCACTGGTTCAACAAGGCACCTACCATCTTCTCGAGATGGGCAATAAATGCTGGCCTTGCCAGGGACGCCCACATCCCGTGAACGAATAAACATCCTCTCCGTCACCAAGACCTCTGCCTGTCTCAGCTGAGAACCCACATCCATTCACATTCCATAAACTTCAGCTCATCCAAAACTCTGCTGCCCATATCCTAACTCAAATCAATCAACCCTACATTGGTCCCCCAACACCTCAAATTTAAAATACATATATTTGTGTTTAAATCCTTTCGTGACCTCACACCTCCCTATTCTTGTAACCCCCTCCAACCCTCCCCACCCCTAACTCCCATTCCTATGACTCTGGCATCATGTGTAACCCCACCTCCCACTGCCCACCATCGACAGCTGTGCTTTCAGCTGCCTGGGTTCTACGGTCCGGAAATCTCTCCCTAAACCTTGTCGCCTCTCCACATCCTTCTGCTCCTTTAAGACCCTCCTCAAACAGTCACCTCTTCGACATCTCAACTGCCATATCGAGGACCTGCAGCCACAGCCATCTGTCCACACGACTCTGTCTGTGGCTATGGAGATGACCATCGCACCCATCCTTTGTGGCACAGGCTCAGTTCAGGCAGTCACAGGGGACCTCTGTAATATCAGCAAGGCTGCAGTAGGAGCGTGCATTTTATCGGAGAGTTGGCAAATTCATCAGCTTCGGCTTCACTGAAAGGCAGCAATGAGACTAGAGCCATTCTGTTTCATAAGACTGTTGGCTACCCAAAGGTCATGGTGCAAGCGATCGTGACCTCATTGCTTTACGAGCTCTGACATAAACCACCCTAAACTTCCTCAAGTGGAAGGGTATCCACTCCCTCTATCTGCCCAATTCTTGTCCACTTTGCCCATCCCTGATTTCCTTTATTCCACCATTGACGGCCGTGCCTTCAACTGCCTAAGCCTTCAGCTCTGGAATTCCCTGCCTAAACCTCTACGCCTGTCTCTCTTCCTTTAAGACGCTCCTTAAAACCTACCTCTTTGACAAAGCTTTTGGTCACCTGGCCTTTTTATCTCTTTATGTGGCTTGGTGTCAAATCTTTTCTAATAATGCTCCGATGAAGTGCCTTGTGATGTTTTACTATGTTAAAGACTCTATATGAATGCAAGTTGTTACTGTTGCTGTGCAGAGTGTGTACGATAACATGCAGAGGACGATGCCGGATAAGCAACAAGTTGTGATGCATTCACCCTTCCAAATTTGGACCTTTTTTTGGAAGACAATCAGGTGGATAGCTTATGGGTGGCAAAATCACCCCCACCCCCCCAACCTTGCATGGTTAAATACCTCACTATGAGTAGCAGGAACAGCTGAGTAGCGCTACCACAAGGCACATACCTCTCCGAGAATGGTCATTGCGAGGACCATTTTAGAGACACACATTTGCTGCCTGGGCAGGTCTGGAGGGACTCTGCATTATGCTCCAGGCCATATTGTTGTATATTTGTAGCATGCTGTGTCCTGCACAAGTTCTCCATTCATAATGGGCTGGACTTGGATATTACTGGTGACGTGGCCCGAGCTTGATTGGAGCCTGAGTCACATGACGGAGAGCATTGTGAAGACCTGCACTCAGAGGCCCCCTCAGTGACTGCTGAAAGGGACATCCGAGCACACCTCGTCACTGAGGTCTGCGCTGCTG
Organism: Pristiophorus japonicus; assembly: GCF_044704955.1. Taxonomy (NCBI): domain Eukaryota; kingdom Metazoa; phylum Chordata; class Chondrichthyes; family Pristiophoridae; genus Pristiophorus; species Pristiophorus japonicus. Next base: position 39,632,521 of record NC_091993.1, on the reverse strand, counting down.
TCTATCACAGTCTACCTTTGACACCACCTCCTTCTCCCTCTCCCTTTCAAATAAAGGGACATTCCCTGAATCCAGTGCCCATCCAGCAACTGCGTAAACACCGTTTACATTATTTCTCTGGGATTTCCACCAAAGTTATTGCATTCGATCAAGAAAATCCCGATGGAAATCCAACCTCGTGCAGTCAAGCTAACTGCCTACCAGGAGCATTAGCCAAGCACTTCTCCTTACCTACAACAACAACAACTTGTATTTATCTAGCACCTTTAATGTCGTAAAATGTCACAGGAGTGTTATAAGACAAAAACTTGACACCGAGCCACATAAGAAGAAATTACAGCAGATGACCAAAAGATTGGTCAAAGAGGTAGATTTTAAGGAGCGTCTTAAAGGAGGAAAGAGAGGTAGAGAGGCAGAGAGGTTTAGGCAGGGAGTCCAGAGCTTGGGGCCTAGGCAACAGAAGGCACGGCCACAGATTGTTGAGCGATTATAATCAGGGATGTTCAAAAGGGCAGAATTTGAGGAGCACAGACATCTGCCGCTCCCACCAGAACTGTCCTTTTCAAGGCTTCACTCTAATTTCCTTGCAACCCAGTGCATTACACCAGTTTTGCACGGGATTTACACCGATCACGACTCTAAAGGATGCATGAATGTGCTGACCCAGGAAACACGTGTAACCAGACCACCGGTGGGCACAAATCTTTTCTCATTGGCAACTCCCTGCATGGGAATCCTCCCCCAACCTCTTTAAGCTATTAATCACCAGTCCTATTCTTCTCTTCTTTGGTTTAACATCCGTTTTTTCCTTACGCCTTAGTGAAGACCCTTGGGACATTTCTCAATGTGAAAGGTGCAAAATAAATGCAAGTTGTTGCTGTACATCTACAACTGAAGTATAAATCTCTCAAACTGCTGCAATTATCGAGGTGTTTGAAGGGCAGGAACAGATCTGTAATGTTGCAAAGTATAGCATAATTAAGGCATGACAAAGTGAAAATACATGCATCCACATTTAGGCAGTAATTATAGGTATTATCCTCCACTTGATGGCCAAATAACCCAAATAGCCAAGGACAGGACAATTCCATTAATGGTTGTTTAGAGTTTACTTGAACTAATTAGACCAAAAAAGTTAACAGCAGGATCAGCTTTATTAGACAGAAAGGATTTGTGTTTCACAACCTCAGGACACCCCAAAGCGCGCCACAGCCAATGAAGTACTTTTGAAGTGTAGTCACTGTTGTATCGTAGCAAAACACAGAAGTCATTTTGTGCATGATAAGATCCCACAAACAGCACTGAGATAATGAGCAGTGAATCTGTTGTAGTGATGTTGGTTCAGGGATAACTATTGGCCAGGACACCGGTGAAGAATTCCCCTGCTCTTCTTCACATAGTGCCATGGGATCTTTTACCTGAGAGGGCAGACAATGCCTCCAACGGTAAAGCTTTCTCTCAGTACTGCACTGATGTGGAGCAGGTGCTCAAGCCACTAGAGTAGGGCAAGAACCCTCAACCTTCTGCCTCAGAGGCAAGAGTGAGCCAAGGCTGGCCCTCGCAGCTAGAGTTGCCACCTGGCCAGTTTGTAAAGTGCCACCAGATGGTTGCTGGTTGACAGTTTTAACTGTGATTGGACAAGTGGTGCCTCAAGTGCTGAGTTCAGTTCCAGCCACCAAGAGAGAAGGGAAAGGTTCCTCACGCTGGAGGTAGTGCGGAGAATGGTCACAGGACCAACTCCTAATGTCAGAGGGACTGAGTAATGCATAAAGGCTAGAAAAACAAGGGCGACAGCTTAACCTAACCCACCTGGGGGGAAACTGATGGGATTGGATCAGCCGCCTATTTTGCACCAAGCCCGATTTTAATGGAAAGTAATGGGTGTTAAATATGGGGCTGATCCAATCCAATCCCATCAGATCGCCACCGGTCAGATTACATAAGAACATAAGATCATTAGAAATAGGAACAGGAATAGGCCATACGGCCCCTCGAGCCTGCTCCGCCATTCAATAAGATCATGGCTGATCTGATCTTGGCCTCAACTCCACTTCACTGCCCGCTTCCCATAATTCTCGACTCCCTTATCGTTCGAAAATTTGTCTATCGCCACCTTAAATATATTCAATGACCCAGCCTCCGCAGCTCTCTTGGGTAAAGAATTCCACAGATTCACAACCCTCTGAGAGGAAAAATTCCTCCTCATTTACGGTTTAAATGGGCGCCCCCTTATTCTGAAACTATGCCCCCTAGTTCTAGATTTCCCCCACGAGGGGAAACATCCTCTCTGCATCTACCCTGTCCAGCCCCCTCAGGATCTTGTACGTTTCAATAAGATCCCCTCTCATTCTTCCAAACTCCAATGAGTATAGGCCCAACCTGCTCACCCTTTCCTCATACGACAACCCCTTCATCTCAAACGAGAGCGGATCTGTATATGAAGCAGAGCAGGTAAATCCTGATCAGTATTTCAGAGTGAAAACCCAAGAACACAATAGCGAGGGAGACAGGTACAAACTGCGAACAGTTCAGGAGCGAAGTCAGGAAGCACTTCTTTCACGCCGAGTGGTTAATACAAAACAGTCGGGTCGGGCAGCAGAGAATGGAAACCCTCTGGAATCACTGAAGAAGCTTTTCTAAAGTGTGCTTTTTATGAAAGGAGGCATGAGATAGGCTGAACGAGAGCCAACTGTTGTGATTCTTCGTGAGCTGGCAATGCAGTGGCCACATTTCTTTATTGCATGCTGAGGATTTCAACGAATGCTATTAAAATCACTAGCCACTGTACTAAAACTGTCAACTGGTAGTAATTTCAACAACTGGTATGACTGGTGAGAATCAAGGCCTCAGACAGGAAGCTGGACATCCTGTTTTTATTATGTTAATCTCTCCCCTTCCCCCCTTCAAGGATCCCAGCGCCGTCTGTAGCCAGCAGGACAGAGAGACAGCATACTCACAGGCCTCCAACCCCGAAACCATCCATTTAGAGGTCTCACTGAATGTTTCAAGCAAATCGCAGAGGGAAATGTAATTGTACATATGGATTTTCAAAGGCATCCGATAAGGTGCCACATAAAGGACATGTTTTGAAAATTAAGATATTTGAGATTAAACAACAACTTGCATTTATATAGCGCCTTTAACGTAGTAAAATGTCCCAAGGCGCTTCACAGGAGAGATTGTCAAACTAAATTTGACACCAAGCCACATATTAGGACAAGTGAATGAAAGCTTGGTCAAAGAGGCAGGTTTTAAGGATTATCTCAAAGGAAGAGAGAGAGGTGGAGAACGAGAGGTTTAGGGAGGGAGTTCCAGAGTTTAGGGCCTAAGCATTGAAGGCACGGCCGCCAATGGTGGAACGATGAAAATCAGGGACGGGCAAGAATTGGAATAACACAGAGACCTCGGAGAGTTGTAGGGGTCGATGAGGTTACAGAGATAGGGTGGGGCGAGGGCATGGAGGGATTTGAAAACAAGAATGAAAATTTTAAAATTGAGCCATTGCCGGACCGGGAGCCAATGTAGGTCAATGAGCATAGGGGACTTGGTACGAGTTAGGATAGAGGCAGCAGAGTTTGGGATGAGGTCACGTTTGGAGAGACTGGTTAGGAGAGCATTGGAGTAGTCGAGTCCAAAGGTAACAAAAGCATGGATGAGGTTTTTAGCAGCAGATGAGCCGAGGCAGGGGGCAGAGACGGGCGAAGTGGAAATACGTGGTCTGAGTGATGGAGAGGATATGGGGTCGGAAGCTCAGTTTAGGGTCAAAATAGGCCATCAAAGTTGCAAATAGTCTGGTTCAGCCTCAGACAGTTGCCAGGAAGAGGGATGGAGTCAGTGGCTAGGGAACAGAGTTTGTAGTAGGGACAGAAGACAGTGGCTTCAATCTTGCCAATATTTAATTGGAGGAAATTTCTGCTCATGGGAATGTAAGTTGTGAGGAGGATGCAAAGAGGCTTTAAGGGGATATAGACAGGCTAAGTGAGTGGGCAAGAATATGGCAAATATAATTTGGAGAAATGTGAAGTTATCCACTTTGGTAGGAAAAATAGAAAAGCAGAGTATTTTTAAATGGTGAGAGATTGGGAAAAGTTGGTGTTCAGAGGGACCTGGGTGTCCTTGTACACAAATCACTGAAAGTTAACATGCAGGTACAGCAAGCAATTAAGAAAGCAAATGGCACGTTGGCCTTTATTACAAGAGGATTTGACCAAGCTTTTGGTCATCTGCCGTAATTTCGTCTTATGTGGCTCGGTGTCAGATTGATTTGTTTTGTCTTAAAACACTCCTGTGAAGCGCCTTGGGACATTTTACCAAGTTAAAGGTGCTATATAAATACAAGCTGTTGTTGTTGACACATGTGGCACTGAAAACCTCTATACAACACCCCGTCCAATTTCACTAATGGAAAAGACTTTCATTCAATAAACATCCAGCTATTGTGTGTTGCCCACCAGTGTTTCATACATGTTAATGCTCACTACCCAGAAGCAGTAATGATGGTTTTATCGTGCGGCAATCCACCATACCAGCAACTCCCTGTTTGAATCTCTCCAATCAGGTTTTCAAACTTGACACTTCACCAAAACGATCCTAACCAAAGTCACTAATGGCATTCTCTGTGACTGTAACCCTGGTGCACTATCTCTCCGTGATCTCTCTACATACAGGCTTTGACATGATCAAACACACCACCCTCTTCCCATGCCTCTCCTAAGCTGTCCCACTCTCTGTGATTGCCCTCACTTGGTTCCAATTACACCCAGAGCTTCAGCTTTTCTTCCTGACCTTGTAGTGTTACCTCCGGAGTCTCCCAATGCTTCAGCCTTGGCCCCCTCCTCTTCCACATCTGCATGCTACATTTTGGTGATATCATTCATAGACATGGTTTAGCTTTCACAAGTACTAGGCCAGGCCAGGCCCTCAAATCTGCCAACAACCTCATGGTCTACAGGGCTGTAATGATACCTGCCCTCCTGTATGGCTCAGAGACATGGGCCATGTACAGTAGACACCTCAAGTCATTGGAGAAATACCACCAACGATGTCTCCGCAAGATCCTGCAAATCCCCTGGGAGGACAGACGCACCAATGTTAACGTCCTCGACCAGGCCGATATCCCCAGCATTGAAGTACTGACCACACTTGATCAGCTCCGCTGGGCGGGCCACATTGTTCGCATGCCTGACACAAGACTCCCAAAGCAAGCACTCTGCTCGGAACTCCTACACGGCAAATGAGTCAAAAGTGGGCAGAGGAAACTTTACGAGGACACCCGCAAAGCCTCCCTGATAAACTGCAACATCCCCACTGACGCCTGGGAGTCTCTGGCCAAAGACCGCCCTAAGTGGAGGAAGTGCATCCGGGAGGGCGCTGAGCACCTCGAGTATCGTCGCCGAGAGCATGCAGAAATCAAGCACAGGCAGCGGAAGGAGCGTGTAGCAAACCTGTCCCACCCACCCTTTCCCTCAAAGACTATCTGTCCCACCTGTGACAGGGACTGTGGTTCTCGTATTGGACTGTTCAGCCACCTAAGGACTCATTTTTAGAGTAGAAGCAAGTCTTCCTCGATTCCAAGGGACTGCCTATGATGATGATGATGACTGACAATACCCAGCTCTTCTTCGTTACCACCTTTCTCGGCCCCTTTACTCTCTCTGTGTCGTCAGAGCCTTGTCCAACATCCCGTCATGGATAGGCTGCAATTTCCTCCAGCTAAACACGAGGAAGACCGAGACATCATCTTCAGCCACCACCATACAATGTTACATTTTCCCCACAAACTCCATTTCCCTCCCGAGTCACTGTCTCAGGCTGAACCAAACTGTTTGCAACCTCAGCATCCTATTCGATCCTGAGATAATCTTCCACATTCATTCCATCACAGAAACCGCCAACATCTTTGCAACATTGCCCGCCTCGATCCCAACCTCAGCCCATCTGGGACTGAAACCCCCATCCGTGATTTTGTCACCTCCATATTCGACGGTCTCCCAATCTGCCTTAGGTGGATGTAAAATATCCCACCACACTGCTTCAGAAAAGAGCAGGGGATTTCTTCCCAGTATCCTAGTGAATATTTATCCCTCAACCATCACTAAAAACCAAGTCATCTGGTCATTATCACATTGCTGTTTGTGAGAGCTTGCTGTGCGCAAATTGGCTGCCATGTTTCCCACATTACAACAGTGACGACACTCCAAAAGTACTTTATTGGCTGTAAAGTGCTTTGAGACATCCGGTGGGCGTGAAAGGTGCTATATAAATGCAAGTCTTTCTTCTTTTCTTTCCTTCCCCATATCTTTCTGCCTGTCCACCTCCCTCTCCCCTTTTATCATCATCATCATCATCCATCATTGGCAGTCCCTAGGAATCGAGGAAGACTTGCTTCCACTCTTAGCATGAGTTCTTAGGTGGCTGTACAGTCCAATATGAGAATCACAGTCTCTGTCACAGGTGGGACAGATAGTTGTTCAGGGAAAGGGTGCAGGGAGCCTGGTTTGCCGCACGTTCCTTCCACTGCCTGCGCTTGATTGGTGCATGCTCTCGGCGACGATACTCGAGGAGATCAACGCCCTCCCGGATGCACTTCCTCCAATTAGGGTGGTCTTTGGCCAGGAACTCCCAGGTGTCAGTGGGGATGTCGCACTTTATTAGGGAGGTTTTGAGGGTGTCCTTGTAACGTTTCCTCTGCCCACGTTTGGCTCGTTTGCCGTGGAGGAGTTCCGAGTAGAGCGCTTGCTTTGGGAGTCTCGTGTCTGGCATGCGAACTATATGGCCTGCCCAGCGGAGCTGATCAAATGTGGTCAGTGCTTCAATGTTGGCCTGGATGAGGACGCTAATGTTGTTGCATCTGTCCTCCCAGGGAATTTGTAGGATCTTGCGGAGACATCGTTGGTGGTATTTCTCCAGCGACTTGAGGTGTCTACTGTACATGGTCCACGTCTCTGAGCCATACAGGAGGTCGGGTATTACTATGGCCCTGTAGACCATGAGCTTGGTGGCAATTTTGAGGGCCTGGTCTTTGAACACTCTTTTCCTCAGGCGGCCGAAGGCTGCACTGGTGCACTGGAGGCAGTGTTGGACCTCGTCGTCAATGCCTGCTCTTGTTGATAGGAGGCTCCCGAGATAAGGGAAGTGGCCCACGTTGTTCAGGGCCACGCCATGGATCTTGATGTCTGGGGGGCAGTGCTGTGCGGCCAGGACAATCTGGTGGAGGACTTTTGTCTTACTGATGTTCAGCGTAAGGCCCATGCTTTCATACGCCTCGGACTTGTTCCCTTTTTTAAAGGTGGCCACAATCACAGCATCACTAAGATCTCCCGGCATGCTGTCCTCCCTCCAGATGAGAGAGATGAGGCCATGTATTCATGCCAGCAGTGCCTCTCCGCCATACTTCAGTGCCTCAGCAGGGATTCAGTCCGCACCCATAGCCTTGTTGTTTTTAAGCTGTCTTATGGCTTTTTCTACCTCGTGCAGTGTTGGGGGCTCACTGAGGTAGTGGCGGGTAGCATGCTGCAGAATGGAGTCGAGAACATTCAAGTCAAAGGCAGAGTCTCGATTGAGGAGATCTTCAAAGTGCTCCTTCCAGCGGGCCCTGTCAGCCTCGGAGTCCTTGATGAGTGTTTCCCCGTTCTTGGCCAGCAGTGGGGCGGGACCTTGGTGTTTGGACCATAGGTGGCTTTGACTGCGATGAAGAATCCTCGCACATCATGGCTGTCGACCAGCTGCAGTATCTCCTGTGCTTTCTCCATCCACCACCTGTTCTTTCTCCATCCACCACCTGTTCTTTAGGTCCTGGGTTTTTTGTTGGACCTTAGCCTTTAGCCGTCTGTAATGCTGCCTTGCTGCTCCCGAGTTGGGTTGTTGTTTAAGGCTCAGAAATGCCCTGCGCTTGCAATCTATTAGCTCTTGAATCTCCTGATCATTCTCATCAAACCAGTCCTGGTGTTTCCTGGTTGAGTAACCGAGCGTCTCTTTGCAGGCACTGGTTATGGAGGTCTGGAGGGCAGACCAAGCGTTGTGGGCATTCTGCGTCTTGGGGTCATCAAGGCACGCCAGGTTAGCTGTGAGGCGCTGACTGTAAAGGTAAGGCCTTGCTTGTCAGCGGTGGCTCAGTGCATAGCACTCTCACCTCTGAGTCAGGAGATTATGGGTTCAAGTCCCACTCTTTTAGATTGGCTTAATTGGCAGCGAACTACTAAGTAGCTGTTTGGTGTTTAAGTAAATTTTAGTAAGTAATTAATTTAAGGGTTAAGTCATGGCAGGAGAGCTCGGACCCGTGTCATGCTCCTCCTGTGCTATGTGGGAAACTGAAGTGTCCCTGACTGCTATGTGTGTGGGAAGTGTGTCCAGCTGCAGCTCCTGACAGACCGCATGACGGCACTGGAGCTGCGGATGGACTCACTCTTAAGCATGCGCGACACTGAGAATGTTGTAGATAGCACATTTAGTGAGTTGGTCACACTGCAGGTAAGGGTTAGGACAGGTAGTGAATGGGTGACCACGAGACAAGGCAGCAGCAGGAAGGTAGTGCAGGAGTCCCCTGCGGTCATTTCCCGTCAAAACAGATATACCGTTTTGGATACTGTTTATGGAGATGACTTACCAGGAGAAGGCACCAGCAGCCAGGTTCATGGCACCATGGGTGGCTCTGCTGCACAGAAGGGCGAGAAAAAGAGTGGGAGAGCAATAGTGATAGGGGGCTCTATTGTAAGGGGAATAGATAGGAGCTTCTGTGGCCGCAACCGAGACCCAGGATGGTATGTTGCCTCCCTGGTGCAAGGGTCAAGGATGTCTCGGAGCAGCTGCAGAGCATTCTGGAGAGGGAGGGTGAACAGCCAGTTGTCGTGGTACATGTAGGTACCAACGATATAGGTAAGAAGCAGGAAGAGGTCCTACAAGCTGAATTTAGGGAGCTAGGAGTTAAATTAAAAAGTAGGACCTCAAAGGTAGTAATCTGTGGATTGCTACCAGTGCCACGTGCTAATCAGAGTAGAGGGAGCAGGATAGTTAGAATAAATATGTGGCTTGAGCAGTGGTGCAAGAGGGAGGGATTCAAATTCCTGGGACATTGGAACCAGTTCTGGGGTAAGTGGGACCTGTACAAAAGGGACGGTTTGCACTTGGGTAGGACTGGAACTGATGTCCTGGGGGTAACATTTGCTAATGCATTTCTGGAGTGTTTAAACTAATATGGCAGGGGGATGGGAACCTATGCAGCGAGACAGGGCGAAGTAATGTGGAGTCAGAAACAGATGGTAGAAAGGTAAAAAGCAATAGTGGAAGGCCGAGTTAACAAAGGCAAGAAACAAAAAGGGTCCCACTACATCATAATTCTAAAAGGACAAAGGGTGTTAAAAAAACATGCCTGAAGGTTTTGTGTCTTAATGCAAGGAGTATCCGTAATAAAGTAGATGAATTAATTGTACAAATAGATGTTAACAGATATGATGTGATTGGGATTACAGAGACGTGGCTCCAGGATGATCAGGGCTGGGAACTCAACATCCAAGGGTATTCAACATTCAGGAAGGATAGAATAAAAGGAAAAGGAGGTGGGATAGCATTGCTGGTTGAAGAGGAGAGTTAGGAAGGACATTATCTTGGATGATGTGGAATCTATATTGGTAGAGCTGCAGAACATCAAAGGGCAAAAAACGTTAGTGGGAGTTGTGTACAGACCTCCAAACAGCAGCAGTGAAGTTGGGGAGAGCATCAAACAGGAAATTAGGGGTGCATGCAATAAAGGTACAACAGTTATCATGGGTGACTTTAATATGCATATCGATTGGGCTAACCAAACTGGAAACAATACGGTGGAGGAGGATTTCCTGGAGTGCATAAGGGATGGTTTTCTAGACCAATATGTCGAGGAACCAACTAGGAGGGAGGCCATCTTAGACTGGGTGCTGTGTAATGAGAGAGGATTAATTAGCAATTTCGTCGTGAGAGGCCCCTTGGGGAAGAGTGACCATAATATGGAGGAATTCTACATTAGGATGGAGAATGAAACAGTTAATTCAGAGACCATGGTCCAGAACTTAAAGAAAGGTAACTTTGAAGATATGAGGCGTGAATTGGCTAGGATAGATTGGCGAATGATACTTAAGGGGTTGACAGTGGATGGGCAATGGCAGACATTTAGAGACCGCATGGATGAACTACAACAATTGTACATCCCTGTCTGGCATAAAAATAAAAAAGGGAAGGTGGCTAAACCGTGGCTATCAAGGGAAATCAGGGATAGTATTAAAGCCAAAGAAGTGGCATACAAATTGGCCAGAAATAGCAGCGAACCCGGGGACTGGGAGAAATTTAGAACTCAGCAGAAGAGGACAAAGGGTTTGATTAGGGCAGGGAAAATAGAGTAAGCGAGGAAGCTTGCAGGGAACATTAAGACGGACTGCAAGAGCTTCTATAGATATGTAAAGAGAAAAAGATTAGTAAAGACAAATGTAGGTCCCCTGCAGTCAGAATCAGGGGAAGTCATAACGGGGAATAAAGAAATGGTAGACCAATTGAACAAGTACTTTGGTTCGGTATTCACTAAGGAGGACACAAACAACCTTCCAGATATAAAAGGGCTCAGACGGTCTAGTAAGAAGGAGGAACTGAGGGAAATGCTTATTAGTCGGGAAATTGTGCAGGGGAAATTGATCGGATTGAAAGCTGATAAATCCCCAGGGCCTGATGGACTGCATCCCAGAGTACTTAAGGAGGTGGCCTTGGAAATAGCGGATGCATTGACAGTCATTTTCCAACATTCCATAGACTCTGGATCAGTTCCTATGGAGTGGAGGGTAGCCAATGTAACCCCACTTTTTAAAAAAAGGAGGGAGAGAGAAAACAGGGAATTATAAACCGGTCAGCCTGACATCGGTAGTGGGTAAAATGATGGAATCAATTATTAAGGATGTCATAGCAGCACATTTGGAAAGAGGTGACATGATAGGTCCAAGGGAAATCATGCTTGACAAATCTTCTGGAATTTTTTGAAGATGTTTCCAGTAGAGGGGACAAGGGAGAACCAGTTGATGTGGTATATTTGGACTTTCAGAAGGCTTTCGACAAGGTCCCACACAAGAGATTAATGTGCAAAGTTAAAGCACATGTGATTGGGGTAGAATGCTGACGTGGATTGATAACTGGTTGTCAGACAGGAAGCAAAGAGTAGGAGTAAATGGGTACTTTTCAGAATGGCAGGCAGTGACTAGTGGGGTACCGCAAGGTTCTGTGCTGGGGCCCCAGCTGTTTACATTGTACATTAATGATTTAGACGAGGGGATTAAATGTAGTATCTCCAAATTTGCGGATGACACTAAGTTGGGTGGCAGTGTGAGCTGCAAGGAGGATGCTATGAGGCTGCAGAGTGACTTGGATAGGTTAGGTGAGTGGGCAAATGCATGGCAGATGAAGTATAATGTGGATAAATGTGAGGTTATCCACTTTGGTGGTAAAAACAGAGAGACAGACTATTATCTGAATGGTGACAGATTAGGAAAAGGGGAGGTGCAACGAGACCTCAGTGTCATGGTACATCAGTCATTGAAGGTTGGCATGTAGGTACAGCGGGTGGTTAAGAAAGCAAATGGCATGTAGGCCTTCATAGCGAGGGGATTTGAGTACAGGGACAGGGAGGTGTTACTACAGTTGTACAGGGCCTTGGTGAGGCCACACCTGGAGTATTGTGTACAGTTTTGGTCTCCTAACTTGAGGAAGGACATTCTTGCTATTGAGGGAGTGCAGCGAAGGTTCACCAGACTGATTCCCGGGATGGCGGGACTGACATATCAAGAAAGACTGGATCAACTGGGCTTGTATTCACTGGAGTTCAGAAGAATGAGAGGGGATCTCATAGAAACGTTTAAAATTCTGACGGGTTTGGACAGGTTAGATGCAGGAAGAATGTTCTCAATGTTGGGGAAGTCCAGAACCAGGGGTCACAATCTAAGGATAAGGAGTAAGCCATTTAGGACTGAGATGAGGAGAAACTTCTTCACCCAGAGAGTGGCGAACCTGTGGAATTCTCTACAACAGAAAGTTGTTGAGGCCAATTCACTAAATATATTCAAAAAGGAGTTAGATGTAGTCCTTACTACTAGGGGGATCAAGGGGTATGGCGAGAAAGCAGGAATGGGGTACTGAAGTTGCATGTTCAGCCATGAACTCATTGAATGGCGGTGCAGGCTCGAAGGGCCGAATGGCCTACTCCTACACCTATTTTCTATGTTTCTATGTTTCCAGAGACATGAGCACAAAAATCTAGGCTGACACTCCAGTGCAGGAGAGTGCTGCACTGTCAGAGGTGCCATCTTTCAGATGAGACAATAAACCAAGGCCCTGTCTGCCCTCTCAGGTAAAAGATCCCATGGCACCATTTCAAAGAAGAGCAGGGGCATTATCCCCAGTGTCCTGGCCAATATTTATCCCTCAAACAACATAATAAAAACAGATTATCTGGTCATTATCACATTGCTGTTTGTGGGAGCTTGCTGTGCACAAATTGGCTGCTGCATTTCCTATGTTATAATAGTGACTACACTCCAAAATTATTCCATTGGCTGTTAAGCGCTTTGAGACGTGTGGTGGTCGTGAAAGGTGCTATATAAATGCAAGTCTTTCTTTTTAAAACTCACCTTTTCGACCAAGCTTTTTTTCACCCATCCGAGTACCTCCTTCCTTGGCTTGGCGTCCATTCCTTGATTATGCCTCTGTGCAGTGCCTTGGGACGTTTTTCTACATTGCTATACGCAAGTTGTTTTTGCTGTTGTTGATGACTCAGACTGGTTGATTGATGATCAGGGCTATCTAATGGCTGCAGTAAAGCATTTGCAGAGAAGGAGAACAAATATAATGAGGCCTGTGGGACTACAAGGATTTCACTGGAGCTGACGAGAGGCATTCCAAAGACTTTTTGTAGGTGCCTGGATAAATGCGATGCAATCCTGGAGTCTCCAGAGTCATTGCCGCTTGCTGCGTCCTACATTATATCACTAAGCAGGAAGAGTCGCTGCTTCCTGAAGCTGAAGGGGATGATGACAGAGATGCCGAAGATGGAGATGGCCTCCGTCCCCACATCAGGTGCACAGGAAGGACAGCCAGCAGCCCGAGACAGGAGGCACCACCTTACAACCAAGTGCTTTCACTATTTAAAAGTTGAGAAGCCAAATAATATTGCTCCTCCGCAGTGTGTACTACTCCAGCCACCAGTGCCTTACAGAGACCTGCACTCCCAAAGATTTCTGTACCTTGCCTCCATAATGTAGAAGTCATTCTCTCACCTGTCAACACCCATGTCCTCTATGTTGTAAATATCTACAGACCGAACTCTATCAAATCATTTTTTACTTCCTGCAACAAAAGCGCTCCGAGAATTTCCTACACTCTAACTGCAACTATTTCTTTCCACTGTGTCTACCCTTTGTCCCAAGAAGCTTACTTGCTCATGCTCCTAATCCCCTATTTCTAAGAGGAGCTCCCTGAGTGATGTGAGGTTGAGAGGTGAGCGGCTTTCTGACTATCTGAAAGGCTGGGATGATTTCTCTGGAGCGTTGGAGGACTGAGATCCAAGTGAAGCTGATGGCCCCGAGGGTCCTGCTTGTGGCTGCGATTCTCCTGCAATTTTAAGCCGTGTTGGGCCCAGGTCTGAAGCTCCTTTAGGTTCTGGCATTAGAGAGAGCCTTACAGAAGTCGGCACAGTGCCACCATCGTGCCTGAGAGACAGGGATATCTGTTATCACCTCTTGCCACCCACTCGTGCAAAGCACAGGCTCTGTGCGGCTGTTCAGTGTCATTCATCATCGTAGGCAGTCCCTCGGAATCGAGGAAGACTTGCTTCCACTCTTAACATGAGTCCTTAGGTGGCTGAACAGTCCAATACAAGAGCCACAGTCTCTGTCACAGGTGGGACAGACAGTCATTGAGGGTAAGTGAGGGTGGGACTGGTTTGCCGCATGCTCTTTCCGCTACCTGCGCTTGATTTCTGCATGCTCTCGGCGATGAGACTCGAGGTGCTCAGCGCCCTCCCGGATGCACTTCCTCCACTTAGGGCGGTCTTTGGCCAGGGACACCCAGGTGTCGGTGGGGATGTCGCACTTTATCAGGGAGGCTTTGAGGGTGTCCTTGTAATGTTTCTGCTGCCCACCGTTGGCTCGTTTGCCGTGAAGGAGTTCCGAGTAGAGCACTTGCTTTGGGTACAGAGCGAATAGAGTCTTGGACGCTGTGTGAAAGTGTTATTCTCAGCTTGAGTCTCAAAGCATTTTTTGAAGCATTTGTAATGGCCATTCCAGAAGTCTTTGTCCAATGTCCTTAGAACCACCTCTTGGGGTATTGTTCCTGCAGAAATCCAATTGTTACTCTCTCCAGGGTGTTCTGCAGAAATTTCCTACAATGTCCTGTTGACACATGTAGAAGATTCTTTCCATTTCTCCATTATCTCAACCATATGTATCAGAATCGTCTCCAGCACATGAGTTCTACCTTCCAAATCACTGTTCTTTTGAAGATTGGGCCCTTGATGAGTTCTGGGTTCCCAATGAAGGAGTTTGGGGCATTTTTCCCGGATGAATTGCCTGCTGGGAAGGAGCAGAGTTTGTTTAAAAGAACTGTTAAACCGACTGTTGACAAGGGCTTGCTAGGTAGCTTGACCAAACTCGGGGAATGTTATGCGGACTATCTGAAAGGCTGGAGATAAGGAAGCCTTGAGAGACTGTGAGAAACCGTCGTAAACACCAGGTGTTGTTTGGTAGCATCAGTCTGTGTAACCGAAACAATGGGAACTTACTGCGAAGTTATAACCATCAGCAAGAAAAGTACAAGAGACAGTCCACAGGACCACCCAAGGCTCATTGCATGAGTCAGAGCAGAGGATCGCTTTGCTGAAAGTCGACACGTTATTAATCTCTTACTGTGCAGGATGTCAGCAGAGAATTAGCATCCCATTGTTCATGAAACAGAAGCATTGGCCATTCTGAGTTTCCAATTGTATTACTGATTTAAAGGCTGTATGCATCGCTACCTGTTTTAATGTTAATAAAGCCATTACAGGTTGGACCTCTCTGGTCCGGCATGCTCGGGACCAGACCGGTGCCGAAAGAGGGAGTTTTCCGAACCACGGGAGGTCACGCCGAGCCCAGGCTTACCAGTACCTGCTGAGAGGACCTAGGGTCCTGAACACCTCCACCACACTCCAGCTGCTCCGGGCTGGTTTGCTGCTTTTTTTTTTCAACCCTCCTCTCCCTCAGGCCCAGCTTCGGCACCTCAGTCAGCTGCCTGGCCTTCCCTTTCCTTGCCCGGCCCACTTACCTCACTGAGCACTGAGAGCCAGGAAGCATAGAAACATAGAAACATAGAAAATAGGTGCAGGAGTAGGCCATTCGGCTCTTTGAGCCTGCACCACCATTTAATATGATCACGGCTGATCATGCACTTCAGTACCGCACTCCTGCGTTCTCTCCATACCCCTTGATCCCTTTAGCCGTAAGGGCCACATCTAATTCCCTTTTGAATATATCTAATGAATTAGCCTCAACAACCTTCTGTGGTAGAGAATTCCACATGCTTACAACTCTCTGAGTGAAGAAGTTTCTCCTCATTTTGGTCCTAAATGGCTTACCCTTTATCCTTAAGACAGTGACCCCTGGTTCTCGACTTCCCCAACATCAGGAACATTCTTCCTGCATCTAACCTGTCCAATCCCATCAGAATTTTATATGTTTCTATGAGATCCCCTCTCATTCTTCTAAATTCCATTGAATATAAGCCTAGTCGATCCAGTCTTTCGTCATATGTCAGTCCTGTCATCCCGAGAAAGCACAGGAAACCAGGACACCACTCATGCCGGGACAGATGCCGAACCACGGATGTTTCCGGACTAGAGAGTCCCGGACTGGAGAGGTATAACCTGTACTTAGAAAAGTTTAAAGCCTTGACTGATCTCACCTCTGATTACCCTAAAGAGTTAATAGGGTAAAACAAATATCCTATGCGATACTCTTCGATCGAGAGTGGTCATTTCTGCACCCTACATGGAGGAGTAACACTCTCCCCTTCTACCACTCCTAGATCCTCACGCTCACTACCGCTTGGCACTTCACCGGGGGAAAACCGCCCTTTCTCACTCACTAGCTTCTTCTGAGTGGGTATATGTGGGCTGATGCTGGGGCGGCTGGTAAATGGCCATAAGTTGGTGAAGATGGGGTGAGAGTTGTGGATCTGGATGAACCCAGCTGTAAATCTGAGCATTCAATCTCTTCCTCAAATCCATCCCCTCGAACTTCAACAATACAGACGCTTCCTCAGCTCTGTGAACACTCACATGACTCCTGGAATAGCCAGCTGTGTGCATGGCCACTGCTGTACTTGAATCATCCACAGGAAGCGGAAATGACCTGTGGTGCCCCTTGACCTGTGGTGCCCCTTGCCCTGCCTTTACCAACCCAGTCTTGGCACCTCACCTTCCACTTCCCCATCTCCTACAGCCTCTTCTGTTTGACTTTCTACAAGTTGCAAAGCTTCCTCCTTGAATAGACTTAACATTTTCAAGAATGGTGTTCCCCCTCCAGTAGCAGTTCTGTGGCATTGATTCTGTGCACTTGGTGAAGGCATAGTTAAAGGAATGTGACTGATAAGGACAATCCGTGTCACCCATGCCATGTCATAGGCGGTCCCTTGAACGAGGATACTTCCACATAGGTTTATAGATGTTTGAATGAAGGACCTGATGGTTCCAGTCCTGAACTCCAATTGAGTGGGTGGAAGATGCCTGTGCATGGATTTTTTTAACATGTGTTGAGCGTTGCACACCAGTCACCACACGAGCTTGACAAAGCTAGGCCTTTATCCATTGGCAAGTGTTAACCAGGACGACTGGAGACTTGCTCTGCTCACGGAACTAGTGCACACACATGTCGCAGTGAGGGCTGGCCCGTTCTGTATTGAAATGATGGCGAGAGATTATGATGGAGGTGCGGCGAGGGATCGTGGCAGAGGTGCGGCAAATTAGGGTACAGGGCCCAGAGGAGCTGAGGACCCAGGGGACCTATAGCATCACTACCAGCAACAACAAAAATAAGTCACCCATGCATACCACTGTTCTCAGACTCTCAGGTGGATGCTCCATTCAAACATCTCTTTCAGCACCAGTGCCTTCACATGCCTTGGCCAACCTTATGTGGTCATTAAATTTCCCCGCACGTTTGTGGCAGTTCTTGGAATGCTGGATGTTGCACTTACTGCCTTTGCCATCTCCCTCCATAAAGTCTGGATCACACTCTAATGGGACTTCATCACTCCCCAGGGGGCCTTCTCTTCTGGGCCTTGGGCTGAATTTGAACTCTCAGCAGATTTCCAGAAACTGCACTAGTGAGTTAATTCCCCACCCGCCAGAGGCAACCGGGGGCCACGACAATTTTAACCTCTGGGCCTCATTTAAATGCCACTGGACCACTTCCTGCTCGAATCGGGTGAGAAAAGAAAGACTTGCATTTATATAGCGCCTTTCATGACCTCAGGACCTCCTAAAGCGCTTTGCAGCCAATGAAGTACTTTTGGAGTGTAGCCACTGTTGTAATGTGGGAAATACGGCAGCCAATTTGGGCACAGCAAGCTCCCACAAACAGCAATTTGATAATGACCAGATAATGATTGAGAGCTAAATATTGACCAGGACACCGGGGAGAACATCTCATCCGAAACATGAACTGGGTAAGTGTTTGAAAAGGAAGAATATAAATGAATGCAAGGAAAGAGCAGGGATGTAGGATTAGAGCAAACAGCTCCATTGGAAGAACCAGCAGCAGCATAGGCATGATGGGTCAAACGGCCTCCTTCTGTGCTATAATTGCTACAATCCTATTATCCGAGATGCATATAAGCAGCCTCAGGGTGACTTATCATCCTATGTTGCCTCTCTTTTTAAAGAAACATTTGTGCTCTTCCTATTGTCTTCCCGTGACAGTATAACTGAGATCAGGTCAGAAACACACAGTTCAGAGCAATAGTGATTGCTCTACCCATGAAATCAGTGTACAGCAATCCAATTTTTATATATATAGCTCCACCTGTGGACTCCTGTGGCACTGCAGCCAGTGCTGTTTATAATAAAGGGAACAGGTCACCTGACTGGTATGTTCTGCCATCTTAAGGCTGTGTGTGTTTCTGTGAGTTACTGAAAATATAACAATGGCGAAGAAGATGGGTTTATCGGAAAAGAAAAGCTGAAATTTTTGTTGGTGGAGGATTCAGCCAACCGACAGAGAGACTTTGAGAGCTTCTCTGTTTTGATTAACAGCTACAAATCTAAGGTAAATTACAAGCACACTTGTTTGAACTTCCAGAGTCCAGATGGCTGCACCTACTGGAATAATAGGGCGTTTGGGCGAGTTTCAACATGACCGTGAAAGCTTGAGCGTATGTGGAGCGGCTACAAATATTTTTCACCGCAAATAATATCATTGAAGTCCCCAATGATGAAAACCATAACCGGGTGGTGTTGGAATGACAAAGGGCTATTTTCTTAGCTGAAGCAGGGCCCAAGGTGTATGAAACCTTGAAAAATTTTCTTGTGCCTGTCAAGCTAAAGGACATAACTCTTAAGCAGATAAGTTAGAACAGCACAACAGTCCTGAGCCCCTGGAAATTGCTGAAAGTTATCGTTTCAGAATACGAGATCAGTTAACCAAAGAAAGTATCAGTGAGTACATTATAGCATTAAAAAAGCTATCTATTCACTGTAATTTCGGAAAGTTTCAGGACCGAGCATTGCGTGACCGTTTTCTTTGTGGGTTGAAAAATGATGCAATCAGAAGAAAGTTATTGGCGACGCCTAACTTGGCCGACCAATATTCCCGAGAATTTCATACTATTTTCAGTCATCAGACAACCAAGGTAAATCGCCTGCAGGTTAAAAGTAAAATGCAGTTGGGCCCCAAAGTCTCAGAAACTGGCAATGGTAACAGAGCATTGAAGTCCTCCTAACAGTGCCTGGGACAACACATTGCTCAAAGTTGTCCATATGTGAAGGCGGAGTGTTTTATCTGCAGGAAAACTGGGCATCTTGCGAAGGTATGCTGACCGAAGGGTAAACCAGCTTTCAAAGCTACGAGTAGGAATCCCCAGAGACTACATAGCATGGAAGAAAAACAACAGGACGAGGAGATATTGGAGCTAAACATCATCAGGAGTATGAGGTTAACGGACGGCGATTCGAAAAGTATCATAATCCATATAGATGTTGCAGGAATTAAGATACCAATGGAAATCGACACTGGTGCACCCGTGAGTGCAGTACCGGAGTTGCTATACCTCGACAACTTGCGAGATTTCCCATTGGAGAAATCCATGATAGAGCTGCAAGGCTACTCGGGAGAGAACATTCCTGTGGTAGGTCATATCACCGTACCGGTGAAATACAAGGATCAATTTCAGAGCTTGCCTCTATTAATAGTGGCAGGAGCCAAACCTGCCTTACTAGGAAGAAATTGGTTGGGATCACTGAAGCTGGATTGGAGTGAGATTTTTCATGTTGAAACAAGATTTGCATCAAAGGATGATGTCATCAAGAATTATCCAAAGGTGTTCTGCGAAATAGGCAGTCCAATCCAAGGCTTCAAGCCAAGTGTCAGGGTACAGAAGGATGCTAGATCAGTTTACTGCAAGCCACGTTCCATACCGTATGCACTCAAGAAGAAAGTTGAGCAAGAACTCAAAAGACTGGAGACTGAGAACATTATTTCTAAGCTAGATCTATGTAATTCAGCTACACCCATTGTTGTTGTATCTAAGTCCGATGGTAAGGTAAGATTGTGTGGTGATTATAAAGTAACCACAAATCAGGTTCTCGAGGGCAATGTCCCCAATACATTGCCAAATGTAGAAGATTTGTTCACAACACTGACAGGTGGTCAGATCTTCTCAAAGTTGGATCTTACAAATGCCTACTTACAGCTTGAACTAGATAAGGAGTCCAAGTCATGCTTGACTATAAATACTCATCTAGGCCTATATCAATTTAATAGGCTACCATTTGAAGTGTCTTCCGCCCCTGCCATATTCCAAGAGGTGATGAACCAGATTTTGCAAGGTATTGAAGGGGTCGTATGTTATTTAGATGACATACTAATTTCAGCACCAAATAGGCAAATTCATAATAACATATTGAATGAAGTCCTCAAACGGTTAGAGAAGCACAGAGTACGAGTGTCTGTTCGCAAGTGTGAGTTATTTCAAAACTCAGTGAAGTACTTAGGGTACAGAGTAGACAAAGATGGTTTACATCTAACCTAGGGAAAGCTAGTTGCAATCAGAAATGCACCCACTTCCAAGAATGTCATTGAACTTTGATCATTTTTGGGTCTTTTGAAGTATTATGGGAAGTTCCTGCCAAATTTGGCTACAGTATTACATCCACTGAATGAACTATTGAAAAAACAGATCCATTGGAAGTGGTCAGAAGAATACGATACAGCATTCAAGGAGTGTAAAAGCAACTTGGTAGAGAGCACCATGTTAGTTCACTATGACGTGTCCAAGGAGATTAAGCTAGCATGTGATGCCTCTCCGTATGGAGTTGGGGCAGTAATCTCTCATGTATTACGCAGTGGGGAGGAGAGACCAATTGCTTTTGCTTCACGCACTCTCAGTGCCAGTGAGCGTAATTATGCGCAAATCGAAAGGGAAGCTTTGGCATTAATTTTTGCGGTCAAGAAGATCCACAAATACTTGTATGGTCATAAGTTTACCATTATTACGGACCATAAGCCCCTGACAGCAAACCTCCATCCAAAGGCCTCAGTTCCAACATTAGCTGCAGCCCAAATGCAGAGATGGGCTTTGATTTTGTCAGCATATACATATGATATTGAAAACAGACGATCAGCTGATCACATTAATGCTGATGCTATGTCTAGGTTGCCTTCCCAATCACAAATTACACCCGATATGGAAGAAGTGTTCTATTTTTCATACATTGAATAATTGCCAGTCACAGTTGAAGAGATTGGTAGAGCAACCACACATG
The DNA here is from genome assembly GCF_044704955.1 of Pristiophorus japonicus. NCBI lineage: Eukaryota > Metazoa > Chordata > Chondrichthyes > Pristiophoridae > Pristiophorus > Pristiophorus japonicus. The sequence continues at coordinate 39,611,505 of NC_091993.1, read as the reverse complement.
AGCCAGTTATGTCAAAGATGTATGATTATATTGCAAATGGCTGGCCAAACCAGGTAACAGACAAAGATATTCATCCATTCTTCATTCATTTCATTCATAGGAATGAATTATCAGTCGATAAAGATTGTATCATGTGGGGTGCAAGAGTGGTTATACCAAATAAATTCAGGTCCAAATTATTAGGAGACCTCCATGACAAGCACCTGGGAATGTACTTAACCAAGAGTTTTGCATGCAGTTACTATGGTGGCCAGGTCTTGTTAAAGATATAGAGTACATCATCAGTCAGTATACGACATGTCAATCGGTAAGCAAGCAACCACCATCAATACCATTACAACCATGGAAATGGCCTCCCAGAGTGTGGCAAAGGCTACATATCGATTTTGCTGAGCTAGAAGGATAAAAATAGTTCATTGTGATTGATAGCCATTCAAAGTGGGTCGAGGTGTTTCCAATGTTTAAAATAACAAGTAAACATTAGACATTTTACGAAGATTATTTTCTTCATTTGGCCTCTCAGAAGAAATTGTTTCTGATAATGGACCATAATTTCGTTCAGAAGAATTTATACAGTTCAGAGTAAAAATGGGGTGAAACATACTAAGGTTCCACCGTACCACCCTGTCTCAAATGGTGCAGCAGAGCGCACTGTACAAATTGTAAAACATGCCCTCATCAAACAAATGTTGGATCCAAATCCAAAGAAATGACAGTTGTCATTGGACCACAAATTGGCTAATTTTCTAATTACATATTGTTATACTCCTCACACAACTACTGTTAGAACACCAGCAGAGTTGTTTCTCAAACGACAGCCACGAACCAGATTCTCATTGTTAAAACCAAACTTAGCACAGTCCATAGAAGAGACACAATTAAGATTGAAAGAGAATCATGATAAAGGCAGAGTACAAGAAAGAAGTGTGAAATTAAATCAGAAGGTGAGAGTGAAGAACCATCACCATAAATGGTTAAAGTGGTTACCAGGAAGAATGGTCAAGATATGTGGTCCTCGCACATATTTGGTCAAGATGTTTGATCATGGTTAGGTTTGTTCACATTGATCATATTTACCTGCAGATGTGAAAGTAATTGAAGGTGGGAATGATTCAATTATTTCTGGTTCATCAGATAGTTTTGATACACCAGTAGCATATCCTACATCAAATGTACTGGAAACAAATCCAAGAGAAAGTCAGAATTTAAGTCTGAGTCTGAGTCAGGCAGACAAACAGTCAGAAGTTAGAGAGAGTTCAAGTGGAAATCAAGGGCATCCCTTGGAAGAAAACTTTCCTCAGGATCAGCCTCGAATGAGTTTAAATTCGGCATCATGTTTGGAAGATTCTGTTCGAGAGTGAAGGTATCCTCTTCAAAACAGAAAACAAGTGGTTAAGCTTGATTTGTAAATATGGCAAAATAAGTCTATATCTTTTGTTATGTATAGCCATGCAAGTTTGTATGATGATTATTTTGTTATAATTACTTCTTCATTAAGGAGGGAGAAGTTTAACATATATAGCTCCAATTGTGGACTCCTGTGGCACTGCAGCCGTGCTGTTTATAATAAAGGGAACAGGTCACCTGACTGGTGAGTTTCGGTATGTTCTGCCATCTTAAGGCTGTGTGAGTTTCTGTGAGTTACTGAAAATATCACACCAATATTATACAACATTCAATGCAAAATAAATTTACCGTGATTTTTCTTATCATTTGGAATAATATTTTTACCTTACGCTACTTTATATTTGATTTTGGGTTGTGGGCAATACTGACAAGGCAACATTTATTGCCCATCCTTAGTTGCCCTGGGGGCATTAAGAATCAGCCACATCGTATAGGACAGGAGTTACATAGAGACTAGGTCACGATGACAGGTTTCCTTCCCTGAAGGTCATTGGGACAAAATCTATTGAACAAGTTACTCTGGCACTCATCACTAGCAAGGTCTGTTGCTAAGCAGATGTGATAGAATGCATTCACCGTTGCTAAGTCAAACCAAACTTTCCATGTTGTTGATATATAATCTCACTCTCTCGCTCTTTCAATTATCAATGACAATACTAAGCAGAAGACCAAAGTAATTATGGCAGAAGTATCTGAAATTGGAACATGATGTTTTGCTTTCATTTGACTTTTCACTGAATTTCTCCTGCAGAAGTCGGATGTTACATCTGAATGCACACTTACACTCACACACTCACACTCGCACTCACACACACTTACACTTACACACACACACTTACACTCACTTACACTCACACACTTACACACATTAACATACATACACACTCATAAAAACACTCACATACACTTACACTCACACACACTTACACACACACACTCACACTCACACTCGCATTCACACACACTCACACATACTTACACACTTACACTCACACACACACACACTCACGCGCACACTCACACGCACTTACACTCACACACTTACATGCTCACACACACACACACACTCACACATACTCACTCACACTCGCATTCACACACACACTCACACACTCACACATACTTACACACTTACACGCACACACACTCACGCACACACTCACGCACACACACACACTTACATTCACACACACACATACACACACTCAAACTTACACTCACACACCCACTCACACATACTTACACTCACATACACACACACACACACACACTCACACAAACTTACGCTCACACACACAATCTTACACACACTCTTACATACACACTCACACATACACTCACACACACACACTTACACTCATTCACACACTCACACACATACACTAACACCCACACACACACACACTCACACACACACTCTCACACACACACTCACACACTTACACTCACTCACACTTCATCATCATAGGCGGTCCCTCGAACGAGGATGACTTGTTTCCACACAAATTCACAGATGTTTCAATGAAGGACCCAATGGTCCAGTCCTGAACTCCAATTGAGGGGGCGGAAGATGCCTGTGCGTGGATTTTTTTAACGTGCGGTGACCGTTGCACATCAGCCACCACTCAGGCTTGACAGAGCTAGGCCTTTATCCAGCGGCAAGGGTTAACCAGCTCTGCTGCACGGACCGAGCGCGCACGCTTATCGCAGTGTGGGCTGGCCCGAGCTGCCCCTGGGCCCTCGGCTCTTCTGGGCCCCGTACCCTCATTTGCCGCATCGCCGCCACAATGTTCCAGGGGCCAGCGCTCCAGCTCTGTTTATAGCCCCAACCTGCGGCGATGTTCTCACTCAGGTCGGGACTGCCCACAATGTTCCTGGGCCCGGTCTCCATATATCTTGGTTAGACCACACTTGGAGCACGGTGCACAGCTCTGGTCTCCATATTCCCTGGCCAGATTGCACCTGGAGCACTGCGCATAGCCCTGATCTCCATATACCCTGGTTAGACCACACCACTCACATACACTCACACACATACTCACACACTCACACTCATTCACACTCATAGAGAAGGTAAGAATGTTGCAGCAGTGAGTCCTTAACACACGCAGTTTCACAGTGCATTTAGACTTGCAGTGTCTTTGAAGCTTGGCCACATCAGCCATTCCCACATCCAGGATCGCTGAGGAAGGTGTTTTTTAATTAAATCATCAATCTTCGGGATGTGGGCATCACTAGCCACCTGACATGTATTGTCTGTCCCAGTTGCCCGTGAGAAGGTGGTGATGGTGGGATTTCTCCTGGTACCACTCCAGTCCGTGTGGTAAAAGGAGTTGTTAGGGAGGGAGTTCTAGGATTTTGACCCAGTGACAATGAACGAATGATCAGCCAGATTTTGACCTTTGAACAGAGAAGAGGCACCCATGATGTTGAGGCCCCGGCCTCACTTAAATTTGGCTGGCTAGCTACAGGGCTCCCCACAGACCCAGGGCAGCTCGATAGACCAACCGCCGAAAACTGCCATCACGGTTGTGCGAAAGTGAGGCTCCCGCAAAATAATTCAAGACTTTAGAGACCTCTTCTCTTCTATCGCCCAAGGTATTGATCGGAGGCTGCACCACGCAATCGGCAACCAATTCCTACCTAAAACGGCAATCAGGGACGTATTTACGTCAAAGGACTAAAAGAGGCCTCTGGATTGAAACAGGCAGGTGCTTTGGATACCTGGAGGTAAGTCCCACTCAACATGGAGCTGGCCGCATCATCGTGTCAATGGGCGGGGAAGGGGAGGGGGGGCACTGACCCCATTTTGATGCCATTCATCATCATAGGCAGTCCCTCGAAATCGAGGAAGACTTGCTTCCACTCTAAAAGTGAGTTCTCAGCTGGCTGTACAGTCCAATGCAGGACTTACAGTCTCTGACACAGGTGGGACAGACAGTGGTTGGAGGAAAGAGTGGGTGGAGAGTCTGGTTTGCCGCACGCTCCTTCCACTGTCTGCGCTTGATTTCTGCATGCTCTCGGCGACGAGGCCCGAGGTGCTCAGCGCCCTCCCGGATGCCGTTACCACCCCATTGACGCCAGTTGAAGAGAGTGAAAATCGACCCCAATGATTCTAGTTTGGCAGACTATCTGCGATGTGAGGGATGTCGATATTCGTTCTGGAGGAGAGATTTGTAGATGCTGCAGGCTGGACCCAACCTGCGCAAAACAGGGCAATTAAATCTCTTCACGTCTAACAACATCAACTGGCATTTATATAGCGCCTCTGATGTAGTAAAATGGCCCAGGGTGCTCCACAGGAGCGTTATCCTGAGCCACATAATGAGATATTAGAAAAGGTGGCCAAAAGCTTAGCCAAAGAATAGGGGGGAGCAATTGGCCTGGTTTGCACCTCCTGTTAGCGCCTGCAGGGGGCGGTAACGGGGCGCTGAGGGGTCACCAACCGGGCGCAGCAAATTCACCAACACCTCCGAAACTCCCTGCCAGTTTTGCACTGGCGCTAACATGTACCGCCCCGTTCTCTTGCGCCGTGACGTCATCCGGTGTGCAGTACCCCGTTACCGCCCCAGATGCAATATTCGCTCCCGCTCCCTGCAGCATCAACGGGCGTCAACAACAGCAGGAGGCGTGGTCACCTCGGCTGGCCGCTTGGGGAGCGATAGTCAATGGCAATGCTGGTCAGGTGAGAATCATTTATTTATCTCTCCATCCTGGTGCCTCCTGATATCCTTAGCACTGCGATTGCTCAGCCTCAGACTCTCTCAGAGCACTTGTCGCGCAGGTCCCGTGGCCCAACACACACAACAGGAAAATTCAGTCTCCCCACCATTGGCCCTTCCCTGTAAGCGAGGGCAAAGCCTGTACCGACGGCAACACTGCACGGAACATTGTTCAGCGCTCGGCCAATACCGCCGCTCTCGCTCACTTTAGCGCTCTAAGGGAAGTGATAGCGCCTGATTTAGTGGTCCACCTCCCTCTTGGAGCGCTAAAGCAGACGTTCCCAGCAGCAGGAAATCTTTTTTGCCCAGCGATACTTTTGCGCTCCCTGAAATGTTATTGCCCCAAACGCAGTTTCTAGCCCCAGATTTTAAGGAGTGTCTTAAAGGAGGAGAGATAGCGAGGCAGACAGGTTTAGGGAGGGAATTCCAGACCTTAGAGCCTTGGCAGCAGAAGGTACGGCCACCAATGGTTGAGCAATTATAATCAGGTGTTGCTCAAGAGGGCAGAATTAGAGGAGCGCAGAGATCTTGGAGGATTGTAGGGTTGGAGGAGATTACAGAGATAGGGAGAGGCGTGGGAATTGAAAACAAGTCTCTCTCTCTCAGTCTCTCTCTCTCTCGGTCTCTTTCTCTCTCTCAGTCTCTCTCTCAGTCTCTTTCTTTCTCTCAGTCTCTCTCTCGGTCTCTGTCTCTTTTTCTCTCTTGGTTTCTCTTTCTCTCTCTCAGTCACTTTCTCTCTCTCAGTCTCTTTCTCTCGGTCTCTCACTCAGTCTCTCTCTCTGTCTCTTTCTCTCTCGGTCTCAGTCTCCTTCTCTCTCAAAATCTCTCTCTCTCTGTTTCTTTCTCTCTCTCAGTCTCTCTCTCTCTCTCTGTCTCTCTCTCGGTCTCCTTATCTCTCAGTCTTTTTCTCTCTCTGTCTCTGTCTCTCTCTCAGTCTCTCTCTCAGTCTCTTTCTCTTTCTCAGTCTCTCTTTCTCTCACAGTCTCTCTCTCTCTTAGTCTCGTTCTCCCTCTCAGTCTCTCTCTCTCTCTCGCTTTCAGTCTTTCTCTCTCAGTCTCTCTCTCAGTCTCTTTCTCTCTCTCGGTCTCTCTTTCAGTCTCTTTCTCTCCCTTGGGCTCTCTCTCTCTCTCTCTCTCAGTCTCTTTCTCTCTCTTGGTCTCCTCTCTCTCAGTCTCTCTTTCTCTCAGTCTCTCTTTCTCTCTCTCAGTCTTTCTTTCACAGTCTCTCTCTCTCTCTCAGTCTCTTTCTCTCTCTCAGTCTCTCTCTTCCCCTATTGGAGGAAGGAAGACTGGGATAAGAAGAGGAAGGGTACAGTTGTGAGACTGGGATTGTTAGAGTGCAAGAGAGCTGGATGATAACTGGGGCCAGCAGTTTTCCTTTTAATGCACTGTTTGGATTCATATCTGGGTTTAATCTGTGCGAATATCTGACAGAAACTCCAGCAGCAGATTGGAACATTGTTTTACTCACTGAAAGCTGATCATCGAAATTGCAATGTGTACTAATTCTGTGACATAAAATCTCTGTGAGGAACACAAAAGTGACGCACATTATGATGTGCAACATTAAAACGCTCCATTCTCAAAAGCCTCGATATTATTATCCAACGTCGAGCCACTAAGTACGAGTATTTTACAATGTAAAATACACTCAGCTATAGGAGGTATATTAGGCTTAGAGAGAGCTACCTAAAAGGCCAAGAGCAAGGCAGTATCCTGATTGAAAGGGATGGACCTACCTTTATCAAAGCCCCTTCTGTGGGCCACCATTTGCTTTTGTTACACCTTGGGGACAGAAATGAAAATATTCTGGATTCAAAAATTAACTTTAAGCAGAAGGAGCCTGCGTCCCTGGTCAGCAGTGAAACACAGGAGCTCAGCGTGAGGTAATAAAGTGTTCATTTAAACAGCACAGTGAGACTGACTGGCTTTCTTCACTCCCAGGCCCCATATGTGAGAGACATCAGTAGATCTCACACTATTTCAAAATAATGTAAAACAGAAGATTGAAAAATATAAAATAAAAACAGAAAAGGCTGGAAACACTCAGCGGGTCAGGCAGCATCTGTGGAGCGAGAAACAGAGTTAACGTTTCAGGTCGGTGAGTTTTCGTCAGAACTGGAAAGGATTAGAGATGTGACAGGTTTTAAGTAAATACAAAGGTAGGGAAAGGGGGGAGGAAAGAACAAAAGGGAAGGTCTGTGGAAGAAAAATATAGATACTTTACATCCACAGGAATATTCTATTATTTAGATCTGCTTCTCCCCTCCTTGCTCAGGCCCTCTACGCCCCTCCATGCTCAGACTCTCTGCTCCCCTCCATGCTCAGGCCCTCTGCTCCCCTCCATGCTCAGACCCTCTGCTCTCCTCCATGTTCAGGCCCTCTGCTCTCCTACATGCTCAGGTCCTCTGCTCTCCTCCATGTGCAGGCCCTCTGCTCTCCTCCATGTTCAGGCCCTCTGCTCTCCTCCATGCTCAGGCCCTCTGCTCTCCTCCATGCTCAGGCCCTCTACTCCCCTCCATGCTCAGGCCCTCAGCTCCCCTCCATGTTCAGGCTCTCTGCTCCCCTCCATGCTCAGGCCCTCTGCTTCCCTCCATACTCAGGCCCTCTAATCTCTCTCTCTCAGCTGTTTTTGCTGAATAATCCAATTAGGATTTCATGGCTCAAATGCCGTGGAAAATCTTGCACTCCCAATGCAAAACAAAATGTGGGTGTGCCCCAACCCAATAAGATTTGTCCCATTAAATTCCCAACATGCACTCCAGGTGCCTGAAGATCTGTGCCAACCGCACACAAGATGAAAATTACGCCTGCCTCCCCTGCCCTGATTGTTTATTCCTGCTGGTAGCCCAGCTCTTAGCCCATCCACAGCCGGAAGAAAATGGTGGCCAGTGGTTTTGGGGCCTGATAATTATGCTTGCCTACCATCTCAGGGGTAGATATGTGCTATAACTCCCAAATTAAAATCAGTTACTGTGGCATCGGATGCCACGACAAATTAGGATGCATTGTTGCCTTTAGATGCTCGGGGAAATCAAAACCTCCTGTGGTGTAAGGCCACATCAGCTGTGGCTCAGTGGGTAATGCTCTCGTCTCTGAGTCAGAAAGTAGGTTCATAGTCCCACTCCAGAGACTTGAGCACATCATCATCATAGGTGGTCCATCGAGGCGGTTCCACAAGAGTTCACAGATGTTTCAATGAAGGACCCGGTGTTTCAGTCCTGAACTCCAATTGAGGGGGTGGAAGATGCCTTTGCGTGGATTTTTTTAGCGTGTGGTGACGGTTGGACACCAGCCACCACACGGGCTTGACAGAGCGAGGTCTTGGTCCAGTGGCAACGGTTGAACCAGGACCACTGGAGACCTGCTCTGCTGCACGGACCTAGTGTGGGCTGGCCCGTGCTACCCCTGGGCCCTTACCTCTTCTAGGCCCCGTACCTTCATTCGCCGCATCTTCGCCCACGATGTTCCAGGGCCCGCGCTCCAGTTCTATTTATAGCACCGACCTGCGGTGGTGTTCTCACACAGGTCGGGGCGACCCTGGGCAATCTGCAAATGTTTGTGACGACCTGGGACGATAGCCTGGGCCTCCTTTGGCACTGCTGCTCCGTCATGTTGAGGAAGTTCATCCTATGCCTGTACACCCTGTGTTGGGGCTATCGCCTCTGGTGTGGTGCAGCCCTATGCTGATGCCCTCTGTCCTGTGCAGCACCAGGTTGATGAGGAGAAGGTTGGTGGAGTTGGTGCTGCTGCTGGTGTTGGGGCTCATCATGGTCCGATTCTGAGGACCTAGGTGAGACAGTATACACATGCTGATGTAATAGATGTTATCGAAACGTATAAGATTATGAGGGGGCTTGACAAGGTGGATGCAGAAAGGATGTTTCCACTTACAGGGGAGACTAGAACTAGGGGGCATAATCTTAGAATAAGGGGCCGTCCATTTAAAACTGAGATGAGGAGGAACTTCTTCTCTCAGAGCGTTGTAAATCAGTGGAATTTGTTGCTTCAGAGAGCTGTGGAAGCTGGGACATTGAATACATTTCTGACAGAGCTAGACAGTTTCTTAACCGATAAGAGGATAAGGGGTTATGGGGAGCGGGCGGGGAGGTGGAGCTTAGTCCATGATCGGATCAGCCATGATCGTCTTGTATGGCGGAGCAGGCTCGAGGGGCCGTATGGCCTACTCATATTCCTATTTCTTATGTTCTTATGTTCTTATATGGCAGGTCAAGTAGCGATCAGGGAACCAATCTGCCAATGGTGTGATAGGTAGTATCAATGAGGTGAGAGTGGTTTCCGAAATTGCAGAAAAGACTTGCAAACTTTAGACACCTAAACCTGTGCTGAAAATGCACTCAGCAACAGCATTTCCCTTAGGCAAGTAAGCAGGCGTCAGGTGGGAGTATTTATTGTGCTTTCCATGCCCTGCAGTCATGGCCTCGATCAATGGCTATTGAACTTCCACCTCAGCTCGACACTGGAGTTTAATATTTTGATATTTCAAATAACAGTGTTGATATTTGATGTCTCCAAGATAAGAGGAGACTAATTGATGTCCTGTTTCTGACTGCTCCAGTTTTAATTGGGGTGGAGGAGCGGTGAGAAATCGAGGCCCAGGAGCATTGTGATTGGGGCCCAGGAGAGGCGAGGGTTCGGGGCCCAGGACTGGCAAGGGCCCAGGGGCAGCACGGGCCAGTCCACACTGCGATCTATGGATAGTAGGAGAATGTGTGCGCACTAGGTCCGTGCAGCAGAGCTTGGTCTTCAGTCGTCTTGGTTAACCCTTGCCACTGGATCAAGACCTAGCTCTGTCAAGCCCATGTGGTGGCTGGTGTGCAATGGCAACCCCACGTTAAAAGAATCCATGCACAGGCATCTTCCACCCTTCAGTATGTAGTTCGGGACCAAGCTTGTTAGGTCCCTCATTGAAATACCTGCGAACTCATCCCTTTTTGGTGTGGAAGCGGGTCATCTTGGGGTACCGCAAGGTTCTGTGCTGGGGCCCCAGCTGTTTACATTGTACATTAATGATTTAGACGAGGGGATTAAATGCAGTATCTCCAAATTTGCGGATGACACTAAGTTGGGTGGCAGTGTGAGCTGCGAGGAGGATGCTATGAGGCTGCAGAGTGACTTGGATAGGTTAGGTGAGTGGGCAAATGCATGGCAGATGAAGTATAATGTGGATAAATGTGAGGTTATCCACTTTGGTGGTAAAAACAGAGAGACAGACTATTATCTGAATGGTGACAGATTAGGAAAAGGGAAGGTGCAACGAGACCTGGGTGTCATGGTACATCAGTCATTGAAGGTTGGCATGCAGGTACAGCAGGCGGTTAAGAAAGCAAATGGCATGTTGGCCTTCATAGCGAGGGGATTTGAGTACAGGGGCAGGGAGGTGTTGCTACAGTTGTACAGGGCCTTGGTGAGGCCACACCTGGAGTATTGTGTACAGTTTTGGTCTCCTAACTTGAGGAAGGACATTCTTGCTATTGAGGGAGTGCAGCGAAGATTCACCAGACTGATTCCCGGGATGGTGGGACTGACCTATCAAGAAAGACTGGATCAACTGGGCTTGTATTCACTGGAGTTCAGAAGAATGAGAGGGGACCTCATAGAAACGTTTAAAATTCTGACGGGTTTAGACAGGTTAGATGCAGGAAGAATGTTCCCAATGTTGGGGAAGTCCAGAACCAGTGGTCACAGTCTAAGGATAAGGGGTAAGCCATTTAGGACCGAGATGAGGAGAAACTTCTTCACCCAGAGAGTGGTGAACCTGTGGAATTCTCTACCGCAGAAAGTAGTTGAGGCCAATTCACTAAATATATTCAAAAGGGAGTTAGATGAAGTCCTTACTACTAGGGGGATCAAGGGGTATGGCGAGAAAGCAGGAAGGGGGTACTGAAGTTGCATGTTCAGCCATGAACTCATTGAATGGCGGTGCAGGCTAGAAGGGCTGAATGGCCTACTCCTGCACCTATTTTCTATGTTTCCATGTTTCTATGTTTCTATCTTCAGCACGAGGGACTGCCTAATACTCAGCTCGACAGATGTGGCTCCCGAATTACATGATTCTTGTGGTCATGCAGTGAAATTCAAACGGTTGGGTTAAAAAGATGGTTAACTGTCTGACAACAAGGTACGAATGATCTAAATTAGGTTGCCTGCCTCTGCCGCTCGGGTCGTTGCCACATTGCCGAGTTAAAGGCGCGAGGGGGCGGGATAATGGCAGGCTCCCGGCCCGCTCCGATTTACTTCAATTTCTACTCCTGACCCACCTCCAATCCTGCACCCACAGACGCATTAAAATTACGGCCCTTGTGATCAACTACCTCACATCTGAGAGGCCAAATATTCTTCTCTTAGAATTCCACTATTGCTCCTCTGAAATTGGCCATTAGACATTGCACAATTGTCCCATTGATTTGCCACTCTGTCAGGGAAAGTTCGTGGCCTGTATTCAGTGCCGCCCTCCATTACCGATCGAGGGCCCAGCAAGGATCATGGATATGAGTCCATGTACCACCATTCCTGCTGAACTGAAGTGAACGAGCTGCACTCACATAGAGTAAATGATGGCCTTACTATGGTTGAATGCTATTCACAGCTTCCTTTCCCTCTGTAGGGAGCATGATTGAGTGATATTTTAAGCCTTTTAACTACTGGTAAAATCACAGTCGTACAGGACGACTTGTGTTGTATTGTGGATGGGGGAAGATTTTTAACTGTGTACCACACAACACACGAGAAACAGAACACAGCTTCTTACCTACAGTACATCTTTGGATTACAGAAGATTCTCTATAATTGGGCTCTTGTTGGCAGTATTTGACATGGAATTACGTACAATATGCAGCACAGAAACATCTCCACACGAGCCTCATGTCACCCGACTTCATCCCACCCTATCAGAATATCCTTCCAGTCCTTTCTCCCTTAAGTGTTTATCCAGCTTCCCCTTAAATGCATCTAAGCTGTTCACCTCAACCACTCCCTGTGGTAGCAAGTTGCACATTCTCACCCCTCTCTGGGTAAAAAAAAATTCTCCTGAATTTCTTATTGGATTTATTAGAGACTATCTTATATTTATGGCCCCTAGTTTTGGTCTTCCCCACAAGTGGAAACTTTTTCTCTATGTCTACCCTATCAAACCCTTTCATAATCTGAAAGGCCTCTATCAGGTCACCCTTCACCTTCTCTTTTCTATAGAAAAGCGCCCCAGTCAGTTCAACCTTTCCTGATGGGTATAACCTGAGTTCTGGTATCATTATTGTAAATCTTTTTATGGGGACCAGAACTGTGCACAGTTTAATGATTAATAACACAGTTAAGAAGTTGAACCATGCTGTTTAAATTTCCCACACTGCGCAGAGATAGCACTACGCATGAAGAATTTAAAGAAAATATTTGCCAATGTTCTGAAACATTCTCATCTAGGCCATCATAGTACTTATCAGAGACGTTTAAGATCTGGCATTTTTACTGAAGAAACTCTGTGCTCTAATTTCTCATAAGTCAGTCTTTTTGACCTAAAATAATCAATAACAAAGTTACTTGTATCTTAATCAAGTTTTAATAAGTGGCAGGTGAATAGTATTACAAATATTATGTCTTGAATTCGTCAGCAATATATTGCTTCAATAGTTTGTTGTATTAAACCAGCAGCTTACTGGAGATAGAGAACTCAGCGATGCACAGAGTCATGGGTCCACCTGCCACGATTGCTTATTTTTTCTTTATTGATTCAAGTCATGTGGGCATCGCTGGCAAGGCTGGCATTTATTGTCCATCCCCTGCTGCCCTGGGACGTGCTAGGCTTCTTCTTGAATAATTGGCGGTGCTTTGATACAACTGAGTGGCTTACTAGGGCACTTCATAGGGCAGTTAAGAGTCATCCATGTTGGTGTGGGACAGGAGTCACATGTAGGCCAGACCAGAGGAACATAGGAACAGGAGTCGGCCACTCAGTCACTCAAGCCTGTTCCGCATTTCAATGAGATCTTGGCTGTTCTGCGACCTAACTCCATATACCCGCCTTTGCCCCATATCCTTTAATACTTTTAGTTAGCAAAAATCTCTCAATCTCAGGTTTAAAATTAACAATTGAGCTTGCATCAATTGCTGTTTGTGGCAGAGAGATTCAATCTTCTGCCGCCCTTTGCATATAGAAGTGTTTCCTAACTTCACTCCTGAAAGGCCGGACTCTAATTTTTAGACTATGCCCCCTGATCCTAGACTCCCCAACCAGCGAAATTAGTTTGGACTGGATTTTACGAACCTCAGCGGGTCCATAGCGGGCGAAGCTGATGGCAGTTCCCAACCCTGCTGCTGTCTCCATCCCGGCTTTTGAAATGAATTTACTGGGATTGGGCTTGTTAAACCCGACCAGTGCGTTTCCCGGCCAATTAGAGGAAGCGGGTCTGATGACGTCAGCCGGTTTCCTTAAAGAGACCATGGACAACACTCTTTTGGCATTTGTGCTGTCAGTGTTCTACAGCATGGAGGTGCTGCAAACACTGACAAACACTGCACAGGAGTGCACGGCTGACCCAGGTTCTCCCATGTGCTTATGGAGGGACTCAGAGCATGCAGGTCGGTTCTCTTCTCTTCCCATGGGCGGAAGAGACCTCCCAGGAGATCAACGCAGCCTGGTTGCACATTGTACAAGAAGGCACAAGCTGGAATGTGGTCAGGAGGACCTGGATGCGGTGCTACAAACCTTTCAATGATCTCAGTAGATCACGAAACGTTAGCACAAAGCCACACTCAACCTCATCCTGCTGTACTTCTCATCAAATCCCCATCACTCTGCCTTCCCAACCCTACTCCTGCATATCCTTACTCACACCAACTTACCTTGCACCTCCACCATCCCTCTCTCTCTCCCCCTCTCTATCTACATTATCACATCCCCATCTCATTAGCTACCCCTCACACTCACCCTCATCCTTGTCCAATCATACCAACTAAAAACACACAAGGGTAGGTAATTGGGTGTTTTTTGCAATGTTCATGTAATGTTTCTATTAATGTGATGTCAAACATTGACACCTTTTTTTTCAACACTTTATGCTCTTGAACATATTTGTGTGCACCTTTGGAAGTGGCTTAGTGAGTTGCAGTAATGGTGAGACATAACGGTACACCCCATGTTGGTGATGAGTGTGAAAGGAATGGCTTGGGCATCGTAGGGCTGCTTTATGGTGTTAGTGAGGGGTGGTTCCAAACTGGAGGGTGCACAGTGTCAAATGAAGTAAATGTGGCCATGGTGAGGCCATCCCTGGCCTCCCGGGCAGCAATGTGGTCAGGTACTGATGCCCTGTGTCCTGTGCAGCATCAGTTGGTTGCAGAGAAGGTTGGTTTTGTTGGTGCTGCTGGTGTGCCTGGTGATGCTGGTGTTGGGGCTGATCGTGGTGGGAATCTGAGGTCCAAGGCGAGAGAGTTTCAAGGGCACCCATAGATGGCAGTAAAGCTGACAGAAGCGATCTGTCAATGGTGAGAAAAGTAATGAGGCCAGACTGGATAGAGACTTGTGTAAAGACTTTCAGCATTCTGAATGTGTGGTGGAAATGCAGTTTAGAGAAGCTAGTGGTTAAGGAAGCATAAGAACATAAGAAATAGGAGCAGAAGTAGACCACTTGGCCGTTCGAGCCTGCTCCGCCATTTAATAAGATCATGGCTGATCTGATCTTGGAACATTGCTCAATCAGCTGGGAGCTTTGACATGACATTTGAAGCTGTCAACTCATCAGCTGATTCAATGGCTACTGACCTCCTGCCTCAGCTTCACAGATGAGATCTAGGCACAGCGGGAAACCGGTGGGCGACCTGTCAAATCTAAAAAGCTGGGAAAAAAACATTGGTAAGTGGTTGTAAACAAGTCACTAATGATTTCAATTGCCTTCTCCGCGGCTGAGTGTCAGATCTGCTCAGCACTGACTAACCCGACATTTGGTAAAGGCGCATGGCGGCGGGTTCACAATGGGGGAACCCGCTGGGGGAAAAAAACACTTTCCTACCCGACCCGCCACTGATCGCACTCAAAATCCAGCCTCACCGTCTCTACTTACCCTAGCAGTTCCCCTTAATATCTTGAAAACTTTGATCAACTCACCCGTAACCTTCCAGGGAATACAACACTAGTTTGTGTAATCTCTCCTTGTAATCCTTTTGGCTAAGATCATGCGTAACTGACCTGACAGGGGAGTAACCATGACCAGAAAGTGGTTCTCCCTGGATAAGGAAGATGGTTCTCCTATGCTTTTTGGAAATAGGAGGTGGGTGGGGGGCTTGCCCCGTCCACCTCCATGGAGATGGGTGGGGGACGCCCCATCCAACTCCATGCACGAACCTGGTATTGCAGTACTTCCAGGAACGGTGCAGCTTTGGCTCTAGGCCTTTTGGCTAAGAGCAAAATCATTGGCGCAGAGTGATCTTTGTTTGGGCGCAAGGTGACCTTTGGCGTTTATGATCTGACAAGTTGATCTGACAAAGAATTGGAAAGATTGGCAACGAATAAAACATTAAAAAAAAATCTCTCCTTGTAATTTAACCCTTGGAGTCCAGGTATCATTCTTGAAAATCTATGCTGCACTCCCTCCAAGGCCAATATATCCTGCCCAGAACTGCTCACTGTGCTCCAGGTGTGGTCTAACCAGGGCTTTGTACAGCTGCAGCATAACTTCTACCCCCTTGTATTCTAGTACTCCAGATATAAAGGACAGCATTCCATCACTGTTTTTTTAATTATTCTCTGTACCTGTCCATGACATTTTAATGATCGGTGTACATGTACCCCCAAGTCTCTTTGGACCTCCACTGTTTCTAGCTTTTCACCATTTAGAAAGTAGCCTGTTCTATCCTTTTTAGCTTCAAAGTGGATGGCCTCACATTTGCCTACATTGAAATCCATTTGCCACACTTTTGTCCATTCCCTTAATCACTTTGTATTGTTATGCTTCCATCTACACTGCTTACAATGCCGCTTATCGTTATGTCAAGGAGAAGGGGCAGGTTTCCTTCCCTAAAGGACATTCTCATAGTATTTAATTATAATGAATGAGTTGTGCTTACACAAAATAAATGATGTCCTGTCTGTGGTAGGGTGCTAGCTTTATCAATGCCAAAGTGCAATATCAATTTCCTCAGACGTCAATTAATTTCAGTTTCTTGATACAACCACTCGTAGATCTTCTGTGCCTAGCAGAGTACGTGGAGTGTGGGTTCTGACAATCATTACGGTGTTTGTACAGCCAAAATATGACACTCATCTTTAATACTGCAAATGTGATACAGCAATATATTACTGACTGGCTCAACAACAACGACTTGTATTTATATAGCACCTTTAATGTAATAAAACATCCCAAGGTGCTTCACAGGAGTGTTATAAGTAAAAACAAATACATTTGACACTGAGCCACATAAAAAGAAATTATGGCAGATGACCAAAAGCTTGGTCAAAGAGGTCGGTTTTAAGGAACGTCTTAAAGGAGGAAAGAGAGGTAGAGAGGCGGAGAGGTTTAGGGAGGGAGTTCCAGAGCTTGGGGCTGAGGCAACAGAAGGCACGGCCACCAATGGTTGAGCGATTATAATCAGGGATGCTTAAGAGGGCAGAATTAGAGGAGAGCAGATATCTCGTGGGGTTGTGAAGCTGATGGAGATTACAGAGATGGGGATTTGCGAGGCCCTGGAGGGATTTGTAAACAAGGATGAGAATTTTGAAATTGAAGCATTACTTAACCGTGCGCTGATGTAGGTCAGTGAGCAGAAGGGGTGATGGGTGAGCGGGACTTGGTGCAAGTAAAAGTAAAAGGGAAAAGTATTGTACATCTTACTGATACTGAAAGATACAGTGCCTCACAGATACAAATATTTGTAATTCAATTTACGACCACTTTACAAAAGTTGCTTAAGGTGTAACTTTGTTCCTTGCTACCGCAAAACATCTTATTTCCCAGTTATTTACATTACCGTTTCCCATCCTCCCTCTCATAGTGTATTTGCAGTATTTGTTTAAGATAGCACGGCTTTATTCCTTTGTTCATGATTCGCTCCTCACCCACCAGAACTTGCTTTCTTGTTCCGAATTGCTGACGTGATTATAAAGGAATTTTCCTCCCCTGTGGATGTGTAGCTCTTGTTCATGCTGTCACTGGTGTAGCAGAGGTGTTCCCATAGCCAAGTCTCTAGTGAGCAGGATCTGAACAAGTGATTATTCACCATGGTCTGATCCTTAGCATGGCTGACTAACACCAACAATAATGTCTCTGCTCAGCATCTAAATACCTTAGAAATATTCTTCTCTGGTTCAGTGCAACGGTCCTGTCATGTATGTATGCTTGGGATTATTAGCCACCAGGTGGCGCCGCTGTCAGAGGTCATTGGGCTGTACGCACCTGTGTGCGGCCCAGATATAAAAGGCAAGCCATCATGTAACGTAATCACGTTGGGCCTTAATAAAGGAGAGCCAGGTTTGTACCTGTGTTACTTTACAGTATTCAGTCTATCGAGTTATTACACACATAACAGGTCCCCTCAGCAACACAATGGAATCTCAACCCAAACTCTATCATTCGTTTAGAATTTTTATGGTTTAGACAATATAAAATTGCAGGAAAAATAAAACCTTTCTTAGCCCAGTGGTTATTTGTAAATTTTCTGTCTGATTGTCACAGCAAAAGCTAGAATTAGTAACTTCACTGAGGCAGAATGTAAACTACAACTCCTATGATACAATCCTCTCTCACGAAAGTGACCATAATATAATACGCATTAAGATAATAATTGAGAAGAACATAAGCATGACAAAGACCAGGGTAATAGTTTGGAAAAAAGCCAATTTTGAAGGGCTGAGAATAGAACTTGGGAAAATAAAATAGACAACAATATTGGCAAACAATAATGTAGAACAGCAAAGGGAAACATTTAAAATGGTGTTCAACAGAGTCCAGGAAAAATATATTCTGCTATAAAGCAAGAATAAGCTAAACACTAATGAGACACCAAGGATGAATAAAGACATAAGGGAAAATTGAGGGTAAGAAAGAGGCATACATTAAGCACTGACGTTTATTTCTACAGGGATAGAATTGGAAAGTAGGGAAGTTATGCAAAACTTGCATTGAACCTTGGTTAGACCACACTTAGAGTACTGTTTGCAATTCTGGTTGACATATTATAAAAAGGATATAGAGGCACTGGAGAGGGTGCAAAAAATATTTACAAGGATGATACCAGAAATGTGAGGTTATACCTATCAGGAAAGGATGAACAGGCTTGGCCTCTTCTCTTGAAAAGGGAAGATTGAGGGGTGACCTAATAGAGATCTTTAAAATTCTGAAAGGTTTTGATAGAGTGATTACAGAGAGAGTGCTTCTACTTGTGTGGAAGAGCAAAACTAGAGGCCATCAATATAACATAGTCACCAAGAAATCAAATATCGAATTCAGAAGATACTTCTTTCCTCAGAGAGTGGTGAAAATGTAGAACTTCATATCACAGGGAATAGTTGAGGCGAATAGTATAGATGATTTTAAGGGGAGGCTAGATAAGTATATGAGGGAGAAGGGAATAGAGGGTTATGCTGATAGAGTTAGATGAGGAAAGATGGGAGGAAGGAGCATAAACACCGGCATGGACTGGTTGGGCTGAATGGCCTGTTTCTGTGCCGTATTTGCTACATAATTCTATGTAATTCTGTGTATATTGCAACAGTGACTACACTTCAAAAGTGCTTAATTGACTGGAAAGCGTTAGGACGTCCAGATGTCGTGCAAGGCTCTTTCTAAATGAAAGCCTTCCTTGCACATACTCTTTCCCTGTCATTGATTTCATTCAATTTGATCATTTTAGCTAAACACAAATTGATACCCTATGGACATCTCAAAATGTGATACTTTAGAATGGTCTGACGTGACAAAGACAAAATAGACACAAGACTGCTAATTTTATAGATATATATGGCAGTTTTGCTCTCCCTGCTGCTTGCCAGAATAATCAGCTCCCATTCAACTCTGCCAGAACTGAAATGAAAGATGTTCTGGATCGCCCCCAACAAATTAACTCCACCAGTGGTTCTGCCAAAAGAAAGTCTTGCATTTATGTAGCAGCTTTACAGCCAATGAAGTACTTTTGAAGAGTAGTCACTGTTGTAATGTAGGAAACGTGGGAGCCAATTTGCGCACAACAAGCTCCCACAAACAGCAATGTGATAATGACCAGACAATCTGTTTTTTTAGTGATGTTGATTGAGGGATAAATACTGCCCAGGACACCAGGAAGAACTCCGTGCTCTTTTCGAAATAGTGTCATGGGATCTTTTACGTCCACCTGAGAGGGCAGACGAGGCCTCGGTTTAACATCTCAGCCAAAAGACAGCTCCTCCGACAGTGCAGCACTCCCTCTGTACTGCTCTGGAGTATCAGCCTAGATTTTTGTGCTCAAGTCTGTGGAGTGGGACTTGAACCCACAACCTTGTAACTCAGAAGGCTAACCAAAAGGCTTCCAATTCTTCATTCACGGTGTAGATCTTCCATTCTCCTGTGTGATGTAATTCAATTTACTAGTGTTTACTAGAATCATCCCACCCAACACTGAAGATATGCACCACACACTCAGAAATCAAAAACTGATGGGGGCCAATTTTGCTGAACTTACCGCCCACTGCCGCCCACTCCCGACGACATTCCTCTGCTCGAACGGCCCAGTGCCACTTTCGATGTGACCTGGAGCGGGCGGGAAGGGAGAGTCACCGGGAAGCGCCCGCTGACATCAGCGGAGGGCCGATGCACATAAGTAGACTCCCGCCCGCTGAGATGCCAGATTGGTGCGGGCGGGATTCGGCGGCTGAACAGGGGTGGATTGCTGTGTGGAGGCTGCTCTGTCCTCGGTAAGTGTCAAGATCCTGTAAAAAAGATAAGTGGAATGTTTTAAAATTATTTCTTTACAGGGACTTACCTGGATGGGGTCCCCTGAAGGTCCTCAGATGTTTTTTTTTTCTTGGCGATGACTTTTATTTTTTACCTCTTCCACCCTCTGTGAGCACGACTCCATCCTCAGCGGCACTTGGGGGGCAAGCGCCTCTGCCGCCGAGAATGAGACTTCCCGCCCGCTGCCACCCAGATTGGAGGTGTATGTCATTGAATTGTCGCTTGCCGACCTTCGAGGGACCTCGGCGATAAAAACCCCACCGAAAGTACCGTCCGGTACCTCAGCGGTCATCGGTGGCAATTTGGGCGGCACTTGGGCGAGCATAGGCCTTGACCAAATTTGGCCCCTAAGTTTGGAAAATTGCAGAGAGACAGAGTGATAGTTGCTATTTTAGATTTTAATCTGGATTATTTAGCAATGATATCCTTTCTAAGCCCTGACACTCCAGTGCCGTACTGAGAGTGTGCTGCACTATCGGAGATGTCATCTATAGACAAGGACCCATCTACCTTCTCAAGTGGACATCTGGGGAATGAGGGGGGTCAAGTGGAGCAAGTGATCATAGTATCAGAAGGTTTAGATTAGTAATGGAAAAGGACGAGGAGCAATCTAGAGTAAAAATACTTAATTGGACGAGGGCCAATTTCAATGGGTTGATAACAGATGTGGCCCAGGTAAATTGGAATCAAAGAACGGCAGGCAAAACAGTAATTAAACAATGGGCTGCCTTTAAAGAGGAGATGGTTTGGGTACAGTCGAGGTACATTCCCAAGAGGGGGAAAGCTAGGGCAACTAAAGCCAGAGCTCCCTGGATGACAAAAGAGAAGCAGAAAAAGGGGCCATTTGACAGATATCAGGTTGAGAATGCAAGTGAGAACCAGGCTGAATATAGAAAGTTCAGAGGGGAAGTGAAAAAGGAAATAAGAGGGGCAAAGAGAGAATATGTGAATAGACTGGCAGCTAACATAAAAAGGAATACAAGAGTCTTCTATAGGCAAAAAAGATAGTAAGCGGGTAGTGAGAGGAGGGGTGAGGCCAATTCGGGACCAAAAAGGAGAAATACACATGGAGGCAGAGGGCATGGCTGAGGTACTAAATGAATACTTTGCATCTGTCTTCACCAAGGAAGACGATGCTGTCATAGTGAAAGAGGAGGTCGTTAAGATACTGGATGGGCTAAACATTGATAAAGAGGAAGTACTAGAAAGGCTGGCTGTACTTAACGTAGATAAGTCACCAGGACCAGATGGGATGCATCCTAGGATGCTGAAGGAAGTAAAGGTGGAAATTGCAGAGGTATTGGCCATAATATTTCAATCCTCCTTGGGACTGGAGAATTGTAAATGTTACACCATTGTTCAAAAAAGGGTGTAAGGATAAACGCAGCAACTACAGACCAGTCAGTTTAACTTCGGCGGTGGGGAAGCGTTTAGAAACGATAATCCAGAACAAAATTCAAGTCACTTGGACAAGTGTGGATTAATTAAGGAAAGCCAGCATGGATTTGTTAAAGGCAAATCATGTTTAACTAATTTGATTGAGTTTTTTGATGAGGTAACAGAGAGGGTTGATGAGGGCAATGCGGTTGATGTGGTGTACATGGATTGCCAAAAGGCGTTTGATAAAGTGCCACATAATAGGCTTGCCAACAAAGTTGAAGCCCATGAAATAAAAGGGACAGTGGCAGCATGGCTACGAAATTGACTAAGTGACAGGAAACAGAGAGTAGTGGTGAACGGTTGTTTATCAGCCTGGAGGAAGGTATACAGTGGTGTTCCCCAGGGGTCGGTTCTTGAACCACTGCTTTTCTTCATATATATTAATGATATGGACTTGGGTGTACAGGGCACAATTTCAAAATTTGCAGATGAAATTTAATACAGAAAAGTGCAAAATCATACATAGGAAGAATGAGGAGAGATAATATAAACTAAAGGGTACAATTCTAAAGGGGGTGCATGAACAGAGAGACCTGGGGGGTATATGTGCACAAATCATTGAAGGTGGTAGGGCAGGTTGAGAAAGTGGTTAAAAAAGCAAATGGGATCCTGTGCTTCATAAATAGAGGCATAGCGTACAAAAGCAAGGAAGTTATGATGAACCTTTATAAAACACTGGTTCAGCCTCAACTGGAGCATTGTGTCCAATTCTGGGCACCGCGCTTTAGGAAAGGATGTGAAGGCCTCAGAGAGGGTGTAGAAAACATTTATAAGAATGGTTCCAAGGATGAGGGACTTCAGTTATGTGGATAGACTGGAGAAGCTGGGGTTGTTCTCCATAGCGCAAAGAAGATTGAGAGGAAATTTGATAGAGGTGTTCAAAATCATGAGGGGTCTAGAGATAATAGAGAGAAGCTGTACCCATTGGCAGAAATCAAGAACAAGAGTGGTTAGGACCTGGAATGCACTGCCTGAAAGAGTGGTGGAGGCAGACTCAATCGTGGCTTTGAAAAGAAAATTGGATAAGTACCTGAAAGAAAAAAATCTGCAGGGCTACGGGGAAAGGGCGGGGGAGTGGGACTAGCTGAAGTGCTCTTCCAGAGAGCCAGCATGGGCTTGATGGACTGAATGGTCTCCTTCTGTGCTATGATTCTATGAAAAGATCCCAGGACACTATTTTAAAGAAGAGCAGGGGAGTTATCCCTGGTGTCCTGGCCAATATTTATCCCTCAACCAACATCACTAACACAAATGATCTGGTCATTATCACATTGCTGTTAGTGGAACCTTGCTGTGTGCAAATTGGCTGCCATGTTTGCTACAGTGGTGACCAATATTCCCTTTTAGCTGTACGGCTGCACAGTCAGCTCATCAGCTTATCAATGGGAAAAAAACGCGCATGTGCGGTATTATGAATAGGCCACGCAGCCATCTAATTGGCTGTAGGGACGCCCTGAGGTTTTGAAAGCTGCTATACAAATGTAAATTCTTTCCTTATATAATCCACTAGAATAAAACAACACTGGAATGTTAATTATGTTCATAGTGAAATAACATTCTAACAAGTGAGTGTGTGTGGATTTTAGTTGAGGGCAAATTCAACCTTGGCAATGATGCTCCCCATAGTCAAATAAAATGTCACTGCTCACTGTTCAGACTCGTACAGGAATAATGGGCACTCAGGCAGGGTACGAGAAGGGGACCAGTGGCTCTGGAATCATGTCCCAGCCAGGAGTCAACACCAATAGGAGAGCAGGAAAATGGATAAAAACACATTCGAAACACTTTGCTTTATACATATTAATATATAAATACAACTCTTTAATTCAGTTTTAATTTCTCACATGCACAGAAAGAAAGAAATGTGTTTCTTTTTAAACGAAGTCTTGATCCAATGTTCCAGGTCAGGCAGCATTTATGGGTAGAGAAACAGAGTTAACGTTTCAGGTCTGCGACCTTTCATCAGAGGTTCTGATTAATGATCATCAACCTGAAACGCTAACTCTGCTTTTCACTCCACAGATGCTGCCTGACCTGCTGGGTTTTCAAGCAATGTCGGTTCTTGTTTCAGATTTCCAACATCCGCAGTATTTTGCATTTGTTTCCATATTGGATTGCTGAATAAACTAGCAGGGATGAGAATTAAAAAAGGTACTCTGACCAAACTACAAATTCAGTAACTCAGACCAGCGATGGGAACAGATGCTTCTGCTCAATGCTTGGCAATTTACAATTTGAAACTTGGTGACTGATTTTGATCGAGATGAGTTGAAAGTATTCCAGAGTCTGATTTTGTTAACAGTCGCAAGACAGATAGGAAACTAAAATGAGATGGATTTAAGTGTGCACAGTCCTAGTCTCCATAGTATAAAAAGGATATTGAGGCACTGGAGAAGGTGCAAAAACGATTCATCATCATCATAGGCGGTCCCTCGAGCGAGGATGACTTGATTCCACATGAGTTCACAGATGTTTCAATGAAGGATGCAATGTTAATGTCCTGAGCTCCATTTGAAGAGGTGGAAGATGCCTGTGCGTGGATTTTTTTAACGTGTGGTGACCGTTGCACATCAGCCACCACACGGGCTTGACAGAGCTAGGGCTTTATCCAGTGGCAAGGGTTGAATCAGGACGACTGGAGACCTGCTCTGCTGCACGGACCTGGTGTGCACAAATATCGCACGTGCTGCCCCTGGGCTCTCGGCTCTTCTGGGTCCCGTGCCCTCATTTGTCGCACCTCCGCCACAATCTCTTGCCGTTCCTCCACTACAAACATTCGGCGCACCTCCGCCACGATCTCTCTCCGCTCCTCCACCACAAAACACTCGCTGCATCTTCGCCACGATCTTCCGCCGTACCTCCACACCAACCATTCACCGAACCTCTGTCACGCTCACCCACCGAATCTCGATCACGATCCCTCAATGCTCCTCCACCTCGATCACTCACTGCACGTCCACCATGGCCTTCCTGCTCCTCTGCTTTACGAGGGTCCAAATAGCGACCTGGGTCCTGATGATGTCATCCAGTTGCCCACCTTGAAGCCGTTGCATACCTGGAGCAGCTCGCGCTGGACGTTGTAGTGGCGTGCTGCTCCAGCTCTTTTGTAGCCGAGCTGTTCTCTCACAGGTCAATGGGCCACAATGATTGTAGGGCGTAAAAAAGATTCACAAAGATGATAACTATCAGAAAAGACTGAACCGGCTGGGGTTCTTTTCTCTAGAAAATAGAAGACAGAAGGGTAACCTGATAGAGGTCTTTAGAATTATGAAAGAGTTTGATAGGGTAGATATAGAGATGTTTCCATTTGTGGGATGTCGAAAACTTCGAGCCATAAATATAAGATAATTACTGATAAATCCAATAGGGAATTCAGGAGAAACTTCTTTATCCAGAGAGGGGTTAGAATCTGGAATTTGCCTGGAGTGGTTGAGACGAATAGCATTTAATTCTACATCCCTGTCTGGCGTAAAAATAAAACGGGGAAGGTGGCTCAACTGTGGCTAACAAGGGAAATTAGGGATAGTGTTAAATGCAAGGAAGAGGCATATAAATTGGCCAGAAAAAGCAGCAAACCTGAGGACTGGGAGAAATCTAGAATTCAGCAAAAGAGGACAAAAGATTTAATTAGGAGGGGGAAAATAGAGTATGAGAGTAAGCTTGCAGGGAACATGAAAACTGACTGCAAAAGCTTCTATAGATATGTGAAGAGAAAAAGATTAGTGAAGACAAATGTAGGTCCCTTGCAGTCAGAGTCAGGTGACTTTATAATGGGGAACAAGGAAATGGCAGACCAACTGAACAAATACTTTGGTTCTGTCTTCACAAAGGTAGACACAAATAACCTTCTGGAAATACTAGGGGACCGAAGGTCTAGCGAGAAGGAGGAACTGAAGGACATCCTTATTAGTCAGGAAATTGTGATAGGGAAATTGATGGGATTGAAGGCCGGTCCTGATAGTCTGCATCCCAGAGTACTTAAGGAAGTGGCCCTAGAAATAGTGGATGCATTGGTGGTCATTTTCCAACATTCTACAGACTCTGGATCAGTTCCTATAGATTGGAGGGTAGCTAATGTAACCCCACTTTTTAAAAAAGGAGGGAGAGAGAAAACAGGGAATTATAAACCTGTTGGCCTGACATCAGTAGTGTGGAAAATGTTGGAATCAATTATTAAAGATGAAATAGCAGTGCATTTGGAAAGCAGTGACAGGATCGGTCCAAGTCAACATTGATTTATGAAAGGGAAATCATGCTTGACAAATCTTCTGGAATTTTTTGAGGATGTAACAAGTAGAGTGGACAAGGGAGAAACAGTGGATGTGGTGTATTTGGACTTTCAAAAGGCTTTTGACAAGGTCCCACACAAGAGAATAGTGTGCAAAATTAAAGCGCATGGTATTGGGGGTAATGTATTGACGTGGATAGAGAACTGGTTGGCAGACAGGAAGCAAAGAGTAGGAATAAACGGGCCCTTTTCAGAATGGCAGGCAGTGACTAGTGGGGTACCGCAAGGTTCAGTGCTGGGACCCCAGCTATTTACACTATACATTAATGATTTGGATGAAGGAATTGAATGTAATATCTCCAAGTTTGCAGATGACACTAAGCTGGGTGGCAGTGTGAGCTGTGAGGAGGATGCTAAGAGGCTGCAGGTTGACTTGGACAGGTTAGGTGAGTGGGCAAATGCATGGCAGATAATACAGATAAATGTGAGGTTATCCACTTTGGTGGCAAAAACAGGAAGGCAGAATATTATCTGAATGGTGTCAGATTAGGAAAAGAGAAGTGCTATTAGACCTGGGTGTCATGGTACATCAGTCATTGAAAGTTGGCATGCAGGTACAGCAGGCGGTGAAGAAGGCAAATGGCATGTTGGCCTTCATAGCGAGAGGATTTGAGTATAGGAGCAGGGAGGTCTTACTGCAGTTATACAGGGCCTTGGTGAGGCCACACCTTGAATATTGTGTTCAGTTTTGGTCTCCTAATCTCAGAAAGGATATTCTTGTTTTTGAGGGATTGCAGCGAAGGTTCACCAGACTGATTCCTGGGATGGCAGGACTGACATATGAAGAAAGACTGGATCGACTAGGCTTATATTCACTGCAATTTAGAAGACTGAGAGGGGATCTCATATAAACATATAAAATTCTGATGGGATTGGACAAGTTAGATGCAGGAAGAATGTTCCCGACATTGGGGAAGTCCAGAACCAGGGGTCACGGTCTAAGAATAAGGGGTAAGCTATTTAGGGGTAAGCGAGATGAGGAGAAACTTCTTCACTCAGAGAATTATGAACCTGTGGAATTCTCTACCACAGAAAGTTGTTGAGGCCAGTTCATTAGATATATTCAAAAGGGAGTTAAATGTGGCCCTTACCGCTAAAGGGATCAAGGGGTATGGAGCGAAAGCAGGAATGGGGAACTGAAGTTGCATGATCAGCCATGATCACATTGAATAGTGGTGCAGGCTCGAAGGGCCGAATGGCCTATTCCTGCACCTATTTTCTATGTTTCTATGTTAAGCCTTTAAGGGGAAGCGAGATAAACACATGAGGGAGATAGAATAGAAGGTTATGCTGATAAGCTTTAGATGAAATGGGGTGGGAGGGGACTGGTGTGGAACAGAAACACTGGCATAGACCAGTTAGGCTGAATGGTCTGCTTCTGTGCTGTAAATTTGAGTAATTCTGTGTAATAAGTAAGGTTTGGACCTCAGCACGGTGTTACTGCAAGCATTGACTACATCGCTGAGAGAAATGATTTGGTTGAGCACTTTTAATAGCAATACATCGCTGCGATACACACTTTATAAATGGCTGAATACATTTATTTCTCATAAACACTGAAACCAGTCTTCCAATAAATAGAGAATAACAGCTGCTTAGGAAGGAGTTATAAGGCCAGAATTCAGCCAAGGCATTCAAATGACAAATTAAAACATATGAGAAAAGTTCATGAATGTCCGCAGAGCTCTGACATAGAGCTGTAGCTGACAACTCCCTCCTTTGTATCAGTTATTTTTTTGTGAGGATCTTCTGATTCTGTTGACTGATTGATGGTAAGGGAAGCTGTTGAGTGGTCTGAACGTGCATGTCAGCACCTTGAGGTGAAACAGTGTCAAGCTCATAAGGGCTATGTAATTAAGGGACTGCAAATATTCATAGCTCATGTTCGAAATAAACCTCATTAGCAGGTCCAGACGGGATGATCTAATTTTCCTGCATTTGCTCACATATACCATTGGATTTGGGGCGGAAGGAAAATCCAGACCGCTATTTTGTTTCAGAATTGGAAAAAAACCAAGATTCCCATAGCCCTCCTGGGAGGGATGTGAGAGTTCCAGACATGGGAATTCAGCCATTGCACTACAAGAGCCAACAGAGCAAAAGCAAAATACCGCGGATGCTGCAAATCTGAAACAGGAGCAGAAAAATGCTGGAAATACTCAGCAGGTCAGGCAGCATCTGTGGAGAGAGAAACAGAGTTAACGTTTCAGTTCTTCATCAGAACTGGAGAAAGTTAGAGATGTAACAGGTTTCAAGCAAGGACAGAGGCGAGGAAAGGGGGGAGGGGAGGAAAGAACAAAAGGGCAAACACGAGAAGGGAAACAGTAAGCTGTTGTGTTCATACTCTATTTATTTGTTACAACTTACTAGACGGGCATTGGGACCCTGCGGGAGCTATTCACAGTTGCTGTACTCATGCTGGTTCATGCCGGTTTGGGACATCATTTTGGGTTGTATAAAAGCACAGTTAAGTTCAGTTACATTTCGCCTGACTCAGGTTGTCAGTTATTTATGCGTACACAACAAAAGCAATGAAGATGAATAAAGGTAAAAGAGACAAACAGAAATCCAGTTGGAGAGAAGAGCAGAACTTCTTCAAGGTAGGTATTCCTGGAAGGGAAGTAGCATTGAAAATAAAGGCTGTGTACATTGAGAGATGATGAATGTAGAGTGGAAGCAACAGCAAAGGAATGGATAAGATTGAGTGGCGAAGCTCATTAATATGGAGAGGGAACCGATTGGAAGAGTAAACCCCAAATTAACAGAAAAGAGTCATAGCTGAGCCTACAGTTACAGCACAGAGTGACAAGAGGAAACTAGATAAACGGAAACATAATTCTAATGAAAGAAAGAAGAAAATGCATGCATTTATGGAATGTTTTATCATGTCATGCAAAGTCTCAAAGCATAAATTCGCTTTGGCGTTAAGTGGATGTTGTTAAGTTAGAAACCAACCCTATAACAATAACGTGTTCTGGTGTAATTGGTGTCAGACCATGTCAAAGACTTTGAACACAAAAGCAAAATACTGTGGATGCTGGAATCTGAAGTAAAATCAGAAAATGCTGGAAATCTCAGCGGGATAGGCAGCATCTGTGGCGAGAGAAACAGATTTAACGTTTCAGGTCGCATTGACCCGAAACGCTAACTCTGTTTCTCTCTCCACAGATGCTGCCTGATCTGCTAAGATTTCCAGCACTTTTTGTTTTTATATCAAAGACTTTGAAGATGTTCAAGGCAATGCTAAATAGATCACCAATACAAAAAACAGGAATCAAGATGACAGTTCATGGATTGGACATACTGAAACAGATTGCCAATCCTCATTTTGATGGTTATGATTAATGTAGGAGTTAGCAGTAGCTTTGTAGATTAAGAGTTATAGACGTAAGGGCCCGTAGGGCGATAGTTGGAAGGGTAAATGGGATTATGTAATCTAAATTGACACTTCAGAGCAACACTGATAGACTGCTACATTGTCAGCAGTGATATCATTCGATGAGATGTCATCATCATAGGCAGTCCCTCGGAATCGAGAAAGACTTGCTTCCATTCTAAAAATAAATTCTAAGGTGACTGAACAGTCCAATACGAGAACACAGTCCCTGTCACTGGTGGGACAGACAGTCGTTGAGGGAAAGGGTGGGTGGGACTGGTTTGCCGCACGCCCTTTCCGTGATTTCTGCATGCTTTCGGCGATGAGACTCAAGGTGCTCAGCGCCCTCCTGGATGCAATTCCTCCACTTAGGGCAGTCTTTGGCCAGGGATTCCCAGGTGTCGGTGGGGATGTTGCACTTCATCAAGGAGGCTCTGAGGGTGTCCTTGAAATGTTTCCTCTGCCCACCTGGGGCTTGCTTGCCGTGTAGGAGTTCTGAGTAGAGCACTTGCTTTGAGAGTCTAGTGTCTGGCATGCGAACAATTTGGCCTGCCCAGCGGAGCTGATCGAGTGTGGTCAGTGCTTCGATGCTGGGGATAAACTACGGCCCCATCTGACTGTTGAGGTGTATATAAAGTCCGAGAAAATAGATCACACCCTAAAATGACAGTGAAGTTTCCAGAATGATAAAATGCATCCAGAAAATGCCCACAAGTCAATGAGCAGCCTGAAGTGATAAATCAGCCACTAAGCTGTAAGTGCTGCTTGATCCCTTTAAATAGCACTGGTGAAGGGGTATTTCCTACCAGTTAGCGTCACGTTATGCTGAGCAAGTTCAGCACATAGCTATTGAACATCAGAAACAGGACCTGCAAGATGCACTGGACACTACTTTACATAAAACGCGCTGCACTTTCAATGTTGGTGGCGTATGCTCCTGCCACCAGCTCATCGACCTTATCCAATATGGCAGGCGGCACACTTCCGGATGGAAATGTGCATGCACTTCCTGGCGGCCATATTGGGAGCTTAACAGGGAATTTAGTGCCTGAAAAACAGGCACGGCGCAGCCAAATGTCTAGGCCAAAAGGTCCCGTGTCAATATTAAAAGAACAGGAAGTGCTCCTGATGTTCTGACCAACATCAACATCAACAAAAACAAAATAACTGGTCATTCACTCGTTGCTGTTTGTGGGGCCTTGCTGAGCACAATTTTGCCAGCCAAGTTTCCGACAAAGCAACAGTTATTGCACATCAAAAGTAATTCACTGGCCATGAAGACTCTGAGTATTTGAAAGGCACCCTATAAATTTGAGTTTGTACTTTCTTGCAAATTTCCAAGAAAAACATCAACTCCCTATCTTAACACTGAGGCTCGAATTTCTGCCCATGATTTTTCAATCAGAATGAGCTCGAGTTTTGTTAAACTTATGGCCTGTACAAAAATCAGGGCCTGCAGCAAAATCACCAATCTTCAAGCAGAAGTGCTACTCAGTATTAAAGAAAGATTTGCATTTGAAAGTGCCTTTCACAATGTCCCAAAGCACTTTACAGCCAATGAAATAGTTTTGAGGTGTCATCATCATCATCATTATCATAGGCAGTCCCTCGAAATCGAGGAAGACTTGCTTCCACTCTAAAAATGAGTTCTCAGGTGGCTGTACAGTCCAATGTGAGAATTGCAGTCTCTGTCACAGCTGGGGCAGTCAGTGGTTGAAGAAAAGTGTGGGTGGGGAGTCTCGTTTGCCACACGTTCCTTCTGCTGCCTGCACTTGATTTTTGCATGCTCTCGGCAACAAGACTCGAGCTGCTCAGTGCCCTCCCGGATGCTCTTCCTCCATTTTGGGCGGTCTTGGGCCAGGGATTCCCAGGTGCCGGTGGGGATGTTGCAGTTTATCAAGGTGGCTTTGAGGGTGTCCTTGAAACGTTTCCTCTGCCCCACCTGGGGTTCGCTTGCCGTGTCGGAGTTCCGAGTAGAGCGCTTGCTTAGGGAGTCTTGTGTCGAGCATGCGGACAATGTGGCCCACCCAACAGAGCTGGTTGAGTGTGGTCAGTGCTTCGATGCTGGGGATGTTGGCCTGAGTGAGAACACTGACGTTGGTGGGTCTATCCTCCCAGTAGATTTGCAGAATCTTGCGGAGGCAACGCTGGTGGTATTTCTCCGGCTGAGATATCTGCCGTATATGGTCCACGTCTCTAAGCCATATAGGAGGGCATGTATCACTAAGCTCGGTGCCAGATTTGAGGTCCTGGTCTTCAAATACTCTCTTCCTCAGGCGACCGAAGGCTGTGCTGGCACACTGGAAGCAGTGTTGGACCTTATCATCGATGTCTACGTTTGCTGACAATAGGCTCCCAAGGTATGGAAAATGGTCCACGTTGTCCAAGGCCGCGCCATGGATTTTGATGACGGGGGGCGGGGGGGGCGGGTGGAGGGGCAGTGCTGTGTGGCAGGGTCAGGTTGGTGGAGGACCTTTGTCTTACGGATGTTTAGTGTGAGGCTCATGCTTTCGTATGCCTCGGTGAAGGTGTTGACGATGGCTTGGAGTTCGGCCTCTGAGTGTGCACAGATGCAAGCATCGTCCGTGTACTGTAGTTCAATGACAGAGGATGGGACGAGCTTGGATCTAGTCTGGTGGTGGCGAAGGTTGAACAGGTTCCCATTGGTTCTATAGTTTAGTTCCACTCCAGCGGGAAGCATGTTGAGCATGAGGTGGAGCATTGCAACAAGGAAGATCGAGAAAAAAATTGGTGTGCTGACGCCGCCTTGCTTGACCCAGGTCTGGACATGGATTGGGTCTGCGGTGGATCCATTGGTCAGGATTACAGCTTGCATGTCGTCGTGAAGCAGGCAGAGGATGGTGACAAACTTTTGGGGGCGGCCGAAACAGAGGAGGATGCTCCATAGTCCCTCACGGTTGACAGTGTCAAAGGCCTTTGTGAGGTCAAAGGAGGCCATGTACAAGGGTTGGTGCTGTTCCCTGCATTTCTCGTGTAGTTGTCGCGTGGTGAAGATCAAGTCCATTGTCCCCTTTAGGGGCGGAATCCGCATTGTGACTCTGGGAGGAGCTCTTCAGCCACAGGGAGAAGATGGTTGAGGAGGATTTTTGCAATGACTTTCCCGGTGGTCGAAAGCAGGGAGATTCCTCTGTAGCGTGGGGATGGGCAGAGTATCCGATGGGATTTTCCCTGCATGCTGTGGAGTTTTAACTCTACAGTGTGGATCTTTTGTTCTTGACAGGTTCCCTGCCCAGAAGGCAGCCTATTTCCACCAGCCGTAAAATTTTCGGAAGTAAGTGCATTTTGGTAAGAAAAATACGGTGGTCATATATTACTTGGAAAATAAGAATCTAAATGGGGTAAAGGAGCAAAGGGATCTCGGAGTACAAATACACAAATCACAAAGTATTGACACAGGCGAACAAGCCCATAAAAAAGCAAACTAACCACTAGGGTTTATTTCAGAGGGATAGAATTGAAAAGTAGGGAAGTTATGTTAAACTTGTATCGAACCTTGGTTAGAGCGCATTTGGAGTACTGTGGCAATTCTGGTCGCCATATTATAAAAAGGCTATAGAGGTACTGGAGAGGGTGCAGAGTATATTTACAAGGAACTCCTTCATGGCAGGCGAACCCCAGGTGGGCAGAGGAAACCTTATAGGGACACACTCAAAGCCTCCCTGAAAAAGTGCAACATCCTCACTGACACCTGGGAGTCCCTGGCCAAAGACCGTCCTAAGCGCATCCGGGAGGGTGCTGAGCACCTCGAGTCTCATCGCCGAGAGCATGCAGAAATCAAGCGCAGGCAGCGGAAAGAGCATGCGGCAAACCTGTCCCACCCACCCTTTCCCTCAACTATCTGTCCCACCTGTGACAGGGACTGTGGTTCTCGTATTGGACTGTTCAGCCACCTAAGGACTCATTTTAAGAGTGGAAGCAAGTCTTCCTCGATTCTGAGGAACTGCCTATGATGATATGATGATGACCAGAAATGCGTGGGTACACCTATCAGGAAAGGATGAACAGGCTGGGTATCTCTTCTCTTGAAAAGAGAAAGCTGAGGGGTGACGTAATAGAATTTCAAATTATGAAAGGTTTTGATAGAGTGGATACAGAGAGAGTGTTTCCACTTGTGGGGAAGAGCAAAACTGGAGGCCATCAATGTAAGATAGACACCAAGAAATCCAATAGGGAATTCAGAAAAACTTCTTTACTCAGAGGGTGGTGAGAATGTGGAACTCGCTACCACAGGAAGTGGTTGGGAAAAATATTATAGATGCATTTAAGGGGAGGCTAGACAAGCATATGAGGAAGAAGGGAATAGAGGGTTATGCTGATAAATTTAGATGAGGGAAGACAGGAGGAGGCTTGAGTGGAGCATAAACTCCGGCATGGACGGGTTGAGCCAAATGGCCTGTTTCTGTGCTGTATATACTATGTAATCCTATGTAATGGCTGGCCAGTTGGTAGACAATTAGTCTAACTCTGCGGCAGCAATTAGGTTTTCGGTGGCAGAGCGGATGGTCTGTCAACATGTATGTTGACAGAGCGCAAGGTCGGGATTTAGCGCATGTGCAAGCAGAAATCCCGAACTTGCGATGGATTTCACAAGTGGTAGGAATACACCATCACACGCATTGCAAAATTCAGATCAGTGAGTACTAGGCATGTTTTGGGAAAAACACTGGCTTAGAGGTGATCTTATTTAGGTACATAACAATGTAAAGACTATTAATAACCTGGATCCCGGAGAGATGTTCAATATTAACATAAGCTCCAGCACAAAGAGAACAGAAATTCAAACACAGCCAAGAAAAGGTGAATGCACAGTTAAGATATAACTATTTCAAACAGCCAGTGCCAAATATGTGGAGCAGCGTAGCCAAGAGAGAGAGTGCAAATAAAAAAAAGTAGAAATTTCAAGAGGGTAATTGGCAATTTTGTGGTTGTCTAGGATATTGAAGGATATCAAAAATAAATTGGGATAGGGATTTTATAACCTTTGGGACTGCCCCAGTGGACAACATGGTGCTTATTTAGCAGTATCATGGGCAACCATGGTCTTCTGGGGCTTGCATTTATATAATATCTTTCATGTCCTCAGGACGTCCCAAAATGCTTCACAGTCAATGAAGTACATTTGAAGTGTAGTCACTGTTGTCGGGAAACGCAAGAGCCAATATTCACACACAGCTACATCCCAAAAACAGCAATGAGATAAATTACCCTTTTTGCAAGGCCTTTAATAAAGTCCCACATAGCAGACTGATCATGAAAGTAAAAGCCCATGGGATCCAGGGCAAAGTGGCAAGTTGGATCCAAAATTGACTCAGACGCAGGAAGCAAAGGGTGATGGTTGATGGGTGTTTTTGTGACTGGAAGCTTGTTTCCAGTGGGGTTCCACAGGGCTTAGTACTCGGTCCCTTGCTTTTTGTGGTATATATATCAATGATTTAGACTTATGGGGGGTTCTGATCAAGAAGTTTGCAGACGATGCTAAAATTGGCTGTGTTGTTGATAATGAAGAAGAAAGCTGCGGACTGCAGGAAGATATCAATGAACTGGTCAGGTGGGCAGAACAGTGGCAAATGGAATTTAATCTGGAGAAGTGTGAGGTAATACATTTGGGGAAGGCTAACAAGGCAAGGGAATACACATTAAATGGTAGGACACTGAGATTTGTAGAGGAACAAAGGGACCTTGGAGTGCATGTCCACAGATCCCTGAAGGTAGCAGGCCAGGTAGATAAGATGGTTACGAAGGCATACGGAATACTTGCCTTTATTAGCCGAGGCATTGAATAAAAGATCAGGGAGGTTATGCTTGAACTGTATAAAACACTAATTAAGCCACAGCTAGAGTACTGCATGTAGTTCTGGTCACCACATTACAGGAAAGATGTGATTGCACTAGAATGGGTACAAAGGAGATTTACGAGGATGTTGCCAGTAGAGAATTTTAGCTACGAGGAAAGATTGGATAGGCTGGGTTTGTTTTCTTTGAAAAAGAGGAGGCTGAGGAGAGACCTTATTGAGGTGTATAAAATTATGAGGGGCCTAGATAGAGTGGATAGGAAGGACCTATTTCCCTTAGCAGAGGGGTCAACAACCAGGGGGCAGAGATTTAAATTAATTGGTAGAAGGTTTAGAGGGGATTTGAGGTGAAATTTCTTCACTCAGAGGGTAGTGGGGGTCTGGAACTCACTGCCCGAAAGGGTGGTAGAGGCAGAAACCCTCATCGCATTTAAAAAAGGACCTGGATGTGCACCTGAAGTGCCGTAACCTACAGGGATACAGATCAAGAGCTGGAAAGTGGGATTGGGCTGGATAGCCCTTTGTCGGCCGGTGCGGACATGATGGGCCGAAATGGCCTCCTTCCGTGCTGTAAATTTCTATGATTCTATGATAATGGTTCACGTCGGCCTGAGCCAGAATGGATAGGCACAAGGCCCGAGGCCCACACGATATTGGGCCTTGAGCCTCATTCACATGAGGACCAGCGAGTTGCACAACTGCTGAGTGTCCCCAGGCAGCTCGCCGGCAAAGGGGATTTCATTTCCGGGCCACTGTGTTGCCTGCAGCGGCAATGCTCGTTGTCACTGGGGAGGACCTGCGAGGAGCACGCCTGCACTCTCCTGCTCCATATTTACGGTCAGTAAAACAAAATTAAAAATGTACATTTTGGTGGCAGCCTCCAGCCTTTAAGGATCACTGGTTAGGCTGAATGTAGACCATGTTTTCCTGCACACAGCTGGCCCAATGCCAGCTACATTTAAATTTAGCAAAGGAGGCCTCAAACAGGCATTAGGTCCCCTGTTTACATATGGCTGTTTTAGGCACAGGTCTTGGATGCCTCCTTTAGCAATATGGCAGTGTGTAACAAGTGCGTGCACCCCACCCCATCACATTGGATGTTTAGGTGTCTGTTTCCCAGCTGAAAAAAAGGCTTGGCACCATCTAATTTCTAGCCCATTGCCTTTTGGTGATCTTAGTTAAGGAATAAATGTTGGCCAGGATATTAGGATGCAAGCTCGAGGAACAACACCTCATCTTTCGTTTAGGCACTTTACAGCCTTCTGGACTCAACATCGAGTTCAACAATGTCAGAGCATAACCTCTGGCCATCTTTGGCTCCCTTTCCTTTCCCCCCCATCTTATGTTTTTTTTCTTCTTTCTTCGCTTTTTTTCTCTTTGTCTATAATGGCAGCTGGTCATTACTACACCATTCACACCTTTTTCTAACTTCTGTCATTATCATTTCAATTCAGCCCATCATCCCTTTTGTCTCTCTAATCTCTCCAGCTTTCCACCCTATCACAGATCTTCCCTTTGGTTCTTTCTTCCCCTCCCCCTTTCAGTGATTAAGAATGTGCTCTTTTCGAACATTCAGCAGTCCTGACGAAGGGTCACTGACCCGAAACGTTAACTCTGTTTTTCTCTCCACAGATGCTGCCCTGACCCGCTGAGATTTCCAGCATTCGCTGTTTTTATTTCACATTCCAGCATCCGCAGTATTTTGCTTTTGTACTAGGATATCTTCACTGCTCTTTGTCAATCATTTATGTCCGCCCAAGGGGACAGCTTAATGTTTCATCTGATGGACAGCACCTCCGACAGTGCAGCGCTCCTTCAGTAATGCATTGGCGTGTCAGCCTAATTCATCACGAGTTAAGCTTTAACTCACGACTGGTATGCCCCAGAGTTCTATCCGTGGTCCCATTGTATTCCCGATTTACATTCCTCCTGAGTGATGTCCTCTGTTATTGCGAGGTTAACTTCCACATCTACACTGATGACACATCAACCCCCATCTGTTTAAAAAAAAAAGCTGCATATAGTGACACCACATGACTCGACCAGAATGGAGTTGATTTGTCAATCATGTCTAGCGACCCACTGCTGTAAGCAACTGGGATTGGTTTCACACACATTTCATATTATATAACCATCCTCCACTCACTGAACTTCGCTGGAGAAATACTGCTGCTATTACCGGGAGACTGTGCTATAGTTTCGGTCATGAGTTCGGTTTGCTGCAGTTCGTAGAGACATAAGAACATAAGAAATAGGAGCAGGAGTAGGCCATACGGCCTCTCAAGCCTGCTCCGCCATTTAATACGATCATGTCTGATCCAATCATGGACTTAGGTCCACTTGCCTGCCCACTCCCCATCGACTCTGTTTAAATAGAGTGTTTGTTGTAAGTCCCGTTCTGCCTCCAACTCATTGGCTGACACAGCAGTGTCAATACTCAACTCTGTTAAGAAAATGCATTTCTCATTATTAAAGCTATTTGCAAGAGCCTCTTTGCTGGATCTCATTGCCGATTTTACTGAGTGCATGTTAACATTTCTCTTAATGTACTCTGCAAAATAAGAACACGACAGCACTTTAAAGGTGTCTTGGCTCAAGGGTGGCACTCTTATATCTGAATCAGAAGGCTGTGGGTTCAAGTCTCTTGACACATAATCTGGGTTAACACTCCAATGCAGAACTGTAGAAAAACAACTCTTTTTTTCTCTCTGGTTAGACTGCACTTTGAGTACTGTGATCAGTTCTGGTTGCTGAAAAGCAATGGGGACATTTGAGCATTGGAGGCAGTGCAGAGGAAGAGGGTGATCATAATTGTGAGAAGACTGAGTTGTGAAGAAAGACTGGAGACACTTAGGCTTTTTAGCCTGGAAATGAGGTATTTGAAAGGTGAGTTATCGAGGCATACAAGATTTTAGGAGAATAGAAAAGGTAAATCCGGCATATATTACTTTGAATTAAATTGCAGGGTAGGACAAGGAGGGCACTTGTTCCCGAG
Organism: Pristiophorus japonicus; assembly: GCF_044704955.1. Taxonomy (NCBI): domain Eukaryota; kingdom Metazoa; phylum Chordata; class Chondrichthyes; family Pristiophoridae; genus Pristiophorus; species Pristiophorus japonicus. The sequence continues at coordinate 39,573,532 of NC_091993.1, read as the reverse complement.
CTCTGGTTAAGACTGGCAAGGCAACATTTATTGCCCATCATTAATTGCCCAGAGAAGGTGATAGACGGAACTTCCTCTTAAACCACTGCAGCCCCTGTGGTGATGGTACTCCCACAGTGCTGTTCAGCAAGGAATGCCAGGATATTTACCCAGAGATGATGAAAGAATGATGATATCTGTCCAATCAGGTTGGTGTGCGACTTGGAGGGGAAGGTGATTGTTCCCATGACATTGCTGCTCACGTCTCACTCGGTGGTGGGGGTCGCAGGGGAGGGAGGAGCTGTCGAAGTAAACTTGCTGAGCTGCTGCGGTAAGTTCTGGTCTGTGGGATAGCTGTCCCTGACGTTAGTGAGGGAGGTGATGCAGGGTTAAATTGTCTAATATCTTATCCTGATATGTTGCTGGTAGACCTATCCGATTTCATAGAATGAAGGAAGCCATTTGGCCCATTGTGCCTGTGCCAGCTCTGAGAAACAGCTATCCAATTAATCCCACTCCCACGCCCCTTCTCCATAGCCTTGCATTTTTTTTTCTTTGTTTCAAGTAGACATATCCAAATCCATTTTGACAGTTACTGTTGAATCTACTTCCATCACCCTTTCAGGCAGCGCATTAAAGATGTTTTCTATATTATTGAAATTTGTAGAGTTTGTTTACAACTGTGTGGCTTGCTGGAAGGCACTAAAGGGGAGATTCCCTGGGTCTGTGATCACCTGGGCTTCGCAAATATCGGGAAATCGGTCGGGCCAGAGTGCACATCTGTAAAGCAAGCACTTGATTTTCCTGTACTAAATTCATAATTGGCCAGGGCGGGATTTAAACTCATTGTGGGATGCTCATCCGGTACCATAGCCACTACATTATTAAGCCTATGTCTTTACAAGTATCCGATATGTATTCAAAATCAACTTGCTTTTATTAAGTTTTCTCCCCTTGGCTCTTGAAGCCAGATACTTGCTGGAGTGTGATACCACAGGTACCAGCAGCTCTCCTGGCTCTTCCGTTACAGAAAGCCTCACAGCCCAGCCCAATCCTGTTCTCAGCTAACATCCACACATGTGCACTTTCCAGTTAGGGCATCAGGAACTAGCAGTCAGGAGCAAGAAAGCTGATGTTTCCCCATCCCAGCCCAAGTGGATTTGGGCCAACAGAAATGAGCTAACTCAGGCCAGACCAGAAAGTGAAGCTGAGAACATCTGCTCTGTATGACTTGGCACTAGACTGGGCAGTGCCTTCACAACACCTTATTCAACCACCTAACACTGTATAACTAGAAATTTTCACAATAAATTGAAAAATCACAATTCACCCTATCTCCGCAAAGATTATTTTACTGCTAAAATTTCTGGTCAGCAAATATTTTGTTCCAACGTGCAACCCTGTACACCCTGGTAAGGGTAAGGCTAATGAATCGAAACATGCAACTGGCTTCATAGCGCAATTATGGGAGGCTATCACAATGCCATTGATCAGCTCACAGGTCAACAGCGTGAGGAACACCCAAAAGCTAGTGGGTTGGGTCAGGTCAGAGGTTAACATTTTAAAATCTCAAACCTGTCTCCAACTCCCCATCCAACCCGCCCACTTCCGGGTACAACAGAGGCAGGACCAGGCAGCCAACTGGCATCCAGGAGATGGGTTAGCAATCTGTGCTTTGGCCTAAGCCCTGACGTCCAAATGAAGAACAAAACAGGATTGTCCCTCCTTGCTAGGGGACCCAACCTAAAGGCTTCTAGGCCTGGTGATGCCGGGCACTCTAAGCAGTGGGCCTCCACTGATATCCACTCATTCCCTCCCCAGAGGGGCGCGTATCTGCGATGCATTCGTAGTGGCACCTGCCAGAAATATTTAAAAACGGGGACCCTCCCCTTGACCATGCACACTCTGGAAAGGTCATGGCACGATTCTGAAGATGAGCAAGAGGGGAGTTTTCCCCCGGTGTCTTGGCTAATATGTATCCCTCAACCAACACCTAAAAAAAAATTTATCTGGGCATTATCTCATTGCTGTCTGTGGGACCGTGCTGTGCGCAAGTTGGCTGCCACACTTCCTACCTTACCACAGTGACTACACGTCAAAAGTATTGACATCCTGAGGTGTAAGGCACCCTATAAACACATGTATTTTCTTTTTACTGGGCATTCCCAGAGGATAGATTCCAGACTTTACACTAGGTTTTGAAAATCGACAGATGTTCACAAGATTACCAGATAATTATAGATGAGGAAGTCCATTCATCCATCCATGCAGAACCTAACATCCCCCCCATTGTCGCATCCTATTGTTCCTTAAATGATTCCAAGTGTTTTGCCTCTACTCCTCCATCTGGAAGTATATTCCACATGTTGCTCAGGTCCACTGTATTTAGCACTCATTAAATATCATGCGCAATAGCTTGTGCTAGCAAATGCTAGAGTGCACGTTTTTAAAAATTACAAATGTATTATTTACACACACAGCTTAACCATTCATGTAACAGAACAAATTCAATTTTTTTTTAATTCAGCAAAATCAAGCAACAACAACTTGTATTTATATAGCACCTTTAACGTAGTGCAACATCCCAAGGCGCTTCAGAGGAGTGTTATGAGATAAAACAATTTGGCTCCGAGCTGCGTAAGTAGAAATTAGCGCAGGTGACGGAAGGTTTTAAGGAGTGTCTTGAAGGAGGAAAGAGAGGTAGAGAGGTGGAGAGGTTTATGAAAGGAATTCCAGAGCTTGGGGCCTAGGCAACAGAAGGCACGGCCCACCAATGGTGGAGCGATTACAATCAGGGATGCTCAAGAGGACAGAATTAGAGGAGCGCAGACATCTCGGGATGTTGTGGGGCTGGAGGAGATAGGGAGGGGCGAGGCCATGGAGGGATTTGAAAATAAGGATGAGAATTTTGAAATCAAGGCTTTGCTTAACCTTGGAATACGATATAGATTCTGGCCATCGTTTGTGAATCTGATTTACTGATCGCCCGGGGGCAATTTGAACCTAACCCTCCCATCGGCTCTGGCGCTGGTTTTACCCCTGTCCAATTTTACTCTACGTTGAAGTCAATATTGGGCGGGATGTAAAACCAGCATTCCAACGGTCCTGTGGGTATCACGCCTGAAGAGTTCGGTTAAAATTAACCTCCCTCCAAGTTTTTAAGATTTTAATTCTGTGCCCAATTTTTTTAGTATGTTTCGTGCTGCTATTGTCGGAATTTCCTGCATTTCAGTAGCATTTCCTGAGCAGGCCATCCAGACAGACGGCAACTGTTCAGGCACAGCAAAAGACAAGGGCGAAACATGAGGAGTGGTGGTAGATAATATTTTTTGCTTCAAACCTTTTGTTGTTTTACACTTGCCCAGCTGTCCAACACATACATCATGGATATATCTTCCAACTGCTCTATTGGGACATGATCTCAGCGAGAAAGAGGTGATACAGGAAATTGGTTGGTTACCATGAAACCATTCATATAAACGATGCTCATAACAGTTTATTAAAGCACCATTGTGAGAAGTAGTTGACACTGATCTTGTAGCCGAATCTATTCCTGAAGTATTTTACTCACTAGTGATATATAGCTTGTGATTAACAAGGCTTGGACAATATATGATGTGTAATCAAATATTGCTTGTCCCTCAACTAAACGCTAATGGGAAGTGTGTCATACAGTCTGCGCTTGTGCAAGTGCTCCTTACATTAAGGATGCAACTCGACGCTAAAGTGGATGACTAACCCTACCATCCTTTTATTTAAATACAGAGTAAAAGAAGGACTAGTGTTTATGATGCACCTTTCACAGCCACCTAAGAAAGCAGGCAGGGCCTCAGTCGAACATCTTATCTGATCGATAAGACAGCATAGCACTCCCCTGGCAATGCACTGAAGTGGTGGCCTAGATTTTATGCTCAAGCCCCCAGGGTGGGACTGTGAACCAACAACTTTCTGACCCAGAGGCAAGAGTGCTACTAACTGAGCCACACCTGACACTGACAGCAGTAGCGAGTGAAACAGCAACAGAATAAGATTTTAGTGACATGTGATGGTAAAACATTGAACAAAATAGCATAGGTACCTACAAATTGACACGAGGTTAAAAACAGTGGAAAAGATCACAAATAAATCAAAATAATAGATCACCAACATGAGAGATATTAATTTAATTACAAATGGGTGGGGGGGCAGCATGAAATGTGCACAAAATTATCTTGGAAACACCCGATGTTAATAATAAAAAAAACACTCTACTGCTAAAGGTAAGAAAGGCGGCCTAGTGATCAACACAACCCACATCTCTCCTTACCCCTCCAATTTTGGCTTCAATGCAAACCCTTAAGATACTCCAAACCTTGCCACCTCAGGTGTCACCCACGGACCACGCCAATGTCCCCCACCTCCTCCGAGCAAATTTCAAAGAGCGTCTCTTCCATCCATTTCGCCATGTTAAACATTCTCTCTATGTTTAGATGTGCCTCAGCAGCACACTCCCACCAAGTTTGAAAGGACGATCTTGGGATTGGTCAGCCAGACTCATCAGGCATTTCCTTGTCAGTGCAGCAGGCTTGGTCATGCTGTGAGTGGTGGGGAGAAGGGCTCTCATCAGCAGCGGTCCCAACAGGCACACCTTAAGATCCAGCTCTCAGTTTGTCCCCTGGGTCACCTGGATTACAGGCTCTATTACCTTGCATCAGAAGGATGTGATTTTAGTGCATTGACACAGCATTTGCAATAGCTTAACCCGATCCCCATCACACCACCATTTGTAACACTAAAACAGGAAAATAAAAATCTTGCATTTATATAGAGCCTTTCATGATCTCGGGATGTCCCAAAGCACTTTACAGCCAATGAAGTACTTTTTGAAATGTAATCACTGTTGTAATGTAAGAAATGCAATAGCCATTTTGAGCCCAGTAAGGGCCCATAAATAGCAGTGAAATAAATGACCAGATAATCTGTTTTTGGTAGTGTTGGCTGAGAGATAAATGTTGGCCAGGACACCAGGACAATTCCCCTGCTCTTCTTTGAAATAGTGCCATGGGATCTCGGAGGGTAGACGGGATCTCAATTTATCGTCTCATCTGAAAGGCACCTCCGACAGTGCAGCGCTCCCTCAGTATTGGCCTGGAGCATCAGTCTAGATTATGTGCTCAGGTCTCTGGAGAGGGGCTCGAACCCACAATCTTCCATCCCAGAAGTGAGAATGGTACCCATTTTTTAATGGATTTATTCAACATTAAAAACATTTACAGCATTGTGATCATTCCATTGTACAGGGAGCATCACACAAATCCATTCCGTCACTCTGCACAGTCATTCTGCCACCACATAAAGGCCCTCAACACCCAATTGCCCGCTGAGAAGCATCGCTGACCCTCGGCGAAAAAAACAGGCAAGAATTTGCATTTTCAGGGAAAAGGTGGTTGGAAATGATCACCCGGCGAAAAAAGTTGGTGTTGCACACTCATTCTCGGCGGTCTCTCGGCGGGTAAGTGGAAAGTTAGCCAAATGGGCGATTGTTACCGGAAAGGACCGTAAATGTGAAAATTTAGGCCAAGGCTGCGGTTGGACCTACGAAGGGAGGGGAAACCTAAATTAAAAAATTATCATAAAAACAACACATACAATGCAGTCCCAAGACAGTTTTAAGCCTAATCGACATGGTAAAATTTTAAATAAATAATTAAATTACCTTTCACTTACCTTTCGTTGCAGGGTTCCCCCCCTTACCGCGATGTTTAAGCAGCTTTTACAGGGCGGGTCTCTCGGTGATCTGGACGTCGGCGGTTGAGGCCAAACTTAAGCCCTGGTGGTTGTTCTCGGCGTTGCACGTGGGCGGTTTGGTCCTGGCGGGCGACTTCTGATGTGGGCGATACCAGGTAAAAAAACTTGCGTGCAAACTGTCGCCAGGCAAAAAACAGTTGCAACGCCGAGAAAATCGACAACAATGAAGCCGAAAGTCTGGCCCATTAGCATCAAAAACTGAAGAGAGTGCTACCCATTGAGCCAAAAACAGCCATCGTTCCCTCTAACTATTAATGCACATTAATATGAAATGTGCTTTATTCAGTTATCTATAAAGCTGTCAGTTAGCCATGTGGGTATTACTATAACTCCACAGGCACCAGCACGGACAGCAGAACTTGGGCTACAGATGACTGATTGGTTCAGTGGTAGAACAGATATATGACATTACAAGATCTGAGGAGTTTGAAGATGACTTTTCTAAACTCTTAGAAGTTGTTTGGAATTGAGTAAGAAAAAATCTGCATTTATAGAGTGCCTTATTGCATTGTCCAAAAGTGCCAAAGTGCTTTATAAGTGATGGATTATTTTTGAATTGTAGTCATCAGTGTTCCCTCTAATTTGTTTTGGCACCACGCGGTCCCTTTAATGGACTACGCGGGGCATTCAAAATACCCTGCATGCACGGTTTTTTCATTGAAAAGCCAGCAAGCCAGCTAAGGGAGTCAGGGGTTATGGGGAGCAGGCGGGGAAGTGTAGTTGAGGCCGAGATCAGATCAGCCATGATCTTATTGAATGGCGCAGCAGGCTCGAGGGGCCAAAAGGCCTACTCCTGCTCCTATTTCTTATGTTCTTATGTTCTGCACGGAATCCCTGGTGCGCTGCATGGCCATGCAGCTTACAGGGAACATTGGCAGGCAGTGTTGTAATGTAGGAAACATGGCAGCCAATTTGCAACCAACAAACAGCAGATAAGATAATGACCGGTTATTCTAATTTGATGATGCTAGTTGAGAGATAAATATCGGCCAGAACACCGGGAGAACTCCTGGTCTTCTTTGAATCGTGTTATTGGATCATTTATATCCACCTAAAAAGGCAGAAAGAGCCTCTGTTTAATGTCTTAACAGAAAGATAGCACCTCTGACAATCCCTCAGTATGGGACTGAAGTCAGCCTGGATGCTGTGTTCCAGTGTGTAATAGTATTTGATACCGCAACCTCTGACTCGGAGGCATGAATGCTACCATTGATCCAAGCTTGATGCTATGTATAAAAACAAATGTGTATGTGGTTGAGAAAGGGGAGAACAATCACCAGCTTTAATTTGAATGTCTCACTGCTAAAACAAATTGATGGATTTAAATCTTTCTCGATCCATTGTGAAGATAATTTGCCTCCAGGATACAATAAAATTAACAATGAACTAGGTCCCTGCACCGATGGTGTACAACAACAATAACAACTTGTATTTATATAGCACCTTTAATATAGTGAAACGTCCCAAGGCACGTCACAGGAGTATTGTGAGATTTTTAAAATTTGACACCGAGCTGCATAAGTAGAAATTAGCGCAGGTGACCAAAAGCTTGGTCAAAGAGATAGGTTTTAAGGAACATCTTGAAGGAGGTAAGAGAGGTAGAGAAGCGGAGAGGTTTAAGCCTGGCGTTCCAGAGCTTAGGGCCCAGGCAACAGGAGGCACGGCCAACAATGGTTGAGCAATTATAATCAGAGATGCTCAAGAGGGCAGAATTAGAGGAGCGCAGATATCTCGGGGGGGTTGTGGGGTTGGAGATAGGGAGGGGTGAGGCCATTTTGAAATTGAGGTGTTGCGTAACTGGAAGCCAATGTAGGTCAGCGAGCACAGGGGTGATGGGTGAGCAGGACTTGGTGCGAGTTAGGACATGGGCATTCGGCCCCTCCAACTTGCTCCACCATTCAATAAGATCATGGCTGATCATCGACCTTAACTTCACTTTCCTGCACTATGATGACCAGATAATCTGTTTTCGTAGTATTGGTTGAGGGATAAATATTGGCCAGGACACCGGGGAGAGCTACCCTGCTCTTCTTCAAAATAGTGCCATGGGATCTTTTACGTCTGCCTCAGAGAGTAGACGAGACCTCGGTTTAACATCTCATCATTGCACTGGAGTTTAGCCTGGATTATGTGCTCAAGTCCCTTGTGTGTGAATGTTGGATGAGACCTGGATCAAGCTTGTCTGTAATATTCCCCACAGCCAGGCATTGTCTAGGCTCACACACATGAAAATTACCTGTTTGTGCAAAGTAATGGGAGCTGCCCAGACCCAGTTCCCATGGGATGGCACCACAGTAGGTACTTTTGGAAGGGATAGGAGAAAATGGGTAAAAATATTAACAATTATTTAAAATTCATACATATTTTAATAAAAATGTTGTTCCAACTTTAATTAAATGGATTAACTTAAATTTAAAAAAAAGGTTCATTATGTGCTTAAAGGTGAACATAGCTTTCTTCTTTGAACTGTCTGCAACGAATTTACTCTCAACAGGACATCAAAACCTTTTCAACCAGAGATTCCCTACAGGCTATAAAACAATTCTTTATAAACACTGTTCAACATTTATCTCTAAATACCATTGTGCTTCAAATAACCTGTTATCTCACCAATAGGGATTTAAACATATCCTGACTTTACACCAGTACAATCACAGATTCTTAGTGTGGAAGCAAGCCATCCTCAACTCCGGGGGACTGCCTCAGAAGAAGACAATCACAGAAAACATCCCTGAGAGCAGCCACAGCTCTAGATCCTGCTATTGAAGTTTGTCGTGTTTTTTTAAAGTTGAATTATTTTCTTAAAATCTGTAAAATTGCTTTATGAAATCCATTTACTGATCATTTCATAATTCATAATAGACTATTCTTGATCGGAAATCAGATACTGAACTTTCTTCAACATTGCTTGATATCAACATTAGTCTAAGAGCTGATTTTCCAAATGCATAATCTCAGTACAGAGTCTCCCTCACCTGCCATTTCATGAAGTGTGCTGTTGTGGAGCGATTGCCAGTAGCTCAAACTGGGAAATCATCCCAACAGCACGAACTAGGGAAATCGCTCCAGCAGCACAAACTGGGAAAATCAGCCCCAACAGTACGAACTAGAAAAATTGGCCCAGCAGCATGAACTGGGGAAACTGGCTCAACAGTACGAACAAGGAATATCAACCCAGCAGAACAAACTGGCAAATCAAACCAATTGTGTTAATGCAGTGTCAGCTGTGGCTCAGTGGGCAGCACACTTGCCTCTGAGTGGGAAAGTTGTGGGTTCAAGTCCAACTCCAGGGACTTGAGCACATAAATCTAGGTTGACATTCTAGTGCAGTGTTGAGGGAGTGCTGCATGGTTGGAGGTGCCGTCTTTCAGACGAGACATTAAACTGAGGCCCTGTCTTCCCTCTCAGGTGGGTGTAAAAGATCCCATAGCACTATTTCGAAGAAGAGCAGAGGAGTTATCCCCCGGTGTCCTGGCCAATATTTATCCCTCAATCAACATAACAAAAAACAGATTATCTGGTCATTCTCACATTGCTGTTTGTGGAAACGTGCTGTGCACAAGTTGGCTGCTGTGTTTCCCACATTAGAACAGTGACTACACTCCAAAAGTACTTCATTGGCTGTAAAGTGCTTTGAGATGTCCGGTGGTCATGAAAGGTGCTATATAAATGCAAGTCTTTCTTTCTTTGTATGGCTGTGATAGTTGCAGTGCCATGTGTATTTAATGGAGCTATTAGGAGGCAGTAACCAAAGCAACTTATTTAAAACTGGATGTGACCATACTTGGTCTGTTTGTTTTCCCTGATACAGAACAGAACAGGACAGTCCCCAGTCTGTGTAAGTTAGCCAAACCTAGTCCGATGGCCAGCAGGGATGGGCGATGGAGAGTTATAACTCACCTGCTTTAGGCCGGAGTTACTGCCTCTCTTTATCCAGTGACCCCTGTTGGAAGAGCATGTGTGGATGTCGAATGAGGATAGGATTGGGCTCAGTTCTCATGTTGCATTCAAACAGCTTGCTGATGTTTGGTATCAGGCCTGACTCATGAATAGCAGCCAGTTGAGCAAGATGCTGAAAGCTGACTGGCCCCCAAGGCCTTTCAAAGAACGTAAGACTTTGCATTTATATGTTGCTTTTCGTAACCACAGATCCCAAAGCACTTGACAGTAAATGAAGTACTTTTGAAACGTAATCACTGCTATAATGTAACAAACACAGCAGCCAATTTGCGCACAGCAAGCTCTCACAAACGGCAATGAGATAATGACCAGATAATCTGTTTTGGTGATGTTAGTTTAAGGAGTTAATGTTTTCAGGAGAGGAAGGGACAAGCATCTACAAGAAGAAGAAAAAAATAAATTCGTGTTTTCCCCTGATGTCTTGTAATTTACAGCATACTGTAAAAGATAGCTTCTTCATTCAGCACAAGTCCCTTGGGTCAGCTAGCGGGCCTGTGTGATCAGTCTGTAAAAACAAGTAACAGAAGTATTATTGCGATCGGATACATTTACACAGTGCCAATGATTGCAGGCTGCCTTCCCATAAATGACCGAGTGTGTCTCGGCCATGATCGTGTACTTGTCCAGGAGCTCGCAGGTCTCGGTCCCTTGGGCTTCCTGCTCTGGGCTGGGGGGACTTCTATCTATTCCTCATCAAGCCAGTAGGCTGGATGTTCCCGCAATAGTCCTGGAATTTCTTCGAGCTTCTGCGCATCCCTCCCACCCCGCTGGCGTAACTGCGCCGGAATTGAGGCGGAGCAAATTTCGGCGGAGTTTCGACAGCGGAGTGGGAACAGCTCCCAATGAGATACCCGACATACCTTGTTGTTAGGGAACGGCGGGGGGGACTGACTAATCTGATTCACCACTTCTGTTTTGCAAGAGGAGAAGAATAAAAATGGCCTTTATGATGCCCTCTCCGCAGGGTGGATGCAAAAAAATGGCATTATGATTTATTAAAAGTAAACAAAAACGAAAGTAAGGCATCCTTTGCACCTGAGAAATCATGCTCCTTCAATTTAAAGGGTCAAGCTTCCAGAAATAATTCAGACAGAGCTTTGTGTCTGCGGCACAGGACAAGGCAATCTCTTTGTTTTCTCTTCCAACTAGTGTGAGTGTGTGTGTGTGTGTGCTAATCATGTGACTTTTCTGTTAGCACACAAGACATTTCCTTCAGCATCAATCATATGCACAGTGTTTTTTTTTAATATCTTGTTTAGTCGGTTCCCAGATCGCTCACAAATCCTAAAGACTCCGGCAGACAACCTGTGGCGAGCTGCACTGCCTTCCCCAGCGCTGCACTTCCAGCCAACCAGTAGAGATTACTGAAGTGTGACCAGCGCTGTAACTCCTGCCAAGTTCCTGCCGTCCCCGCCGCTTCAGGAGCCTGCCTTTTGCTCGCTGCTGTGCCAAGTAGATTTGGCTGGGATTGGCTGCTCACCATCTGGAGAACTGCCCAATGAAAACGTCAGCTCCAACTTGGGCTTCGCATCCGGGTTTCTGCTCTCCTTGTGTTACCTCGCTTTATTATGAGCACACTGTGTGTATGTAAACATTTTGTGTAATAAGCATTTTGATTTAGCTATTAGATGCTCGGTGCCACAAATCACTTGTCAGCGCTATAATTATCGCTTATGTTATTGTATTTGTTGACATTTAAAAAAAACAGCGTCCCGGCAGCTTTGGAACTGCTCAGTACTGTACATGTTTACATGTTGGGTTTCCCAGCTTCAGTCAGCAGCTGGAGTTCGCCACTTGAACCAAACCAATATCTAAATCTGGGTCATGGAGGAAAAATGCCGAGGCAAGAAGCCACTGAACTGTGATCCAGGAGATACTGTACGCTAGCTTTAATCTGCCAAATGAGAAATAGACAAAGGCTATAAATTAACTTAAGACAATGGATTAAACTCAAATGGACCTGAAATCTTAACAAAGGAAAAAAGACATGCATTTATATAGCGCTTTTCACGACCACAGGATGTCCAAAAGCGCTGTGCAGCCAACAAAGTACTTTGTTGAAGTGTAGTCACTGTTGTAATGTAGGAAACGCGGCAGCCAATTTGCACACAGCAAGCTCCCACAACAGCAATGTGATCATGACCAGATAGTCTGTTTTAGTGATATTGGCTAGGACACCGGGATAACTCCTCTGCTCTTCGAAATAGTGCCACCGAATCTTTTACGTCCACTTGAGAGAGCAGACGGGCCTCAGTTTAACATCTCATCCAAAAGACAGCACCTCAGACAGTGCTGCACTCCCTCAGCACTGTACTGGAGTGTTAGTCTAGATTTCTGTGCGTTCCAAGTCCCTGGAGTGGGACTTGAAGCCACAACCTTCTGGGTCAGAGATGAGAGTGCTACCCACTGAGCCATGGCAGAAGGCCAATTGGTCCATCATGCCTGTGCCAGCTCTTTGAAAGACCTATCCAAATAGTCCCACTACCTCCACGCTCCTTGATTTTTTTTTCATGCAATGATAATGAGCTGCTTTCTGATTTGGTTTTGAATTTACAGCTGCATGGCCAGTCACAAGCACATATATGACCAGAAACAAATGAAGGATGATCTATAGCTATGTAAATAAATGATTTCAGTGACACTATTCATCAGTTCATTGCCTCTGGCAAAATGAATAACGTATTAGTTTGTGTAAACATGTTTACCATAAACTCTGTAATAGAGTTCCCTGTGGTCCAGTGAATAAAGGCACCATCTGGTTTAGGACTAAGCCATATGGAGTTTAGTAACTGGTTTAGGCTGGATCACTCAACAAGGGCTGCAATTACCATTGGCCTCGGTGGACTCTGGTCTAGGGAGAAATTCCACCAATAGTTGATTTCTATTCACTAACCCATACAAAATTATTTCCTTCATCCCACCATTGGTGGACCTGCCCAGGTCCTAAACTCTGAAATTCCCTCCCTAAACCTCTCCACCTCTCTCTCTCTCTCCCTTTAAGATGCACCATAACACCTATCTCTTTGACCAAACTTTTGCTCATCTTTTCTAATGTCCCTTTCTTTGGCTTACTGTCAATTTTTATAACCGATTATGCTCCTTTGAAGTACCTTGGGATGTTTTACTGTGTTAAACGTGCTGTGATGGTGAGTGGGGACGGGTTTTGGTTTGACGGTAATTTGATCCATAGAATAACCTGCTGACATTCACCATCTCAGCTCTTTGACAAAGAATAGTCACTTGACCAAGATAATGAAGGGCTGCCGATGGAACCATACCCCTAGAATAATCGGGAGAGAAAGGGATAGCAAATGCAGCTGTGTATTTAAAATGTCCTAGCCCATAGTGATAGGACACAGATTTACACGCACAATCACAAAGGGAAAATATCAGAGGCAGTGACCCCAGGTCACTGTTACACACCCACTGTTTGGCTGAAGAGCAAGATCGCCAGATGCCAGAGAGATCTGCTGTATCCCTCAAAACCAATGTACATGGTCAAATGGAACATAAATAAAGCAATAAAATAACTGTTTAAATTCAGAATGAGAAGTAATGCTAAAATACATCTGTGTTTTAACAAAATAAATACCACTGCACCAGGATGAACTGACCCCAGAGCTACATGCCCATGAAGAACAGTTGCTTGACATGTTTAACAAATGTTTGTTGATGTGCATGATAAAAAAGGTGAATCCAAGTTCTGATCTGCCTTGAAGATCACAAAAATACAATCCAGTCCTTAAAAGTTCCTGATGACAGCTTGCAAAGTCTGTGCATTTTGATCTTTGCTAATAACATTAATTCGATAGATATGAGACTGTGTGCAAGAAATTAAGACATTGGTATATTTTATGGCCTTGGTTGTGATCGAAGGTTTCACAATATAAAATCCTACCTTCTCTAAAACTTTATGGTTGCATGGTTAATTCCTTTAATGTTAAGAAGAAAACTTGTAATGGGAATGGTTAGCATTGGTCCCACAACTGAGTAAAGAAATAAATAGCACATGCCATGTATTCAAGAATCAAACAAGCTTGAAAGCAAAGCAGCTACCTAAAGACTTCAATAAAGTCTTATGTTAGCAGTTAGGTACGTCACTCACTCTTGGCCTTCTTGCCGTTCTTTGGGTGTTGGAAATTAATGGGCAAAAAACATACTTATATGTGCAACAATTATTAGTCAGCAATATAAATAATGGAACTGAGAGAAGACAAACAATGCTGCCGTTAAAAAATCTACACCACCCGAGTGCAAAGTACCAACTGCAAACAACTTGCATTTATATAGCACCCGTAACATAGTAAAACATCCCAATGCATTTCACAGAAGCATTATAAAACAACATTTGACACCGAGCCACATAAGGAGATATTAGGGCAGATGACCAAATGCTTGATCAAAGAGGTAGGTTTTAAGGAGCGTCTTAAAGGAGGAAAGGTAGAGATGTGGAAAGATTGAGGGAGAGTATTCCCGAGCTTGAGGAAGGGGCGAGGACAATCTACATTGGAAACCATAGCAAAACCTACCAAAAAGATGTAGAGACTGGCAATGTAAAATTCTTTAGTTGCAGTTTTACGGTTTAGTTGGGTTTTATTCAGCAAATATCCATCTGGAGGAAATTAATACACAGTACAATATATTGCTCATGTTAGTTCATGGATTTGTTTCATTGAAACTAGCAAACCATAGTGCAGAAAAACACACTACTAACATGGTTTCCTGTCACTATATCCATTTCACAGCAGTACAAACCAAATCAGAATAGCCTCTCATTTTAAAAGCTAACCAATTATTGCCATCTTTGCTCAGCCCACCCTTACCTGCAGTGAGCACTTTGAATACCATAAATATCTGTGCATCTGGCTGAATCCTGTTCCCGCCAGTCCAATTAACAGGAAAAAGCGTTTTGTTTTATAAAGCTCTACCCATAGAACATCTGCTTTACTGTTTTAGGAACTTTTCCCCTCCGAACTTAAACTCAGACCACACCTAATAACAGTTAACTTTTCGAAAGCAGCTGCAGCTTCATGTCGTCTGGAAAAGGTCCAAGCAGCAAATTCACTGTAACAGAAGACAGGTCATGCAAGGCTAGTGAAAAGGAAATGTTTCCAATTCATTAAATCACGAGCCACATAAGGCCAAGTCTGCTATGGCCCATTATTGTCACGACAGCTGGAGTGTACGTCTGTTTTGTGAGACCAGGGTACCCAAAGACCCAAAGCCATTTTGCAACTGCACCAAGCACTAGATATAACCCGGGTGCACCCAATTTAAAAAGCAGTTGGAAATGAAGGTTAAACAATTAATTGCACTTCTCCTACCCAATACTCTGAAAAAGCCACAATAGTTTAAAAATAATTCAATTGGCATTTATTGCAAATTAACAACAGTCTGAACTACAAGCCAAACAGCACGTGCAGCAAAGATTAATGCAGCTCTAGTAAACTGTTGTATCCACAGTATCTAAGCATGACTTTAATACAGATTCTAAGTAGATCTAAGAGTCTATAGTTTGCATACATAGTAGAACCAGGTACCCTGTTCTGGTGCAAATATCGGCTGCCCCATGTCATCTCATTAACCCATTCACAAATTTGTCAGTTAAGACGTTTGGAGCTTTCCTTAAAAGTACTTGATAGCATTTTGGCCTACAGTGTGTCTATAATAAGTGTGTGGAGTATATTAAGACCAACAGATGCTTCAAGAATTGTTGATTCCATGTACCAATTTTATTTATATAGAAATACTTAAAAAAAACATGAAGTAGCACCATTACTTAAGTTTTACCTTTATTATGTAGAACTTTAAATGTCAGAAAAATAAAACTCTTGATACAATTTCAATTCTCGTCTCAGCAAATATAATATTAGTATTTGACCATGAGGTTAAAGGCCCTTTATCATAAAATAAAATATATTTCGTTTTTAAACTTTGCTCAATAAAGTACATTTACGATCAAGTAACTTCACCTACATATACATAAACAAGTGGTAAACAAATGTATTAAAATAGAAATACTAAAAACTATAGTGGTGCAACAGAATTTGTAATTTTTCACTGGTTTCTACTTGTACAAATGTTAGAAAGCTTAACTGTTTCCTTTCATTGATTTTTGCTACTTTTATAATTTTATTTTCGTAATAATATAGAATAAAATATGTTTTATATCATTGACTAGAAAATATGCTGGGTGAAGCGGGTTTTTAAAAGTCTCTTTTTTTTGCTGAACCTCCTTCCCTACTGAATACTGCTTGTATTACACATGGCGTGGTCTCAGAGTCAAGACAACAGTATTGTATGATCATTAACAAAACCAATACAGTGTTCGTGGCGCCCTGGTTTAAGACCATCCGAAAATAAAAAGATTTAACCCAGCTACAAAAAAGTCTCACTGAAATTAAATTAAAATACTTGTAAACATCTGCCATACGAAATATAATCTTTCAAGTCAAAAAAATGAATAAAATACTTCAATCTGTAATGCAATTCTCCTTTAGAATTCTTTTTTAAACCTGCGGATTTCACATAATATACGCGATATGTAGTTTTTTTTTGCTAACTTTTACTCTTCTGGTTCTTGGTTAATGCAGTATTACAAAGGACTGTTTAGGAAAATATACGTATAGCCTGAGTTACAGCTTTGCGGCAAACGGGGCACTCGGGGTGGCTCCTCTCGCAGATGCGGTTGGCACACTCCATGCAAAAGAGGTTGTGGCCGCAGGGGACGAGTGCGGCGATCACCTCGCTCTCCAAGCACATCAGGCAGTCGCGGCTGCCCTTCCGCCGCATGCTGGACGTGGAGGAGGACGAGGACGAGGTGGAGGACGAGGACGATGAAGACGAGCAGCAGGAGCCGCCAGGCTCGGCGGCCATCCCGCCGCCGCCGTTGTTGTTGTTATTGTTGCTGAACGACGGCAGCAGGCCCAGCGCCGAAGTTACGCCGTTGAGAGGGTCGCTGCGCACCCGGCGGGCCAGCGGGTGGTGGTCGGGCGGAGGAGGCGGCGGTGGCGGTGGCGGAGGAGGAGGCGGCGAGAGTCTGGGAGGGGCTCCGCCCGAGCCCACGCTGCTGGCCCGCCGCGGGTGCGACGAAGATACGCCGTTGCTGCAAGCGCTGGCCGGGTAGCTTACGCCGCCGCCGGGGCGCTCGAACTGGGACCAGATGATGGCGGAGGCCGGCGGGGCGGGGGCCGGGTCGAAGCTGGGCGACTCGAAGCCCAGGTCGCGGTCGGCTTCCCCGGGAAGGGAGGCGGGGGGCAGCGGCTCGCCGTACGCGAAGCCGTTGTTGGCGTTGGTGCCGTTGAAGTGAGCCGGGGGGCTGTAGTCCGCCAAGCGGCCGCCTCCGCCGGCCGGGCCGCCGCCGAAGTAGGAGTCGGTGGACGCGCTGCCCAGCGAGCTGGAGCTGTCGTTGCGGTAAGTGGAGAAAGGTTTGCGGGCCGGCGTGGGTTTGCTCCACAGGCTGCCCGGCCCGTTCAGCTCGAAGCCCACGTCGGTGCCGTTGGCGTGGAAGTCGTTGTCGTCGGTCAGTTCGATCAAGCCGCCCGTCCTCATGGCAATGTGAGCTTCGATCTCTTCCCGGGCCCGGTCGACGTTCTCGGGCATGCCCGTCACCTCGAAGACCGGCTCCTTGTCGCGGCTGGGCGTCACGATGTAAGTGTGGGTCTGCTGCTGGATGCGTTTGATAGTCGCTCCCTTCGGCCCCACCACCAGCCCCACCACCCGGTATGGCACTCGCACCTGGATGGTGGTCTGGCCCGGCAGGTTGGGCGGCCCGGGCGCCGCGCCGCCGTTCAGCGCCGTGTTCTTGTTGCGGGAAGCTCGGATCATGGAGAAGTGTTCGGCCGCCGAGATGATCTCCCGCCTGGCCATGGCCACATCCTCCTTGCGGCCGGTCACGACGAACACAGGCTCCTCCCCGCGCACCGGTGTCTTGATGTAGGTGTTGGTCTTTGCCCGCAAAGCTTTGATTTTGCAACCTTTTAAAACAAGAGAAAGACAGGAGAGACACACACACACACACACACACACAAGGGAGAGAGGGGGGGAAAAAACAAACCCCATCGTTTAGTCACCAAAAAATATATAAACACGTTTGCAGCACTTAAAAACACAACAAAGCAACATGGAAATCAAACTGAAACTCAGAAACAAGGCGATCTGACGCATTTCTGCCCGCACAATGCGCTCCTCTCGCATGTCTGCACTTTCCTTTGTCATCAGTTACAGCACCATTACTCAAGAATAGAGAGAGAGGGGGGCGTGGGGGGAACTCAAGGCAACAGTCCGAAAACAGTAAGTGTGTGAGATTTCCGCTGAAAGCTTTTCTCTACAATGTGCCTCGCTTACAGGTCTCTGCACTTTCCTTTGTGATCATTACTCAAGATTTTTTTTGTTCTTTACTATGCACAACAGTATCAGCTCCCGAAATAAAGAGGCACACAGTGTATAGGATGAACAGTATAAAGGCATGCGTTGTGTAGGGGTGCATGTGATAGAGATACACAGCATAGCATGCATAGTGTAAAGACACACTGGAGAATACATGGTATAAAGAGGTGCTGTATAGGGTGCATAATATGAAGATATACTGTACAGGAGGCATGGTATATGAAGCATACTATGATACTGTATTGGATGCACAGAATAGATACACTGTTACAGAATAAAGATAAAGCAGAATAAGCAGATACATTGTATCAAGACCCTACAAAGATACGCTGTATTAGACACAGTATAAAGATACACTGTATCCCATTAGCTAGCGTCACCGCCAAAATGCAACATTTTAAACACAAGGAAGGGATTGCAGGGCCACACAGACCCCGGCTCATCTTTACCTTGTCTCCCCACGATCTCTGCTACATGCTCCGAGCTCGGCACCGGCACGCACTCGGTCATGTTGACGCTCTTCTTCCTGGGCTCGTGGTCGTAGATGGAGTTCTCGTCGTTGTCCAGACCCAGCAGCGTGAGCTGATCCAGGGCGATCTGCAGCGCTCTCTGGTCATCCAGTGTCTCCCCTCC